>NC_091287.1:312408261-313145761 GCF_032444005.1 Ranitomeya imitator
TCGGTCATTTGGGTGGTCTGTGATCGCTTTTCTAAAATGGTCCATCTGGTGCCCTTGGTTAAATTGCCTTCCTCCTCTGATTTGGTGCCTTTGTTCTTCCAGCATGTGGTTCGTTTGCATGGCATTCCTGAGAATATTGTTTCTGACAGAGGTTCCCAGTTTGTCTCGAGGTTCTGGCGAGCCTTTTGTGGTAGGATGGGCATTGACCTATCTTTTTCCTCGGCCTTCCATCCTCAGACTAATGGCCAGACCGAACGAACCAATCAGACCTTGGAAACATATCTGAGATGTTTTGTTTCTGCTGACCAGGATGATTGGGTGTCATTTTTGCCGTTGGCTGAGTTCGCCCTTAATAATCGGGCCAGCTCGGCTACCTTGGTCTCTCCATTTTTCTGCAATTCTGGGTTCCATCCTCGTTTCTCTTCAGGACAGGTTGAGTCTTCGGACTGTCCTGGTGTGGATTCTGTGGTGGACAGGTTGCAGCAGATCTGGACTCAGGTAGTGGACAATTTGACCTTGTCCCAGGAGAAGGCTCAGCTTTTCGCTAATCGTAGACGCTGTGTGGGTCCCCGACTTCGTGTTGGGGATCTGGTTTGGTTATCTTCTCGTCATATTCCTATGAAGGTTTCCTCTCCTAAATTTAAACCTCGTTTTATTGGTCCGTATAGGATTTCTGAGATTCTCAATCCGGTGTCTTTTCGTCTGACCTTCCCAGACTCCTTTTCCATACATAATGTATTCCATAGGTCGTTGTTGAGAAGATACGTGGCGCCTATGGTTCCATCTGTGGAGCCTCCTGCCCCTGTTTTGGTGGAGGGGGAATTGGAGTATATTGTGGAGAAAATTTTGGATTCTCGTGTCTCTAGACGGAAACTCCAGTATCTGGTCAAATGGAAGGGTTATGCTCAGGAGGATAATTCCTGGGTTTTTGCCTCTGATGTCCATGCCCCAGATCTTGTTCGTGCCTTTCATGTGGCTCATCCTGGTCGGCCTGGGGGTTCTGGTGAGGGTTCAGTGACCCCTCCTCAAGGGAGGGGTACTGTTGTGAATTCTGTGGCTGAATTCACTCCTGTTGTCACAAGTGGTATTGCAGCCTCTGGGCTTCCTCCCTCAGGTGTTTTGGTGAGCTCGTTGGCTGCCTTGCTATTTAACTCCACCTGAGTCTGTCTTCCTTGCTCCTTGTCAATGTTCCAGTGTTGGATCTGAGCTACTGCATCTTTCCTGTGGCCTGCTGCTCTGCTAGATAAGTGTTACTTTGTTTTTGTTTCCGTTTTTTCTGTCCAGCTGTGCTATTCTCTTTTGCTGGAAGCTCTGAGACGCAAAGGGTGCACCGCCGTGCCGTTAGTTCGGCACGGTGGGTCTTTTTGCCCCCCTTTGCGTGGTTCTGCTTTAGGGTTTTTTGTAGACTGCATAGTTCTCTTTGCTATCCTCGCTCTGTCTAGAATATCGGGCCTCACTTTGCTGAATCTATTTCATTCCTACGTTTTGTCTTTTCATCTTGCTAACAGTCATTATATGTGGGGGGCTGCCTATTCCTTTGGGGTATTTCTCTGAGGCAAGTCAGGCTTGTATTTCTATCTTCAGGCTAGTCAGCTCCTCAGGCAGTGCCGAGTTGCATAGGTAGTGTTAGGCGCAATCCACTGCTGCTTTTAGTTGTGTGAGGATAGGTTCAGGTATTGCAGTCTGCAGAGATTCCACGTCTCAGAGCTTGTTCTATTGTTTTTGGGTTATTGCCATATCACTGTATGTGCGCTGATTACTGCACACTGTGTTGCCTGATAGCACAGCATAACAGAGTTAGCTGTCATCAGCTGCCTACACTTATCGTCTCTTCTGCTCGGCTATTTAGGCCTGGCTCTTTCTTCAGCCAGTGCCACTTGTAATTGGTTCCTGGTTGGATTCACATCTCTTTGGAGTTCCCTGTTTTCCTGACCAGTTCAGCAAAGCTAAGTTTTTGCTTGCTCTTTTCTGTCCATAGATTGTGGACTTATCCATTCTGTGCTTTCTATGTTCGTCCAGCTTATCAGTGTGAATTAATTCTGTCTTGCTGGAAGCTCTGGGAGGCAGATTTGCCCTCCACACCTTTAGTCAGGTGTGGAGATTTTTTGTAAACTCTGCGTGGATTTTTGTAGTGTTTTATACTGACCGCACAGTATTCCATCCTGTCCTATCTATTTAGCTAGACTGGCCTCCTGTGCTCATCCTGGTTTCATTCTGTGTATGTCTTTTCCCTCTCCACTCACAGTCATTATTTGTGGGGGGCTAATCTATCCTTTGGGGATTTTCTCTGAGGCAAGATAGCTTTCCTGCTTCTTTCTTTAGGGGTAGTTAGCTCTTAGGCTGTGACGAGATGCCTAGGGAGAGTTAGGAGCATTCCACGGCTACTTCTAGTGTTGTGTTGAGCTTAGGGACTGCGGTCAGTACAGTTACCACTTCCTTCAGAGCTCGTTCCATGTTGCTCCTAGACCTCCTTATCATAACAGTACAAGTGGCCAAAAATGAATTAAATGCATCTCAAAAGAAGGAAAAGAAAGTTCTGAACCATTTTTTTTTCTGTGCTCTGGATTGTCTTTTTTTTCCTCTTGATATCTGGGTGGTTCAGGATATATGCTTTGGCATGGATGTTCAGGGTTTGTTTTCTCGTGTGGATCAACTTGCTGCAAGAGTACATAGTATCCAGGACTATGTTGTCCAGATTCCGGCTTTAGAGCCTAGAATTCCTACTCCTGATTTGTTTTTTGGGGACAGATCCAAGTTTTTGAACTTTAAAAATAACTGCAAATTGTTTTTTGCTTTGAAACCCTGTTCTTCTGGTGATCCCATTCAGCAAGTAAACATCATCATATCCTTGCTGTGTGGTGACCCTCAAGACTGGGCTTTTTCTCTTGAAACAGGGGATCCGGCATTATTGAATGTAGATGCATTTTTTCAAGCGCTCTGATTATTGTATGACGAACCTAATTCTGTGGATCATGCAGAAAAAACCTTGTTGGCCTTGTGTCAAGGTCAGGAAGCGGCAGAGTTATACTGCCAGAAATTTAGAAAAAGGTCTGTGCTCACAAAATGGAATGAAGAGGCTCTGGCTGCTATTTTCAGAAAAGGTCTTTCTGAAACCCTTAAAGATGTTATGGTGGGCTTTCCTACGCCTGCTGGTTTGAGCGAATCTATGTCTCTAGCCATTCAGATTGATCGGCGTCTGCGCGAGCGCAAACCTGTGCACCATATGGCAGTATCATCTGAGCAAAGTCCTGAACCTATGCAATGTGATAGGATTTTGACTGGAATAGATCGGCAGGAATTCAGACGTCAGAATAGGCTGTGTTTTTACTGTGGTGATTCAGCTCATGTTATCTCTGATTGCCCTAAGCGTACTAAGAGAGTCGCTAGGTCTGTTACCATTAGTACTATACAGCCTAAATTTCTCTTATCTGTGACCCTGGTTTGCTCATTGTCGTCCTTTTCTGTCATGGCATTTGTGGATTCAGGCGCTGCCCTGAACTTAATGGACTTAGAATTCGCCAGGCGCTGTGGTTTTTCCTTGCAGCCTATGCAGAGCCCTATTCCTTTGAGGGGCATTGATGCTACACCCTTGGCCAAGGATAAACCTCAGTACTGGACACAGATGACTATGAACATGGCGCCTGCACATCAGGAAGATTGCCATTTTCTGGTGTTGCATAACCTGCATGATGTTGTTGTACTGGGATTTCCATGGTTACAGGAGCATAATCCGGTGCTGGATTGGAAAACTATGTCGGTGACTAGTTGGGGTTGTCGAGGAGTACATAGTGACGTTCCTTTGATGTCAATTTCCTCTTCCCCCTCTTCTGAGGTCCCTGAGTTTTTGTCGGATTTCCAGGATGTATTTGATGAGCCCAAGTTCAGTTCCCTTCCTCCGCACAGGGACTGTGATTGTGCTATTAACTTGATTCCTGGTTGCAAGTTCCCTAAGGGCCGACTTTTCAATCTGTCTGTGCCAGAGCATGCCGCCATGCGGAGTTATGTTAAGGAGTCTTTGGAGAAGGGGCATATTTGGCCCTCTTCGTCACCATTGGGAGCGGGTTTCTTTTTTGTTGCTAAGAAGGATGGCTCCTTGAGACCCTGTATTGATTATCGTCTTCTTAATAAGATCACGGTCAAATTCCAATACCCCTTGCCTTTGCTTACTGATTTGTTGGCTCAGATTAAGGGGGCTAGTTGGTTTACTAAGATTGACCTCCGAGGGGCATATAATCTTGTTCGTATTAAACAGGGTGACGAATGGAAAACTGCATTTAATACGCCCGAAGGCCATTTTGAATACCTTGTGATGCCATTTGGGCTTTCTAATGCTCCATCTGTGTTCCAGTCTTTCATGCATGATATTTTCTGCAATTATCTTGATAAATTCATGGTCGTATATTTGGATGATATTTTGATTTTTTCCGATGATTGGGAGTCTCATGTGAAGCAGGTCAGGATGGTGTTCCAGATCCTTCGTGATAATGCTTTATTTGTGAAGGGGTCTAAGTGCCTATTCGGAGTTCAGAAGGTCCTTTTTTGGGTTTTATTTTTTCTCCCTCGTCTATAGAAATGGATCCTGTTAAGGTCCAAGCTATTCATGACTGGATCCAACCCACATCTGTGAAGGGTCTTCAAAAATTTTTGGGCTTTGCTAATTTCTTTCGCCGTTTCATTGCCAACTTTTCCAGTGTGGTTAAGCCCCTTACTGATTTGACGAAGAAAGGCGCTGATGTGACGAATTGGTCCTCTGAGGCTGTTGAGGCCTTTCAGGAGCTTAAACGCCGATTTACTTCTGCCCCTGTGTTGCGTCAGCCGGATGTTTCTCTTCCTTTTCAGGTTGAGGTCGACGCTTCTGAGATTGGGGCAGGGGCCGTTTTGTCTCAGAGGGAGTCTGATGGTTCTCTGATGAAACCGTGTGCTTTTTTTTCCAGAAAGTTTTCGCCTGCGGAACGCAATTATGATGTCGGCAATCGGGAGTTGTTGGATATGAAGTGGACGTTTGAGGAGTGGCGACATTGGCTTGAGGGAGCTAAACACCGTGTTGTGGTTCTGATCAATCATAAGAATCTGATTTACCTCGAGTCGGCCAAGCGGCTGAATCCTAGACAGGCTCGATGGTCCCTGTTTTTCTCCCGTTTTGATTTTGTGGTCTCGTATCTTCCGGGATCTAAGAATGTTAAGGCTGATGCCCTCTCTAGGAGTTTTTTTCGCCTGATTCTCCTGGAGTCCTTGAGCCGGTTGGCATTCTTAAGGAGGGGGTGATTCTTTCTGCTATCTCCCCTGATTTGCGGCGGGTGCTTCAGGAATTTCAGGCTGATAGGCCTGACCGCTGTCCAGTGGGGAAGCTGTTTGTTCCTGATAGATGGACAAGTAAAGTAATTTCTGAGGTTCATTGTTCAGTGTTGGCTGGTCATCCTGGGATTTTTGGTACCAGAGATTTGGTTGCTAGGTCCTTTTGGTGGCCTTTCTTGTCACGCGATGTGCGTGCTTTTGTGCAGTCCTGTGGGACTTGCGCCCGGGCCAAGCCTTGCTGTTCCCGCGCTAGTGGGTTGCTTTTGCCTTTGCTGGTCCCTGAGAGGCCCTGGACGCATATTTCCATGGATTTTATTTCGGATCTTCCTGTTTCCCAGAAGATGTCTGTTATCTGGGTTGTTTGTGACCGGTTCTCTAAAATGGTCCATCTGGTACCTTTGCCTAAGTTGCCTTCCTTCTCAGATCTGGTTCCATTATTTTTTCAGCATGTGGTTCGTTTGCATGGCATTCCGGAGAATGTTCTGTCTGACAGAGGTTCTCAGTTTGTCTCTAGGTTTTGGCGGGCCTTTTGTGCTAGGATGGGCATTGATTTGTCTTTTTCTTCGGCATTTCATCCTCAGACTAATGGCCAAACCGAGCGAACTAATCAGACCTTGGAGACATATTTGAGATGCTTTGTGTCTGCTGATCAGGATGATTGGGTGTCTTTCATGCCGTTGGCCGAGTTTGCCCTTAATAATCGGGCTAGTTCGGCTACTTTGGTTTTACCTTTCTTTTGTAATTTTGGTTTTCATCCTCGTTTTTCTTCTGGGCAGGTTGAGCCTTCTGATTGTCCTGATGTTGATTCTGTGGTGGACAGGCTGCAGCAGATTTGGACTCATGTGGTGGACAATTTGACGTTGTCTCAGGAAAGGGCTCAACGTTTTGCTAACCGCCGTCGGTGTGTTGGTCCCCGGCTTCGTGTGGGGGATCTGGTTTGGTTGTCTTCTCATCATGTTCCTATGAAGGTTTCTTCTCCTAAGTTTAAGCCTCGGTTTTTTGGTCCTTATAAAATTTCTGAAATTATTAATCCGGTGTCTTTTCGTTTGGCTCTTCCAGCCTCTTTTGCCATTCATAATGTTTTCCATAGATCTTTGTTGC
Organism: Ranitomeya imitator; assembly: GCF_032444005.1. Classification (NCBI taxonomy): domain Eukaryota; kingdom Metazoa; phylum Chordata; class Amphibia; order Anura; family Dendrobatidae; genus Ranitomeya; species Ranitomeya imitator. The sequence continues at coordinate 312,414,658 of NC_091287.1, forward strand.
GGAGATATGTGGTGCCCGTTGTTCCCTCGGTTGACCCTCCTGCCCCGGTGTTGGTTGAGGGAGAGTTGGAATATGAGGTTGAGAAGATTTTGGATTCTCGTTTTTCGAGGCGGAGGCTTCAGTATCTTGTCAAGTGGAAGGGTTATGGCCAGGAGGATAATTCTTGGGTTGTTGCCTCCAATGTCCATGCCACCGATTTGGTTCGTGCTTTTCACTTGGCTCATCATGATCAGCCTGGGGGCTCTGGTGAGGGTTCGGTGACCCCTCCTCAAGGGGGGGTACTGTTGTGAATTCCGCTCTTGGGCTCCTGTTGTGAATTCTGTGGCTGAATTCACTCCTGTGGTCACAAGTGGTACTGCAGCTTCTGAGCTTCCTCCCTCAGGTGTTCTGGTGAGCTCGTTGGCTGCTTTGTTATTTAACTCCACCTGATTCTGTCTTCCTTGCTCCTTGTCTATGTTCCAGTGTTGGACCTGAGCTTCTGGATCTTTCCTGTGGCCTGCTGCTCTGCTTAGATAAGTGCTTTTTGCTTTTGTTGCTACTTTTTCTGTCCAGCTTGTCTATTCATTTTTGCTGGAAGCTCTGAGACGCAAAGGGTGCACCGCCGTGCCGTTAGTTCGGCACGGTGGGTCTTTTTGCCCCCTTTGCGTGGTTTTTTGCTTTAGGGTTTTTTGTAGACTGCAAAGTTCTCTTTGCTATCCTCGCTCTATCTAGAATATCGGGCCTCACTTTGCTGAATCTATTTCATTCCTACGTTTGTCTTTTCATCTTGCTAACAGTCATTATATGTGGGGGGCTGCCTTTTCCTTTAGGGTATTTCTCTAAGGCAAGTCAGGCTTTTTTTTCTATCTTCAGGCTAGTCAGCTCCTCAGGCTGTGCCGAGTTGCATAGGTAGTGACAGGCGCAATCCACAGCTGCCTTTAGTTGTGTTTAGGATAGGTTCAGGTATTGCGGTCTACAGAGATTCCACGTCTCAGAGCTCATTCTATTGTTTTTGGGTTATTGTCAGATCACTGTATGTGCTCTGATTGCTGGCACACTGTGTCACTGGATTGCCTTCATAACAGTACAAAGAGCCAAAACCTAATGATTCTCAATAGAGGGAAAAAAGAAGTTCTGACATCATTTTTTTTTCTCAGCCCTGTGTTCAGTCTTTTTTTTCCCCTAGACATTTGGGTGTTTCAGGACACAGGTGTGGACATGGATATTCAGGGTCTGTGCTCTTCAATGGATAATCTCGTTACAAATGTACAAAGGATTCAAGATACTATTGATCAGAAATCTATGTTAGAACCAAGAATTTCTATTCCTGATTTGTTTTTTGGTGATAGAACTAAGTTTCTTAATTTCAAAAATAATTGTAAGCTATTTCTGGCCTTGAAACCTCATTCTTCTGGTAATCCTATTCAACAGGTTTTGATTATTATTTCTTTTTTGCGCGGCGACCCTCAGGACTGGGCATTTTCTCTTGCGCCAGGAGACCCTGCATTGAGTAATGTCAATGCGTTTTTCCTGGCGCTCGGATTGCTTTACGATGAGCCTAATTCAGTGGATCAGGCAGAGAAAAATTTGCTGGCTTTGTGCCAGGGTCAGGATGATATAGAAGTATATTGTCAGAAATTTAGGAAGTGGTCAGTACTTACTCTGTGGAATGAATCTGCGCTGGCAGCTTTGTTCAGAAAGGGTCTCTCTGAGGCTCTTAAGGATGTCATGGTGGGTTTTCCTAAGCCTGCTGGTTTGAATGAGTCTATGTCGACCATTCAGATCGGTCGACGCTTGTGCGAGCGTAAATCTGTGCACCATTTGGCGGTATTGTGTAAGATTAAACCTGAGCCTATGCAGTGCGATAGGACTATGACCAGAGTTGAACGGCAAGAACACAGACGTCTGAATGGTCTGTGTTTCTACTGTGGTGATTCCACTCATGCTATTTCTGATTGTCCTAAGCACACTAAGCGGTTCGATAGGTCTGCCGTCATTGGTACTGTACAATCCAAATTCCTTCTGTCCATTACCTTGATATGCTCTTGTCATCGTATTCTGTCATGGCGTTTGTGGATTCAGGCGCAGCCCTGAATCTGATGGATTTGGATTATGCTAAACGTTGTGGGTTTTTCTTGGAGCCTTTGCGGTGTCCTATTCCGTTGAGAGGAATTGATGCTACACCTTTGGCCAAGAATAAACCTCAGTACAGGACCCAGCTGACCATGTGCATGGCTCCTGCACATCAGGAAGTTATTCGCTTTCTGGTGCTACATAATCTGCATGATGTGGTCGTGTTGGGGTTGCCATGGCTGCAAACCCATAATCCAGTATTGGATTGGAACTCTATGTCGGTATCCAGCTGGGGTTGTCAGGGGGTACATGGTGATGTTCCATTTTTGTCTATTTCGTCATCCACTCCTTCTGAGGTCCCAGAGTTCTTGTCTGATTATCAGGATGTATTTGAAGAGCCCAAGTCCGATGCCCTACCTCCGCATAGGGATTGTGATTGTGCTATCAATTTGATTCCTGGTAGTAAATTCCCTAAAGGTCGATTATTTAATTTATCCGTGCCTGAACACGCCGCTATGCGCAGTTATGTGAAGGAATCCCTGGAGAAGGGACATATTCGCCCATCGTCATCACCACTGGGAGCAGGGTTCTTTTTTGTAGCCAAGAAGGATGGTTCGCTGAGACCATGTATTGATTACCGCCTTCTTAATAAGATCACTGTTAAATTTCAGTATCCCTTGCCATTGTTATCTGACTTGTTTGCTCGGATTAAGGGGGCTAGTTGGTTCACTAAGATAGATCTTCGTGGTGCGTATAATCTGGTGAGAATCAGGCAAGGAGATGAATGGAAAACTGCATTTAATACGCCCGAGGGTCATTTTGAGTATCTAGTGATGCCGTTCGGACTTGCCAAAGCTCCATCTGTGTTTCAGACTTTTATGCATGACATCTTCCGTGAGTATCTGGATAAATTCCTGATTGTTTACTTGGATGACATTTTGATCTTCTCAGATGATTGGGACTCTCATGTGAAGCAGGTCAGAATGGTTTTCCAGGTCCTGCGTGCTAATTCTTTGTTTGTGAAGGGATCAAAGTGTCTCTTCGGTGTGCAGAAAGTTTCATTTTTGGGGTTCATCTTTTCCCCTTCTACTATCGAGATGGATCCGGTTAAGGTCCAGGCCATCCAGGATTGGACTCAGCCGACATCTCTGAAAAGTCTGCAAAAATTCCTGGGCTTTGTTAATTTTTATCGTCGCTTCATCTGTAATTTTTCTAGCATTGCCAAACCATTGACCGATTTGACCAAGAAGGGTGCTGATTTGGTTAATTGGTCTTCTGCTGCTGTGGAAGCTTTTCAGGAGTTGAAGCATCGTTTTTGTTCTGCCCCTGTGTTGTGTCAACCAGATGTTTCTCTTCCGTTCCAGGTCGAGGTTGATGCTTCTGAGATTGGAGCAGGGGCGGTTTTGTCACAGAGAGGTTCTGGTTGCTCAGTGTTGAAACCATGTGCTTTCTTTTCCAGGAAGTTTTCGGCTGCTGAGCGTAATTATGATGTGGGCAACCGAGAGTTGCTGGCCATGAAGTGGGCATTCGAGGAATGGCGTCATTGGCTTGAAGGAGCTAAGCATCGCGTGGTGGTATTGACTGATCATAAGAAGCTTACTTATCTCGAGTCTGCCAAGCGCTTGAATCCTAGACAGGCCCGTTGGTCGTTATTTTTTGCCCGCTTCGATTTTGTGATTTCGTACCTTCCGGGCTCTAAAAATGTTAAGGCGGATGCTCTGTCTAGGAGTTTTGTGCCCGACTCTCCGGGTTCATCTGAGCTGGCGAGTATCCTCAAGGAAGGAGTCTGTTATGGCTGGCAATCAGGCAACACAGCGTGCAGTAATCAGCGCACATACAGAGATCTGGCAATAACCAAAAACAATAGGACGAGCTCTGAGACGTGGAATCTCTGTAGACTGCAGTACCTGATCTATCCTCACACAACTATAAGCAGCAGTGGATTGCGCCTATAACTACCTATGCAACTCGGCACTGCCTGAGGAGCTGACTAGCCTGAAGATAGAAATACAAGCCTGACTTACCTCAGAGAAATACCCCAAAGGAATAGGCAGCCCCCCACATATAATGACTGTTAGCAAGATGAAAAGACAAACGTAGGAATGAAATAGATTCAGCAAAGTGAGGCCCGATATTCTAGACAGAGCGAGGATAGCAAAGAGAACTATGCAGTCTACAAAAAACCCTAAAACGAAAACCACGCAAAGGGGCAAAAAGACCCACCGTGCCGAACTAACAGCACGGCGGTGCACCCCTTTGCTTCTCAGAGCTTCCAGCAAAAGTTAATAGCAAGCTGGACAGAAAAAACAGAAAACAAACTAGAAGCACTTATCTAGCAGAGCAGCAGGCCCAAGGAAAGATGCAGTAGCTCAGATCCAACACTGGAACATTGACAAGGAGCAAGGAAGACAGACTCAGGTGGAGCTAAATAGCAAGGCAGCCAACGAGCTCACCAAAACACCTGAGGGAGGAAGCCCAGAGACTGCAATACCACTTGTGACCACAGAAGTGAACTCAGCCACAGAATTCACAACAGGAGTCATTGTGTCTGCCATCTCCCCTGATTTGCGGCGAGTGTTGCAAAAATTTCAGGCGAATAAACCTGATCGTTGTCCGGCGGAGAAACTGTTCGTCCCTGATAGGTGGACTACTAAAGTTATCTCTGAACTTCATTGTTCGGTGTTGGCTGGTCATCCTGGAATATTTGGTACCAGAGAGTTGGTGGCTAGATCCTTCTGGTGGCCATCTCTGTCACGGGATGTACGTACTTTTGTGCAGTCCTGTGGGATTTGTGCTAGGGCTAAGCCCTGCTGTTCACGTGCCAGTGGGTTGCTTTTGCCCTTGCCGGTCCCAAAGAGGCCTTGGACACATATTTCGATGGATTTCATTTCTGACCTTCCCGTTTCTCAAAAGATGTCAGTCATTTGGGTGGTCTGTGATCGCTTTTCTAAAATGGTCCATCTGGTGCCCTTGGTTAAATTGCCTTCCTCCTCTGATTTGGTGCCTTTGTTCTTCCAGCATGTGGTTCGTTTGCATGGCATTCCTGAGAATATTGTTTCTGACAGAGGTTCCCAGTTTGTTTCGAGGTTTTGGCGAGCCTTTTGTGGTAGGATGGGCATTGACCTGTCTTTTTCCTCGGCTTTCCATCCTCAGACTAATAGCCAGACCGAACAAACCAATCAGACCTTGGAGACATATCTGAGATGTTTTGTTTCTGCAGACCAGGATGATTGGGTGTCCTTTTTGCCGTTGGCTGAGTTCGCCCCTAATAATCGGGCCAGCTCGGCTACCTTGGTCTCTCCATTTTTCTGCAATTCTGGGTTCCATCCTCGTTTCTCTTCAGGACAGGTTGAGTCTTCGGACTGTCCTGGTGTGGATTCTGTGGTGGACAGGTTGCAGCAGATCTGGACTCAGGTAGTGGACAATTTGACCTTGTCCCAGGAGAAGGCTCAACTTTTCGCTAATCGCAGATGCCGTGTGGGTCCCCGACTTCGTTTTGGGGATTTGGTTAGGTTATCTTCTCGTCATATTCCTATGAAGGTTTCCTCTCCTAAATTTAAACCTCGTTTTATTGGTCCGTATAGGATTTCTGAGATTCTCAATCCTGTGTCTTTTCGTCTGACCCTCCCAGACTCCTTTTCCATACATAATGTATTCCTTAGGTCGTTGTTGCGGAGATACGTGGCACCTATGGTTCCATCTGTTGAGCCTCCTGCCCCGGTTTTGGTGGAGGGGGAATTGGAGTATATTGTGGAGAAAATTTTGGATTCTCGTGTTTCTAGACGGAAACTCCAGTATCTGGTTAAATGGAAGGGTTATGCTCAGGAAGATAATTCCTGGGTTTTTGCCTCTGATGTCCATGCTCCAGATCTTGTTCGTGCCTTTCATGTGGCTCATCCTAGTCGGCCTGGGGGCTCTGGTGAGGGTTCGGTGACCCCTCCTCAAGGGGGGGGTACTGTTGTGAATTCTGTGGCTGAATTCACTCCTGTGGTCACAAGTGGTACTGCAGCTTCTGAGCTTCCTCCCTCAGGTGTTCTGGTGAGCTCGTTGGCTGCTTTGTTATTTAACTCCACCTGATTCTGTCTTCCTTGCTCCTTGTCTATGTTCCAGTGTTGGACCTGAGCTTCTAGATCTTTCCTGTGGCCTGCTGCTCTGCTTAGATAAGTGCTTTTTGCTTTTGTTGCTACTTTTTCTGTCCAGCTTGTCTATTCGTTTTTGCTGGAAGCTCTGAGACGCAAAGGGTGCACCGCCGTGCCGTTAGTTCGGCACGGTGGGTCTTTTTGCCCCCTTTGCGTGGTTTTTTGCTTTAGGGCTTTTTGTAGACTGCAAAGTTCTCTTTGCTATCCTCGCTCTATCTAGAATATCGGGCCTCACTTTGCTGAATCTATTTCATCCCTACGTTTGTCTTTTCATCTTGCTAACAGTCATTATATGTGGGGGGCTGCCTTTTCCTTTGGGGTATTTCTCTGAGGCAAGTCAGGCTTGTTTTTCTATCTTCAGGCTAGTCAGCTCCTCAGGCTGTGCCGAGTTGCATAGGTAGTGACAGGCGCAATCCACAGCTGCCTTTAGTTGTGTTTAGGATAGGTTCAGGTATTGCGGTCTACAGAGATTCCACGTCTCAGAGCTCGTTCTATTGTTTTTGGGTTATTGTCAGATCACTGTATGTGCTCTGATTGCTGGCACACTGTGTCACTGGATTGCCTTCATAACAGGCTCCCTCCGGTGGTTGTAAGTGGCACTTTTGTGAGTTCTGCTCTTGGGCTCCCTCTTGTGGTTTCTAGTGGTATGGCTGCTCCTTGGAGTTAGCTGTCATCAGCTGCCTACACTTATCGTCTCTTCTGCTCGGCTATTTAGGCCTGGCTCTTTCTTCAGCCAGTGCCACTTGTAAATGGTTCCTGGTTGGATTCACATCTCTTTGGAGTTCCCTGTTTTCCTGACCAGTTCAGCAAAGCTAAGTTTTTGCTTGCTCTTTTCTGTCCATAGATTGTGGACTTATCCATTCTGTGCTTTCTATGTTCGTCCAGCTTATCAGTGTGAATTAATTCTGTCTTGCTGGAAGCTCTGGGAGGCAGATTTGCCCTCCACACCTTTAGTCAGGTGTGGAGATTTTTTGTAAACTCTGCGTGGATTTTTGTAGTGTTTTATACTGACCGCACAGTATTCCATCCTGTCCTATCTATTTAGCTAGAGTGGCCTCCTGTGCTCATCCTGGTTTCATTCTGTGTATGTCTTTTCCCTCTCCACTCACAGTCATTATTTGTGGGGGGCTAATCTATCCTTTGGGGATTTTCTCTGAGGCAAGATAGCTTTCCTGCTTCTTTCTTTAGGGGTAGTTAGCTCTTAGGCTGTGACGAGATGCCTAGGGAGAGTTAGGAGCATTCCACGGCTACTTCTAGTGTTGTGTTGAGCTTAGGGACTGCGGTCAGTACAGTTACCACTTCCTTCAGAGCTCGTTCCATGTTGCTCCTAGACCTCCTTATCATAACAGTACAAGTGGCCAAAAATGAATTAAATGCATCTCAATAGAAGGAAAAGAAAGTTCTGAACCATTTTTTTTTCTGTGCTCTGGTTTGTCTTTTTTTTCCTCTTGATATCTGGGTGGTTCAGGATATATGCTTTGGCATGGATGTTCAGGGTTTGTTTTCTCGTGTGGATCAACTTGCTGCAAGAGTACATAGTATCCAGGACTATGTTGTCCAGACTCCGGCTTTAGAGCCTAGAATTCCTACTCCTGATTTGTTTTTTGGGGACAGATCCAAGTTTTTGAACTTTAAAAATAACTGCAAATTGGTTTTTGCTTTGAAACCCCGTTCTTCTGGTGATCCCATTCAGCAAGTAAACATCATCATATCCTTGCTGTGTGGTGACCCTCAAGACTGGGCTTTTTCTCTTGAAACAGGGGATCCGGCATTATTGAATGTAGATGCATTTTTTCAAGCGCTCTGATTATTGTATGACGAACCTAATTCTGTGGATCATGCAGAAAAACCCTGTTGGCCTTGTGTCAAGGTCAGGAAGCGGCAGAGTTATACTGCCAGAAATTTAGAAAAAGGTCTGTGCTCACAATATGGAATGAAGAGGCTCTGGCTGCTATTTTCAGAAAAAGTCTTTCTGAAACCCTTAAAGATGTTATGGTGGGCTTTCCTACGCCTGCTGGTTTGAGCGAATCTATGTCTCTAGCCATTCAGATTGATCGGCGTCTGCGCGAGCGCAAAGCTGTGCACCATATGGCAGTATCATCTGAGCAAAGTCCTGAACCTATGCAATGTGATAGGATTTTGACTAGAATAGAACGGCAGGAATTCAGACGTCAGAATAGGCTGTGTTTTTACTGTGGTGATTCGGCTCATGTTATCTCTGATTGCCCTAAGCGTACTAAGAGAGTCGCTAGGTCTGTTACCATTAGTACTATACAGCCTAAATTTCTCTTATCTGTGACCCTGATTTGCTCATTGTCGTCCTTTTCTGTCATAGCATTTGTGGATTCAGGCGCTGCCCTGAACTTAATGGACTTAGAATTCGCCAGGCGCTGTGGTTTTTCCTTGCAGCCTTTGCAGAGCCCTATTCCTTTGAGGGGTATTGATGCTACACCCTTGGCCAAGGATAAACCTCAGTACTGGACACAGATGACTATGAACATGGCTCCTGCACATCAGGAAGATTGCCGTTTTCTGGTGTTGCATAACCTGCATGATGTTGTTGTACTGGGATTTCCATGGTTACAGGAACATAATCCGGTGCTGGATTGGAAAACTATGTCGGTGACTAGTTGGGGTTGTCGAGGAGTACATAGTGACGTTCCTTTGATGTCAATTTCCTCTTCCCCCTCTTCTGAGGTCCCTGAGTTTTTGTCGGATTTCCAGGATGTATTTGATGAGCCCAAGTCCAGTTCCCTTCCTCCGCACAGGGACTGTGATTGTGCTATTAACTTGATTCCTGGTTGCAAGTTCCCTAAGGGCCGACTTTTCAATCTGTCTGTGCCAGAGCATGCCGCCATGCGGAGTTATGTTAAGGAGTCTTTGGAGAAGGGGCATATTTGGCACTCTTCGTCACCATTGGGAGCGGGTTTCTTTTTTGTTGCTAAGAAGGATGGCTCCTTGAGACCCTGTATTGATTATCGTCTTCTTAATAAGATCACGGTCAAATTCCAATACCCCTTGCCTTTGCTTACTGATTTGTTTGCTCAGATTAAGGGGGCTAGTTGGTTTACTAAGATTGACCTCCGAGGGGCATATAATCTTGTTCGTATTAAACAGGGTGACGAATGGAAAACTGCATTTAATACGCCCGAAGGCCATTTTGAATACCTTGTGATGCCATTTGGGCTTTCTAATGCTCCATCTGTGTTCCAGTCTTTCATGCATGATATTTTCTGCAATTATCTTGATAAATTCATGGTCGTATATTTGGATGATATTTTGATTTTTTCCGATGATTGGGAGTCTCATGTGAAGCAGGTCAGGATGGTGTTCCAGATCCTTCGTGATAATGCTTTATTTGTGAAGGGGTCTAAGTGCCTATTCGGAGTTCAGAAGGTCCTTTTTTGGGTTTTATTTTTTCTCCCTCGTCTATAGAAATGGATCCTGTTAAGGTCCAAGCTATTCATGACTGGATCCAACCCACATCTGTGAAGGGTCTTCAAAAATTTTTGGGCTTTGCTAATTTCTATCGCCGTTTCATTGCCAACTTTTCCAGTGTGGTTAAGCCCCTTACTGATTTGACGAAGAAAGGCGCTGATGTGACGAATTGGTCCTCTGAGGCTGTTGAGGCCTTTCAGGAGCTTAAACGCCGATTTACTTCTGCCCCTGTGTTGCGTCAGCCAGATGTTTCTCTTCCTTTTCAGGTTGAGGTCGACACTTCTGAGATTGGGGCAGGGGCCGTTTTGTCTCAGAGGGAGTCTGATGGTTCTCTGATGAAACCGTGTGCTTTTTTTTCCAGAAAGTTTTCGCCTGCGGAACGCAATTATGATGTCGGCAATCGGGAGTTGTTGGCTATGAAGTGGACGTTTGAGGAGTGGCGACATTGGCTTGAGGGAGCTAAACACCGTGTTGTGGTTCTGATCGATCATAAGAATCTGATTTACCTCGAGTCGGCCAAGCGGCTGAATCCTAGACAGGCTCGATGGTCCCTGTTTTTCTCCCGTTTTGATTTTGTGGTCTCGTATCTTCCGGGATCTAAGAATGTTAAGGCTGATGCCCTCTCTAGGAGTTTTTTTCGCCTGATTCTCCTGGAGTCCTTGAGCCGGTTGGCATTCTTAAGGAGGGGGTGATTCTTTCTGCTATCTCCCCTGATTTGCGGCGGGTGCTTCAGGAATTTCAGGCTGATAGGCCTGACTGCTGTCCAGTGGGGAAGCTGTTTGTTCCTGATAGATGGACAAGTAAGGTAATTTCTGAGGTTCATTGTTCAGTGTTGGCTGGTCATCCTGGGATTTTTGGTACCAGAGATTTGGTTGCTAGGTCCTTTTGGTGGCCTTTCTTGTCGCGCGATGTGCGTGCTTTTGTGCAGTCCTGTGGGACTTGCGCCCGGGCCAAGCCTTGCTGTTCCCGCGCTAGTGGGTTGCTTTTGCCTTTGCCGGTCCCTGAGAGGCCCTGGACGCATATTTCCATTGATTTTATTTCGGATCTTCCTGTTTCCCAGAAGATGTCTGTTATCTGGGTTGTTTGTGACCGGTTCTCTAAAATGGTCCATCTGGTACCTTTGCCTAAGTTGCCTTCCTCCTCAGATCTGGTTCCATTATTTTTTCAGCATGTGGTTCGTTTGCATGGCATTCCGGAGAATGTTGTGTCTGACAGAGGTTCTCAGTTTGTCTCTAGGTTTTGGCGGGCCTTTTGTGCTAGGATGGGCATTGATTTGTCTTTTTCTTCGGCGTTTCATCCTCAGACTAATGGCCAAACCGAGCGAACTAATCAGACCTTGGAGACATATTTGAGATGCTTTGTGTCTGCTGATCAGGATGATTGGGTGTCTTTCATGCCGTTGGCCGTGTTTGCCCTTAATAATCGGGCTAGTTCGGCTACTTTGGTTTCACCTTTCTTTTGTAATTTTGGTTTTCATCCTCGTTTTTCTTCTGGGCAGGTTGAGCCTTCTGATTGTCCTGGTGTTGATTCTGTGGTGGACAGGCTGCAGCAGATTTGGACCCACGTGGTGGACAATTTGACGTTGTCTCAGGAAAGGGCTCAACGTTTTGCTAACCGCCGTCGGTGTGTTGGTCCCCGGCTTCGTGTGGGGGATCTGGTTTGGTTGTCTTCTCGTCATGTTCCTATGAAGGTTTCTTCTCCTAAGTTTAAGCCTCGGTTTTTTGGTCCTTATAAAATTTCTGAAATTATTAATCCGGTGTCTTTTCATTTGGCTCTTCCAGCCTCTTTTGCCATTCATAATGGTTTCCATAGATCTTTGTTGCGGAGATATGTGGTGCCCGTTGTTCCCTCGGTTGACCCTCCTGCCCCGGTGTTGGTTGAGGGAGAGTTGGAATATGAGGTTGAGAAGATTTTGGATTCTCGTTTTTCGAGGCGGAGGCTTCAGTATCTTGTCAAGTGGAAGGGTTATGGCCAGGAGGATAATTCTTGGGTTGTTGCCTCCAATGTCCATGCCACCAATTTGGTTCGTGCTTTTCACTTGGCTCATCATGATCGGCCTGGGGGCTCTGGTGAGGGTTCGGTGACCCCTCCTCAAGGGGGGGGTACTGTTGTGAATTCCGCTCTTGGGCTCCCTCCGGTGGTTGTAAGTGGCACTTTTGTGAGTTCTGCTCTTGGGCTCCCTCTTGTGGTTTCTAGTGGTATGGCTGCTCCTTGGAGTTAGCTGTCATCAGCTGCCTACACTTATCGTCTCTTCTGCTCGGCTATTTAGGCCTGGCTCTTTCTTCAGCCAGTGCCACTTGTAAATGGTTCCTGGTTGGATTCACATCTCTTTGGAGTTCCCTGTTTTCCTGACCAGTTCAGCAAAGCTAAGTTTTTGCTTGCTCTTTTCTGTCCATAGATTGTGGACTTATCCATTCTGTGCTTTCTATGTTCGTCCAGCTTATCAGTGTGAATTAATTCTGTCTTGCTGGAAGCTCTGGGAGGCAGATTTGCCCTCCACACCTTTAGTCAGGTGTGGAGATTTTTTGTAAACTCTGCGTGGATTTTTGAAGTGTTTTATACTGACCGCACAGTATTCCATCCTGTCCTATCTATTTAGCTAGACTGGCCTCCTGTGCTCATCCTGGTTTCATTCTGTGTATGTCTTTTCCCTCTCCACTCACAGTCATTATTTTTGGGGGGCTAATCTATCCTTTGGGGATTTTCTCTGAGGCAAGATAGCTTTCCTGCTTCTCTCTTTAGGGGTAGTTAGCTCTTAGGCTGTGACGAGATGCCTAGGGAGAGTTAGGAGCATTCCACGGCTACTTCTAGTGTTGTGTTGAGCTTAGGAACTGCGGTCAGTACAGTTACCACTTCCTTCAGAGCTCGTTCCATGTTGCTCCTAGACCACCGTATCATAAGTTAAATAAATAAATTTATATAGATAAATGCAGGTGTTTCTCACAAAATTAAATATCATCAAAAAGTTAATTTATTTCAGTCCTTTATAGAGTCATTACAAACAGAGTGATCTATTTCAAGTGTTTATTTCTGTTAATGTTGATGATTATGGCTTACAGCCACTGAAAACTAAAAAGCCATTATCTCAGTAAATGTAAATAATTAACAAAAAAAAACATCAAAGGCATCCTAAGCATTTATAAAGGTCCCCTAGTCTGTATCAGTAGTCTCCACAATTATGGGGAAGTCTCCTTACCTGACAGATGTCCAGAAGGCATTGACACACTCCCCAAGGAGGGTAAGCCACAAAAGGTCATTGCAAAAGAAGCTGGCTGTTCACAGAGTGCTGTAGCCAAGCATATTAATGGAAAGTTGAGTGGAAGGTAGAAGTGTGGTAAAAAAAATTAGCACAAGGAGCCGGGATAACCTCAGCCTTGAAAGGATTGTTAAGAAAAAGCTAATCAAAAATTTGGGGGAGATTTGCAAGGAGTGGACTGCTGCTGGAGTCATTGCTTCAAGAGCCACCACACAGATGGATCCAGGACATTGGATACAAGTGTCGCATTCCTTGTGTCAAGCCACTCATAATAATAATAATAATAATTTTTATTTATATAGCGCCAACATATTCCGCAGCACTTTACAATTAAGCGGGGACATGTACAGACAATAAATTCAGTACAAGTTAAGATAATTTAAACAGTGACATTAGGGGTGAGGTCCCTGCTCGCAAGCTTACAATCTACAAGGTCTACTCATGACCAATTGACAACACCAGAAGCGTCTTCCCTGGGCTAAGGAGAAAAAGAACTGGACTGTTGCTCAATGGTCCAAGGTGTTGTTTTCAGATTACAGTAAATTTTGCATTTCATTTGGAAATCAAGGTCCCAGAGTCTGGAGGAAGAGTGGAGAGACACATAATGCAAGCTGCATGAGGTCTAGTGTGAAGTTTCCACAATCAGTGATGGTTTGGGAAGCCATGTTACCTGCTGGTGTAGGTCCACTGTGTTTTATCAAGACCAAAGTCAGTGCCGCCATCTATCAGGAAATTTTAGAGCACTTCGTGGTTTTCTCTGCCAACAAGCTTTTTGGAGATTCGAAAATTTCATTCTCCAGCAGTATTTGAAACCTGTCCACACTGCCATAAGTACCAATACCTGGCTTAAAAACAACAGTATCACTGTGCTTGATTGCAGGCAAGCTGAAGGCTGCTATCAAAGCAACCTGGGCTTTCATAACTGCTGAGCAATCCCACAGGCTGATTGCCCCCATGCCACGCCGAATTGATGCAGTAATTGATGCAAAACGAGCCCCGACCAAGTATTGAGTGCATTTACAGAACATCCATTTCAGTAGGCCAACATTTTGGATTTTAAAATAATTTTTCAAGGTATATTGTAATTTACTGAGATAATGCCTTTTGGGTTTTCATTGGCTGTAAGCCATAATCATCAACATTACAGAAATAAACGCTTGAAATAGATCACTCTGTTTGTAATGACTCTATATTATATATGAGTTTCACTTTTTTGTATTGAAGAACTGAAGTAAATTAACTTTTTGATGACGTTCTGATTTTGTGAGAAGCACATGTAGATCTACGATTGGTTAGATACATCCAGGGTCGGACTGAGGTGTCTGTGCCCACAGGGAAATTCACCCTAGGGGCCCACCCTACAGCTATATGCAAATGTGTGTAAGTCGTTATCTTTGTTTTAGTGGAGCATCAACTGTAAAACACAGGCGGCTACTGCACATCTTCTGTGTACCACCATAACTGGGATGAAAAATTACGGCAGTTTACATTAAAGGGGTTCTTTGGTTAAAACAAGTTATCACGATCCATGGGCTCTTGTTGTGAATTCTGTGGCAGAGCTCCCTCCTGTGGTCACAAGTGGTACTTCGGCTGATTCTCTCTGGGAGCTTCCGTTTGTGGAGGAAACTGGTACTGCTGCTTCTGAGTTTCCTCCCTCAGGTGATCTGGTGAGGTCGTTAGGTGCTTCTCTACTTAACCCCACCTAATGCTTTGATTCATGCTTCCTGTCAATGTTCCAGTGTTGGACTTGTGTTTCTCTGGATCATTCCTGTGGCCTGCTGCTCTGCATAGCTAAGTGCTTCTTTGCTATTTGTTGCTATTTTTTCTGTCCAGCTTGTCTATTTGTTTTGCTGGAAGATCTGGGACGCAAAGGGTGTACCTCCGTGCCGTTAGTTCGGTACGGAGGGTCTTTTTGCCCCTTTGCGTGGTTTTCTTTAGGGTTTTGTGTAGACCGCAAAGTTATCTTTCCTATCCTCGTTCTGTCTAGAATATCGGGCCTCACTTTGCTGAATCTATTTCATCCCTACGTTTGTCTTTTCATCTTACTCACAGTCATTATATGTGGGGGGCTGCCTTTTCCTTTGGGGTATTTCTCTGAGGCAAGGTAGGCTTATTTTTCTATCTTCAGGCTAGTTAGTTTCTCAGGCTGTGCCGAGTTGCATAGGGAGCGTTAGGCGCTATCCACGGCTGCCTCTAGATGTGTTTGGAGAGGATCAGGGATTGCGGTCTGCAGAGTTCCCACGTCTCAGAGCTCGTTCTGTTATTTTGGGTTATTGTCAGATCACTGTGTGTGCTCTGACCTCCATGTCCATTGTTATACTGAATTGCCTCTCATAACAGTACAGGAAGAAAAAAGTACTAATGATTCTCAATAGAGGGAAAAAAGAAGTTCTGAGACCATTTTTTTTTCTTGGCATTGTGTTTTGTCTTTTTTTTCCCCTAGACATTTGGGTGGTTCAGTACACAGGTGTAGCGATGGACACTAGAAGTCTGTCTTCATTTGTGGATCAGCTCTCGGCAAGAGTACAAAAGATTCAAGACACTATTGATCAGAAATCTATGTTAGAACCAAGAATTCCTATTCCTGATTTGTTTTTTGGAGATAGAACTAAGTTTCTGAGTTTCAAAAATAATTGTAAGTTATTTCTGGCCTTGAAACCTCGTTCCTCTGGTGATCCAGTTCAACAGGTTTTGATTATTATTTCTTTTTTGCCCCGCGACCCTCAGGACTGGGCATTTTCTCTTGCGCCAGGAGATCCTGCATTAAGTAATATCAATGCGTTTTTCCTGGCGCTCGGATTGCTGTATGATGAGCCTAATTCAGTGGATCAGGCAGAAAAGAATTTGCTGGCTCTTTGTCAGGGTCAGGATGAGATAGAGGTATATTGCCAGAAATTTAGAAAATGGTCAGTGCTCACTCTATGGAATGAATCTGCACTGGCAGCTATGTTCAGAAAGGGTCTCTCTGAAGCCCTTAAGGATGTCATGGTGGGATTTCCTATGCCTGCTGGTTTGAATGAGTCTATGTCTTTGGCTATTCAGATCGGTTGACGCTTGCGTGAGCGTAAATCTGTGCACCATTTGGCGGTATTACCTGAGCTTAAACCTGAGCCTATGCAGTGCGATAGGACTTTGACCAGAGTTGAACGGCAAGAACACAGACGTCTGAATGGGCTGTGTTTCTACTGTGGTGATTCCACTCATGCTATCTCTGATTGTCCTAAGCGCACTAAGCAGTTCGCTAGGTCTGCCACCATTGGTACGGTACAGTCAAAATTTCTTCTGTCCGTTACCTTGATCTGCTCTTTGTCATCATATTCTGTCATGGCGTTTGTGGATTCAGGCGCTGCTCTGAATTTGATGGACTTGGAATATGCTAAGCGTTGTGGGTTTTTCTTGGAGCCCTTGCAGTGTCCTATTCCATTGAGAGGAATTGATGCTACGCCTTTGGCCAAGAATAAGCCTCAATACTGGACCCAGCTGACCATGTGCATGGCTCCTGCACATCAGGAGGTTATTCGCTTTCTGGTGTTGCATAATCTGCATGATGTGGTCGTGTTGGGGTTGCCATGGCTACAAGCCCATAATCCAGTATTGGATTGGAAATCCATGTCGGTGTCCAGCTGGGGTTGTCAGGGGGTACATGGTGATGTTCCATTTTTGTCAATTTCGTCATCCACCCCTTCTGAGGTTCCAGAGTTCTTGTCTGATTA
This sequence comes from Ranitomeya imitator, assembly GCF_032444005.1. NCBI lineage: Eukaryota > Metazoa > Chordata > Amphibia > Anura > Dendrobatidae > Ranitomeya > Ranitomeya imitator. Next base: position 312,431,256 of record NC_091287.1, read on the forward strand.
CCGGGATGTATTTGATGAGCCCAAGTCCGATGCCCTACCTCCGCATAGGGATTTTGATTGTGCTATCAATTTGATTCCTTGTGGTAAATTCCCAAAAGGTCGACTGTTTAATTTATCCGTGCCTGAGCACACCGCTATGCGCAGTTATGTGAAGGAATCCCTGGAGAAGGGGCATATTCGCCCGTCATCGTCGCCATTGGGAGCAGGGTTCTTTTTTGTAGCCAAAAAGGATGGTTCGCTGAGACCTTGTATAGATTATCGCCTTCTTAATAAGATCACTGTTAAATTTCAGTACCCCTTGCCTTTGTTGTCTGATTTGTTTGCTCGGATTAAGGGGGCTAGTTGGTTCACCAAGATTGATCTTCGTGGTGCGTATAATCTGGTGCGAATCAGGCGAGGCGATGAATGGAAAACTGCATTTAATACGCCCGAGGGTCATTTTGAGTATCTAGTGATGCCATTCGGACTTGCCAATGCTCCATCAGTGTTTCAGTCCTTTATGCATGACATCTTCCGAGAGTACCTGGATAAATTCCTGATTGTGTACTTGGATGACATTTTGATCTTCTCGGATGATTGGGAGTCTCATGTGAAACAGGTCAGAATGGTTTTTCAGGTCCTGCGTGCTAATTCTTTGTTTGTGAAGGGATCAAAGTGTCTCTTTGGTGTGCAGAAGGTTTCATTTTTGGGGTTCATCTTTTCCCCTTCTACTATCGAGATGGATCCTGTTAAGGTCCAAGCCATCTATGATTGGACTCAGCCGACATCTCTGAAAAGTCTGCAAAAGTTCCTGTGCTTTGCTAATTTTTATCATCGCTTCATCTGCAATTTTTCTAGTATTGCCAAACCATTGACCGATTTGACCAAGAAGGGTGCTGATTTGGTCAATTGGTCTTCTGCTGCTGTGGAAGCTTTTCAAGAGTTGAAGCGTCGTTTTTCTTCTGCCCCTGTGTTGTGTCAACCAGATGTTTCTCTTCCGTTCCAGGTCGAGGTTGATGCTTCTGAGATTGGAGCAGGGGCTGTTTTGTCGCAGAGAGGTTCTGATTGTTCAGTGATGAAACCATGCGCTTTTTTTCCAGGAAGTTTTCGCCTGCTGAGCGGAATCATGATGTGGGCAACCGAGAGTTGCTGGCCATGAAGTGGGCATTCGAGGAGTGGCGTCATTGGCTTGAAGGAGCTAAGCATCGCGTGGTGGTATTGACTGATCATAAGAACCTGACTTATCTCGAGTCTGCTAAGCGCTTGAATCCTAGACAGGCTCGTTGGTCGCTGTTTTTCGCCCGTTTTGACTTTGTGATTTCGTACTGTTGTGAATTCTGTGGCTGAGTTCACTTCTGTGGTCACAAGTGGTATTGCAGTCTCTGGGCTTCCTCCCTCAGGTGTTTTGGTGAGCTCGTTGGCTGCCTTGCTATTTAGCTCCACCTGAGTCTGTCTTCCTTGCTCCTTGTCAATGTTCCAGTGTTGGATCTGAGCTACTGCATCTTTCCTTGGGCCTGCTGCTCTGCTAGATAAGTGCTTCTAGTTTGTTTTCTGTTTTTTCTGTCCAGCTTGCTATTAACTTTTGCTGGAAGCTCTGAGAAGCAAAGGGGTGCACCGCCGTGCTGTTAGTTCGGCACGGTGGGTCTTTTTGCCCCTTTGCGTGGTTTTCGTTTTAGGGTTTTTTGTAGACTGCATAGTTCTCTTTGCTATCCTCGCTCTGTCTAGAATATCGGGCCTCACTTTGCTGAATCTATTTCATTCCTACGTTTGTCTTTTCATCTTGCTAACAGTCATTATATGTGGGGGGCTGCCTATTCCTTTGGGGTATTTCTCTGAGGTAAGTCAGGCTTGTATTTCTATCTTCAGGCTAGTCAGCTCCTCAGGCAGTGTCGAGTTGCATAGGTAGTGATAGGCGCAATCCACTGCTGCTTATAGTTGTGTGAGGATAGATCAGGTACTGCAGTCTACAGAGATTCCACGTCTCAGAGCTCGTCCTATTGTTTTTGGTTATTGCCAGATCTCTGTATGTGCGCTGATTACTGCACGCTGTGTTGCCTGATTGCCGGCCATAACAGTACAAGGAGCCACACCAATGATTCCCAATAGAGGGAAAAAAGAAATCCTGACATCATTTTTTTTTCTTAGCTCTGTCTTCAGTCTTTTTTTTCCCCTAGACATTTGGGTGCTTCAGGACACAGCTGTGGACATGGATATTCAGGCTCTGTGCTCCTCAATGGATAATCTCGTTGTAAATGTACAAAAGATTCAAGATACTATTGATCAGAAATCGATGCTAGAACCAAGAATTCCGATTCCTGATTTGTTTTTTGGTGACAGAACTAAGTTCCTGAGCTTCAGAAATAATTGTAAGCTATTTTTGGCCTTGAAACCTCATTCTTCTGGTAATCCTATTCAACAGGTTTTGATTATTATTTCTTTTTTGCGCGGCGACCCACAGGACTGGGCGTTTTCTCTTGCACCAGGAGATTCTGCATTGAGTAATGTTGATGCATTTTTCCAGGCGCTGGGATTGCTTTACGATGAGCCTAATTCAGTGGATCAGGCTGAGAAAAATCTGCTGGCTTTATGCCAGGGTCAGGATGATGTAGAAGTATATTGTCAGAAATTTAGGAAGTGGTCAGTACTCACTCTGTGGAATGAATCTGCACTAGCGGCTTTGTTCAGAAAGGGTCTCTCTGAAGCTCTTTGTTAAGGACTGGCGGAACGCACCAAGTATAGATGGTAAGAAACTAGGTGCGTTCGCAGTCCGAGGTCCACCGTGCAGGTAAAAGACCCTGCAGCTAGCAAGACGGACAATATGGCGGTACACTAAAGGATACACGCGTGGGTTAAACCTCACCCAGCATGAAGAAAGCGATCCTGTTAATTCACAGGACCGCAGTACCGCACTAGTGCGCGAGCAAGTGGTCAGCGGACTTAACCCCAGAAGGGATTGGAGCCCGATTAGACCCTTGCTGGCGTAACACCGCAACTGGGTGTGTAGAGAACCTAAAGAAATATAAGTGCACAAGAGTGCGAGCGATGCCGCACTAACGGACGCCACTAACCACCCAGACTCGGGTATGGAAAGCGCAAGGCAGGCGCACGGCGCCGTACTGGCAGGCACAGCTACAGGACGCTGAGATGTGTGTTTAGTGCTGTAGGCTAAGTCGGGCGCTAGGTAGCAGCCATACACCTTCCGCGAACAGACATTCACTAGGGTAGGGGTTTCCAAGGACGACTTGCACTCACAACATACACACATTTAGCAATTGTTAGACAATACTAGCGCATGGCCGTGCGGTCATGCGCAGTTTATATAGCAGCAGCACAGGAAGTGGCCACAGCACTTTTGCCCTTCTAGGACCTGCCAAGAGGACCAATGGAATGTGCTGCAGAGCCAGAGCACATGACCCTCGATCTCCAACGGGAGACCTTACGCTGGGCATGCTCAGTACATGCAGACAAGGACTTAGTCCCAGAGAAGTCCGCTCGCTGCTGACCAGCACTGACTTTAATGGCAGAGACTGGAGAAGCAGCACTAACTCTCAGAACAGAGTGAGAATGAGCAAGACGCTGGGACCGACGTCCTTGCTGAGCAGGCTCCACTGCGGCTGGACAAGAATGGGAGACCGCAGCGGAAGTGGCTCGAGATTCCCCCTGTGCAGAAGCGGGAACTCGACCCCTAACATTACCCCCCCTCCTAGGGCCCCCCCCTCCTTGGGCCTCGCTACGTTCGAAGGCAGCAATGAGCTGCGGAGCCCGAATGTGCTCCACAGGCTCCCAGGTTCTATCCTCTGGACCATGACCCTTCCAATCCACCAAATAAAATTTTTTGCCACGTACCACCTTGCTTCCCACAATAGCATTCACCTCAAACTCATCCGTGGATGAACCCGATGTCCCAGCAGATAACTCAGAAAACCGAGACAAACGAACGGGCTTTAAGAGGGAAACGTGAAAGGTATCGGTGATACCAAGGCGTGGAGGAATGGCCAAACGGTAAACCACAGGGTTGACCTGTTCCAGAACTTTAAACGGGCCAATGTAGCGAGGAGCAAACTTAGTGGACTCAACTCGCAGCCTGATGTTACGGGCGGAGAGCCACACTAAGTCGCCGGGAGCAAAGACCGGAGCGGGACGCCGGTGTGTATCAGCCGAAACCCTCATTCTCTCCTTGGAGGCCCGAATGGCATCCTGTGTGCGGTCCCAGATGTCCCGTGCCTCCACCGCCCAGTCTGCCACCCTAGAATCGGTGGATGACACGGGCATGGGCACAGGAACACGCGGATGCTGGCCGTAATTAAGGAGAAAAGGAGTTTGGCCAGTGGAATCGGCTACGGCGTTGTTCAAGGCAAATTCCGCCCAAGGTAGCAAAGATGCCCAGTCATCCTGCCTAGCGGAGACGAAATGTCGCAAATATGTCACCAGAGTCTGGTTGGTTCTCTCCACCAACCCATTCGTCTCGGGATGATATGCAGAGGAGAGGTTTAACTCTATGCTGAGCAAACGGCAGAGCTCTCTCCAAAACCGAGACGCGAACTGGGGACCCCGATCGCTGACAATCTTATCAGGCATACCATGCAATCGGAAAACATGCTTCATGAACAACACCGCCAAGGCCCGTGCTGAGGGTAACCGAGGAAGCGGTACCAAATGTACCATCTTAGAGAAATGGTCGGTGACAACCCAAATAATAGAGCAGCCACGCGACTTGGGTAAGCCCACCACAAAGTCCATTCCGACCATCTCCCAGGGCCTGTCTGCCACCGGTAGAGGGTAAAGCAACCCAGCAGGCCGTTGCCGAGGAGACCGATTCTGGGCGCAAGAAACGCACGCCTGAATATAGTCCTTGACATCTCGGACCATATGCGGCCACCAATATGTTCTCGCCAAAAGCTCAGAAGTCCTCTTGGTCCCAAAATGCCCACCCACTCTGGAGGAGTGAGCCCAAGAGAGAACCTCCGGTCGCAAGTTAGCTGGCACGAAAGTCTTGCCCGGGGGCACAGACTCCAGCGAAACCGGAGCTACAGTTCTCAAGCTCTCAGGCGGGACAATAAGCCGAGGCTCCTCCTCCTCCTCCTCAGATGACACTACGGAGCGGGAGAGAGCGTCGGCACGAACGTTCTTCTCCCCGGAGAGAAAATGGAGGGTAAAATGGAACCGGGAGAAAAACAGGGACCATCTAGCCTGGCGAGAATTTAGCCGCTGGGCCGTCTGTATATACACCAAGTTCTTGTGGTCAGTGAAGACTTGGAAGGGAAAGCGTGCTCCCTCCAAGAGGTGTCTCCACTCTGAAAAAGCCAACTTCATGGCTAGCAACTCCCTGTCCCCGATGGAATAATTCCTCTCCGCTGGTGTGAAAGTTTTGGAGAAGAAGAAGCAAGGATGCTTCCGACCTTGAGCATCCTTTTGGAAAAGGACTGCTCCAGCACCAACGGATGAGGCATCCACCTCCAAGATGAATGGTTTATCTACATCGGGGCGATGTAGGATGGGAGCGCTAGCGAAGTGTGACTTAATCGAGAGAAAGGCCTTGGAGACCTCCTCTGACCACAACTTGGGATTTGCTCCCTTCTTGGTGAGGGCGACCAAGGGAGCTACCAAAGTTGAGAAGTGTGGAATGAACTGGCGATAGTAATTAATGAACCCCATAAAGCGCTGCACCGCTTTAAGAGAATGGGGTTCCTGCCAGTCCATTACTGCCTGTAGCTTGGCAGGATCCATAGCCAAACCCTGGGCAGAAATGATATAACCAAGGAAAGGCAAGGACTCCTGCTCAAACACACACTTCTCCAACTTAGCGTAGAGGGAGTTTGCCCGTAAGAGGTCGAAGACTTTGCGAACATCTCTCCGATGGGAGTCTATATCTGGAGAGTAGATGAGAATGTCATCCAGATAGACTACGACCGAGGTGGTGAGCATATCCCGAAAGATGTCGTTCACAAAGTCTTGGAAAACGGCTGGGGCATTACAGAGCCCAAAGGGCATCACTAGATATTCATAGTGCCCATCCCTGGTGTTAAAAGCCGTCTTCCATTCATCCCCCTCACGGATGCGAATCAGGTTGTAAGCACCCCGCAGATCTAACTTTGTAAATACCTTTGCTCCCCGTAGCCTATCAAAGAGCTCAGATATCAGGGGTAATGGGTACTTGTTCTTAACGGTAATGGCGTTAAGACCCCTGTAGTCTATGCATGGACGTAAGTCTCCAGTCTTCTTCTGTACGAAGAAGAACCCAGCCCCTGCCGGTGACACTGACTTCCTAATGAATCCTCTTGCCAGATTCTCCTGAATATACTGGGACATTGCCTCCGTCTCCGGGAGAGATAACGGGTAGACTCGACCCCGGGGAGGCTCAGCACCAGGCAAGAGGTCAATAGGACAGTCATAGGGGCGGTGAGGCGGAAGAGTCTCCGCAGCTCTTTTGGAGAACACGTCTGCATGGGACCAATAGTGCTTGGGGAGAGAGGAAAGATCTGCGGGTACCTGTGTAGTAGCAACCTGAACGCACTCCCTCTGACATCTACCCTCACAGGATTTACTCCATCCCAAAATTCTCCCAGAGGACCACTCAATATGAGGAGAATGGTAGCGAAGCCATGGCATCCCCAACAGGACCTCATCAATTCCCTCAGGAATGACTAATAGGGAGATTATCTCCTGATGTGATGGAGACACAGATAGCGTGAAAGGAATGGTTTGGTGGGTAATCTGTGAAGGTAGTGTTGACCCATTTACCACTCGAACGGTCACTGGCTGGGCGAGCATCACCAAGGGTATTGCGTGACGCTGGGCAAAGGCGGAGGACATAAAGTTACCCTCTGCCCCAGAATCCAAGCATAGCTCGACCGTAAGAGTGGATGGGCCTATGGTAATTGTCCCCTTGAAGGACAATTTTGAGGCAAACGTCGCCGTGTCTAGTGTACCTCCTCCAACTGCCACTAGACGCTGACGTTTCCCCGACCGCTGAGGACTCTTGGAGGCAAGACGTCCTGACTGCTGGCAAACATGACGGACCTTATGTGCACGAGCGGACTGAGACTTAGATCCCGCTCGTGTCACCTCCAAGGTCTCATGTGACTCAGATGCCTGGACTGGGGATTCCAAAGGTTTGGCGAAGGTAGGAGCCAGCCGAAACCTCTGCCTACACTGGGCTCGTTCCAACCTCCGCTCGTTAAAACGGAGGTCTATACGAGTAGAAATAGATATTAACTCCTCCAGTGTGGCAGGAATCTCCCTAGTGGCCAGAGCGTCCTTAACATGGTCAGCCAGGCCCCTCCAGAATATGGGGATAAGGGCTTTATCCGACCACTCCAGCTCGGAAGCTAAAGTACGGAATCGGACGGAAAAATGGCTGACCAAGGACTCACCCTGAGTTAATGCCAGTAGTTGGAGCGCTGTATCATGGGTGAGTTGAGGTCCTAGAAAGACCTTTTTCAGCGTGCCCAGAAACAACGGAGCACTCTGCACCACATGATCATCACGCTCCCACAGCGGCGTAGCCCACTCCAACGCCCTGTCTGACAACAGCGAGACAATAAATCCCACCTTAGCCCGCTCTGTAGGAAAACGTGCAGCCAGGAGCTCGAGGTGGATAGAGCACTGACTCACGAATCCCCTACAAGTTTTGCAATCTCCAGAAAATTTTTCTGGCAACGGGAGGCGGGATAATGTCGGAACAGGGGTGGCAGTGGACAAGGTTGCTGCCGCCACGCCAGCAGCCTTTACAGCAACTGCGGTAACATCCACAGCTGAGGTTGAGTTCTCGAGAACCTTCAACCTACCCTCCAACTGCTGGATATACCGCAAAGATTGCTGAATGTCCGCCATACTAGCCAGACCTTGGCGCTAGTATTATGTTAAGGACTGGCGGAACGCACCAAGTATAGATGGTAAGAAACTAGGTGCGTTCGCAGTCCGAGGTCCACCGTGCAGGTAAAAGACCCTGCAGCTAGCAAGACGGACAATATGGCGGTACACTAAAGGATACACGCGTGGGTTAAACCTCACCCAGCGTGAAGAAAGCGATCCTGTTAATTCACAGGACCGCAGTACCGCACTAGTGCGCGAGCAAGTGGTCAGCGGACTTAACCCCAGAAGGGATTGGAGCCCGATTAGACCCTTGCTGGCGTAACACCGCAACTGGGTGTGTAGAGAACCTAAAGAAATATAAGTGCACAAGAGTGCGAGCGATGCCGCACTAACGGACGCCACTAACCACCCAGACTCGGGTATGGAAAGCGCAAGGCAGGCGCACGGCGCCGTACTGGCAGGCACAGCTACAGGACGCTGAGATGTGTGTTTAGTGCTGTAGGCTAAGTCGGGCGCTAGGTAGCAGCCATACACCTTCCGCGAACAGACATTCACTAGGGTAGGGGTTTCCAAGGACGACTTGCACTCACAACATACACACATTTAGCAATTGTTAGACAATACTAGCGCATGGCCGTGCGGTCATGCGCAGTTTATATAGCAGCAGCACAGGAAGTGGCCACAGCACTTTTTCCCTTCTAGGACCTGCCAAGAGGACCAATGGAATGTGCTGCAGAGCCAGAGCACATGACCCTCGATCTCCAACGGGAGACCTTACGCTGGGCATGCTCAGTACATGCAGACAAGGACTTAGTCCCAGAGAAGTCCGCTCGCTGCTGACCAGCACTGACTTTAATGGCAGAGACTGGAGAAGCAGCACTAACTCTCAGAACAGAGTGAGAATGAGCAAGACGCTGGGACCGACGTCCTTGCTGAGCAGGCTCCACTGCGGCTGGACAAGAATGGGAGACCGCAGCGGAAGTGGCTCGAGATTCCCCCTGTGCAGAAGCGGGAACTCGACCCCTAACACTCTTAAGGATGTAATGGTGGGATTTCCTATGCCTGCTGGTTTGAATGAGTCTATGTCCTTGGCCATTCAGATCGGTCGTCGCTTGCGCGAGCGTAAATCTGTGCACCATCTGGCGGTATTGTCTGAGAGTAAACCTGAGCCTATGCAGTGCGACAGGACTATGACTAAAGTAGAACGGCAAGAACACAGACGTCTGAACAGACTGTGTTTCTATTGTGGTGATTCTACTCATGCTATTTCTAATTGTCCTAAACGCACTAGGCGGTTCGATAGCTCTGCCGTTATTGGTACTGTACAGTCCAAATTCCTTTTGTCCATTACCTTAATGTGCTCTTTGTCATCGTATTCTGTCATGGCGTTTGTGGATTCAGGCGCTGCCCTGAATCTGATGGATTTGGATTATGCTAAACGTTGTGGATTTTTCTTGGAGCCTTTGCGGTGTCCTATTCCGTTGAGAGGAATTGATGCTACACCTTTGGCCAAGAATAAGCCTCAGTACTGGGCCCAGCTGACCATGTGCATGGCTCCTGCACATCAGGAAGTTATTCGCTTTCTGGTACTGCATAATTTGCATGATGTGGTCGTGTTGGGGTTGCCATGGCTACAAACCCATAATCCAGTATTGGATTGGAACTCTATGTCGGTAACCAGCTGGGGTTGTCAGGGAGTACATGGTGATGTTCCATTTTTGTCTATTTCGTCATCCATTCCTTCTGACATCCCAGAGTTCTTGTCGGACTTTCAGGATGTATTTGAAGAGTCCAAGTCTGATGCCCTACCTCCGCATAGGAATTGTGATTGTGCTATCGATTTGATTCCTGGTAGTAAATTCCCTAAGGGTCGTTTATTTAATTTGTCCGTACCTGAACACACCGCTATGCGCAGTTATGTGAAGGAGTCCCTGGAGAAGGGACATATTCGCCCATCGTCGTCACCATTGGGAGCAGGGTTCTTTTTTGTAGCCAAGAAGGATGGTTCGCTAAGACCGTGTATTGATTACCGCCTTCTTAATAAGATCACTGTTAAGTTTCAGTATCCCTTGCCATTGATTTCTGACTTGTTTGCTCGGATTAAGGGGGCTAGTTGGTTTACTAAGATTGATCTTCGTGGTGCGTATAATCTGGTGAGAATCAGGCAGGGAGATGAATGGAAAACGGCATTTAATACGCCCGAGGGTCATTTTGAGTATCTGGTGATGCCGTTCGGACTTGCCAATGCTCCATCTGTTTTTCAGTCTTTTATGCATGACATTTTCCGTGAGTATCTGGATAAATTCTTGATTGTTTACTTGGATGACATTTTGATCTTCTCAGATGATTGGGAGTCTCATGTGAAGCAAGTCAGAATGGTTTTCCAGGTACTGCGTGCTAATTCCTTGTTCGTGAAGGGATCAAAGTGTCTCTTCGGTGTGCAGAAAGTTTCATTTTTGGGGTTCATCTTTTCCCCTTCTACTATCGAGATGGATCCGGTTAAGGTTCAGGCCATCCAGGATTGGACTCAGCCGACATCTCTAAAAAGTCTGCAGAAATTCCTGGGCTTCGCTAATTTTTATCGTCGCTTCATCTGTAATTTTTCTAGCATTGCCAGACCATTGACCGATTTGACCAAGAAGGGTGCTGATTTGGTTAATTGGTCTTCTGCTGCCGTGGAAGCTTTTCAGGAGTTGAAGCGTCGTTTTTGCTGTGCCCCTGTGTTGTGTCAACCTGATGTTTCTCTTCCGTTCCAGGTCGAGGTTGATACTTCTGAGATTGGTGCAGGGGCGGTTTTGTCACAGAGAGGTTCTGGTTGCTCAGTGTTCAAACCATGTGCTTTCTTTTCCAGGAAATTTTCTGCTGCTGAGCGTAATTATGATGTGGGCAACCGAGAGTTGCTGGCCATGAAGTGGGCATTTGAGGAGTGGCGTCATTGGCTTGAGGGTGCTAAGCATCGCGTGGTGGTATTGACTGATCATAAGAACCTTACTTATCTTGAGTCTGCCAAGCGCTTGAATCCTAGACAGGCCCGTTGGTCGTTATTTTTTGCTCGTTTTGATTTTGTGATTTCATACCTTCCGGGCTCTAAAAATGTGAAGGCGGATGCTCTGTCTAGGAGTTTTGTGCCCGACTCTCCGGGGTTATCTGAGCCGGCGAGTATCCTCAAGGAAGGAGTCATTGTGTCTGCCATCTCCCCTGATTTGCGGAGAGTGTTGCAGAAATTTCAGGCTAATAAACCTGATCGTTGTCCGGCCGAGAAACTGTTCGTCCCTGATAGGTGGACTAGTAAAGTTATCTCTGAACTTCATTGTTCGGTGCTGGCCGGTCATCCAGGAATCTTTGGTACCAGGGAGTTGGTTGCTAGATCCTTCTGGTGGCCATCTCTGTCACAGGATGTGCGTGCTTTTGTGCAGTCCTGTGGAATTTGTGCTAGGGCTAAGCCCTGCTGTTCACGTGCCAGTGGGTTGCTTTTGCCCTTGCCGGTCCCGAAGAGGCCTTGGACACATATTTCGATGGATTTCATTTCTGACCTTCCCGTTTCTCAAAAAATGTCGGTCATTTGGGTGGTCTGTGATCGCTTTTCTAAAATGGTCCATCTGGTGCCCTTGGTTAAATTGCCTTCCTCCTCTGATTTGGTGCCTTTGTTCTTCCAGCATGTGGTTCGTTTACATGGCATTCCTGAGAATATTGTTTCTGACAGAGGTTCCCAGTTTGTCTCGAGGTTCTGGCGAGCCTTTTGTGGTAGGATGGGCATTGACCTATCTTTCTCCTCGGCCTTCCATCCTCAGACTAATGGCCAGACCGAACGAACCAATCAGACCTTAGAAACATATCTGAGATGTTTTGTTTCCGCTGACCAGGATGATTGGGTGTCATTTTTGCCGTTGGCTGAGTTCGCCCTTAATAATCGGGCCAGCTCGGCTACCTTGGTCTCTCCATTTTTCTGCAATTCTGGGTTCCATCCTCGTTTCTCTTCAGGACAGGTTGAGTCTTCGGACTGTCCTGGTGTGGATTCTGTGGTGGACAGGTTGCAGCAGATCTGGACTCAGGTAGTGGACAATTTGACCTTGTCCCAGGAGAAAACTCAGCTTTTCGCTAATCGCAGACGCCGTGTGGGACCCCGACTTCGTGTTGGGGATCTGGTTTGGTTATCTTCTCGTCATATTCCTATGAAGGTTTCCTCTCCTAAATTTAAACCTCGTTTTATTGGTCCGTATAGGATTTCTGAGATTCTCAATCCGGTGTCTTTTCGTCTGACCCTCCCAGACTCCTTTTCCATACATAATGTATTCCATAGGTCGTTGTTGAGGAGATACGTGGCACCTATGGTTCCATCTGTGGAGCCTCCTGCCCCTGTTTTGGTGGAGGGGGAATTGGAGTATATTGTGGAGAAGATTTTGGATTCTCGTGTCTCTAGACGGAAACTCCAGTATCTGGTCAAATGGAAGGGTTATGCTCAGGAAGATAATTCCTGGGTTTTTGCCTCTGATGTCCATGCCCCAGATCTTGTTCGTGCCTTTCATGTGGCTCATCCTGGTCGGCCTGGGGGTTCTGGTGAGGGTTCGGTGACCCCTCCTCAAGGGGGGGGTACTGTTGTGAATTCTGTGGCTGAGTTCACTTCTGTGGTCACAAGTGGTATTGCAGTCTCTGGGCTTCCTCCCTCAGGTGTTTTGGTGAGCTCGTTGGCTGCCTTGCTATTTAGCTCCACCTGAGTCTGTCTTCCTTGCTCCTTGTCAATGTTCCAGTGTTGGATCTGAGCTACTGCATCTTTCCTTGGGCCTGCTGCTCTGCTAGATAAGTGCTTCTAGTTTGTTTTCTGTTTTTTCTGTCCAGCTTGCTATTAACTTTTGCTGGAAGCTCTGAGAAGCAAAGGGGTGCACCGCCGTGCTGTTAGTTCGGCACGGTGGGTCTTTTTGCCCCTTTGCGTGGTTTTCGTTTTAGGGTTTTTTGTAGACTGCATAGTTCTCTTTGCTATCCTCGCTCTGTCTAGAATATCGGGCCTCACTTTGCTGAATCTATTTCATTCCTACGTTTGTCTTTTCATCTTGCTAACAGTCATTATATGTGGGGGGCTGCCTATTCCTTTGGGGTATTTCTCTGAGGTAAGTCAGGCTTGTATTTCTATCTTCAGGCTAGTCAGCTCCTCAGGCAGTGTCGAGTTGCATAGGTAGTGATAGGCGCAATCCACTGCTGCTTATAGTTGTGTGAGGATAGATCAGGTACTGCAGTCTACAGAGATTCCACGTCTCAGAGCTCGTCCTATTGTTTTTGGTTATTGCCAGATCTCTGTATGTGCGCTGATTACTGCACGCTGTGTTGCCTGATTGCCGGCCATAACATCGTACCTTCCGGGCTCTAAAAATGTGAAGGCGGATGCTCTGTCTAGGAGTTTTGTGCCCGACTCTCCGGGTTTATCTGAGCCGGCGGGTATCCTCAAGGAAGGAGTAATTGTGTCTGCCATCTCCCCTGATTTGCGGCGGGTGCTGCAAAAATTTCAGGCTAAGAAACCTGATCGTTGTCCAGCGGAGAAACTGTTTGTCCCGGATAGGTGGACAAATAAAGTGATCTCTGAGGTTCATTGTTCGGTGTTGGCTGGTCATCCTGGAATCTTTGGTACCAGAGAGTTAGTGGCTAGATCCTTTTGGTGGCCATCTCTGTCGCGGGATGTGCGTTCTTTTGTGCAGTCCTGTGGGATTTGTGCTCGGGCTAAGCCCTGCTGTTCTCGTGCCAGTGGGTTGCTTTTGCCCTTGCCGGTCCCGAAGAGACCTTGGACACATATCTCTATGGATTTTATTTCAGATCTTCCCGTCTCTCAAAGAATGTCAGTCATTTGGGTGGTCTGTGATCGCTTTTCTAAGATGGTCCATCTGGTACCCTTGTCCAAGTTGCCTTCCTCCTCTGATTTGGTGCCATTGTTCTTCCAGCATGTGGTTCGTTTGCATGGCATTCCAGAGAATATCGTTTCTGACAGAGGTTCCCAGTTTGTTTCGAGGTTTTGGCGAGCCTTTTGTGGTAGGATGGGCATTGACTTGTCTTTTTCCTCGGCTTTTCATCCTCAGACTAATGGCCAGACCGAACGAACCAATCAGACCTTGGAAACCTATCTGAGACGCTTTGTTTCTGCCGATCAGGATGACTGGGTGTCCTTTTTGCCTTTGGCTGAGTTCGCCCTTAATAATCGGGCCAGCTCGGCTACCTTGGTTTCGCCATTTTTCTGCAATTCTGGGTTCCATCCTCGTTTCTCTTCAGGACAGGTTGAGTCTTCGGACTGTCCTGGTGTGGATACTGTGGTGGACAGGTTGCAGCAGATTTGGACTCATGTAGTGGACAATTTGACCTTGTCCCAGGAGAAGGCTCAACGTTTCGCTAATCGCAGACGCCGTGTGGGTCCCCGACTTCGTTTTGGGGATCTGGTTTGGTTATCTTCTCGTCATATTCCTATGAAGGTTTCCTCTCCGAAGTTTAAACCTCGTTTCATTGGTCCTTATAGGATTTCTGAGGTTATTAATCCTGTGTCTTTTCGTCTGATCCTCCCAGATTCTTTTTTCATACATAACGTCTTCCATAGGTCATTGTTGCGGAGATACGTGGCACCTATGGTTCAATCTGTTGACCCTCCTGCCCCGGTTTTGGTGGAGGGGGAATTGGAGTATATTGTGGAGAAGATTTTGGATTCTCGTGTTTCAAGACGGAAACTCCAGTATCTGGTTAAATGGAAGGGTTATGCTCAGGAGGATAATTCCTGGGTTTTTGCCTCTGATGTCCATGCTCCCGATCTTGTTCGTGCCTTTCATGTGGCTCATCCTGGTTGGCCTGGGGGCTCTGGTGAGGGTTCGGTGACCCCTCCTCAAGGGGGGGTACTGTTGTGAATTCTGTGGCAGAGCTCCCTCCTGTGGTCACAAGTGGTACTTCGGCTGATTCTCTCTGGGAGCTTCCGTTTGTGGAGGAAACTGGTACTGCTGCTTCTGAGTTTCCTCCCTCAGGTGATCTGGTGAGGTCGTTAGGTGCTTCTCTACTTAACCCCACCTAATGCTTTGATTCATGCTTCCTGTCAATGTTCCAGTGTTGGACTTGTGTTTCTCTGGATCATTCCTGTGGCCTGCTGCTCTGCATAGCTAAGTGCTTCTTTGCTATTTGTTGCTATTTTTTCTGTCCAGCTTGTCTATTTGTTTTGCTGGAAGCTCTGGGACGCAAAGGGTGTACCTCCGTGCCGTTAGTTCGGTACGGAGGGTCTTTTTGCCCCTTTGCGTGGTTTTCTTTAGGGTTTTGTGTAGACCGCAAAGTTATCTTTCCTATCCTCGTTCTGTCTAGAATATCGGGCCTCACTTTGCTGAATCTATTTCATCCCTACGTTTGTCTTTTCATCTTACTCACAGTCATTATATGTGGAGGGCTGCCTTTTCCTTTGGGGTATTTCTCTGAGGCAAGGTAGGCTTATTTTTCTATCTTCAGGCTAGTTAGTTTCTCAGGCTGTGCCGAGTTGCATAGGGAGCGTTAGGCGCTATCCACGGCTGCCTCTAGTTGTGTTTGGAGAGGATCAGGGATTGCGGTCTGCAGAGTTCCCACGTCTCAGAGCTCGTTCTGTTATTTTGGGTTATTGTCAGATCACTGTGTGTGCTCTGACCTCCATGTCCATTGTTATACTGAATTGTCTCTCATAACAGGCTCTACAGGATAGGTGATCGCTTAGGTCCGACCATTAGAAACTGCTCCGATTGGAAGAATGAGAAAGTTTTATTGCTGATAGCAGGACATTTATCCAAATTTTAAAATGCAGCAGCAGGTGGCATGTCTGACCGCAGCTCCATTCATTCTCCTTGGGGCTTTCAGAGAAAAGTAAATGCAGTGCTTGTAGCCACAGAGTGAATGAACAGATCAGTGGTCAAGTCAAACATGCCACTCCAGTCTAATGGGGATAAAAGCTCCAATTGATGGGGGTCTGACTGCTTGGACCCAATCAATATGTCGTCACTTATTCTATGGAAAGGTGATTACTTTTTTCGACCGGAGAACCCCTGTAAGTGCATATCTGCCACTGTGTTCCAAGTATTTAATTTCTAATAGATATAAAGAATCTTGTCCTAATTAATATCAGAGAACAAATGACTGCCATACACAACACAATTCACTATAGCAAGACCAATACTACCACATACAGGGAAAAAATACCACCACACCTTGACCAGACCATATAGTGACCAAATAATACCACATACAAGGAACAAACATGCCACACCGTGAACAGATCACATATTACTACTAGTGATGAGCGAGTGTACTCGTTGCTCGGGTTTTCCCAAGCATGCTCGGGTGACCTCTGAGTATTTGTTAGTGTTCGGAGATTACGTTTTCATCACCTCGGCTGAATGATTTACAGCTAGAAGCCAGGCTGAGTACTTGTGGGGGTTGCCTGGCTGCTAGGGAATTCCCACATGTAATCAAACTGTATAGTAGTTGCAAATCATTCAGTTGCTGCAAGGAAATCTAAATCTCCGAGCAGTCATAAATACTCGGAGACCACCCGAGCGTGCTTGGGAAAACCCGAGCAATGAGTACACTCGCTCATCATTAATTACTACCACATAGTGACCGAAAAATAATACCACATACAAGGAACAAATATGCCACACCATGAACAGACCACATAGTGACCGAATAATACTACATATTACCAGTATATAGCAACCAAATAATAATACAGGCAAGGAGAAATACCACCACACCATAACTAAACTATATATTCCACCACATAGTGACCATATTATACCACATACAAGGTACAAGTACTCCCACACCATGAGCAGGCCATATATTACCACCACATTGTGACCGAATAATACCACATACAAGGGATGAATACCGATACACTGTGACCAGATCACAAAGTACTACCACATAGTGACAGCATAATACCACATACAGAGAATATATTATACACAGGAACTCTGTATATAGTGTCAGTGTACAGGTAATACAGTGATCCCCGGTGACATTATACACAATAGTTCTGTATATAGTGTAAGTGTACAGGTAATACAGGGATCACCAGTGACATTATACACAGGAGCTCTGTATATAGTGCCAATGTACAGATAATACAGTGATCACCAGTGACAATATACACAGGAGCTCTGTTATAGTGTGCAGGTAATACAGTGATCAACATAGTAACATAACATAGTAACATAGTTAGTAAGGCTGAAAAAAGACATTTGTCCATCCAGTTCAGCCTAATATTCCATCATAATAAATCCCCAGATCTACGTCCTTCTACAGAACCTAATAATTGTATGATACAATATTGTTCTGCTCCAGGTGACATTATACACAGGTAACGGTGACATTATACACAGGAGCTCTGTATATAGTGTTAGTGTACATGTAATACAGGGATCACAAGGGGCATTATACGCAGGAGCTCTGTATATAGCGTATAGTGTACAGGTAATGCATTGATCACCAGTGACAATTCACAGTATATAGTGTTTAGTGTGCGTGTACATGTAATAAAGTGACTCACCAGTGCCGTCTGTAGTTTAAATCCTTCATCATCGCATTTCTTCTTCATCCAGCACAGACAGCCATCACTTCTTTCAGCCAAGACTCGTCTCTACAAAAAATAACATACCAAGTAGTAGAAAAGACAGCACCTCAAACATTGGTGAAAAAAAATCACATTTTATTCCGCCTCCTGTGGCAACGTTTCGATCCCACAGATCTTTCTTAAGCTCTGACAAAGATCTGTTGGATCGAAACGTTGCCACAGGAGGCAGAATAAAATGTGATTTTTTTCACCAACATTTGAGGCGCTGTCTTTTCTACTACTTGGTATGGACTTTCTTCTGTGACGAACTCCCTGGTTGTGACGTGCGTCCTAAATAGTGTCCTGTAGGACCCTGGCTATATGAGGTGCGATTTAGCTTATAATTTTTGATTGCAAAAAGTAACAGTCAGCAATAGCTGATCGCTTCCAGAGCAGATTCCCCACTTTTACCCCAACTTCTACACTTTGTCAAATGAAGAAAAAAAGCAACATAGTGCCGCCCTGCACAGTAACAGGACCCACCTTTTGTTCCCTCCGTGAAAAACAGTTTCCTAAAAAGTTGATTATATTACAGTAGTAATAATGTCCCTAATTGGACCTTAAAAAATTATATTCCCCACTTGTCACAGTAAACTAATATAACATGTTCCTCATTCTGGCCCCCAAACAGTTAATAAGTCCCTCATCCTGGTCCCATTTATTTAATAAGCTCACCCATCCTAGAACCCTTTATTTTATAATATGCCCCAGCCTGGCCACCTATGTCCATTGTCCAACCTGGCCCTCAGATATCCATTCTGCCCCCCCCCCCTCACGCTATCCATACTGGCCCCTATACCTCCCTTGTCCTGCCCCCATATATCCATCCTGGATCCCCCTTTTTTTTAGAGAGAGAGAATGGAAGATGTGCATGATTTCAATGAAAAAACTGCATGAAAAACCCGATTCGGAAGCCAAATTCATCATTTCACATCTCAGTTTCATACATTTTTTGCCGGATCCGTCGCTGTGCGTTTTTTCGCCGGACAGAAAAAACATTCTTCTGTACATTTTCTCCGTCCACCGGAAATAGCTTTTCTGACGGATCCGGCAAAAAACGGATGAAACGTGAGGCCATCAGGCGCAATCTGGCGCTAATACAACTCTGAGAAAAAAACTGATCCGGCAAAAAAAAAAACAGATCCGTTTTTTTCAAAACTCGCCGGATTGTGCCTGACCGCAAAAACCTGATGTGTGAAGGTAGCCAGATACATAGATGTTTTTATCCATATATCTATCTATAGATATATCTATCTATCTATAAATATATCTATAGATTGATATATCCATAGTTATATCTATAGATATATCTATACATATATCCATAGATATATAATAGCAAGGCTGATGTTTCTTAAAGAACGTTTAATTTAAAAAAACGGAAAAAATTGGCTTGGGCTCCCGACGGCCGGGGGCCAATATTTGTAGCCTGGGAAGGGGTTAATACCCATGGCCCCTCCCAGGCTAAGAATATCAGCCCGCAGCTGTCTGCGTAGCCTTTACTGGCTTTTAAAATAGGGGGACCCCCCAAAAAATGACGTGGGGTCCCCCTTATATTTTATAGCCAGAAAGGCTGATATTCATAGCCTATAGAGGGGCCTTGGATATTGCCCCCCCCCCCCCGGCTACAAATAAAAGCCCGCAGCCGCCCCAGAAATGACGCATCTGTCATCTGTAAGATGTGCCAATTCCTGCACTTAGCTTCTCTCTTCCCACTCCCGAGTAGCGGTGGGATATGGTGTAATAAAGGGTTAATGTCACCTTGCTATTGTAAGGTGACATTAAGCCCGGTTAATAATGGAGAGGTGTCAATAAGACGCCTATCCATTATTAATCCTAGAGTAGTGAAAGAGTTAAAAAAAGACACAGCCAGAATAAAGTATTTTAATATTCTGAATTTAACCATACTTACCATACTCGATCGCCTGTAAAAAATTAAAAATAATAAACCGTATACTCCCTGTCTGACGCAGTCCAATTAATAACGAGTGTCCAACGGCGATCTCCCCTATAGAACAGTGACATCGGGTGATGTCACTGCTCTATAGACCTTCAGTGACACACTGACAGGAGACAATGGCTCCTGCAGTGCATCACTGAGGTTACCTGAGTTCACGCTCTCGCTTTATGGCAATGCTGCCTGGGAACTTTCTCACACAGCAGTGCCACAAGTGAGACAAGGGACTATTTTTTACAGTGGCGGAGGAATGAAGTGTGGAAGGATACCTTCCGGCATTGTATTCCTGGAGCCCCTGGAGAGCGGTCGCATCAGCTGATGTGGCTGCTCTCCACGGGAGATCGTCATGGGACACTCTTTTTAATTGGATATCTGCGGACACTGGGAGTATAGTGTTTGTTTATTATTTTAATATTTTTTACAGGTGACACTGGCTTCGGGGATCAAGGTGACAAGGTGATGGTGAGTATGTACTCTGTGTTGTATGTACTGTATGTCTATATGTATGTATTGTATGTATGTACTGTATATATGTACTGTTGTATGTTGTATGTACTGTTGTATGTTGTATGTACTGTTATATGTTATATGTTGTATGTTGTATGTACTGTTGTATGTATTGTTATATGTTATATGTTGTATGTACTATTGTATGTTATATGTTATATGTACTGTTGTATGTTGTATGTACTGTTATATATTGTATGTTATGTTGTTTGTTGTATGTACTGCTATATGTTGTATGTTCTGTTGTATGTTGTATATACTGTTATGTTATATGTACTGTTATATGTTATATGTTGTATGTAATAATATAATAATAATAATAATAATTTTTATTTATATAGCGCCAACATATTCCGCAGCGCTTTACAAATTATAGAGGGGACTTGCACAGACAATAGACATTACAGCATAACAGAAATACAGTTCAAAACAGATACCAGGAGGAATGAGGGCCCTGCTCGCAAGCTTACAAACTATGAGGAAAAGGGGAGACACGAGAGGTGGATGGTAACAATTGCTATAGTTATTCGGACCAGCCATAGTGTAAGGCTCGGGTGTTCATGTAAAGCTGCATGAACCAGTTAACTGCCTAAGTATGTAACAGTACAGACACAGAGGGCTATTAACTGCATAAAATGAATGAGAACATTCATTATTTTTTTTGTACTGTTATATGTTGTATGTTACTGTATATGTTGTATGTACTGTTATATGTTGTATGTCGTATGTACTGATGTATGTTATATGGTATATATTGTATGTACTGTTGTGTGTTGTATGTACTATTATATGTTGTATGTTGTATGTTATATGTACTGTTATATGTTATATGTTGCATGTACTGTTGTATGTTATATGTTGTATGTTGTATGTACTGTTGTATGTACTGTTATATGTTATATGTTGTATGTTGTATGTTTTTTGGTGGGATTTTTTTTCATTCAACACATTAGCCGGATGATGGGACTACTACTGTCCCATCATTGGCTAATGTGTCAATCACTGTCATTGTAGCAGGCATAGCCCAATGGGACTTGTAGTCCCATCGGATGATGTCAGCACATACACACACAAAGACCCCCGAGAGCCCGCACAGACCCCCGACAGTCCCGCACAGACTCCCGAGAGGCCCGCACAGACCCCCAAGAGCCCCGCACAGACCCCCGACAGGCCCGCACAGACCCCCGACAGGCCCGGACAGACTCCCGAGAGGCCCGCACAGACTCCCATGAGCCCCGCACAGACTCCCAGCAGCCCGCACAGACCCCAAAAAGGCCTGCACAGACCCCCGGCAGCCCACACAGACCCCGACAGGCCCGCACAGACTCCTGGCAGGCCCGCACAGACCCCCGGCAGCCCACACAGACCCCCGACAGGCCCGCACAGACCCCAGACAGCCCACACAGACCCCCGACAGTCCCGCACAGACCCCACCCACACACAGACACGCACAGTCTCTGCCCACACTCCGCCCACACACTCCCCCCTCCCAATCAGCAGCGTTTCACCCACAGCTAAACCGCAGATCTTTTTTAGATCTGCGATTTTGCTGCAGATGTGCCCGACTCAATGCAAGTCAATGGGTGCAGAAACGCTGCAGATCCTCACGAAGAATTGACATGCTGCAGAAAAAACAACGCTGCGTTTCCGCGCGTTTTTTTCCGCAGAATGTGCACAGCGGATTTGGTTTTCCATAGGTTTTGAAAAAAAGATGAGGAATCCAGCTCAACGAGGTAGTGAAAAAAAACTTTCTTTATTCACTTCAAATCATGTTCAGTGGAGGATAAAACATCAGCAACAACAAGGAATAAAATGCGATATCAACGCGTTTCTGGTGAACAAGCACCCTTAATCATGATATCATGATTTATTTTCCATAGGTTTACATGGTACTGTAAACAACATGGGAAACTGCTGCAGATCTGCAGCATCAAAAACGCTGCGGATCCGCAGTAAAAACCGCAACGTGTGCACATGGCCTAAAGCTATGACTGGCAAGGATCCAACCATTGTCACCTAACTAAACAGCCAGGTAATTATTCAGAATGGGATAGTAATAAATCACTTGACACTTGCCAAGTGATTTATTACTATTGGATTGACGGGCTGGAAACCTGACTTGGGCACCACACAGGATCCTTGAGTGCCGTGTGCTTTGTCTTTATTCAGGACGGGAGACACCTGGACGAAACCCAGTAGACCTGACCTAAATGGGAGCTGGACCATCACTTACAATACTGACAATCCAGCATGTCCCTACCACAAATTGGGCGACTGGGCTGTCACTCATAATACCGACAGTCCATCATGCCTCTGCCACTGATTTGGTGGCTGGGTTGTCATTCACAAAACGGACTCCCCTGCCTTCTATAGGGTTGCTGAGCTATCACTCACAGAGTACTTATAACCTCATAAATGGCAGGATCGTGACAGTACCCCTTCTTTAGGGGGGCCATCAGACCCCCTGGTTTCCCAGGAAATCTTAAATGAAAGGCCTGGACCAAACGATCAGTCCTGAGATTGTGTTGACGTTTTCTCTCAACAGCACCAAAGCAGGTATCTCCAACTTCCATCAGTTCCACCTCAGGTAAATGAAAAGGCTCATGGGGAATGACCAAAGCACCCTGCCACTCACTACACTCCGCTCTCTTCTGAAATCTGTGATCCATCGGTATGGTCTGGGTCATGGCCTCCCTCAGAAAGCAAGGTGGATTATGAAGAGCCAGAGAATCCTTAAGAGTTTTGGAAAGACCTTTGCAGAACTGGCACCTGAGAGCTGCATCATTTCACAGAACTTCAGTGGACCATTGCAAGAGTCTTCAGTGGTGTGACCCCCCTGTGTCAGGTTTATGATCTTTGACTCAGTAATCTGAATATTGTCGGATTCGTCATAGATCAAATCTAAGACATCAAAAAGGGCTTGTGGGGACCAAGAAAACTCTTAGGTATGAGGGCCCTTCACAGTAAAGACATGATTATCCCCACCCGCTGGAACATATCCCCTGAAGACTGAGGTCACAAGGTAAAAAATAGACTACAGCTCTCCCTGAACACCCTAAACTGTTTTTTCTCTACTGCAAATTTATGAGGGAGGACCACTACAGGTTCAGGAGAGACCAACTGTATGTCAGAAGGTGTAGATATCACTGCCACTTGTGGCAGTGAAGCGCTATGGGAGGCATTCCTCACGCTAGACAACTGAAACTGTAGGTTCTGGTGCTCTTTAGACAGATACTGAATCATTTGACTCAAATTCACCACCTGATCATAATGTAAATGGGTCCATACTGGTGAAAAAAATAGTATACGGCCAGTAGTAATGAGATGCTTGTTTACGTCACTTCTACCAGACAAGCTGTGAGGCAGGTGAGTCAAAAGGTCCGTGGTCATATACCAAGAGAGTTTGTCATAAACAGAGGGGCAAGACAAAGTAGTAAACTAAAGCTATACCTGGCAATGATCTAACCATTGTCAGTTAATTAAATTGCCAGGCAATTATTCAGAATGGGAGACACCTTGATAAAACCCAGCAGGTCTGACCTAAATGGGAAGCTGGGCTGTCACTCACAATACTGACAACCCAGCCCGTCCCTACACACTGATTGGGCGACTGTTCTGTCACAATACCAAACGTCCAGCACGCCCCTGCAACTGACTGGGTGGCGGGCTGTCAATCACAAAACTGACAACCCAGCATGCTTCTACATTCTATAGGGCAGCTGAGCTATCATTGACTGTGTCCCTAGGACCTTATGAATGGCAGGATTGTGACACATACAAACTCCTTGCAGATGTTGTCCTAAGTGGGATTTGAACCTATGAGGACCACAGAGCTGCAAGGCCACCATGCTGACATTAATATATTCTAGCCTTTGCTCTCCATTCTTATGGATGAATCTTAGGCATCCATAATTCTTTTGCAGCTTCAGCAGTTTTTTTTTAAATTGGACATGTGACAAGTACTTACCACTTCATAATGAACTACCAACAATGTATTTTCCATTTTGCGATGGTAAGTAGTCAGGAGATTGTCTCAGATAGTGACATTTTGCTCCCTGCTCCCACAGTTACGGTGTGCTGACTGATTTCCCTTTTTTTTCTGATCTTGGAGATGCTCTTACTCAGTTGTCTATCCATCTTAATTTGACCCTTTGAAAACTAGCTCCAATGCTTCTGCTCATTCATTATTCTGCACTGTAAGGAAATCACCATCAAGAACTGAGTTTTCGCTTGCTGCCTATTTTATCCCACCTCAGATAGGCGGCTTCATGCCACGATAATTAATTGCATTCACTTCATCTGTCAGTGATTTTAATGTCATTGCTGATTGGTGAATGCACATTCTTGCTACAGTCCCACAATATTTCTATTTGGAAAAGTCATAGCAACATTTTCATATTTCTGGGGATTTGGCTTTTTACTTGCTACAGTAAATGAAAATATAATACAAAAAGTTACTTTTTCAATATACCTGTCAATCACAAACAGCAAACATTTTTCATAAGAGAACAAGATGTTTCCATTAATGATGTCTTTTAATAGCGTACCATATTCATGCTTTTCCATCCGCTTTATAGGCTCACGGGAGCTTTTACCAAGTAAATCAAGTGAAATTGAAATATTTTGGCAAATGTGGGAGTTGGGAAATGAAAAGAATTGAATAGAAAGATGAAAATGGAAAATGTTGAAAGGACAATTCCCTGTGATGTTTTATGACAGCAATACCTCTGCATTCTTTTCCTCTAGGTAAACGTGCTAGTGATATTCTGCCAGTCACTGTTGTACGTCCCTTGATCAATGATGTCAGCTTTTCACATTTAGCTCAGTGTTTCCCATTATAAGATTCATATTAAATAAAATATAACTAGATCTTGTAAACTAAATTAAATATGTCTATGCTTAAAATGGGTGAGCTGAA
Organism: Ranitomeya imitator; assembly: GCF_032444005.1. Classification (NCBI taxonomy): domain Eukaryota; kingdom Metazoa; phylum Chordata; class Amphibia; order Anura; family Dendrobatidae; genus Ranitomeya; species Ranitomeya imitator. The sequence goes on from NC_091287.1 coordinate 312,456,018, forward strand.
CTATGAAAATCAGTGATACACGCCCATGATATATGAATATGAGGATCTATTAACACTAGAAACCCAAACATTTCAAAACACTGTAAAGTCCAACAATGTCCAATACCAGACTAGTTCAGACTCAGATTTTTAATTTAAAGTTTATTTTAATATATTTTAATTTATTTTTTTTATTCATTTTAATTTAGCCATTTTTATGTAACTAAAACTTTACACGTTTTACATTACTGTAAGGGATATATCCACTTTAGAGGTCATGATAGTTACAGAAGCTCCAGGGCCTAAATGCGGAACCTATAACAAAGAGTCTGATGAGTTGAGATAGCGAGTAACAGAGTATGGCCGGGATCACACATACGCAAGATACGGCCGAGTCTCGCAGGTGAAAACCCTGCTCTGGCGTCGGCAGTCCAGAGCGGAGCGTGCAGCTCCATGTATTGCTATACGGCCACATGCTCCGCTCCAGAGTTCCGGTGCCAGAGCTTGGGTTTAACCTGCGAGACTCGGCCGTATATCGCGCATGTGTGTGATCCCGGCCTATGGGAGAGGCATGAGAGATGTTTGAGATGGTCGTGTGAAGGAGAGGAAAGGAGGTCTTTTAAGGGTTGGCGATTCCCTATGCAATGGGCAACCAGTGTATGTAGGGCAGCATGGTGGCTCAGAGGTTAGCACTGTACTATATGTAGGGCAGCATGGTGGCTCAGAGGTTAGCACTGTACTATATGTAGGGCAGCATGGTGGTTCAGAGGTTAGCACTGTACTATATGTAGGGCAGCATGGTGGCTCAGAGGTTAGCACTGCACTATATGTAGGGCAGCATGGTGGCTCAGAGGTTAGCACTATACTATATGTAGGGCAGCATGGTGGCTCAGAGGTTAGCACTATACTATATGTAGGGCAGCATGGTGGCTCAGAGGTTAGCACTGTACTATATGTAGGGCAGCATGGTGGTTCAGAGGTTAGCACTGTACTATATGTAGGGCAGCATGGTGGCTCAGAGGTTAGCACTGCACTATATGTAGGGCAGCATGGTGGCTCAGAGGTTAGCACTATACTATATGTAGGGCAGCATGGTGGCTCAGAGGTTAGCACTGTACTGTATGTAGGGCAGCATGGTGGCTCAGAGGTTAGCACTGTACTATATGTAGGGCAGCATGGTAGCTCAGAGGTTAGCACTGCACTATATGTAGGGCAGCATGGTGGCTCAGAGGTTAGCACTGTACTATATATAGGACAGCATGGTGGCTCAGAGGTTAGCACTGTACTATACAGTATCTAGGGCAGCATGGTGGTTCAGAGGTTAGCACTATACTATATGTAGGGCAGCATGGTGGCTCAGAGGTTAGCACTGTACTGTATGTAGGGCAGCATGGTGGCTCAGAGGTTAGCACTGTACTATATGTAGGGCAGCATGGTAGCTCAGAGGTTAGCACTGTACTATATGTAGGGCAGCATGGTGGCTCAGAGGTTAGCACTGTACTATATGTAGGGCAGCATGGTGGCTCAGAGGTTAGCACTGTACTGTATGTAGGGCAGCATGGTGGCTCAGAGGTTAGCACTGTACTATATGTAGGGCAGCATGGTGGCTCAGAGGTTAGCACTGTACTATATGTAGGGCAGCATGGTGGCTCAGAGGTTAGCACTGTACTATATGTAGGGCAGCATGGTGGCTCAGAGGTTAGCACTGTACTATACAGTTTTAGGGCAGCATGGTGGCTCAGTAGTTAGCACTGTACTTTATGTAGGGCAGCACAGTGGCTCAGTGGTCAGCAGTGTACTATATATAGGGCAGCATGCTGGCTCAGTGATTACCACTGTTGATTTGCAGCACTGGAGTAGGGTTGAGCGAAACGGGTCGGCCAGATTCAGAAGTCGCCGACTTTTGGCAAAGTCGGGTTTCATGAAACCCGACCCGACCCCTGTGTGGGGTCGGCCATGAGGTCGGCGATCTTCTGATCTGGAATCGGAATTCCGATACCGAGTTCCGATATGTTTAAGATATCGGGAATCGGTATCAGAATTCATATTTAAGTGTAAAATAAAGAATAAAAATTAAAAAATATTGATATACTCACCCTCGGACGCGCCCTGGTTCTCACCGGCAGCCTTCCTTCCTAAGAATGAGCGCCTGAAGGGCCTTCGATGATGTCGCGGCTTGTGATTGGTTGCGTGAGCGGTCACATGGGCATCACGCGACCAATCACAAGCCGCGACGTCATCTAAGGTCTAATAGGTATATACTCACCCTCGGACGCGCCCTGGTTCTAACCCGCAGCCTTCCTTCCTAAGAATCAGCGCCTGAAGGACCTTAGATGACATCGCGGCTTGTGATTGGTCGCGTGACGCCCATGTGACCGCTCACGCGACCAATCACAAGCCGCGACGTCATCGAAGGTCCTTCAGGCGCTCATTCTTAGGAAGGAAGGCTGCCGGTGAGAACCAGGGCGCGTCCGAGGGTAAGTATATCAATATTTTTTATTTTGATTCTTTATTTTACACTTAAATATGGATCCCAGGGCCTGAAGGAGAGTTTCCTCTCCTTCAGACCCTGGGAACCATTAGAAACCCAATGCACTGCATTGGGTATCGTGTTTCGGCCGACCCCGACCCCGACTTTTCTATAGGATCGGCCGATTTCACTCGACCCGACTTTTGAAAAAGTCGGGTTTCGTGAAACCCGACCCGATCCTATAAAAAGAAAAGTCGCTCAACCCTACACTGGAGTCCTGGTTTCACATTCCACCAAGGACAATATCTGCAAGGAGTTTGTATGTTCTCTCCGTGTTTGCGTGGGTTTCCTCCGGGTTCTCTGGTTTCCTCCCACCCTCCGAAGACATACTGATAGGGAATTTAGCGTGTGAGCCCCAATGGGGACAGCGGTGATAATGTCTGTAAAGTGCTGTGGAATGTGATGGCGATACATAAGTAAAGCATAATAGTAAAGTTTGCTGGTTAATCTACCATACATGATGGGGCAGCCTGGAAATAAGTATAAAGTATTTATAAGGCTCAGTTTACACTTGTGTTTTACAATAGTACAGCATGTGTTGTCATCTGTTTTAATAAAATAACAGATCCTACCATAGTCAATATGGTCTTTCTGTTGAAATTTGCATCTCTTGCATAACATATTCGTCCTTCACAATTATTTGCTTTCTGTGTTCCTAGAAAAAAATAGGGAATAATAATAATCTTTATTTATATAGCGCCAACATATTCCGCAGTTCTTTACAGCTTAAAGGGACACTGTCACCTGAATTTGGAGGGAACAATCTTCAGCCATAGAGGCGGGGTTTTCGGGTGTTTGATTCACCCTTTCCTTACCTGCTGGCTGCATGCTGGCTGCAATATTGGATTGAAGTTCATTCTCTGTCTTCAGTAGTACATGCCTGCGCAAGGCAATCTTGCCTTGCGCAGGCGTGTACTATGGAGGACTCAGAATGAACTTCAATCCAATATTGCAGCCAGCGGGTAAGGAAAGGGTGAATCAAAAACCCCAAAACCCCGCCTCCATGGCTGAAGATTGTTCCCTCCAAATTCAGGTGACAGTGTCCCTTTAACATTTTCAAACACAACAGTCATAAGTAACAACGTTAACAATACAATAATTAAAGCGAAATAAGACGGCCCTGCTCGTGAGAGCTTACAACCTACAATGAGGTGGGGGTGATACAAGGGAAACATAATTAAAAAAACTCAAGGTGTGAACAAAGCAATTGTCCATCTTCCCTTCTTATTAATGATTATGAGAGAATTGTGTCATTGGGAATACCCAAAAAGGTTTTAAATGTTATATTACATTTTATAGATTGTGACATTCCGCTGTTTCATTTGCCAGATACATCTATTTCTTTGTAACTTAACTAAATATGATCTGTACATGTAGTTTGCCCGTATAAGCAGCTCTGTCAGTGACTCCAAGAGCCCCACAATGAGCTCTGCGCTGCAGGGCGAGGAGCAATTTTCTGCAGCACAGCGCCATCTGCGGGACTTACTTGGTAATGTGACTTTATAGAACTTTTTTTAGTAGCTCCAGCGCGAATGAGCAGTTTCTCCAGCAGATTTCCACACACAAGCAACGTCTAGATAGATAGATAGTTATGAGATAGAGATATTAGGATAGATAGATAGATAGGTAGATAGATAGATTTGAGATAGATAGATAGAAAGATAGATAATAGATAGATAGATAGATAGATAGATAGAAAGATAGATGATAGATAGATAGATAGATAGATGGATAGATAGATAGAAAGATAGATAATAGATAGATAGATAGATAGATAGATAGATAGATAGATATTAGGCTGGAGTCACACTCAGCGTAAGACAATACGGTCCGTATATTACGGCCGTAATACGCTGAAAAGTCCCCAAAATAGTGGTCCGTAGCTCCTCCGTAAGCAGGGTGTGTCAGCGTTTTTTGCACAATACGGTGACAAACGCAGCAAGCTGCGATTTTCTACGGCCGTAGAAAGCCGTATAATACTGATCAGTAAAATACGGCAGATAGGAGCAGGGGCATAGAGAATAATTGGGACGTTTGTTAGGCGTGTTTTACGGACGCATTTTCTGCACTCATACGTCCGTAAAACTCGCTAGTGTGACGCCGGCCTTAGGATCAATAGATATTAGGATCGATAATAGATAGATAGGTAGATAGATGATAGATAGATAGATTAGATAGGTAGAGCTATAGATAGATAGATATGAGACAGACAGATTTGAGATAAAAAGATAGATAATAGATATTCCATTAATCGCACTGTGATATGGAGCAATGTGACTATGACCACATAACTGTGTTTTCTTCTTATCATTGTTTTGCTCTCTCAATTATCCATATCATAGCTGGACCGTTAACCCTTCTTTGTCCCTCTCAGTTTCTGTGATACATTATTTTTCGTAACCCTTTTTATTAGTGTGCCTGAAATAAAGCTGCCTTTATGCCGTTTTAAACAATAATAGTTCAGGGACCATAAATATAATTTAAAAAAAAGGCAATAATACTAACATAGCAGTAGTGTCCCATTCCCGGGGGACCGTCTATTCCAGGTGTGGTAATATCTGCACTATATTATGTATATTCCTTTATAAACACCCGACTGTCTGTGGGTGACACTGGAGCAATGCAGCCCCGGACTGTGAGGCCGTTATGTCAGGCCGCTCTCTCCCGGATCCCCGGTGCCGGGCCTCAGATGGAAGACGCCGGGCGGCCCGGCCGCACACCGGATCTCACAGCGCCACAGCCGTGTTTTTCTAGCCTATATTGGGGAAGGCATGTGTTTCCTGCAGGACAAATTGTTGTATCCTCCTCACAGCGGGAGCTGCAGTCTCATGGTACAAAACAGAAAGTCTTCACTTTATACTGGAGAACAAAACACAGCGGAGCCCGGGGCTGGGGGCACAGGCAGATGGCACCGGGGCCGGATCTGCGCCCAGTCTATGGATGGCAGCACATGCATCACTGTATAGTTATCAGAGATCTGAGGAGCAACAAGATCCAGCAGGCAGGATGGCTGACACTACAGCTCTGTATCCTATCTGTGCAATGTAGGAATGCTGTGACCTGTAGTACCTGTGCAGTACACAATATTCCTCTTTCTGTACATCCAGCTTTCAATAGTAGCTGATATGTCTATAGATATGAAGGTGATAACACACTGAATAAATATCATCTGATGGATGTTGTGATGCCTGCTGCAGATATATGTACAGATCATAGGGAACATTAATTGGACAATTACTTTTATGTATGGAAACGGTATTGGTATATATATATATATATATATATATATATATATATATATATATATATATATATATATATATATATATATATATATATATATATATATATTAGATAGAATATATATTCTATCCATCTATCTAATTTATCTCTATATATATTTGTGGGTGCATATATATATATATATATATATATATATATATATATATATATATATATATATATATTATATCTGTATATATTTATATATAAATATACATACACATGTTTACACATATATTTTATATACTGCATAAAAACTGTATATATATATATATATATATATATATATATCTTAATTGTGCACATTATATTAACATAATTGATACCAAATAATATACTGATATATTTCATACCATTTAATATAGAAGCAGCCATGAACTTTCCATGTAGATAGCCAACATACTACATCCATTGACACCGGAGGCAGTGCCAAATCCATGGCACAGTGTGTAAGGATATTGTGAAATGAATAGATGGGTCACCTTACATTCGTGGTCAGTCTTTAAAAATATTTGACCAACGTGCATAAGAAAAAAAAAATCAAATCTGTACATTTCTAAGCTGTCAGCAGAGCTTGTGAGGGTAATTATGACTGTAATTGTAATTTTCCAATTAACAGTGTGTTTAAATGAATATTCTCACCTATGTACATGCATTATAACCTTTATCATTGACTTTTCTTTACCTTTTCTATAAAAATGATAGATGTATTTGATTTTTTGGCCAAGTTGTGCAGAAAAAAAGAAGGAAGAAAGTTGGTAAGTGCTGTTACTGTTTATTTTCAGTATGGAAAATTTCAGTAATAAAATCAGCTTCCATTCAGGTAAAACATTTTTTTTTATTCTCACTCATACTTTGCTAAGAGCATTTTTTTTAATTTTTAGACATACAGGAAAATCCATATCTATTTCATATTTTGTGTGGATAGTTTACATATTTCACCCATATATATATATATATATATATATATATATATATATATATATATATATATAAATACAAATATCCCTTATCTAATCCATATTTACATTTTAAATGTATAAAACACAGGCAGATTCGCAATGCAGATTCTTTATGGGGATGCTTGGCAGTTTTTCCACAGACATCCATAAAACTTAAAGGTGGGTAGACTATTATAAAGAATGGTAGTCTTGACCATAATCAGGGCTCACTGATTTTACTTACATTTCACATATTGTTTTTTCTAGTTGAGATGTTTTAATCTACTTTTTTAAAAAATGTTATTAATTAATTTATTATTATTATTATTATTATTATTATTATTACTACACATATTTAATTTATAAAGAGTATTGTGCATGATAGTGTAAGAATGATTCGAAACCTAGACAGGATCAGGAACAATTCACACTAGTTTTTGATTTTTTTTGTTTGCCTTTTTTCACATTCTTACTTGTAGTATGAAACATACACATTTCATGAAAAGGAAAAGAAAATAATTTCTCATGTGTATTTCAGTTTTTTATTATTTGTGTGCAATTGATCCAAACTCATGTGAGGCGAGGTGATCGACTCTGCCTAGTAGTGAAGTTGAAGTTTTGTTCGCTTTAGTGTTTATGTTTTGTTTGTTTTTTTCATGTTGTGGAAAAAAAAAAAAAAGATTGTTTGACAGAAGCCATTCATCTCTATGGGTGGCAAACCAAAACAAAATAAAACAGTTTGCATCAATTTGCATTATATTATTGCTGTTGTTTTTTGTAGGATCATTTGCACCCTGAAGATAGACCCAAATCCTAAAAAAAAAATACCAAAGGGAATTAATGTTATGCATCAAAGTTATACATCCAATCAGTTATGTGCCCTCCAAAAATATAAATGTATACAGCACTACTTTATATGTAGTTACTTGTACTACATAATAATGCAATTTTATATTTTGTCATTTTATTTAATGTATTTGCTTCTACAGCACTTCCTTAGATATTACAAATATTATGAATATATGAAGCACCAGGCTTTGGCTTTGTTCACACTTCAAAGGTTTTCATAACATTTTTTGACACTTGTGACATCAAAAATAACACAGTCTGCAATCATTTTCTTAGTGTAAAAATTAAAGGAGTTGTACTGGCAAAATATAACTTTGCCTAGATAATAGGATATATATATATATATATATATATATATATATATATGTAGACTCGGCCATACTTACCAGCTTATCATTGGCTGCAGCGATCAGGTGACTTTGAGCAGCGTGTCATCATAAAACATCTGATGGATGCGCTGCTCAAGTCACCTGACCACTGCAGCCAATCACAGGTTCCAGCAGTCCGGCGGATGATGGAGCAGCCCAGCAGTCACTATCATAGTCAGTTGGAAAATGGATTAGTCATTGTATCATGGCTTCTTTTATAAACTGAAGTCATAATGTGAGCAACACCTTGGGATATTTATATATTATTGCATTTTTTCTTATGTGTGTTTTTGCCTAGGTAGTAAAAATCTTTACCAATTCTGCCACAATCAGATTTTTATAGCATTTATCATAATCATTTTAATGCCACCAATTTCATTGGTGGGGGATGGATTCATCAGTACCTGCATTAGGAATTCTGTTTTTCTATTCCATCATAGGAACAGAAAGATTGAATTAATAGAGGATGTGGATCGTGACATGACCCAAAAGGCGCTCTACTGACTGTAATATGTAAAAAAGGAATGGGGAACGGGAGAAGTCAGCTCATCATTTGCAGTCTCTTTCCAAGAATGGGCTCCACACCCAGAGCTTGGGCTTGGGCATGCAAATTCCAAAAAATGAAGAAAAAAACATATACCCCAGCATAGAAAAATATAAAACTTCGTCTTTAGTAGAAAGAAATAAAATAAAAACAGGCACAATGCAGACAACATATAGATCCCAGAGAGCTACAAACCGACGCTTTTTGACACTCCATTCTAGCCATGATTAAGATCGGAGTGTCGAAACGCGTCGTTTGGTAGCTCTCTGGGATCTCTATGTTGTCCGCATTGTGCCTGTTTTTATACATTTTTCCCATTAAAAGATGAAGTTTTATATTTTTCTACGCTGGAGTACCTTTTTTCTTCATTCTACTGACTATAAAGGGGTCTGTCAGGTATCCGTTAAGGTGTCCAATGTTTTACATGGAAAAAATAGCAGAGGTTCTATCCTTTGTGTATATTGTTCCCCCCTCCCTTAAAACCTAAAAAAAAATTATTTGATAGAAAAAATAGCAGAGCATGCTGCGCCACTTTTTCTGGTAACTTTCGTGGAAACTGCGAGAACGGCTTCAAAGGTGGCTGACCACAGTTATGAAGTCCCCTGATTTCTGGATTTGCTGCCTCTATTATGGAGAAATGGATGGATAGATTTAAAAAATAGGACAGCGTCATTAAGAAATAATAATAATAATTTTATTTATATAGCGCCAACATATTCCGCAGCGCTTTACAAATGAAATGATAGTGCAAAGCCTCCCTGGTACATACTGAAGCATTCAGATAAAGAGAGACTGGAAGCAGCACACCAAAAGAGTGGACACATTTTGATCATTTATTTATAAGCCCATCGATGACCTTTCTTTAGGCCAGACTTCATGAAGGTTCACACATTAGAACCGAAATGTCGCCACTGTGGGCTTATAAATAAATGATCAAACTTTTGTACTCTTTTAGTGTGCTGCCTCCAGTTTTTCTTTTTTGTCATTTGGATGGATGGATATTATTACTTGTAAATTTCTTTAGTTTTTTTCACAGTTGTTTTTAATTTTTTTTAACCTGCATCGTTTTCTTGCTATCTTACATGAACAAGCTTTTTGTATCCTTTTTTCTTCTCATTTTACAGACAACCGTTCTGCATCACCAACAGATACGTAGGAAATCTCCAAGGATTACTTGCTGACAGGTATTTATTCTACAGTATATGTAGCTGTAGATTGTGCAGGAACACCTGTGTCATGTAAGGGGACTGGCAGCGCTGTATAATGTCCAGCTCCCGCAGACCTCCACGCTGATGTGTGTGTGTGCTGGCAGATGATAGATGGCTTATCACAGTTTCTCTGACAGCTGTATAAGATTTGGGCTCCCCAGAAGGTTACCTGGCTGTGTGTTCTGCAGCTGGACGTTCTGCAGATGTTTGCATTAGGGCACAGATGTGCTTCCACTAAGACACCTCATTTTTCCCTCTGATTACAGCCTGACATAGTCTTGTGCCTGCACTCTCAGGACAACACAATAAGTTGGAAGTTGCAATGTTACCAAAGGACAGGTAAACTGAGATCTACATTCGGAGACATATTTTTTTCCGCGTCGCCCAACCTCGTCGTCCTCCCATGTTGTGTTTATAACCTAAATGTAGCGTATATCGTTCAGAATTAACATTTTCCCCCTGCCGCAGTGTAACAACATAGGCGAATTCATGAAAGCTCTATTCCCCCAGTAGGTCTCCCTCTTAGACCTCCCTCGCCTTGTTGATGATTTAATCTGTCAAGTCTACAAATCCTTGAGTTTCCTGTGTCAATAGCTGCACTGGATTTTTCCTTAAGCCCAGCAAAGTCCAACTTTAATGGCAGCATTCAGCACAGATCAGGCTCATAAAGATTGCAAATGCTGCTGCAAAGGAGTGTTTATAGAATAGGAAATCTATAGAAATAAACACTGGGGTTTCAAGGTGGGAGTTATGGGGCTTCTAAGAAACCAGGACTGTTGGTTCTATGGGGAATTGAAGACATCTCCCAAATGGTCCTCAGCAGAAGACAGCTTTATTGATGTGCTGGAAATGTTTGCATTGGGCAGCTCCACATGAAAAGTTACATATTTTCTTTTGGTCCCGACCTGGATCTGCCAAATCAGGGTCTGTAATATATATCATGTTGGAGACCAGAAAAGACACTTGTCATTGTGCTGACTGTGCCGCAATCACCAGAATAATAATAATAAGTAGTATTCTTAGGAATGGCCTACTCTTCATGGAGCTTCTCTGCTAGACATAGGTTACCAAAGGATAAGAGGATGGTGTGTGTCCATGATGAGCGCTGAAATGAAACCGCAATAAGAAAGAGATTTGCTTTAACCGAATAATGATTACAAAAGAGCATTTCAAGAAACCAAAAGCTGGCAGCGCTTCCAGATCACTATTTCATGGGAAGTCAAACAATTCCCTGTGCCAAACATGGGATCAGCTGCATTACACAAAGGAATTTCTTATATTCCCCTCTCAGAGTCACTAAGCACAGGGCTAGTTAACCCCTTTCTCCTGTGTCAAGCAAGTCAAAGTCATATAGGCTACTTAAGAAATGATGAAGACTGTGCCTGTCATGGACCTTTTGGGCATCCCCTCACTTTATTCAAATGTTTTATGTCTTCTTGACAGTTATGTCATTTATTCTCATTTGCCACGGACTATCTAGTAATGTATTCTCTATTCAGGTTTTCCCTACAAACATAAGCCCCTTGGATGGGAACTATGTAGTCTAGAACAGAGGTCCCCAACCTGTGGCTTGCAGGCCCATATTGTGGGGCTCGCGGTGGTCTGTCTGCTTGGTGTGTTAGCATCAGATTTGTCAACTATGAAAGGAAGGTGTTCCTATGATTTTTGTGAGTAGTTTGACACAGAAGAACAGATCTGGATGCACGTACATAGGGGAGGATAATTATAGGTAACGAGGTAGAATGATACTGCCAGTTACTGGGTTGCCTGACCTGGGTGCGATACTGTGGTGAATGTGCTCAATGCAAAAATATCGAAAGGGGTAAAAGATGAACCTCTGGATGTAAGTATACTGCTTTTAAAGAGGGGTGACAGGGTTTAACTGTGCTTTGTGTGGGAAGGCTTTGGCTGTCATTATATCGGCATTGTGGGGCTCTTTGTCTCATTATAGTATAAGTGAGAGGGGTCCCACTGAATGTGGCTCGCAACTACCTATCAGAGCTGAATGTGGCTCTTCAGGGCGGAAATAAAGATTGGGGAACATTGGTCTAGATCAACCTGTAGGAATATAAGTGATCCTGTCCCCCACTTCTAGAAGGTCATGAGCCCCTTACCAACCAACAGAGTCAAGAATGCACTTGAGACAAGTTAACACAATGCCAATAAACAGCATTTATATTGTGTGTCTTAGTTTATTGTAGGCCCAGCACTTAGGCTGGCCATACACATTAGATAGTTGTCAGCTGAACGATAGTTCGGCCAACAGTTATCTCTCCCAACTCCCCCATACACAGGAATGTTCAGCTTAGCCAAGCATTCCTGTGATCTCTATGATAGAGCTACATCCAGACTCCTCTGTCAGTGGTTTATCTATGCGACAAACAGAACGATCCCCATTAAAATACAACAGGCAGAATCTGTCTCCACCCCAACATTATCTGTCAAAGGAGAAATGGAAGGACCCCATAAACATTAGATGGCCAGCTGATCCCACCTAAATCAGCAGGGTTCAGATGACTTTTATCTTGTGTATATGGGTCTTAAAAATTTCTTGAAGATGATTTATAAGGTATGGATACCTTACTCCAATGCCCAAATGGTCAGACCATTCTTGATTCCAAGTCTCACATGGTATATGTTCAGTCCTCAAACTTATTTTTAAGACAATTAATGTGTTTCAATATATTGAAAAAGAACCCTTAATGCATGTTCGGTACATTTAGTTGAGGCTACCGGTAAACCTTTTTCTTTTTTCTCCCACCTAGAGAGTAATTCAAGTACATTAATAAATTCACCTCTGCTACTCCCATATATACAAAGGCAGTGTGGCAGAAATCTGTCTGTTGGGGACATAATGTACTGGATGCCCCTTGGTGATATGTACAATCATAAGACGCCACTTGGAGTAGGCTGAGTGTAAATAGTTGCAGGGATGCTCTGGGGGAAACTGTCGACGCCTGTTCGGTTAATTTAGGTTTTCTTTGTGTAATTACTGTGAGCTTTGGGAGAAGGAGCCGAGCTGAGGGCAGTAAACTGACACTTGGGCTCTGTGTGTGGTATCCCGGCAGAGCTTGATGGAAAAAGTCTGCATCCACTCAACTGCAGGTCACTGGCTGAGACCCTACACTCACCGGCAGAAGCCAGCCATACATAAAGTCATATAGTTCCAGTGCCCCTAGCTCGGTACTATTGGACTGGCACATACATATATGTGTATATATATCTCTCTCTATATATATATATTGCTTCCGTATGAGTGAGAGCCCATGCTCTTTGCGTTTCATATGCTGTAGGAATTCCATTCAGCAAATGTTATTCTTTACATTAAACTCCAATCAACAACACTCTGCAAAAATAAACAAGATGAATGAAGCAAAGTCTTATTGTCTGATTTCTCTTCCTCCACCTCCCATACAGCTTCACAAAATGTACTTTCATTAACTCTTCATTGCCTCTCAGCATTGTTCTGTAGAACACGGACCATTTTCTATCAGTTTAATCCAATTCTTATTTTTACACGCCAATTAAATAAAAGTAATACTCATATGTTATATCTGTGTGCGTCCATTTGTGTCAATTAGTGCATCACGTATATATGCAGATTAAAAAATGTGAGAAATCCAAATAGCTGTTTCAACATATTTGTGCATCCGTTTTGTATATAACAATATGACGCTCTGCTACATTATAAAGTGATGTGTCATATATACATTTTTTTTTAGAATCACCAGGTTAAGACGTTTTGACTATTATTCTTAATAGGTTCACAAAGTTTCCATATAATATGAAGCAATATATAATTGCAAATAAAGTTGTAACAAGTAGATTTCAAAATTTATGTGTAAGCGTCATATAAAATATTATTATGTTGTCAAATGTTATTTGCACCTCATGACTCGATACCATTGAGAAAATATATAGTTCGTGAGATTTACTGTGAGAACTATATATTTTGTTGAGTTTTAACATAAGGTCACTCATGTCATCTCAGAATTACAAGATACACATTATTGTCATATCCCAGAAGTGTGGAGAATAGCTTATCCCTTCCAAGTTTGCACCTGTTCACAAATGAGAAATCTAGAGGAAAGAATTTCATTACCAGCCTCAAAATATTAAAGTCATATATTAATCTAAACATTTCACCCATCTGTGCTTCTAGTCTAATTTTCCATGCATACAGGCCTTCATATCCTAATGTTAAACCTGCAGTTCTAAACAGTCTATATATCAATTCAGGGTTCATTAGCCTAATTATAAATTGAGACATGATCATTTTTTAGCTAAAATTATTTTGTTGTCATTTGATTGAAGCTTTTCACCACTTCTTCAGGTATTAACTTTGCTGTAGTTGGGGGATGTCGCCTCTTAAAATCAGAATTAAAAACAGTGGATCATACTATTATTTTATAACTACAACACATTGTGAAGCAAAAATAAATCCAGTAGGTAAATACAGTTAGGTCCAAAAATATTTGGACAGTGACACAAGTTTTGGCATTTTAGCTGCTTACCCAAATATATTCAAGATAGTCATATAATTGATATGGAATTTTAAAGACAGATTCTAAGCATGAGGTCACCATCACACGTTCAGTATTTGGTCAGTATTAGTGATGAGCAAATATACTCGTTACTCAAGATTTCCCGAGCACGCTCGGATGTCCTCCGAAGCATTTCAGTGCGAAACGCGCGTCGGGTGTGGTGGGTCCCTTGGGTGCGCCTCTCTGATAACTATACCTTATTTATATTGAATACTTGCTGTATGCCTATATTTTATTGATGCTGCTTTGTTTCGCCTTCCCTGTGCCAGCATGGATATTTTCTTATTTTAGATTGAATTGCACTTGCAGATTATTATTATTATTGGATTGATCATATTGATTCTTTGCACTTTATTTTTCCGCGGTTGCACATGGAGGGTGAAACAACTTGCTCGTTTGATAATATATAACCTTTTAAAATTTGATACGTTTGTTACCTTATGGTATACTGCCTTGTTTGGGGGCGTTTCCTGTAGGTATCCCACCGTTTTTCTCCAGTACCTGTGATATCTGCCTTGTTTTTAATGATTATATGGTTTTGAATAAAGATATATATATATTTTTTACTTGGCCTTGTGTGAAGTTTTGCTTTCTTGTTTTTCATATGTGTTTTCTTCATGGCCAAATAGGGGATATAATTAGATGTTTTTTGCTTACCCAAATATATTCAAGATACAGTCATATAATTGATATGGAATTTTAAAGGCAGATTCTAAGCTTGAGGTCACCGCTGCAAGCGTCTGCCTCCGTGACAGCCAGGGTTCGTCGGAGGGGTGAGTACTCGTATATCCATATTTTTTATTTTTATTCTTTATTTTTTACATGAATATGGATCCCAGGGCCTGAAGGAGAGTTTCCTCTCCTTCAGCCCCTGGGAACCATCCAGGATCACTTCCGATATTTGTGTCCCATTGACTTACATTGGTATCGGGTATCGGTATCGGCGATATCCGATATTTTTTGGATATCGGCCGATCCCATCCGATACCGATACTTTCAAATATCGGAAGGTATCGCTCAACACTAGTGATGAGTGAATCATTCAGCTGCGGCGAAGAAAACTAAATCTCTGAGCACTAAAAAATACTCGGAGGACACCCGAGCGTGCTCTGGAAATCTCGAGTAAAGAGTATATTCGCTCATCACTAGTCAGTATTTTACCTCAGTATCTGTAAGCCAAAATCAGGAGTGAGTGATAAATACAGAAGTGTTCCACTCTTGGTTTTGACTTACAAATACTAATATATGTGAAATACTGACCAAATATTGAATGTGTGAACGTGGCGTTAATTTGAGGGTATTCACATCCTAAGGCTGTTCAGTATTTGGTCAGTATTTTACCTCAGTATTTGTAAGCCAAAACCAGGTGTGGAACAATCGAAGGAAAAGTATAATAGAAACAAGTCACCACTTCTGTATTTATCACCCACTCCTGGTTTTGGCTTGAGGTTAATGATGTAAAAAACAGACCAAATACTGAAAGTGTGAACGTGACATATCTAGAGTAAAGGTTCAGGAAAATTACAGATCTTTGATATGGAGCTGCCTTTTTTAAAGGAACCAAAAGTAATTGGACAATTATCTCAAAAACTCTTTAATTCTTCATGACATGGCCATTTTTTTTTCTAGTTTTCATTTTGGGCCTCTTCTTCCAAGAGCCATAACTTTTTAATTTTTATGTCAATATAGCCGAATGAGGACTTGTTTTTTGAAGGACAAGCTGTCATTTCGAATGGCACCATTTATTTTAAAACAGGGAAAAAAATCCAAGTATGTTGAAAATTGAAAAAAAGTGCAATTTTACAATTAGTTTTGTAGGTTTTATTTACCATGTTCACTATACGGTAAAACTGATTGGGTACTATCATTCTCCAGGTCAGCATGAGTACACAGATCCCTAACATGTATATTTGTTTTATTTAATTGGTGAAAAAAAATCAGAAATCTGTAAAAAAAAATAAAGATTGCTTTTGTTGCCATTTTGTCATCGGACTGAGGGATTATATTTTACACCTTGAGCTGGCGTTTTAGATGATGCCATTTTGGGGTAGGTACAATGTTTTGTGCTGATGCACTGCTATGTATAGAGAAAATCACAATCTCCTATGAACACCAGACAAGGGCTGGCTTTCATAGGAGAATCATGATGACAGGCACAGGAGTCTTCAGCAGACTCACAACAATCATGACAGCCCATCAGCGCCCAGGGATCAGGTCATAGACGTTCTGATGGGCAAGTGGAATGATGACCCCCCCGCCGGCACTTGTTATTTGCCCATGTCAGAGATTGATGGTGGGATTTAATAGGTTTACAGCTGTGGGTGGAGCATGACTCCACCCCAAGCTGTTAGAGCACATGATGGCTGATTAAATCAGTCACATGTGCGGTGAAAGATGCGGGTTTGACTTGCAGACTCGATTCAAAGGCAGGGACTTGACAAACAATGTAAGTTTATATCATATGTTGTAAAGGGGTTAATGGGCTATTCCCTAATTAATCCATCATCAATTAAGCAGGTAAAAGGTCTGGGGATGATTCCATGTGTGTCATTTACATTTAGAAGCTGTTGCTGTGAACCCACAACAGCTCTCAATGGATGAGCATCAGACTAGCATTAAGCTGAACAAAGAAGAAATCCATCAGCAAGAAAGCAGACATGTTAAAAGTGGTACATTCTGCAAAAAAAGAGTACCTTGGTGAGCTTGGGAACTAAAAAGGCCTGGACGTCCATGGAAAACAACAGTGGTAGATGATCACAGAATCCTTTCCATGGTGAAGAAAAACATCCACCCAAGTGAAGAACATTCTCCAGAAGTCGGTATTTCAGTATCTAAGTCTACCATAAAGAGAAGACTTCATGAGAGCAAATACAGAGCATTCATCACAAAGTGCAAACCATTAATCAGGCTTAAAAATAGAAAAGCCAGATTATACTTTGCCAAAACAAACAGCTAAAGAAGCCAGCAGTTCTGGAAAAGCATTGTTTGGACAGATAAAGCGAAGATTATTCTGTACCAGAATGATGGGAAGAAGAAATTATGGAGAAGACTTGGAACGGCTCATGATCCAAAACACAACGCATCCTCTGTAAAACATGGTGGAGGAAGTGTGATGGCATGGGCATGCATGGCTTCCAATAGCACTGGGATATTAGTGATTATTGATGATGTGACTGAAGTTAGAATCAACCGGATGAATAGAATTTTGAAGTGTACAGGGTTATACTTTCTGCTCAGATTCAACCAACAAAGTTGACGGGACAACGCTTCACAGTACAGATGAACAGTGACCCAAAACATACTGTGAAAGCATCCCAGGAGTTTTTTTTAAGGCAAAAAAGAGAAATATTTTGCAATGGTTGAGTCAGTCACCAAATCTGAAACCCATCGGGCATGCATTTCACATGTTTAAGACAAAACTTAAGGCAGAAAGACCCACAAGCAACAACTGAAGTCAGCTGCAGTAAAAGCCTGACAAAGCATCACAAATGAGGAAACCCAGTGTTTGGTGATGTCCATGGCTTCCAGACTTCAGGCAGCCACTGCCTGCAAATTATTCTCTACAAAGTATTAAAAATAAACATTTTATTTATGGTAAAGTTAATTTGTCCAATTACTTTTCAGCCCCTGAAATGAGACTTTGTAGAAGAATGTGTGCAATTCCTAAATGCTTCACATGATATTTTTGATCAACCCCTTTAATTAATCCTGAAAGTCTACACTTCAATTGCATCTCAGTTGTTTCATTTTAAATCCAAAATAATGGCATACAAAGAAGAAATCACAAAGTTTCGGTCACTGTCCAAATATTTCTGTACCGAACTGTATGTATTTTTTTAAGAGCTTATATTGCAATTGGAATTCAATTTCAAGACTTTTTTTTTTACTTTTAAAGAGTTATACACCTTTACATTATTTTTATCATTGCTTAAATGCATCTAAAATAAAAGGTGCAGTAACTTTCCATATAAGTGGAGCGCCCCCATAGGGCTGTGGGGTACTCGCTATCGGGTCCTTCAGTTCTCAAGGGGGATGTCACGGTGGCTGACCCGGTCCGTGGCCCTCAGGAGGTCTGGTGTAAAAGGGGGAAAGGTCTTTAAAGGGGAAATGTTCGTGACGCCACCTGTGGTATTCGGTCAGGGTGACCGACGCTGCTTAGGGGTCCGCTGGGGTGATGTTATGGCAGCTAGATGTAGGGTGAAGTATGTCCCCAGGGCTTCCCAATGTGTAGATGGTGAATGGTGTAAGGCGCAGTGAAGAACGAGGACACAAGGTTGCAGTCTCTTTACCTTTACTGAAGGCTTCAGCATCCACAGTCCAGAGCACCGGATCACAGGGCAGGCAGAGGCAAATCCAGAGTCCCCTTATCCAGGTGGAAATCAGTATCCTTCCTCTAGCGCCTGGGTGTTGTAGTACCTTACTGCTGAGCCTCTCATAAGGTCCTCACAACTGTTGTAGATGCTCTAGATGTTATGTCTCTTTCTCTGTCCCCCAGATGGATAGGACAACCAGTATGACTGGTGGATTGAGGCTGTAGGGACTCTAGCACGCCCCGGCCTCTGAGAGGTGCCACCGTGCCTCCTGGGTGTAGGTGCTGACAGGTAACTTGCAATTAGCTGTCCTGCCAGTCTCTGAAGTAAAGCATAGAGATCTTACTCCCTCGGTATTCTGGCTACCGGATTTCTGTGCCTCAGAAGGAGGCAGCCTGCTCCTGGCTGATCTCCCTCTGATATCCTCTCCTTTGCTCTGCTTTGCTTCATGCTTGCTGCAATATGTTCTGCTTTCTATCCATCTGTTCCCTAGGAGCTGCAGCACTTCATGCCACAGGGCTCCTCTCCCTCTGACTTCCTGACAGGAACTGAACCTTTTCACCTGAAACCAGGCTTAGAGCTCCCCCTTCTGGTCTGGAGTGTGAACATGTTGCATGCATTGTATTACCTGATAAAGAGATCTCCTTCATTGCCTCCAAACATAACACCACTTCCCCCTAGAGGAGAATGATATTACTGCAACGACCAGGACCCTGCGGTGCTGCACTCCCCCCCGTTAAATCCAGTACTCCGGGACTGGGAAAAGAAAACAACAGTTACAGGTTAAATAATGCAAACATTTTGAAAGAACATTTGAACAATAATAAAACTTTGGCTTTCCTTTATGGGAGGTGAGGACACTTGAACGTTGCGAAAACAAGTTTATAATAGTACATCTGCTATTGTCTTTGGTCAGATGAAGTGGAGAAAGGCTCTACCCATGCCAGCAAAGTGGGCAGAACCAGAGTGCACCTTGGAGGTGCCAAACTATTTACAAAGAAAGTTTTGGGGTAAGCCTTGTCCATTACCGCAATGTCCATTTTTAATCCTGTAACCAAGATAAGCAAACAATTCAAGCATGTAAAGGTACCGTCACACTGAACGATATCGTTAACAATATCGTTGCTTTTTGTGACGTAGCAACGATATTGTTAACTAAATCGTTCTGTGTGACAGCGACCAACGATCAGGCCCCTGCTGGGAGATCGTTGGTCGCTGGGGAAAGTCCAGGACTTTATTTTGTCGCTGGATCTCCCGCTGACATCGCTGAATCGGCGTGTGTGACGCCGATTCAGCGATGTCGTCACTGGTAACCAGGGTAAACATTGGGTTACTAAGCGCAGGGCCGCGCTTAGTAACCCGATGTTTACCCTGGATACCGTTGTAAATGTAAAAAAACAAACACTACATACTTACATTCCCGGTGTCTGGTCAGGTCCCTCGCCTTCAGCTTCCCGCACTGACTGGTGAGCGCCGGCCAGCCGTAAAGCAAAGCACAGCGGTGACGTCACCACTGTACTTTACGGCCGGCGCTCAGTCAGTGCTGGAAGCTGAAGGCGAGGGACATGACCAGACACCGAGAATGTAAGTATGTAGTGTTTGTTTTTTTACATTTACAACGGTAACCAGGGTAAACATCGGGTTACTAAGCGCGGCCCTGCGCTTAGTAACCCGATGTTTACCCTGGTTACCCGGGGACTTCGGGATTGTTGGTCGCTGGAGAGCTGTCTGTGTGACAGCTCTCCAGCGACCAAACAGCGACGCTGCAGCGATCGACATCGTTGTCGGTATCGCTGCAGCGTCACTTAGTGTGACGGTACCTTAACAGCAATTATTGACATTGTTAATCCCTGTAATGAGCTGGGATTTGACCTTTGGTACTTTGAGTAGACCTGCGTAGTTCCTGATCTACTGTGTCTGTTGTAGCGTACCCACTAGTGCATGTACTATGTGTAGGTATACTAGGTAAGCGTCTGTGTGGTCTCAGATTCACCATGGGTCTAACAGTTTCACCAATAGCAGAGGGTGGATTGTCTGGTTCCACTGCTGTGTGACAATTGCTGCTTGAACCTGTTAGTGCGGAGTCTCTTCAGGTTCTGGATGGTTCTGAGTCACATTTTGTTCTGGCATTTCCAGCTGAGGAAACGTTAAGACAGGTATCACGATGGCCTGATGTACTTGAGTCCAAGACTGGGGAAAATCTCCAAGAACAGTGTGTATCATCTTCTCTTCCATTGGCAGAGATGTTCCTGGATCGGTTTCTCTGTTCCTCGATTTATCAGGGCATTTCTTGAGATGGTCTCTGGATACTGCCGTCGAAGTTTCTCCTCCATCTTTGCTGATAAGACAGACTTTAGTATTGTCAAAGTTGGACGGTAAGATTGTATATGCTTCTGCTTCCCACTGATCATCAAGTTTGTTCATTCTCCTTTTACGCTTTAACACTTGTTCACCTGGTGAAAAGGGAATTGCAGGAGCACATTGGTTGTAGTCTCTCTCTTGTTTTTGTCTGGCTTGAGATAGACTTCTTTCAACGCATTCTTGTACTTGACGGTACTTTTGCTGTCTTTCTGTATCCCAATCCGCATCTGGTGAGGTATTTTCTGGGGTAAGGACTCCCATGTCTAGATCAACAGGTAGTTTGCTGGATCTTTCTCTCATCAGGTATGCTGGAGTACAATTGGTGGAATTCACTGGAATGTGGTTGTACATATCTACCAAGTCTGGCAACTTTTCTGGCCATAATTTACTTTCCTGTATAGGTAAGGGTTTCAGTAGGTCAATCACTACTTGGTTCATCTTCTCACACATTCCATTGGTCTGTGCGTGATGCGGAGTTGTTCTGATCTTTTTGCATCCGTACAGGTGCAAAACTCTTGAAACACTTCCACTACAAAGGCTGGATCTTGATCAGTAAGTACCTTCTCAGGATATCCATGTGATCTACAGAAGTGCTGTTGGAAGGTCTTGGCTGCTGTTCTTGCCATCAGATCCTTGACAGGTACAACTACCAGGAATCTAGAGTAGTGATCCACGATGGTCAGGGCATAGACATAGCCTGACCTGCTTGGTGTTAGCTTCACGTGGTCTAAGGCCACCAGTTCAAGAGGCTGTTGGGTGACTATGGGCTGTAGGGGAGCCCTCTGACTGTCACGGTCCTTCCTGCATAGGCTACATGGGCCACACTCTCGGCACCACTTTACGATGGCTTTTCTCATGCCAACCCAGTAGAACCTTCTAAGAAGTAGACTCTCCAACTTCCTCCATCCGAAGTGTCCTGCTCCATCGTGGTATGCTTCCAGAACCATTAGCGCATCTTGCCTTAGGACCACTATCTGCCAAACCAACTCATGAGTGCATGGGTCGATGTTTCTCCGACACAGTTTACCATCGTAGATAAATACAGTAGTTTGCCCTTCTCCTTCCACAGTTGTTGCGTCTCTTGTGGATCATCCAGACTAGGGCGTGCCCCTGCCTGCGTCAGGAGTTCTTTCACCCGACGGACTGCGGGGTCACTGTCCTGGGTCTCTGCCCAACCATGGTGGGGCAGGGGATTCAGCGTGGCTTCTGGCTTGTTTCGGTGCCGCTGCCGGGCAATGGAAAGCTGGCAATTCTATTTCTTCGAGTGTTTCTGAATCTCCTCCCATCTCTGGCAAGTTGGGCATTCTGGACAATGCATCGGCATTCGCATTCTTGTGCCCTGCCTGGTACTTGATGGTGAAATCATAATTGGACAACCGGGCCATCCCCCGTTGCTCCAGGGCACCAAGTTTCGCTGTGTCCAAGTGTGTCAGTGGATTGTTATCAGCGAAAACGGTGAATCTTGCCAAGGCTAGGTAGTGCTTGAATCTCTCCGTCACTGCCCAGACGATGGCGAGGAACTCCAGTTTAAAGGAACTGTAGTTTTCATGGTTCTTTTCAGTGGGACAAAGGTTCCTGCTGGTGTAGGCGATTACCCTTTCTTTGCCTCTCTGGACCTGGGAAAACACGGCTCCTAGTCCCATGTTACTGGCGTCCGTGTATAGCACAAATGGTTGGTCATACTCAGGGTAGGCCAGCACCTCATCTCCCGTCAGAGCCAACTTCAAATGAGTGAAAAATCTCTCCAGTCCGTCGTCCCAGTCAAATGGGGTATTCTTACCCTTGGTTTTCTTTGATTGGCCCACTAACAGGTCCTGTAGTGGCGCGGCTTTCTTGGTGAAGTCTTTGATAAATCTTCTGTAGTAGCCTACCAACCCGAGGAACTGCCGGAGATCATGGAGGTTGCTGGGCTTTAGCCAGTCTCTGATCACAGTGGCCTTGTCAGGGTCTGGGGCCATTCCTTCGGCACTCACTACCTGGCCCAGGTACTGCACTTTGGGCTATAACAGATGGCATTTGGATGGTTTTACCTTTAGGCCAAAGTTGGACAGGGCTTCGAACACTTCTGCCTGGTGCTTCAGGTGGTCCTCATAAGTCTTGGAGAAGACGATGACATCGTCCAGATACAGCAAGACAGTTTCAAAATTCTTGTGTCCAAGACAGCACTCCATCATCCTCTGAAACATTCCTGGGGTGTTGCACAGTCCGAATGGCATGTAGTTGAATTCACAGAGACCCATCGGTGTGGTGAAGGCCGTCTTTTCTTTGTCCGCCTCTGCTACGGGAGCCTGCCAGTACCCACTGGTGGGATCCAAGGTAGAGAAGTAGTTAGCTGATTTTAAAGCAGCTAATGATTCTTCTATTCTATGCAAAGGGTATGCATCTTTGTGTGTAATGCGGTTTATCTGCCTATAATCTACACACATCCTCATCGTGCCATCCTTCTTTCTGATGAGAACTAATGGAGCTGCCCAGGGGCTACAGCTTTCTCTAACTACCCCAGCCTCCTTCATCTCTCGCAACATGTCCTTGGCACACTGATAATGAGCTGGAGGTACAGGACGGTATCTCTCTTTAATGGGCGGATGATCTCCCATGGGGATATGATGTTGAATCCCTTTTACCTGCCCAAAATCTAGGGGGTGCTTGCTGAATACCCGCTCATACTTATGGACCACCCTCTAAGCCCCTTGTTTTTGGTGTGATGGTGTAGAGTCAGTGCCCATGTGTAGTTTCTGACACCACTCTTCCATTTGTCCTGCAGAGCCATTGTCCTTCGCCTGGTTGGACGGGACCAAGGGCTCTGTTGCCTGTATCACATTATTATCAACTGTAAACAGTTTGGCAAGTGTGGCATATTTGGTTAGGCTGACCTCTTTCTCTCCACAGTTAAGGACACGTACTTAGCAGCCTTCCCTTACGGACTTCAGCCACCCTTCGGGCTGTCAGGATTGTGGGCCTACTATCTGAATACACAGGTTCTACCAGGGCTTGGTAGTCCTTACCTCTGAGGCCTATTGCTGCCCGACACCATATTAGCATTTCACTCCTGGGGGGTATTGCAATGGGGATTGAATCACTCACTGTGGCATGGCCAATTTCTCCACCAGATAGTTCTACCTGCTGTCTCTGTACCAGATCTCTGATTTTTTTCTCTGCAAAACACGTTGCTCACTGGAACCAGCAGTTTCTGCCACCTGTTGTAAAAAGACAATAACCTCTGCAAGAGAATTTTCTATGACATTAGTACCAAGGGTCATCATAGGGTTACATTCACGTTGATCAATATCAACAATCACGATCCCTTGGGATTTTAACTCTACCCGCCCCACTTTAATGGTGACCTCTTTGTATCCCACTTGGGGTAAGGGTTGACCGTTACTGGCTACTATAGTGAAATCATCATCAGGGCCATGAGTAATGTCTGTGTCAGCCCAATAATGTTTATAAAGGATGTATGGCATAGTTGTCACCTGAGAACCGGTGTCCAACAGAGAGTTCATGGGGATACCATCGATCACAATGGGAAGAACACGTCGTCCTCCAACGTACTTGGCTCTCCAGTTGTTTGGGCCTGGTCGTCCTACTCCTGGGGATTGGCCCTCTGCCCCAGGGGTCGCTCGTTTAAATGACAGTACCTTGCAATGTGGCCCGCCTGATTGCAGCGGCGACAGAGTGGTCGCCAGTCCTGATGATAGCGATTGTCATCTCTTCCTCTGATCGGCGGGATCCTTTTCTGTCGTCGCCAGGGAACATCCTCCAGTCTGGAAGCAAGCTTCATCTTCTCCTTGGGGGCCTCCTGTAGGGACTGCATGGTCTGGGCTAAGGCAGCAAAGTTCTTGGTCAGCTCCTGCTTCTGAAGGGGTAGTCCTGCGGGAGAATCATCTTCAAGGATCTGGGCATCGGCCTCAGCAGGGACTTGATGATCTGGCGCCACCTCCTGGTGGTACGTGAGGGCTTGACGCCTAGGGGGTACTGCATGGCTGGGCTGCCGTTCCTGTAGCACCTGGTTGGCCTTGTCTTTGAATTGCACAAAGGCTAGGTCCGGATTCTGCATGTCCAGGGGGTGCAGTGGGGCCCTTTGGTTATTACACAGGAGTCCCTCTATGAACCACTCTTTTAAGAGTTTGTCTTCATCTTGCACGCTGTTAGGGTCACCCTGCCTGATTGCCCGCAGTGCTTCCTGGAGATTAAGGGCATAGTCCCGTAGGCTATCCTGCGGACTCTGTTTGCACCCATAAAACTTCAATTTGATTTCTGTAGCGGTGCGGGTGTCAAAGGTGGTTTTAAGCTTAGCAAAGATCCGCTGCACAGTCTCGTTATCCGCAGCTGGCCAGGATTTCACCTCCCTCAGGGCTTCTCCAAACAGTTGGCCCGTTACAATGTGAACTTTCTGATGCTCGGTCAGGAGATAAACTTCAAGCAGGCAGCAGAGTCTTTCTTTAAAGTCATCTAATGTATGCAATTCTCCAAAATATTGCGGGAGCCAGGCTGCTCCAGGGATGTACAGCATGGAGAGAGGCATGATGGCTGTTTTAGCTATGGCGGTGTCCGGCCGGCCTATGGGAGCTACAGTTGCATTCTCTGTGGGGCTCAGGGGCATCACTGGGCCTGCGGGTACATCCGCTGTTAGGTCGGGGGGTGCCATTAGGTCCGCGGCTGCGGCCACCGCTAACTCCCCTCCCAGGTTAGACATTGTTCTTCCCCCTCGCCAACCTGATAGGAGCCGGCACATCCTTTTGCGGCTCCGCTGAATGACGTCTTCAATTCCGGCGTTCCAGGCAGCAGCACAGTAAATGTCCTTTCTGCTTTGCACTCTTTTTGGCTAGCTCTGCCCATGATGCGCTCCACGCAGCATGGCAATGGCGGATTTTGGCGGCAATTCGCGATGCACAGTCTTTTAGCAAATCACAGTTCAAGCACAATTCTGGCACAGTTCTTAGGCGCACATGACCCGATTTTCAGGCTTAAGTAGATCCTGTTCGTGACGCCAAAAGATTTGGAGCGCTCCCTTGGGGCTGTGGGGTACTCGGTACTGAGTCCTTCAGTTCTCAAGGGGGATGTCACGGTGGCTGACCCGGTCTGTGGCCCTCGGGAGGTCCAGTGTAAAAGGGGGAAAGGTCTTTAAAGGGAAAATCTTCGTGACGCCACCTGTGGTATTTGGTCAGGGTGAACGATGGATGCTGCTTAGGGGTCCGCTGGGGTGATGTTATGGCAGCTAGATGGTATACCTTCCCACAGATGAAGTATGTCCCCAGGGCTTCCCAATGTGTAGATGGTGAATGGTGTAAGGCACAGTGAAGAACGAGGACACAAGGTTGCAGTCTCTTTACTGAAGGCTTCAGCATCCACAGTCCAGAGCACCGGATCACAGGGCAGGCAGAGTCTGGCCGGTCCGGAGGTAAATCCAGAGTCCCCTTATCCAGGTGGAAATCAGTAGCCTTCCTCTAGCGCCTGGGTGTTGTAGTACCTTGCTGCTGAGCCTCTCATAAGGTCCTCACAACTGTTGTAGATGTTCTAGATGTTATGTCTCTTTCTCTGTCCCCTAGATGGATAGGACAACCCGTATGACTGGTGGCTTGAGGCTGTTTATAGGGACTCTAGCACGCCCCGGCCTCTGAGAGGTGCCACCGTGCCTCCTGGGTGTAGGTGCAGACAGGTAACTTGCAATTAGCTGTCCTGTCAGTCTCTGAAGTAAAGCATAGAGATCGTTACTCCCTCAGTATTCTGGCTACCGGATTTCTGTGCCTCAGATGGAGGCAGCCTGCTCCTGGCTGATCTCCCTCTGATATCCTCTCCTTTGCTCTGCTTCCTTCATGCTTGCTGCAATATGTTCTGCTTTCTATCCGTCTGTTCCCTAGGAGCTGTAGCACTTCATGCCACAGGGCTCCTCTCCCTCTGTCTTCCTGACAGGAACTGTACCTTTTCCCTCCAGATCAGGATGTTCTTATAGGGGAGTTCACCTAAAACCAGGCTTAGAGCTCCCCCTTCTGGTCTGGAGTGTGAACATGATGCATGCATTGTATTACCTGATAAAAAGATCGCCTTCATTGCCTCCAAACATAACACCACTTCCCCCTAGAGGAGAATGATATTACTGCAATGACCAGGACCCTGGGGCGCTGCATAAGCTTGATGTTGCTTTGCGTTTACAGCTTCTATGTAGATCTATGTGCCTCCATGGTTTCATACTTCAGATAAACTCTCTAATCTCATCCGTTATTTATACTTCCTTTTCTCTGTCTCCTCTTTCTTCTTGTCAACCAAATGTACACTGCTCAAAAAATAAGGGGAACACTAACATACCACATCCTAGATATCACTGAATGAATTATCTTTATTCATTACATAGTGGAATGCATTGATAACAATAAAACATAAAAATTATCAATGTAAATCAAACTTAATATCCAGTGGAGGTCTGGATTTGGAATGATATTCAAAATCAAATTGGAAAATCAAATTACAGGCTAATCTAACATCAGTGGGAATGCCTCAAGACAAGGAAATGATGCTCAGTAGTGTGTGGCCTTCACGTGCCTGTATGACCTTCCTACAACTCCTGGGCTTGGTCCTGATGACGCGACGGATATTCTCCTGAGGGATCTCCTCTCAGACCTGTATTAAAGCATCAGTCAACGCCTGGATAGTCTGTGGTTCAACTAGCGCATTGGTGGATCATGAAATGATGTCCAAGATGTGCTCGATTGGATTCAGGTCTGGGGAAAGGGCAGGCCAGTCCACAGCATCAATGCCCTCATCATGCAGGATCTTCTGACACACTTCAGCCGCATGAGGCCTAGCATTATCATGCATCAGAAGGAACCCAAGTCCCAGTGCACCTGCATATGGTCTCTCAATGAGTCTGAGGATCTCATCCCGGTACCTACTGGCAGTTAGGGTACCTGTTCAAACAAATGCCTCCCCACACCATTACTGACAAACTGACAAACCGATCATGCTGGAGGATGTTGCAGGCAGCAGAACGTTCTCCACAGCATCTCCAGGCTCTGTCACATCTGGAACTTGTGCTCAAAGTGAACCTGCTCTCATCCGTGAAGGGTACAGGGTATCGAATCTGTCAATCTTCGTGTTCTCTGGAAATGCCAATAGTCCTGTATGGTGTTGGGCTGTAAGCACACCACCCACTTGTGGACATCAGACCCTCATACCACCCTCATGGAGTCTGTTTCTGACAGTTTGACCAGACACATGGATGTTAGTGGCCTGCTGGAGATCATTTTTCAGGGCTCTGACACTGCTCCTCCTGTTCCTCCTTTCACAATGGAGCATGTTGCGGTCTTGATGCAGGGTTGTTGTCCTCCTATATCCTCCTCCGAATCTCCTGTTGTGCTGGCCTGTCTCCTGGTATCTGCTCCATGCTCTTGACACTGTGCTGACAGACACAGCTACCCTTGTTGCCACAGCTCGCATTGATGTGCCTTCCTGGGTGAGCTGCATTATCTGAGCAACTTCTGTGGGTTGTACTGTAGACACCGCCTCATGCTACTGTACCTCTAGGGGTGAGAGCAATGACAAACTGCAAAAGTGACCAAAACAATAGCCAAAATGGATGAGAACAGAGAAATGGTCTGTGTTCACCTATTGTAGAGTTGTCTTGCTAACTGCCTATGGTTTCTATCCATTGTCTGTTTCATTTGCACAACAGGAAAATAAATAGAGTCACAATCAGTATTGAATCATGGCTGGACAGGTTGACTTCACAGAATTGTGATGGACTTGGAGTTACATTGTGATGTTTAAGTGTTCCCTTTATTTTTTAGCAGTGTATATTAGTGACAAACAGATGACAGATATAGACAATATAGAGTATGAATGCAGAATGAGGCTATACCAACAGGGTTTATTTGTAGTCTGTAACTATGGAAATAGATCACCTGTCAAATAACTATAGACCTTAAGGGTGTTTTCTGGTTTCAGAAAAACTTTTTTCTCTTGCTTCAGTTTGTTTTAAAAATATAAATAGTACTTTATTCACCCTCCCCAGGTCCATTGATGAGTCTCCTCCACTGTTGCTCACAGTGTTTTGTCTACAGTACTGAAGTCAATTCGACAGCATGGTGGCCAATAACTAAGCTCAGCATCTTTGAGCAAATTGTGGTATCAACTCAGCCAGAGCCGCTAAGCTCAGTTATTGGCTGCAGTGCTATCGATGTGATGTCAACTCTGCAGCCAATAACAGACACTGGAAGAGGTTCCACAGACTCAGTGCTTTATCTGGAGAGGTTGTGTAAAGAACAGTTATTTCTTTTTTTTAAACAAACTGCAGTAGGGTAATAGGGTTTTCCAAACCCAGAAAACTCCTTTAAGAGATTTTCCATCCAGATGATATACAATGTAGCTTCATTTTGTATTTAAAGGGTTTCTACTCAGATCACCCCCTTGTCTAAGGGGTTGCCTCAGACTCAGATGCGTACCTAGGAGTTCGGCCTGGGGGGTATGAAAAATGTTATGATCCTGTGACCTTGGAGCTGCATGAGAACTTTCACTGGAGAAAGTGGCTACTATACGGACCGCAAACCTGAACTTTACACCGCAACTAGAAGTAGCCGTGGAGTGTACCTAACACACCTAGACACCTCGTCACAGCCGGAGGACTAAATTCCCCTAAAGATGGAAATCGGAATACTATCTTGCCTCAGAGAAAATCCCCAAAGGCTAGACAGCCCCCCACAAATATTGGCGGTGAGTCGGAGAGGAAAAAACATACACAGGCAGAAAAAACAGGATTTAGCACAGGAGGCCACTCTAGCTAGATAGGACAGGATAGGACAGAGTTCTGTGCGGTCAGTATTAAAAGCCTTCAAAAAATCCACAGCAGAATATACAAAAAACTTCCTACAACCAACTAAAGATGTAGGAGCATATATCTGCAACTCCAGTGAATCCTACAAACAGAGCAGGAAAAAACTGAAACAAGCACACAACAGTGTGCCACAGATACAAAAAAACAAAACACTTATCTTTGCTGAAATTGGCAGCTAAGCAGGTGAGGCCAGGCAGAGATCCAATACTTCCAAAGAAACATTGACAACTGGA
Organism: Ranitomeya imitator; assembly: GCF_032444005.1. Taxonomy (NCBI): domain Eukaryota; kingdom Metazoa; phylum Chordata; class Amphibia; order Anura; family Dendrobatidae; genus Ranitomeya; species Ranitomeya imitator. The sequence continues at coordinate 312,485,994 of NC_091287.1, forward strand.
AAGGGCTAATGAATCCTGCACACTTAAATATCCCAGTCAGAACAGCAATTAGCAGATACACCTGGCCAGGACTGTGACTCAGAGACAACTGCATTCCCACCTACCACCACTGGAGGGAACCCAAGAGCAGAATTCACAACAGAAAAACAACAAAGTGGGCCACTTAACCAGATAACCATGTGTACAACTACGGTGGCGCAGCCTCATCATAGGTATAGGGGAACCTCAACAGATGACTGTGCTGTTACGGAAAATCCCTATATAAAGGTTAAGACTGATATTACCACCATATAGTATCCATATAGAGGTAGTGTTACGGAACTGCAACACACAACTAGGATAGAAGGGGGAAAACTGACCCTGCACTGAGATTAGGCTGATACCCTACGATGGAGTGAGCGACCCATTCTTTGCGAATAGACCCACCGACGATCCTAGGTTGATCTGAGCGAAGACCTATAGATAGGAAGGAGTAGGTCTCTGAAAGATCTAAGGACTGAGTATAAAAACAGGTCACCTCTTAATAGAAACACAGAGACAGCCGCAGAAACCAACTGAAAACAGAAACTAAAGATAGCAGAACCAGAGATACCTGAACTGCACAATATCAAACACAGAAAGCTATCAAAGCACCTAGCCAGAACTCAAGCGGATTAACACTGTTGTCCAGCAAGGAATGGGAGGCAGGTGCTGGGTAATAAAGGGTGATACAATCACCTGACCTAAGACAACCCAGCACCAGGGGAAAAAGACCAGCAGCCAGAAAACCACAACAAGATGGCGGATGGTCAAAAAGCAAAACAGATTCTAACAGGTAGATACCAGTGCTGCAGAACATGTAAGAGATTTCATTGCAGTTATTGATGGCGACTTACAGCTGACATTCTTTCTTATGGAGTCATTCATTTTTCTAGTCTTTTCCATCTGGCCCAGACTGACATCACAACTTCTCCAGCCAGGACTCGACTGCAGAGATTACAACAAAGACACATCTGACTTCTCACATTTCCAGCATCATCTGCATCTATCCCCAACCTGCACAAACTCCTCATCTTGCTGTCACCCCAATGCTGAGCTCTTGCCATGTGTGTCCTTATTACTGATCTTTACACATAATAGTGCCCACCACTGAGACTCTTACAAGGTAAAATGCCTCCTTTGGGCCCTTTAGATGGTAAAATTGTGCCCTACACAATATTAATGCCCTGTGCAAATGTCCTAGAAAACATGGCCCACGTTTTGACTCTAAACAGTAATAGTGCCCCCAGTGTGCCCATTTGACAGTCACAATACTGAATGCCCCATAACAATTATGCTTCTCAAGTGCCCAATTAACAAATAATGTCCAGAGTCCCCACCATATATAACTCCCCTCTAAACAGTGTGATGCCCCTCACAATTCCCACATAAACAGCATGTTGGGTCCACAATTTCCAATACACAGCATAATGCCCCCCACAGCTCCCACATACAGTGGCATGTGAAAGTTCGGGCATCCCTGGTCAAAATTACTGTTATTATGAACAGTTAAGCAAGTTGAAGATGAAATTATCTCTAAAAGGCCTAATGATAAAGATGACACATTTCCTTTGATTTTTGGCAATATATACCATATTTTCCGATGTTTAAGATGACCTTTTAACCCCTGAAAATATTCTTAAAAGTTGGGGGTCGTCTTATACGCCAGGTGTCGTCTTATAGGGTGGGTGCGGACCAATGTGCATATGGTGGGTGGGGGGGAGTGGTCCCGATGACGAAGAGAGGGGGCGTCTCACAGGGAAGGAGTAAGAGGAGTATCCCCCTATTACCGCATTGTGGCAGCGATGCTCTCTGTGCTGGCGGGCGATGGCTCCTCTTTGCGCAGCGAGGGGGCTCTGTGCTGGGGGGGCGGCGGCGTATCTTTGTGCAGCGTTGGTGCTCCACCGGCATTTCCTCAAAGCCCGGAGGCCCTGGCAGCTCCATTGCTGTGATGCAGTGGCCTCAGGGAAAATGGCCGCTGGGGGCAGCGCATGCTGATTCAGATCTCGTCCTGAGATCTCGGGAGACGAGATCTGAATCTGAGCATGCTCCAACCCCAGGGGCCATTTTCCCAGAGGCCACCGCATCCCAGCAATGGAGCTGCCGGGGCCTCTGGGCTTTGAGGAAATGCCGGCGGAGCCCCAACGCTGCGCAAAGATACACCGCCGCCCCCCAGCACAGAGCCCCCACGCTGCACAAAGAGGAGCCGCCACCGCCCCCAACAAGGAAGCACCATGCTGCACATAGAGGAGCTGCCGCCACCGCGACCCCCCAGCGCAGAGAGCATCGCTGCCACAATGAGCTAATAGGGGGATACTCCACTTACACCTTTCCTGTGAGATGCCCCTACTCCACCCCACCATATGCACATTCGTCACCCGCCCTATAAGCCGACACATGGCGTATAAGAAGTCCCCTGACTTTTAAGAAGATTTTATATTATAACTAGAAAAGTTGGGGGGTCATCTTATACGCCCAGTCATCTTATACGCTGGAAAATACGGTATATATACAGGTCCTTCTCAAAAAATTAGCATATAGTGTTAAATTTCATTATTTACCATAATGTAATGATTACAATTAAACTTTCATATATTATAGATTCATTATCCACCAACTGAAATTTGTCAGGTCTTTTATTGTTTTAATACTGATGATTTTGGTATACAACTCCTGATAACCCAAAAAACCTGTCTCAATAAATTAGCATATTTCACCCATCCAATCAAATAAAAGTGTTTTTTAATAACAAACAAAAAACCATCAAATAATAATGTTCAGTTATGCACTCAATACTTGGTCGGGAATCCTTTGGCAGAAATGACTGCTTCAATGCGGCGTGGCATGGAGGCAATCAGCCTGTGACACTGCTGAGATGTTATGGAGGCCCAGGATGCTTCAATAGCGGCCTTAAGCTCATCCAGAGTGTTGGGTCTTGCGTCTCTCAACTTTCTCTTCACAATATCCCACAGATTCTCTATGGGGTTCAGGTCAGGAGAGTTGGCAGGCCAATTGAGCACAGTAATACCATGGTCAGTAAACCATTTACCAGTGGTTTTGGCACTGTGAGCAGGTGCCAGGTCGTGCTGAAAAATGAAATCTTCATCTCCATAAAGCATTTCAGCCGATGGAAGCATGAAGTGCTCCAAAATCTCCTGATAGCTAGCTGCATTGACCCTGCCCTTGATGAAACACAGTGGACCAACACCAGCAGCTGACATGGCACCCCACACCATCACTGACTGTGGGTACTTGACACTGGACTTCAGGCATTTTGGCATTTCCTTCTCCCCAGTCTTCCTCCAGACTCTGGCACCTTGATTTCCGAATGACATGCAAAATTTGCTTTCATCAGAAAAAAGTACTTGGGACCACTTAGCAACAGTCCAGTGCTGCTTCTCTGTAGCCCAGGTCAGGCGCCTCTGCCGCTGTTTATGGTTCAAAAGTGGCTTTACCTGGGGAATGCGGCACCTGTAGCCCATTTCCTGCACACGCCTGTGCACGGTGGCTCTGGATGTTTCCACACCAGACTCAGTCCACTGCTTCCTCAGGTTCCCCAAGGTCTGGAATCGGTCCTTCTCCACAATCTTCCTCAGGGTCCGGTCTCCTCTTCTCGTTGTACAGCGTTTTCTGCCACATTGTTTCCTTCCAACAGACTTACCATTGAGGTGCCTTGATACAGCACTCTGGGAACAGCCTATTTGTTGAGAAATTTCTTTCTGGGTCTTACCCTCTTGCTTGAGGGTGTCAATGATGGCCTTCTTGACATCTGTCAGGTCGCTAGTCTTACCCATGATGGGGGTTTTGAGTAATGAACCAGGCAGGGAGTTTATAAAAGCCTCAGGTATCTTTTGCATGCGTTTAGAGTTAATTAGTTGATTCAGAAGATTAGGGTAATAGGTCGTTTAGAGAACCTTTTCTTGATATGCTAATTTATTGAGACAGGTTTTTTGGGTTATCAGGAGTTGTATGCCAAAATCATTAGTATTAAAACAATAAAAGACCTGACAAATTTCAGTTGGTGGATAATGAATCTATAATATATGAAAGTTTAATTGTAATCATTACATTATGGTAAATAATGAAATTTAACACTATATGCTAATTTTTTGAGAAGGACCTGTATATATTGCCAAAAATACAAAGGAAATGTGTCATCTTTAACTTTAGGCCTTTCAGACTCGTAATACGGACGAGTACCATGCGATAAAAATTGCATAGCACTTGGACCAATGTTAATCTATGGGGCAGCTCTTATCATCCATTGTTTTCTCGGCCGTATTATACGTGTGAGAGAAATCGCAGCATGCTGCAATTTGCACGATTTATCGGCCGAGTATCGCCAATGAAATTCTATGGGTGCAAGAAATACAAACCAGTGTCCTATAGAAAATCCGGCAATTCAGAGCAGTGTACAGTAAAATCACACTGACAGCTTACAATAGAATAGATTAAATAAATGTCTACACATAGTATAGGTAGATATACAGTGTATATATATATATATATATACTGTATATATATATATATATATATATATATATATATATATATACATATATATAGTATATATATATGTCAGTGAGACACTTATATACCGTACATACATCTTTATATTTCATACAGAGCTAAATAGAAGAAAATCGCGGGAAAATCAGCTGGCATTTTCCCAGACTGAAGAGTTAATTTGAGTTCATGCTGCCAGGGGGCGCAGCTTCGATGACGGCACTGCTAGTCACCGAAACTCTGCTCCCTGCATTTCATTCAGTCCCCAGTCATTTACAGACGGGAGCGGCCACATTAGCAGCGCTCCCGGTTGTAAAATGTAAATGCCCCCAGATATCGATTACTGTGTGGGACTTGACTGTACGGCGGACAGGTATAGGATATTTATAGCAGGAGGAAAAAGAGCAACCAGGTACAATAATTAATATTATATATTTTATTGAACGTTCAAAAGAGTGTATCATATTACAAAAATAATCACCAGATAAAATGACATATCAGCAGGAAAAGAGCAGGAGAAGCCACAGGGTCAATAATTGCACATGCCCAAAAAGTAAACCAAGATCTCAATCTAAAGTGCTTGTGCAGTGATATAAAGCATGGTAAGGAAACTTCCTCCAACAGGGGATATATTAAGTTACCACCTCCATGTAAAGAGACCCCAACGGAGAGAGAGAGAACTTACCAGGGCAGTTGTACAAAGACCCCAGGCCAGTGTTAGATACCCCCGATGCGCGTTTTGCGTGTTTGATCCACCGCTTTCTCAAGGGGATATGCAGGCTTAATGTCCATCCTCTCCATTATTATCCAGGCTTAATGTCACCTTACAATAGCAAGGTGACATTAACCTTTTATTACCCCATATGCCAATGCTACAGGGCAGTGGGAAGAGGGAGGCTAAGGGCCGGAATAGGTGCATCCTACAGATGCGACTTTTCTGGGGTAGCTGGGGGCAGAGTTTTGTAGCCGGGGGGGCAATAACCATGGTCCTTCTCTGAGCTATTAATATCTGCCCTCACTCACTGGCTTTCCCTTTCTGGTGAATAAAATTGCGCGGGAGCCCACGCCAGTTTTTTCCGTGAATTAATCCTATAATTTAACACCTACAGCTCCAAAATTTTTCACACACACACTACTAACATTATTAGTGAGGGATATATAAAAATATAATGGATATGCAATGGTTTACTGTATGTAAACCAAGTCTCATATCCTGTCAGGTTCGGTAATGATTTAACAAAAACCAACAATTGAATTACCGGCTATTCGGCTATTTAGCTCTGTATGAAATATATATATATATATATATATATGTATATATATATATATATAAATATATGTCTCGCTGACATATATATATATATATATATATATATATATATATATATACCAAATAGCAAAAAGAAGGCAGCACTCCAGACGTTTAGATACAAAAAGAAAAAGAAAAAAAAGAAAAAATTGTGCAAAAATTTCCGGACATAGATATATAGGGAAAAATGGAACAGCACAATGCTCACCAATGGTGGGTGCCTAGCCCTCTGGATAAAAATGGTCCAACCATTAATCCAACATGTATACCAAATAGCAAAAAGAAGGCAGCACTCCAGACGTTTAATATAGTATATTATATGTTATGTTTGCTAATGACAGGTGTTATGAAGGCAATCCAGAAACACAGTGTGCTTAGCGATCAGAGCGCACACAGTGATCTGACAAATACCCAAAAATACAAGAACGAGCTCTGAGACGTGGAAACTCTGTAGACTGCACACCTGATCCTATCCTAAACACAACTAAAAGCGGCTGTGGATTGCGCCTAACAACTACCTAGGCAACTCGGCACAGCCTAAGAAACTAGCTAGCCTGAAGATAGAAAAATAGGCCTGACTTGCCCCAGAGAAATTCCCCAAAGGAAAAGGCAGCCCCCCACATATAATGACTGTGAGTAAGATGAAAAGACAAAACGTAGGGATGAAATAGATTCAGCAAAGTGGGGCCCGATATTCTAGGACAGAGCGAGGACAGTAAAGCAAACTTTGCAGTCTACAAAAAACCCTAAAGCAAAACCACGCAAAGGGGGCAAAAAAAACCCACCGTGCCGAACTAACGGCACGGCGGTACACCCTTTGCATCTCAGAGCTTCCAGCAAAACAAAAGACAAGCTGGACAGAAAAAAAGCAACAAAAAAGCAAAAAGCACTTAGCTATACAGAGCAGCAGGTCACAGGAACAATCAGGAGAAGCTCAGATCCAACACTGAAACATTGACAAGGAGCAAGGATAGCAGCATCAGGCGGAGTTAAGTAATGAAGCAGTTAACGAGCTCACCAGAACACCTGAGGGAGGAAGCTCAGAAGCTGCAGTACCACTTGTGACCACAGGAGTTAATTCAGCCACAGAATTCACAACAGTACCCCCCCCTTGAGGAGGGGTCACCGAACCCTCACCAGAGCCCCCAGGCCGACCAGGATGAGCCGCATGAAAGGCACGAACAAGATCGGAAGCATGAACATCAGAGGCAAAAACCCAGGAATTATCTTCCTGAGCATAACCCTTCCATTTAACCAGATACTGGAGTTTCCGTCTAGAAACACGAGAATCCAAAATCTTCTCCACAATATACTCCAATTCCCCCTCCACCAAAACCGGGGCAGGAGGCTCAACAGATGGAACCATAGGTGCCACGTATCTCCGCAACAACGACCTATGGAATACATTATGTATGGAAAAGGAGTCTGGGAGGGTCAAACGAAAAGACACAGGATTGAGAACCTCAGAAATCCTATACGGACCAATAAAACGAGGTTTAAATTTAGGAGAGGAAACCTTCATAGGAATATGACGAGAAGATAACCAAACCAGATCCCCAACACGAAGTCGGGGACCCACACGGCGTCTGCGATTAGCGAAAAGTTGAGCTTTCTCCTGGGACAAGATCAAATTGTCCACTACCTGAGTCCAGATCTGCTGCAACCTATCCACCACAGAATCCACACCAGGACAGTCCGAAGACTCAACCTGTCCTGAAGAGAAACGAGGATGGAACCCAGAATTGCAAAAAAATGGAGAAACCAAGGTAGCCGAGCTGGCCCGATTATTAAGGGCGAACTCAGCCAACGGCAAAAAGGACACCCAATCATCCTGGTCTGCAGAAACAAAACATCTCAGATATGTTTCCAAGGTCTGATTGGTTCGTTCGGTCTGGCCATTAGTCTGAGGATGGAAAGCCGAGGAAAAGGATAGGTCAATGCCCATCCTACCACAAAAGGCTCGCCAAAACCTTGAAACAAACTGGGAACCTCTGTCAGAAACAATATTCTCAGGAATGCCATGCAACCGAACCACATGCTGAAAGAACAAAGGTACCAAATCAGAGGAGGAAGGCAATTTAGCCAAGGGCACCAGATGGACCATTTTAGAAAAGCGATCACAGACCACCCAAATGACTGACATCTTTTGAGAAACGGGAAGGTCAGAAATGAAATCCATCGAAATATGTGTCCAAGGCCTCTTTGGGACCGGCAAGGGCAAAAGCAACCCACTGGCACGAGAACAGCAGTGCTTAGCCCTAGCACAAATCCCACAGGACTGCACAAAAGTACGTACATCCCGTGACAGAGATGGCCACCAGAAGGATCTAGCCACTAACTCTCTGGTACCAAAGATTCCAGGATGACCAGCCAACACCGAACAATGAAGTTCAGAGATAAGTTTATTAGTCCACCTATCAGGGACGAACAGTTTCTCTGCTGGACAACAATCAGGTTTATTCGCCTGAAATTTTTGCAGCACCCGCCGCAAATCAGGGGAGATGGCAGACACAATGACTCCTTCCTTGAGGATACCCGCTGGCTCAGATAAACCCGGAGAGTCAGGCACAAAACTCCTAGACAGAGCATCCGCCTTCACATTTTTAGAGCCCGGAAGGTACGAAATCACAAAGTCGAAGCGGGCAAAAAATAACGACCAACGGGCCTGTCTAGGATTCAAGCGCTTGGCAGACTCGAGATAAGTCAAGTTCTTATGATCAGTCAATACCACCACGCGATGCTTAGCTCCTTCAAGCCAATGACGCCACTCCTCGAATGCCCACTTCATGGCCAGCAACTCTCGATTGCCCACATCATAATTACGCTCAGCGGGCGAAAACTTCCTGGAAAAGAAAGCACATGGTTTCATCACTGATCAATCAGAACCTCTCTGTGACAAAACCGCCCCTGCTCCAATCTCAGAAGCATCAACCTCGACCTGGAACGGAAGAGAAACATCTGGCTGACACAACACAGGGGCAGAACAAAAACGACGCTTCAACTCCTGAAAAGCTTCCACAGCAGCAGAAGACCAATTAACCAAATCAGCACCCTTCTTGGTCAAATCGGTCAATGGTTTGGCAATGCTAGAAAAATTACAGATGAAGCGACGATAAAAATTAGCAAAGCCCAGGAACTTTTGCAGACTTTTCAGAGATGTCGGCTGAATCCAATCCTGGATGGCTTGGACCTTAACTGGATCCATCTCGATAGTAGAAGGGGTAAAGATGAACCCCAAAAATGAAACTTTCTGCACACCGAAGAGACACTTTGATCCCTTCACAAACAAAGAGTTAGCACGCAGGACCTGAAAAACCATTCTGACCTGCTTCACATGAGACTCCCAATCATCTGAGAAGATCAAAATGTCATCCAAGTAAACAATCAGGAATTTATCCAGATACTCACGGAAGATGTCATGCATAAAAGACTGAAACACAGATGGAGCATTGGCAAGTCCGAACGGCATCACTAGATACTCAAAATGACCCTCGGGCGTATTGAATGCAGTTTTCCATTCATCTCCTTGCCTGATTCTCACCAGATTATACGCACCACGAAGATCTATCTTAGTGAACCAACTAGCCCCCTTAATCCGAGCAAACAAGTCAGATAACAATGGCAAGGGATACTGAAATTTAACAGTGATCTTATTAAGAAGGCGGTAATCAATACACGGTCTCAGCGAACCATCCTTCTTGGCTACAAAGAAGAACCCTGCTCCCAGTGGTGATGACGATGGGCGAATATGTCCCTTCTCCAGGGATTCCTTCACATAACTGCGCATAGCGGCGTGTTCGGGCACGGATAAATTAAATAATCGACCTTTAGGGAATTTACTACCAGGAATCAAATTGATAGCACAATCACAATCCCTATGCGGAGGTAGAGCATCGGACTTGGGCTCTTCAGATACATCCTGATAATCAGACAAGAACTCTGGGACCTCAGAAGGGGTGGATGACGAAATCGACAAAAATGGAACATCACCATGTACCCCCTGACAACCCCAGCTGGATACCGACATGGAATTCCAATCCAATACTGGATTATGGGTTTGTAGCCATGGCAACCCCAACACGACCACATCATGCAGATTATGCAACACCAGAAAGCGAATAACTTCCTGATGTGCAGGAGCCATGCACATGGTCAGCTGGGCCCAGTATTGAGGTTTATTCTTGGCCAAAGGTGTAGCATCAATTCCTCTCAATGGAATAGGACACCGCAAAGGCTCCAAGAAAAACCCACAACGTTTAGCATAATCCAAATCCATCAGATTCAGGGCAGCGCCCGAATCCACAAACGCCATGACAGAAAACGACGACAAAGAGCATATCAAGGTAATGGACAGAAGGAATTTGGACTGTACAGTACCAATGACGGCAGACCTAGCGGACCGCTTAGTGCGCTTAGGACAATCAGAAATAGCATGAGTGGAATCACCACAGTAGAAACACAGACCATTCAGACGTCTGTATTCCTGCCGTTCAACTCTAGTCATAGTCCTATCGCACTGCATAGGCTCAGGTTTAACCTCAGGCAGTACCGCCAAATGGTGCACAGATTTACGCTCGCGCAAGCGTCGACCGATCTGAATGGCCAAAGACAAAGACTCATTCAAACCAGCAGGCATAGGAAATCCCACCATGACATCCTTAAGAGCCTCAGAGAGACCCTTTCTGAACAAAGCTGCCAGCGCAGATTCATTCCACTGAGTGAGTACTGACCATTTCCTAAATTTCTGACAATATACTTCTATATCATCCTGACCCTGGCACAAAGCCAGCAAATTTTTCTCAGCCTGATCCACTGAATTAGGCTCATCGTACAGCAATCCGAGCGCCAGGAAAAACGCATCGACACTACTCAATGCAGGGTCTCCTGGCGCAAGAGAAAATGCCCAGTCTTGAGGGTCGCCGCGCAAAAAAGAAATAATAATCAAAACCTGTTGAATAGGATTACCAGAAGAATGAGGTTTCAAGGCCAGAAATAGCTTACAATTATTTTTGAAACTTAGAAACTTAGTTCTATCTCCAAAAAACAAATCAGGAATAGGAATTCTTGGTTCTAACATAGATTTCTGATCAATAGTATCTTGAATTTTTTGTACATTTATAACGAGATTATCCATTGAAGAGCACAGACCCTGAATATCCATGTCCACACCTGTGTCCAGAATCACCCAAATGTCTAGGGGAAAAAAAAAAAGTGAACACAGAGCAGAAAAAAAAAAAATGATGTCAGAACTTTTTCTTTCCCTCTATTGAGAATCATTAGTTTGGCTCCTTGTACTGTTATGTTTGCTAATGACAGGTGTTATGAAGGCAATCCAGAAACACAGTGTGCTTAGCGATCAGAGCGCACACAGTGATCTGACAAATACCCAAAAATACAAGAACGAGCTCTGAGACGTGGAAACTCTGTAGACTGCACACCTGATCCTATCCTAAACACAACTAAAAGCGGCTGTGGATTGCGCCTAACAACTACCTAGGCAACTCGGCACAGCCTAAGAAACTAGCTAGCCTGAAGATAGAAAAATAGGCCTGACTTGCCCCAGAGAAATTCCCCAAAGGAAAAGGCAGCCCTCCACATATAATGACTGTGAGTAAGATGAAAAGACAAAACGTAGGGATGAAATAGATTCAGCAAAGTGGGGCCCGATATTCTAGGACAGAGCGAGGACAGTAAAGCGAACTTTGCAGTCTACAAAAAACCCTAAAGCAAAACCACGCAAAGGGGGCAAAAAAAAACCACCATGCCGAACTAACGGCACGGCGGTACACCCTTTGCGTCTCAGAGCTTCCAGCAAAACAAAAGACAAGCTGGACAGGAAAAAAGCAACAAAAAAGCAAAAAGCACTTAGCTATACAGAGCAGCAGGTCACAGGAACAATCAGGAGAAGCTCAGATCCAACACTGAAACATTGACAAGGAGCAAGGATAGCAGCATCAGGCGGAGTTAAGTAATGAAGCAGTTAACGAGCTCACCAGAACACCTGAGGGAGGAAGCTCAGAAGCTGCAGTACCACTTGTGACCACAGGAGTGAATTCAGCCACAGAATTCACAACAATTATAGTTTTAGTATATATATATAGACTGCATATATGTTTTCACGAACATTTGAGCCCATGGATCCATTTTATGTCCATTTTGCTAGCCGGCGAGAAAATCTCGCCATACGGATGTCATACGCATGTCACACGGATGCTTACATGTGAAAAAATCGCTTCCTCGCACTACACACGGATGACATATGGATCACTGTTCAGGGAACATTTCTGCAATTCTCGTCCGTGTAAAACGGACCGATTTTTATACATTGTGTGTGAGTCCAGCCTAACACTTATACTCACCTTCGGTGCTGGCACCTTTTCAGTGATGTTACACTGGTTCTCTCGAGGATCCCTGTGGTTAATCAGTAGTAGCTTCACTGTCCCCTCCTTCAGACAAATCAAGACATCCAGAGAAAGTGAGAGAGCAGTTCTCATTTTTTCCAGATGTGAATTACCTCCATAAGAGAGGAGAGTGAAGCCAGCGTTGACTGGCTGCAGGAGAGCCAGTGCCAATAGCACTGTAAGAGTGCTGGCACTGGAGGTGAGTATAACTGTTATTATTTTACTGGGGGGAAACATAGAGATTGAGAAGGGGCTATCTGAGTAAGGACAACTCCTTTAAATAGTATATTCCCAATTGTAAAATAAGAATAGCAGGCACTCACCTCCAATACCAGCACCATTCCAGCAATGTTGTGCTAGTTCTCCAAGAGCTCATTTGACATTGTTATAACACTGATAGGCTGTTTCATTCACACATCAGTTGCACAAACCTAGACTAGTGTGAGAACTGCAGCCCATTAGCGGTCGCTGATTGGCTGTAGAGCTCACACAGCATAGCGATGTCAAATGAGCCCTTAAAGATGCTGCGCCGACATCGCTTTAATGGCGCTAGTGCTGGAGGTGTTTAGCTGCTATTTTTTTGTACACTTGGAAATATAGTAAATATAGGGATTTTCCAAGTAGTGGACAACCTTATTAAATTGAGTTGTACTTTTTAAAAAATTGTAAAAGAGAGAGAGGAAAATCGGAATGGAAACTGCTGCAAGAGCTCCTGGTTCTGCGCAGGTTTCACTGATATTATTGAATCCTTGTCATTTATTATGGCCATATACTGTGAATTACATCTGCTTTGAAATGCTTTTTCTAAAGAATGGTGTACCCACGTACTCAAGGTCGTTCTCACATTTTTTACTAGAAGAGGCTTCATTTTAATTTACTGGTAATTTACAAAATAAAAAAGTTCTTACTAGTTATGCTAGGAAATAAAACAGTTAGGCTTCGTTCCCACAATGACTTTTTGATGAGGTCTTGGCGCTGTACATTTTTGCTGTTCCAAAAACTCAGCATCTTACAGTTCTAGCACAGTGAATGGGGTTTATAGAAAATTCATACCCACTGTGCTATTTTTTCACAGTCTAAACTGACCTGCGGTGCATGTTTGAAATTCGCAACATGTCAGTTTTTCTTATGATAAATATGAGATGTATTTTGCAGATTTTCCTCATAGACAAGACATAGCAAAAGGAGATTAAAAACCGCAGTTGAAAATACGAGTGTAAAAAACACACTCAAAAACGCGATGAAAAAAAACACACGTAAACTAATTTAGCCAATTCATGCAGAAAGTCTGCAATATCAAAATCTCATCAAATACTCATTGTGAGAACTTAGCCTAAAAGTATGTTCACACATTGTGTTTTTGCCTTTTTTTTCTACACTAAAACACAGTGCTAAATATGGCATAGATTAAAGAAATCTCATTTATTTTGATGGCACTGTAAAAGGCAGCAATTTTTTAGGTATGATAAAAATGTGCTAAGAAAAACCCTGCAAAAACCCAGCATGGGGACTACCCCTCCTTGATCCAAACGTTTGGCCCCAATCAAATAATAAAGCCTATACTCACCTTCTGTGTTGGAGCCATTCCCGTCATGTCAGCAGTCACTTTCTCCAGGGCTCTCGTGTTGTGACTAGTGTTGAGCATTCCGATACCGCAAGTATCGGGTATCGGCCAATACTTGCGGTATCGGAATTCCGATACCGAGATCCGATATTTTTGTGGTATCGGGTATCGGTATCGGAGGTGTGAAATAAAGAATTAAAATAAAAAATATTGTTATATTCACCTCTCCGGCGGCCCCTGGAACATCACCGCGAGTCACCGGCGTCCGGCAGGCTTCTTTGTTCAAAATGAGCGCCTTTAGGACCTGCGGAATGACGTCGCGGCTTCTGATTGGTCGCGTGCCGCCCATGTGACCGCCACACGACCAATCAGAAGCCGCGACGTCATTCCTCAGATAAATTCCTAGAATGAGCGCCTTTAGGACCTGTGGAATGACGTTGCGGCTTCTGATTGGTCGCGTGGCGGTCACATGGGCGGCACGCGACCAATCAGAAGCCGCGACATCATTCCGCAGGTCCTAAAGGCGCTCATTTTGAACAAAGAAGCCTGCCGGACGCCGGTTCCTCGCGGTGATGTTCCAGGGGCCGCCAGAGAGGTGAATATAACAATATTTTTTATTTTAATTCTTTATTTTACACCTCACTATGGATCCCAGGGCCTGAAGGAGAGTTTCCTCTCCTTCAGACCCTGGGATCCATCAGGATACCTTCCGATACTTGGTGTCCCATTGACTTGTATTGGTATCGGATATCGGTATCGGCGATATCCGATACTTTTCGGGTATCGGCCGATACTATTCGATGCCGATACTTTCAAGTATCGGACGGTATCGCTCAACACTAGTTGTGACACATTACGCCGGCGTCCAGTCAGCACTGGTGTCAATGTCCCTGCCTTCAGACAAATCGATCACGAAGAGGAATTCCGGGCTGCAGCTGATCTCAGACTTCCTTTTCATGTTCGATTTGTCTGAAGGCGGGAATAGTGATGCCAGCTCTGGTGGGCACCAGCGTCATGTGTCACAACACCGCACAAAGGCCCATATAGGTTTTATTATTTTATTGGGGCCAAGTGAGGGGAACGGTGCCAGTGCGGGAGGAGTGCGAAAGTGAGCTCAGAGGGAAGAATTCAAATTAATGGGATCTCCATATAGTAAGCTATCTGCATATTATTGTGGTCCAAAGAAAGTTTTCATGGGGACAGATACCCTTTGAATGGAATAGAAGCTTTGCAATTTATTTTTTCAAACTGGAAAATCACTGATAAACCACTAACATACAGACAAAAGAGTACAGCAGTACTCTGTAAGCGCTATGGTGTATGCAAACACTGAATATATTAAATTATTGAAGGCACATAGTGCAAAAATTGTCCAATTTTTGATAAATATTAAAGGGAACCTGTCACCCCGAAAATCGCGGGTGAGGTAATCCCACCGGCATCAGGGGCTTATCTACAGCATTCTGTAATGCTGTAGATAAGCCCCCGATGTTACCTGAAAAAGGAGAAAAAGACGTTAGATTATACTCACCCAGGGGCGGTCCCGCTGCTGGTCAGGTCGGATGGGCGTCTCCGGTCCGCTCCGGCGCCTCCTATCTTCTTTCCATGACGTCCTCTTCTGATCTTCAGCCACGGCTCCAGCGCAGGCGTACTTTGCTCTGCCCTGTTGAGGGCAGAGGATAGTACTGCAGTGCGCAGGCGCCGGAAAGGTCAGAGGCCCAGCGCCTGCGCACTGCAGTACTTTGTCTGCCCTCAACAGGGCAGAGCAAAGTACGCCTGCGCCGGAGCCGTGGCTGAAGATCAGAAGAGGACGTCATGGAAAGAAGATAGGAGGCGCCGGAGCGGACCGGAGACGCCCATCCGACCTGACCAGCAGCGGGACCGCCCCTGGGTGAGTATAATCTAACGTCTTTTTCTCCTTTTTCAGGTAACATCGGGGGCTTATCTACAGCATTACAGAATGCTGTAGATAAGCCCCTGATGCCGGTGGGATTACATCACCCGCGATTTTCGGGGTGACAGGTTCCCTTTAAGCTAGGGTCCCATCACAGAAAAGTACACCTTGTCATGGCACGTCGGCTCATATGAATTAGTCATTTTATGAGCTAAGCCCAATCATTTTACAAGTAAATTATATATAGCAGTAATGCAGTCCAAATTTCATAGGTTAAATGTTTGCATACATCTTAGCACTTAGGCCTGTCCCACACGTCCAGATAATTCCGGTACCGTAACAATTGGTACCGGAGTTATCCGTGTCCGTGTGTCCGTGTGCTCACGTGGCACATCAGTGTGGCACACGTGCGTCAGCCATGTGCCATCCGTGTGCCGACTGGGTACCACATGCATCATGCAGGAGACAGCGCTAGAGTTAAGCGCTGTCCCCTGCTTTGGGTGCTGAATCCAGAATTCATTCCTTCTTCCCAGCAGCGTTCGCTGGAGAGAAGGAATGAAAAATCACCCCCCATAGGGGTGGAGCCGCATATTCATCACTGTAATGTGCGGCACCACGTGACCGCTCATACAGGACAAGCAGCGACGCTGAGAGGAAGCATCAAGGGAGCTGGGTAAGTATTTTAATGCCAGCGGGCGGGCGCACAGGGTGAGGAAGGCGGGAGCTGACTGGGAACTTTATTTTAAACACACACAAAAAAAACATGATTTTTCATTCCTTCTCTCCAGCGAACGCTGCTGGGAAGAAGGAATGAATTCTGGATTCAGCACCCAAAGCAGGGGACAGCGCTTAACTCTAGTGCTGTCTCCTGCACGGTGCGTGTGGTACCCAGTCGGCAGACGGACGGCACACGGACAGCATCCATGTGCGGTACGTGTTTACACGGACCGATTGACTTTAATGGGTCCGTGTGATACGTGCGCTCCCACAAACACTGAGATGTCTCCGTGTTTTTAAAACGGACACACGGTCCGTGAAAACACGCTGACATGTGCAGAGACACATTTATTTTAATGTGTCTACGTGAGTCAGTGTCTCCGGTACGTGAGGAAACTGTCACCTCACGTACCGGAGCCACTGATGTGTGAAACCGGCCTTACAGAGTACTGCTATATTATTTTGTTTGTATATTGTGCAGTCATGGCAGCTTGCACCTATTCACACTTGCTGTATTCTGTTGGAAAGTGCTGGCCAGGTTTTTGTTTTTTTGTAGGGATTAAACACTGATGATAAAAACTGACACACGTACCAAACACTGATGAAAATCAGATCCAAAAGTTCTATCTTGCACTTGTGATTATATCGGATGAATGCAATTAAAAATCGGATTGCATTCATACCAATTTAATCCTATGCTTCTGTTCTCAGTGGCATTTTTTTCCTGCTCCATTGTGATCACAATTGACAGGAAAACAGCAGCATACAAAATTCGGATCGCACGCACCTTTACAAGTCTATGGGTGAGTGTAAAACATCGCACTGCACTTGGATATCACCGGAGTGCAGTGCAATTCCTGCCAAAGCCAGCAGCAGAGGAGATGGAGAAATTCATTTCTCTGTCTCCTCCGCAGCTGTGCTCCGATCTTGTCATGGGAATGGATCGGAGCACAGAGCACTGACGTTCTGCTCCCGTTTGCAACAGTGCTGGATCCGAGGGTCATTAGAATATCGCATCCAATGTTCTCGCACATATGTGATATGCTACTGAGTCTCTGGCCAAAAACTGATGAAACTTGGACATTTTTTTTGCATCCCAGAAAAAAACAAGGACTTCTGATCCTTCATGATTTAGCTTCCCAGAGATGGCGCTATTTTGGAATTTAATGGGAACCTGCCATATGCAAGAACTTTATTTACCTGCAGAAATAGAGTTAAGCTGAAAGTAAAGAAAATGAACTTATATATCTTCCTGGGAGCTGCTTACTTTCAATCATATGGGTAGACATATACTGTGAGAGCGCTGTAATCACTCCCCGGTAATGATGAACGAACGTGCTGGGATAAGGTGTTATCTGTCCATGCTCGGGTGCTAACCAAGTGTCTTCGAATAATGCTAGAATAATATGTTCGGGTCCCCGTGCCTGCTAGTTAGGCAATCGCTGCAGCCTCGAGGACTGGAACATATTATTCAAGCACGCCGAAGTCACTCGGTTAGCACCTGAGCATGTTCTGATGACACCTTATCCCAGCACGTTCGCTCATCACTACTCTGCACAGATGTGCTGCGGAGCTAGTGCCCACGCAAACCCCCAGGCAGTGATTGCCCATAAAATATTACCCCAGTTTATTATTGCACCTTTTTTGTACTTAGTGTTTTCACCTGTTTTAGCTTTGTGCTATTTTTACATGCATTTGCAAGTTGGGATTTATAAAGTTTGTCATTGTGGGAGGAGTTAGGCGGTTTCCAGATGTTTTCAGCTGATTGATTCATCAATTGCCATTTTTTGTTTAAAAAGTCACAACTTTATTTGCAAATATACTCCATTACCGCTGGAGTTATTTTCTTTACATCTGATTTTTTTTTTGTACAAATTTGGCGACATTTTTGTGAAACGTGCCTTTTTGGTATGAAAACTGTGCAGAAGAGATAAAAGAAAAAAAATGAAGAGCCTTTTTTATTTTGTTCAAAATTCATGAACTACGTGAACAAATTTGAAAAATTTGCTGTAAAAAAGTATCAATGAATAAAAAAGACAAACAAAAGTACAATGAATTGTAAGAAAATTGAAATGTAAGAAATACTCTAAAAACTCTCATTCAACAGATCATGCATGATCAACAATTTGATAAAATCCCTCCGACGAGAATAGTTTTAGATACGCTGTATATTGGGTTAAGCAGTGAGTTCACTGCTGTGTCGTCTATATATCTACATTAGCATTGTATACATTCCCATTTTAAGCTTCTATAAACAAGCAGGGGTCAAATGGTCAGACACAGCTGCGATCTACAACAGCAGTCCAGAAATATGGCTGATGTTATTTTCAGCCAAAAACTGGCTAAAAACTGCTAAACAAGGCAAAATCCTCAAATTAGTCTTCGTGCACAGAATTGGCAAGATATTTACAGGTTATTTGTGGTGTAATGTAGCTTTTACTTTTATTAAATATCTTATACATCGAAACATCATGAAAAAATACACTTTTTTTCTTTAAGTATGCTAAAAATGTAATGAAAACAAAAATGCATACTATAAGGCCACGTTCACACATTCAGTATTTGGTCAGTATTTTACATCAGCATTTATAAGCCAAAAGCAGGAGTAGAACAGTCACAGGAAAAGTATCATATAAACTCGTCACCATTTCGATATTTCTCACCCACTCCTGGATTAGGCTTACAAATACTGATGCTAAATACTCAGCAAATACTGAATGTGTAAATGTGGCCTAAGGGTGTTTTTCCATCTTAAAAAGTGATGGCATGAGTTACTCAGATACACCATCAGTCTATGATCAGTGCGTCCAACCTCTTGGAACCCTACTAATCCTAAGAATACAGGGGGGGTCCAGTGTTAACATTCGTCAAAGAGTAATGAAACTTTCTTAGGCTACGTTCACATTAGCGTTTCCCGACGCAGCGTCGGGAAACGCTGCGGCGACGCATGCGTCATGCGCCCCTATATTTAACATGGGGGACGCATGGACATGCGTTGTGCTGCGTTGTGCGACGCATGCGTTTTTTTGCCGCAAGCGTCGGGCGCAGAAAACGCAACAAGTTGCATTTTTCTTGCGTCCAAATTTCGGCAAAAAACGACGCATGCGTCGCAAAATGCAGCGTTTTTGCGTGCGTTTTTATTTGCGTTGTGCGTTGCGTCGCCGACGCAGCGACGCACAACGCAAATGTGAACGTAGCCTTACTGATTTTTCATGTTTAACAAGCATTTGATTTGCTGGGGATTAGGCATTACTGCTGTACCACTGTATGGGGCACAAAAGGGAATTTTACTATTGTATGGAGTTTACATATATGCATTGATACTGTGTGGGGCCTAGCTAGGGGGACAATACTGCTGTGAGGGCGTCTCAAGGGGGGACATCCCTACTGTAAAATATTTTATCAGGATACTGTTACTGTGGGAGGAAGACAAAACTACGCAAAGCACAAGAGCAGCACTATGGAACTTTTCTTCTTTATCTGGCGCAGTGTAGAAGTGAGGGGAAAATAGGTAGAATCCAATGGCAGTTATACTTTGCCCATTATTGCCAGTAAGCCCTGCCCACCATGGACACTAGCCCTTCCGCCATTCAACCAGTACTGCAATTTTTTTTTTACTTTTCAACACCTTATAATATTTGGTACACAGTTCAGGGCCCTTTTTTAGTTGCCAGGGCCCAGAGGGTGCACACATCAGACACATTACACATCATATTTGCATATATGTTTACAGCGTATATATCAGACACGGCACACAAGTACTGTGCACACATCATACACACCACACGAGCTTAGCGCACACATCGCACATGTCACAAAAACACAGCACGCACTATACAGGTCACACTTAACACAACCACAGAGTACACATCCGACACATCGCACAATCACACTCACACATAGTACAATGGCATATAAAAGTTTGGTTACCCCTGGTCAAAATTACAGCTATTATGACATTATGAACAGTTAAAGGGAAGGTGCCATCAAAAAAATTTTTTTTTCAGAAATTGTAAAAATGTAAAGAATTAATGATTACATTTTCTTAAAAAATATTATCATTTGTTTATAATTCAGTAAAATATGAAAAATAATTTGAAAAGTTTTGGAATTTCCACTTTTCAACACTAGGGGGAGCAGCTGCTGAAATTTCAGAAAAACCTAGTGTACAAATAGCTCACATTACTGCACTGCAGTAATTATGGGCGGAGTCTGCTGACGTGTCTGATGTCTCCTCTCCTCTCCTTATGGGTGTTTGCTAAGGGATTAGAGAGGATGATATTCAGGAACCCAGTGAGCAGCCATTTTGTTGGTGACTGCAGAGTATGGCTGCCGTCACACTATCAGTATTTGGTCAGTATTTTACCTCAGTATTTGTAAGCCAAAACCAGGAGTGGGAGAAATAGAGGAAAAGTATAATAGAAACATCTGCACCACTTCTGTATTTATCACCCACTCCTGGTTTTGGATACAAATACTGAGGTAAAATACTGACCAAATAATGATAGTGTGAAGGCAGCCTTATACTGACAAGTAGACAGTCACCAAGGATGGCAGGCAGCAAGGATTCTGGGAGATATGTGGTGGAGGGAGCAGGGTGACAGCAGCACAGAGTATTTCAGGAGAGCAGTGTGCTGGTCTATAGGGGCCCCCTGTTTGGTGCGCGGAGCAGCCAGGGATTGTACATAGAGCGCTGTCTTTTATACACATGGATGGACCGACTGCTCCACAGAAATCCAGGAAACATTTCTGCGGATTGATGGCCTGGTCTGATCCAGACTTTGCATGCAGACCCCATTCCCCTCCTCAGATCCTGTCTTCTCCATCCTGTCCTGGCAATGTGTGAAAGCGAGGTGACAGGCGCAGTCCGGGGTGACGCTGGGAAGGAAATGTAGCCATATAGTAACGATAAAAATGAGACCCCTCTCTTCAGCTGCCTCACCAGCCCTGACTGCACCTAACTGGAGGTCATGCTTTACCCTCTGTTACACCAGACCCGCGTGCAGGTGCTCAGCCAGAACCACCATAGAATGGGTCCGCTTTCTGAAGATAATACTGCCATAGTGTTCTCGCATAATACCGCCATATAGATCACACACAATACTATCAAATAGATCACACAATACTGTCATACAGTTCTCACATAATACCACCATATAGATCACACATAATACCGCCAGTGTTCTCACATACCGCCATATAGATCACACATAATACCGCCAGTGTTCTCACATACCACCATATGCTTCTCACATAATACCGCCATATAGATCACCCATAATGCCGCCACATAGATCTCACATGTATTGTAAATAAAGACTCGGCCAGAATAAAGTCCTTTATTAATCTTTTTTATACCATACCGAATGCATAATCCTCGACTCCCTCATCTCCCACAACAAAAATAATAAACCACAATGGGGAAAGACACGCAGGGGGGAGAGGAGTGCATAGGAGAGGATTAGATACTGACTGCTGAGCCGTGTATCTAATCCTGTCCTGTGTGATACTGTGCTGCGCCGTGTATCTAATCCTATCTTGTGCGATACTGTACACAGGACAGGATTAGCTACACAGGACTAGATTAGCTACACAGGACAGAGGTAGCAGTGGTAGATGGTATATAGAGGCAGGCAGCAGTGGTAGATGGTATATAGAGGCAGGCAGCAGTCGTAGATGGTATATAGAGGCAGGCAGCAGTGGTAGATGGTATATAGAGGCAGGCAGCAGTGGTAGATGGTATATAGAGGCAGGCAGCAGTCGTAAATGGTATATAGAGGCAGGCAGCAGTCGTAGATGGTATATAGAGACAGGCAGCAGTGGTAGATGGTATATAGAGGCAGGCAGCAGTGGTAGGTGGTATACAGAGGCAGGTAGCGGTGGTATACAGAGGCAGGTAGCGGTGGTATACAGAGGCAGGTAGCGGTGGTATACAGAGGCAGGTAGCGGTGGTATATAGGGGCAGGTAGCAGTGGTATATAGGGGCAGGTAGCAGTGGTATATAGGGGCAGGTAGCAGTGGTATATAGTGGCTGGTAGCAGTGGTATATAGTGGCTGGTAGCAGTGGTATATAGGGGCAGGTAGCAGTGGTATATAGTGGCTGGTAGCAGTGGTATATAGGAGCAGGTAGCAGTGGTATATAGGAGCAGGTAGCAGTGGTATATAGGGGCAGGTAGCAGTGGTATATAGGGGCTAGTAGCAGTGGTATATAGGGGCTAGTAGCAGTGGTATATAGGGGCTAGTAGCAGTGGTATATAGGAGCAGGTAGCAGTGGTATATAGGAGCAGGTAGCAGTGGTATATAGGGGCAGGTAGCGGTGGTATATAGGGGCAGGTAGCGGTGTATATAGGGGCAGGTAGCAGTGGTATATAGTGGCTGGTAGCAGTGGTATATAGTGACTGGTAGCAGTGGTATATAGTGGCTGGTAGCAGTGGTATATAGGAGCAGGTAGCAGTGGTATATAGGGGCTGGTAGCAGTGGTATATAGGGGCTAGTAGCAGTGGTATATAGGGGCTAGTAGCAGTGGTATATAGGGGCTGGTAGCAGTGGTATATAGGGGCTGGTAGCAGTGGTATATAGGGGCTAGTAGCAGCGGTATATAGGGGCAGGTAGCAGTGGTATATAGGAGCAGGTAGCAGTGGTATATAGGGGCTAGTAGCAGTGGTATATAGTATATAGGGGCTAGTAGCAGTGGTATATAGGGGCAGGTAGCAGTGGTATATAGGGACAGGTAGCAGTGGTATATAGGGGCAGGTAGCAGTGGTATATAGGGGCAGGTAGCAGTGGTATATAGGGGCAGGTAGCAGTGGTATATAGGGGCTAGTAGCAGTGGTATATAGGGGCTAGTAGCAGTGGTATATAGGGGCTAGTAGCAGTGGTATATAGGGGCTAGTAGCAGTGGTATATAGGGGCTAGTAGCAGTGGTATATAGGGGCAGGTAGCAGTGGTATATAGGGGCAGATAGCAGTGGTATATAGGGGCAGGTAGCAGTGGTATATAGGGGCTAGTAGCAGTGGTATATAGGGGCTAGTAGCAGTGGTATATAGGGGCTAGTAGCAGTGGTATATAGGAGCAGGTAGCAGTGGTATATAGGGACAGGTAGCAGTGGTAGATGCATAAGAAAATAAAAACTCTGTACTTACCTTCAGTCCTCTCCCAGGAAGTGCTGAATCATGTTCAGGGCAGAGCAGTGTGACGATCTCCCTGCTCTGAACAGGTCGGCAGTGAGCAGTGATTGCAGCCTGTGCTGTAATAATAAGTACAGGCTGCAATCACAGCTCCTGGCTGCAGATACTCACCCTGAACCTCTCTTCCCAGCAGCAGCTTCTCCCTGGCAGCTCCTGCTATGATCGCACACACTGAGCTGTGTGTGCGATGACAGAGGAAAAAAACAAAATGGCCGCGATCTCCTCTCACAGCTGTGACGTAGCAGCCCAGGGGGCGTGCCCAAGTCACAGCTGAGAGGCAGGAGAAGCGGTCGGAGCCCGACTGTTGGCTCCTATGCCCATGGCTGCCGTAAGTGAGGTGTGCAAGTGTCGTGTCCAGACACTTACACCCACACTAATGAAAATGGCGGCCTCCAGTGGCAAAAGTAAAAATGAATAAATAAAAAAGTATTAAAGTAGTACATTTACTTTTGTATTAAAAATAATTGATTATATAATCAATAATTATTGATACAAAAACTAAAATCACGGCACCCTCCCTTTAAGCAAGTTGCTGATTAAATCATCTTTAAAAGGACTAAAGTTAAAGATGACACATTTCCCTTAGGTTTTAGGCAAATATATACACAGATGTGCTCAAAAGTTTACATACCCCGGCAGAATTTTTGCTTTCTTGGCCTTTTTCAGAGAATATGAATTATAACACCAAAACTTTTTCTCCAATCATGGCTAGTGGTTGAGTGAAGTCATTTATTGTTAAACTACTGTGTTTTCTCTTTTTAAATCATAACGACAACCCAAAACATCTAAATGACCCTGATCAAAAGTTCACATACCCTGGTGATTTTCGCCTAATGCACAGAAGTTGACACAAATGGGTTTGAATTGTATATATATAACAACAAATTAAAACAGACCACTGAAACTTAAAGTCAATCAAACCATTTACAGAGTAAATTACATATTTAAGTCACAAAAATCTGTGTGCCCTTAAACAAGGGAAGAGTAATTGGCTAGTCTATTTATCCAACAGTGTCCAAGTGTCCACAAATAAGAGAACTACACAAAACAGGAAAATGACATCTGTTCATTTATCCCTTTAGGGTCACGGGAATCCAATTTAAATATCTATTCACACTTTCTTCTTAGAATGGATCGGTCTAGGGCCTGGTTTTACTACCTCAATTATCATAAAACTTATGTTCTCCACATCTTCCTGATGTACCAATCTCAGTCCAAGGGGGTATCCCTATCAATTCTTATATCCCCCAAGTGTTCACCCACTCTCCTACGGAATTCCCTCTTAGGTTTTCCTACATAGTCTATTGGGCAAGGGCATGTGGCCTTGTAAACAACCCCTGAGGTTTTGCAATTAGAAAAATCTCTCTGGAAAAAACATTTTCCCATAGAGGAGCTTTTGAAGGACTTATTGTGTATCATCCATTTGCAGAAATTACATTTTCCACATCTGAAAAAGCCACATGGTTTCCTCTCAAGCCACATACCCTTAATTGTAGGTCTTTTATAGTGGCTATGTAACAACATATCTTTTAAGGATTTACCCTTTCTGTATGTGATGGTTGGATGCTCTCCCAAAATGTCCTTCAAATCTTTATCCATTTAAATTAAATAATGTCCCAATGTCTATTAATGACATTTCTAACCCTCCAATGTTGCTGATCAAAGATAACGACGATTCTAGTTATCTCACTTGGGGTACCTCTCCTCTTCTATGTCTTTGTCTATCCTCCTTCTCAGTGCACTCATAAACCTGAACCAGAATATGATCTGGATAACCTTTGTCTTTAAACCTCTTGAACATATCCCCGGCCTGACTTTGGAACTAATATCAGAACAGTTCCTCCTTAGTCTAAAAAAATTGGCCCTTGGGGATGCCTTTTCTAAGTGGGGCTGGATGATGACTACTCCAATGTTAAAGACTATTTGGACTAGTCGGTTTATGGTATATATTTGTTGTCAAAGTACCATTGGAGTCCTTCTTGATGATAATATCAAGGAATGGTAACTCTTTATCATGAAACTCTGATGTAAAACCAAGGCCAATGTTGTTAATATTTCGTTTCATAATAAACTTATTCAATTGATCACCTGTTCCTGTCCAGATGACAGAAATGTATACCAGATGTATACCAGATTGTCACATACTGATGCCACCATCTTGTGTCTTCCCCAAAAAACATTTTTCCTCCCATCAAGCCCAGGAACAGATTTGCATAAGATGGGGCACAGGGGCTCTCCATTGCAGTGCCCCAGAGCTGGTGGAAGTACTTCCCATTAAAGGTGAAGGCATTGTGGGAGAGAGTAAATGTGAGGAGGGTCATGATGAACTCATTGTGTCTAGTACAGGCAGTAGATCTCTGTTTAAGAAAGTACTGGACTCGTCATATTCATGCGGGATATTGCTATAAAGTTCTTCAGCACCAATTGATGCAAGCAAAGTATCTCTTTCCACATGAAGTCCCTTCATGATCCGTAATAGGCACAGGGAACTTGGTCAAAGTTGAAGGAAAGATGAATGTAGTGCATTATCAGCAAATACTGGAGGCAAATTTGCAATCATTTTTCACTGTGCATGAGACATACTTGGACATTCCAACATGACAATGATCCAAAACACAAGGCCAAGTCGACCTGTCATTAGCTACAGCAGAACAAAGTGAAGGTTCTGGAGTGGCCATTTCAGTCTCCTGACCTCACTATCATTGAGCCACTCTGGGGAGATCTCAAGCATACAGTTCATGCCAGACAGCTTAGGAATTTACAGGAACTGGCGGCTTTTGCAAAGAAAAGAGTGGGAAGCTTTACCAACTGAGAAAATAAAGAACCTCATCCACAACTACAACAAAAGACTTCAAGCTGTCATTGATTTGGAGGGGGCAATGCAAGGTATTAAGAAATGGGGTATGTGAACTTTTGATCAGGGTCATTTGGATGTTTTGGGTTGTTATTATGATTTAAGAGAAAAGAGAAAATACAGTAGTTTGACAATAAATGACTTCACCCAACCACTGAGGACTCTCAATTCTAAATATTTTTCACCCAACCACTAACCATGAGTGTAGAAAAAGTTTTGGTGTTATCATTCATAGTCTCTGAAAAAAGGCCAAGAAAGCAAAAATTCTGCCGGGGTGTGTAACCTTTTAAGCACAACTGTATATATATTTGCCTAATAAATAAGGGAAATGTGTCATCTTTAACTTTAGCCCTTTTATAGATGATTTAATCAGCAACTTGCTTAACTGTTCATAACATCATGATAACTGTAATTTAGACCAGGGGTGCCCAAACTTTTATATGCCATTGCTTTTGTGTGCCTCTCCAGTCTTGGTCCAGACTCTGGGACCTTGATTTCCAAATGAAATGCAAAATTTACTTTCCTTGTGGAGTTGGTCAATGACTGCCTTCTGGATATCTGTCAAGTCAGCAGGCTTCCCCATGATTACGGAGCCTACTGAAACAGACTAAGGTACCTTGTTAAATGCTTGGGAAGCATTTGTAGGTGTTTTTTGTTATTTTTTCTAATTTACTGAGATATTGACTTTTGGGTTTTCATTTGCTGTAAGCCATAATCATCAACATTAAAAGAAAAAAAACACTAGAAATAGATCACTCTGCTTGTAATGACTGTCATGATCCGGGTCGGATTTTGCCATGCTTCTCCTGCTCTGGCCTGGTCATGGTGGGGTTCACTATTCCTCTCTTTGATTTGGGAGTGGATATTTCTTGGTTCTCTTGCTGGCAGCTTGTGTCAGTGATAGTTTTGGGCTTGCTGGGACTGCTACCTGTGAAACCCCTGTGTTCCTTTTGCCACTGACCTCCCTTACCTGTTCCTGACCTGTCTCCTGTACCCGACCTAGTTTGACTCTGGTGTGCATACCCTCTGTTTTTGACTCGGCTAAAACTCTGACCTTGTCTCCTGTTTCCCATTTTTGTTACCACACATCTGTCTGGCTTTTTGACCTTTTGGCTTACTCTGACTCTGATCTCTGTCTCATGTCTCTGGTACCTTTGCTCCTGGCTGGTTCGGACCCTCGGCTTGTATTTTGACCACGAGTTCTGTTTTCACCTTTAAACTATATGCTTACCGACTGTTACGGACTTGGCTTGTTTTGACCACTCTCTGTCGCCACCTGGTTTGCACTGGGCTGCGGTGTGGCAAGTTTGACCTCTTTTTCTGTCACTCACTCTCCTTCGTGGAGTCTACACACACCTGCATTGCCTCAGCGTGACATTATCACTGACCCTGAAATATTTAAAAGAGATTTCACACTTTTTTTTTCTCTCTCTCTGGTCATGGATCCACTGCATACTTTGGTGGATCAAATAACTAACCTGACCCAGATGATATAATAAGCCCAGAGGAAAACAGAGTACAAGTCCCAAATTTAATAAAGGTAAAAATCAGTTTTATTTAACATATTGCAAGAATACGTTACCTGAGTGTGTTGGGGGACACTCGCTTGGCATAAGATTCAAGCACTCAGGCACGGTACCTCACATAAATCTGGTTTATTACACATCATAAACCACATGACGTACAGTCTATTCATGCAGCAGATAAACCTCTCTGCCACATAATACAATCCCCTTGTCCAGGGTTACCTTACAGGAGTTCCAGCTCCATCTACTGGCTCCTGCCAGCGCTGGTTCACAGGGGAAAGCTGCCTCACTGGGATCACCGTCCTTGTGACCAGGGCACCTCAGATAGCCAAGACCCACAGTAGGAACTGTAGCCTCCCCAATACCGAAGCCATCACAGGCTCTGTATTTGCAGCCTCTTGCAGGACTCCAGTCCACACCAGGACAATCCAACACCTCGGCCACAAAGTCCACAGTCTCAGGTGCTTCCAGGAACACTCCACCAGCCAGGAGCTTCCAACGCCGACCGTCCAGGACCTTGCACAGGAACCACCATGTGACCCACCCCCTGGTCACATTACATACCTGTAACCACTCCCCTGGGTGGGAGTGTGGTTGTGTGTGGCTAGTTTGTCCCGCCCATCTCACATAACTAGCCCTGCCAATCTCCCATTACAACTAAAGGTACCTTCACACATAACGATATTGTTAACGATATTGTTGCTATTTGTGACGTAGCAACGATATCGTTAATGAAATCGTTATGTGTGACAGCGACCAACGATCAGGCCCCTGCTGGGAGATCGTTGGTCGCTGAATAAAGTCCAGAACTTTATTTCGTCGCTGGACTCCTGCTGACATCGCTGGATCGGCGTGTGTGACACCGATCCAGCGATGTCTTCACTGGTAACCAGGGTAAACATCGGGTAACTAAGCGCAGGGCCGCGCTTAGTAACCCGATGTTTACCCTGGTTACCATGCTAAAAGTAAAAAAAAACAAACACTAGATACTTACCTACCGCTGTCTGTCCTCCAGCGCTGTGCTCTGCACTCCTCCTGTACTGGCTGTGAGCCGGAAAGCAGAGCGGTGACGTCACCGCTCTGCTTTCCGGCTCACAGCCAGTA
The DNA here is from genome assembly GCF_032444005.1 of Ranitomeya imitator. NCBI lineage: Eukaryota > Metazoa > Chordata > Amphibia > Anura > Dendrobatidae > Ranitomeya > Ranitomeya imitator. The sequence continues at coordinate 312,515,074 of NC_091287.1, forward strand.
CAGGAGGAGAGCAGAGAAGCAGAACGCAGCGCTGGAGGACAGACGGCGGTAGGTAAGTATCTAGTGTTTGTTTTTTTTTTACTTTTAGCATGGTAACCGTGGTAAACATCGGGTTACTAAGCGCGGCCCTGCGCTTAGTTACCCGATGTTTACCCTGGTTACCGGCATCGTTGGTCGCTGGAGAGCGGTCTGTGTGACAGCTCTCCAGCGACCAAACAGCGACGCTGCAGCGATCCGGATCGTTGTCGGTATCGCTGCAGCGTCGCTTAATGTGAAGGGGCCTTTACACATTAACCTGTGGGACTACAGGTCCCAGACCACCAACTTATCTTCAGACTGACAGCGCAGAGTGACCTCCTCTGCGACACACATACCGGCCATTTATAATCCTGCCGGACTTTCTCTCATCACCATTATGCCTCCAAGCGCATCTTGTAGTGCACACACTGCACCTAGGATAACAGATATTTTTGATAGTGAGCAGGTGTGTGTTGTCACACAGGTCTGGTGCCAAATGTCTCTTTCGCTGAGCATGTTTTATAATTGTGGCAATATTTTGTAAATACTAAATTTATATATGTTAAATAAAACTGATTTTTACCTTTATTAAATTTGGGACTTGTACTCTGTTTTCCTCTGGGCTTATGGTATCTTGATAGTGGAGTGTCCTATGTAAACTTTATGGTCCCTATGTATGGGGTTTCTCCACATGGAGACGACCCAATATAGGGGAACAAGTGTTTGTTCATTATGGGATTTAATTACCTGACACAGATGATGCAGACATTATCCATAGAGCATAGGACCTTGACTACCTCTCAGAAGTAGGTGCAGAGGGAGCTTGCAGAAACAGTTAAGGCTACGTTCACATTAGCGTCATGCGACGCTGCGTTGCTGACACACGACAACGCATGCGTCATGCGCCCCTATATTTATCATTGGGGACGCATGCGTTGCGTTGTCATGCGTTTTCAGTAAAACGCACGACGCATGCGTCGTTTCACCGCACCTGGGTGGCGTCGGAGACGCTACCATGTTGCATTTTTGTAGCGTCCAAAAACGCATGCGTCGCACTTGCGTCGCTCGTGCGTCGCCATTGCGTTAAAATCTCCATTGAAACACATTGACAACGCACTTGCGTCGCGTGTGTGCGTCGTGCGTACGTTGTACGACGCATGCGTTGTTACATAAAATTAAACAAAAAGGTGTCTAGACAGTGTCTAGACAGTGCAAACTGTGAGAAAAACATCCCCCATATATAAAGAAAATGTTTGGATTGTTTGTCACTTCTGCAGCAGGCTACACAACAGTCTACATCAGACCAGACACACCAGAGAAACTGTCTTCTCATCCGCTGTCCAGAGATGTAAGTATAGAATGATTCTGTGCATTTTCTACATGTGTTTTAAAATTATTTTTGCAAGTCGTGTATTATATTCTGCACTGTTTAAAGATATTGTGGTATTTTTAGTCTGGTTGTGATGTATGGCGTTGTATAGGATGGCGTTTCATTGTCTGCGGCCTTGATTATTGTTCTTTCCAGGATAGAATTTTAGTTTCCATTTATTGGTTTGGTGGTGTTTTTTGTATTCAGTTGTGATGTTTTATTCTTGCGTTATATGATGGCGTTTAATAGTCTCCGGCCCTGACGGTTTTATTGTAAAGTATGGTAGTGTATAGAATTATTCTGCGCCCTTGTTACATTTAATAATTTTTTATTGCAAGTTGTGTATTATGTTCTGCACTGTGGTTATGTAAAGACATTGCTGTATATATCTGGTTGTGATGTATGGCGTTGTATGTCCTTTTATTGTCTCCGGCCCTGTCGGTTTTATTGTAAAGTATGGTGTTTTTATTTGTTAATTTTTACCTTTCAAAAATCTATTGTATTTTTTGGGTTGCTTGCTCAGTGCATTACTGTACTTTTAAAAAAAAAAACACTCTTTTGGTATTACTACATTGGGTCTGTTGTAGATTAGTTTTCTTATCTTTAGGCTTTTGTTTACTCTGGCATTGGGTTGTCTCATTGGGTTGTCTCAGCCATTGTTTCTTTAATTTAATCAATGTGGCAGTGTTGTTTGCTCAGCGTTAGTAGTTGGAGTGCAAAGTTCTTTGTGGTTTAAATGAAAAGTTTTTTTTTTTTTTATATTGCTGGATTGTGCATAGGAGCATACGATCAATTATTTTGTTCTTTATTTCAGAATTGCATTTGTCATGGCCAGCGGCAGCGATTCCAGCCACACCCCACCGCTGAGGAGTCCGGTGAGTACATGATCTACTATTACTATATTCGCTGTCATTTGTAGATGGGTCACTCAACTTTTTTGTAAACTATTTTGCAGGCTTCTTCAAGTGAGGAGGAGAGCCAGGAGGAAGAGAGGGAGCAGGAGCAGAGACCACGGGGCCAAGCTGTGGTTGCAGGACGGAGAGTACGTTTTTATTTCAAACCTATTTATTTTTGTGCTTTATTTTTTTTGTTTTTGCGGGTATGGGGGGTGGTGGGATGGGGTGGTGTTGTGTGTGGTAGGTGGCGGTGGAGGAGGTAGGGACAACTTTTATTTATCTTGCAAAAATTAATATTTTCCATTTTTTCTAGGTTTCACAACGGGCCCTGGATGAACCCCTGGACATAGACCTCATGGTGGCATCCATAGAGGAACAGGGCCCGTTGTGGGACAGCCGTGACCACCGGCACGCGGACCAGGGCATATTGCGGCGTCTGTGGAAAGAGGTGGCACAATTGCTGTGGGATGGCTTCGACAGCGCTTCCTCCACGGTCCAAGCTAGTTTTCGTAAGTATTTCCAAAATGCTGCTGTGACCCATCATGCCAGGATTACACAACCGTCTGTGATGTCTTCTATTGGTATTGCACACGGTTGCGTAATCGTTGTCAATATATTCTCTTAATTTTTTTTAAATTTTTTTATTTATTTATACACAGTTAGAAAACTGAGGACCAGATGGCGCTCCATGAAGGACCGTTTCAAGAGGGGCCTGAAAAAGGAGGGACAGACTCGTAGTGGTGCTGCCGCTTCAAGGACCTCGGTGTACAAGTATAACCGTATACTGCAGTTCTTGTGACCGGTCCTTGAAAGCAGAGAGTAAGTATAGTACCTATGCACACACCTAGTTTTTACAACATTCATATTCACATACTACATTCCAGCCACGTAGCTTATTGCCCAGCCATTTATTTGGGCAAGTAAAAAGTATAGAAATGAACAACAAAAGGCAAGTTCACCGAGGCGTGAAAAGGAAAAAAATACATACTTTTATCCTCTTCAATCTTAAGCAGAGGATGAAACATCAGCACAATACAATAGACACTATCTACGCGTTTCAGGTGGCAGGGAACATCAGACCTGAAACGCATAGATAGTGTTTTTATTGTATTGTGCAGATGTTTCATCCTCTGCTTCTGATTGAAGTGAATAAAGTATTTTGTTTTTACTTTTCACGCCTCGTTGACCTCAAATTTAGATTCATTTCTGGTCTTATCACACTTGACACAGCGGCTCCCTTCTGGGATTACTACAATGGTGAGCTTGACTAGCAATTTCCCTGAAATCTGAAGTATACAGAACACAGAAAGATAGTAGATTGGCCATGCCCAGCCAATATTTCATAGTGTAGTAGTATAGTGGCTATCCAGGTGTATCCCAGATTTAGTTATACACAAAAAATTTAAATATTAAAGACACGGCAAACATTCCACTGCAAGGCAGGTTATGTTCCCATGGTTGCTCAGCTCGCAGGACCTGTGATGACGTCTCGGTCACATGACCGTGACGTCATGGCAATTCCAACGTAAGCATAATTGTCTGGCGTTACAAACCGCAACCATGGGTGACTATTTTGAATTAAATAAATGCATTTTTTTTTATATTGATGGTGCATATGCAGTGTCAATATTAAAAATAGGTTAATATTAATGGCGGTAATGGATACCTGGCGGTAAAGTTAATTAATGATAATTAATGATGCATGTGAAATGTGATATTTAGTATACTAATGCTTTCCTTATGTTTTCACAGAACACACAGCAGCACCCGCGAGACTGTCCGACCCTCTGGAGCGGTCCTTCGTGAAGCGCCATCTGAAGCGTCGCAGCCATCCCACAGCGAGAGCAGGTCTGCACCACCACAATCTGGCGAACCGGCAGCCGGTCCATCAGATGTTCCCCTGGCCGAGGCCTCTGTCGCTCCTTCCTTCGGGTCTTCCCGACAGCGTCAGCGGGCCTCGGACAGGGCGGTCATGCCCGAATTTTTACATTTGAGCACCGTATTTCAGAATGGTTTCAAGGCGCTGTGCGATAAAATGTCCAATATCGAACGGCGTCTTGAAAACATCGAAACGGATCTCGCGAGGCCGGCCAAACATTTTTTTAATGCCATTCACAACGGGATGGTTGAACATCTTACGCCGGAACTCCAGATTTCGGTCATGCAGGGCTGCAACAATGTTTATGTCACTGCTCTGCAGCAGGCTCGGGTCATGCAGTCTGCGACAAATGTGCACACAGTACCATCGCTGGCTGCCATGACTCCGACTCCTGCTGCAGAGCACCACCACAGAGCTCCGCGTGCCGAGGGCCACCGCCACCGCCACCACAGAACAGAGCCCCAAAGGTCGGAGCAAGACAGGCCTTCAAGGGCACACGGGCACAGACGGGAAGCCGACCCACACACAGAGGGAGAGAGGAGGAAAAAAAAGAAGACAACGACGACGACAAGTACTACGTCCTTGGCTATGGCTGCTCCCACAACTACCACCACAACACAGCCTGGGTCGACCCGGAGCACACCAAGTACCCAGGCTGGGTCTACACGGAGCACACCCAGTACCCAGCCTGGGTCTACAAGGAGCACAACTTCACAGCCTGGGTCGACCCGGAGCCGGAGTAGCCAGCCAAGGACACTGGTCGTCCCTCCTCCTCCCTCATCTCCTGCTTTGTCAGTCTCGCCACCATGGATTGATGTCGGCATCCCGTCAAGTGTCATTGACTATGCTGCTGCTTCCTCCCCCTCGTCCTCCTCCTCTGTCTCCTCCACACCCACCAGAAGTGAGGGATATCAATCCCCTTTAGTTGCTGATGTGGATACCCCCTAATTAAATTTCCCTATTTTTTTTCCTGTCCCTAAATAAAAAAGTTATTTTTTTTTTAAAAATTGGTTTTTATTGTCTCAAATAAAGTTTGCACCAAATCACACCTTGCGCCGTATACACAAATATTGTCTTTGTAACACCTGATGTGCAATGTCTGACAATATTTTTTTCATTTTTTTTCATTAATTGTTTTATAGGGCTGGCGCTCATTGTACTATCAGCTGTTACAAACACAACCAGCATTGCTCAATATGTCAAGTTTAAAATGTACCATCACACAACGATTTCAGTATAGATAAAGTTGGTTTTTTTGTGTAACCAACGTTATCTTTTCTGTAATCGTAAAACGATTGAGCCCCTGCTGTGAGATTTTTGGTGTCAGCGAATGATTAGGTTTTTTTTTTGGTACCCACGCTGTCATTGTTGGATCGGCGAGTTAGACACCGATCCAGCGATGTCTTTATTTTAAAATAGGTAATATTGGGTTACTAGCGCAGTGTATTAAACACTCAAATAAAAATTGAACAATACCCCACAAATATAAAAAGGTGTCAACCACGTCCCTCGCCGTCATCTTTCCGCAATGACTGACACTGTGATTCCCGCCCGTAAAGCAGAGCACACCGTTGACTAATTAATAATAAACGCTGTGCTGTGGTTTAGGGCTGGCACAGTACGTAAAGCTGACGGCGATGAACGTGTCACACACTGAAATAAAATGTTTTTTTGTATTTTTAATAACTACATTTACAATGGTAAACATCGTGAGTGCGGCCATGCGCTTCATAACATTACCCAGATTACACGGGACTTGCTCTTTTTGTGGTCGCTGGAGAGCTGTCTGTGTGACAGCTCTCCAGCAACCACGCGACAAATAAACAACGATCACGGTCCGGTCGTATCACTGGTCGGTATCGTTGGATAATAGTTTTATTAATGTACCTTAAAGGGAACCTGTCACCTGAATTTGGCGGGACTGGTTTTGGGTCATATTGGCGGAGTTTTGGGGTGTTTGATTCACCCTTTCCTTACCCGCTGGCTGCATGCTGGCCGCAATATTGGATTGAAGTTCATTCTCTGTCCTCCGTAGTACATGCCTGCACAAGGCAAGATTGCCTTGCGCAGGCGTGTGCTATGGAGGACAGAGAATGAACTTCAATCCAATATTTCGGCCAGCATGCAGCCAGCGGGTAAGCAAAGGGTGAATCAAACACCCCAAAACTCCGCCAATATGACCCAAAACCAGTCCCACGAAATTCAGGTGACAGGTTCCCTTTAAGAATATTGGTCAGGTGAGGTGGAAGCAATGTTCACAGTGTCGCCACTATTTGACTCTGGACAAATTCTAGCATCCTGAGTACAATAGTGTTAACTCTGTAGAGTTTTGCAAACATGATCGTCTCCCTCCTTGTCAAGCCAGGTTCCATATGAAAATAGTCTTCAGTATTAAAAATGGTTAACAAGGTGGGAGCCGATCATGTTATACGTCAAAACTATGGTACACACGGCTGAAAATTTTTTTGTTTTGTCACAGTCCATTTGGGTACTGGTGCTCACATAAATTTTGTGGGACAAACATTACTTTCAATAAAATTGGATTTTACAATTACCGTATATACTCGAGTATAAGCCGACCCGAGTATAAGCCGACCCCCCTAATTTTGCCACAAAAAACTGGGAAAACTTATTGACTCGAGTATAAGCCTAGGGTGGAAATGCAGCATTTACCGGTGAATTTCAAAAATAAAAATAGATCATTATTTCCCCATAGCTGTGCCATATAGTGCTCTACACCGTTCACTGTGCCCCCTAGCTGTGCCATATACAGTGCTCTGCACCGTTCACTGTGCCCCATAGCTGTGCCATATACGGTGCTCTGCACCGTTCATTGTGCCCCCTAGCTGTGCCATATACGGTGCTCTGCACCGTTCACTGTGCCCCCTAGCTGTGCCTTATACGGTGCTCTGCACCGTTCATTGTGCCCCCTAGCTGTGCCTTATACGGTGCTCTGCACCGTTCATTGTGCCCCCTAGCTGTGCCATATACGGTGCTCTGCACCGTTCACTGTGCCCCCTAGCTGTGCCTTATACGGTGCTCTGCACCGTTCATTGTGCCCCCTAGCTGTGCCTTATACGGTGCTCTGCACCGTTCATTGTGCCCCCTAGCTGTGCCTTATACGGTGCTCTGCACCGTTCATTGTGCCCCCTAGCTGTGCCTTATACGGTGCTCTGCACCGTTCACTGTGCCCCATAGATGTGCCATATACGGTGCTCTGCACCGTTCATTGTGCCCCATAGCTGTGCCATATACGGTGCTCTGCACCGTTCACTGTGCCCCCTAGCTGTGCCTTATACGGTGCTCTGCACCGTTCATTGTGCCCCCTAGCTGTGCCTTATACGGTGCTCTGCACCGTTCATTGTGCCCCCTAGCTGTGCCTTATACGGTGCTCTGCACCGTTCATTGTGCCCCCTAGCTGTGCCTTATACGGTGCTCTGCACCGTTCACTGTGCCCCATAGATGTGCCATATACGGTGCTCTGCACCGTTCATTGTGCCCCATAGCTGTGCCATATACGGTGCTCTGCACCGTTCACTGTGCCCCCTAGCTGTGCCATATACGGTGCTCTGCACCGTTCATTGTGCCCCCTAGCTGTGCCATATACGGTGCTCTGCACCGTTCACTGTGCCCCCTAGCTGTGCCTTATACGGTGCTCTGCACCGTTCACTGTGCCCCCTAGCTGTGCCATATACGGTGCTCTGCACCGTTCATTGTGCCCCCTAGCTGTGCCTTATACGGTGCTCTGCACCGTTCACTGTGCCCCCTAGCTGTGCCTTATACGGTGCTCTGCACCGTTCATTGTGCCCCCTAGCTGTGCCTTATACGGTGCCCTGCACCGTTCACTGTGCCCCATAGATGCTCCACATTAATCTGTGCTGCCGCTGCTGCAATAAAAAAAAAAAAACACATACTCACCTCCCTTGATTGCAGCTCCCAGCGTCTCGTTCCGGCGCCTCCATCTTCCCGGCGTCTCTGCTCTGACTGATCAGGCAGAGGGCGCCGCGCACACTATATGCATCATCGCGCCCTCTGCCTGATCAGTCAGAGAGCGCAGACGCCGGGAAGATGGAGGCGCCGGCCGGGAAGATGGATCGGCGCCCGGCGGCTGGAACGAGGACAGGTGAATATAACATACTCACCTAGTCCTGGCGATCCTCGCGCTGTCCCCTCCTGTCTTCGGCGCTGCAGCTTCTTTCTCTATCAGCGGTCACCGGCACCGCTGATTAGAGAAATGAATAAGCGGCTCCGCCCCTATGGGAGGTGGAGCCGCTTATTCATTTCTGTAATGAGCGGTCCCACGTGACCGCTGAAGAGAGGAAGAAGCTGCAGCGCCGAAGCCCGTGGGACGGCAGGGACAGCGCGAGGATCGCTGGGACTAGGTAAGTATACCCCAGCGCCCTCAGCCCCTCACCCGCCGACCCCACCGCTACCGTGACTCGAGTATAAGCCGAGGGGGGCACTTTCAGCCCTAAAATTTGGGCTGAAAATCTCGGCTTATACTCGAGTATATACGGTACTATGGAAAAACGGATGGGAGATTTGTTTTGTGAAAACGGAAAGGCACAAGAACTTTATTTACAAACACAACGCATTAGACAATCGGGTGACATTATAACAATAACCTTACATAGGATGGTTACATGACATGGACTCCACAGTGTTTACATGACATCATAACAACAAGTTGAATTAAACCATTTGATCTTGCCATGAAACACGCCCAACATCGGAAACAAAGTATGCAGCAAATTGGTCCCTCATGTGAGCAATCTCCAAAGTTGTCCGCAGAGGATGAGCTTGATAATCAGGCAATGGATTTGGTATGGGTTTATCGAGTTCCACGTTGACTCTCTCTTTATCAATAATAAAATTGTGTAGAACCACACACGCCTTCACCACCTCATCCACTGTCTCAATTTTCAAATTTATAGCGGATCCTAAGATACGCCATTTGGAGACCAGGATGCCAAAGGCGCACTCCACAGTTCTTCTGGCCCTGGACAGTCTATAATTAAAAATACTTTTTGTGCGGTCCAACCCCCGACTGAAGTACGGTTTAAGTAGGTTGCCACACATTTGAAAAGCCTCATCCCCAACCACAACAAATGGCAGGGCCGGTCCTTCGGTGTTGGGAAGAGGTCGTGGCTGGGGGAAATTAAAATTGTTATCGTACAATCTTCGGCCCATGTCAGACTCCTTAAATGTCCGTGAATCATTTTGCACGGCCAAACGCTCCAATGTCCACAGCGAGAAACCTGTAGTCCGCACCTGCAATTGCCATTAGCACGGTGGAAAAGTATTTTTTATAATTAAAAAACAGAGATCCACTTCTTGAAGGCTTGGTAATCCTAATGTGCTTCCCATCCACGGCTCCAATACAGTTAGGGAAAGAACACATTTGTTCGAATTTTTGGGCGTTGGCCTGCCATATTGCTGTTGTAGGGATGGGTAAAAATTCCTCCCGGAGGTTGTCCCACAATGCGCGGCATGTGTCGGCAATAATCCCAGACAGTGTGGAGACTCCAATCTGAAACTGGAAGTGCAGTGATCTCAAGGTCTCTCCGGTAGCCAGGAAACTGACAAGAAGAAAAATAAATAAATGTAATTATTAAATTGTTTTGAAAAAATTTTTCATTCTTAATTACAATCCCCCACCCCATAATACCAAAACACGTTACTTGAAAAAATGGCAAGAACATATAAATCCTTCACATTGCATTACGTACCGTAGAGTCACCAGCAGACGTTCCTCGGGGGAAATCGATTTACGTAGCTGCGTGTCCTGCCTGGAAATGGCTCCTTCCACCAGACGCAGCAGATATCGGAAGCTGGTTTGTGACATCCTGGTGTACTCGAAGTATTTCTCCTGGTTGTCATTTAATTCGCCAAACAGACAATGGTAGGCTCCACGACTCTCTCGGACTTCCACTATAGGGTGTAGCCAAAAACGCCGACGACTCCTTCTCCGTAGTTTGTCTCTTTTCCTCTGTTCATGAGAGGCAATAGCATAAGCAATAGCAAGGGCTAATTCCAGCTCAAAATTGAGGTAGATACTCTCCATGGAACGATCCATCTTGATGCTCTATGGTTGGAAATAATCTATGCCGGGGTATATATACCACTATTACATTAATACCCACCCTCATCTACCCATTGGTGGCATTATCGATTGTCTAGACACTAGACCCACCCTCTTCTATTCATTGGTGGTATCTAGTGTCTAGACACTAAATTGTGTGTAAAGATCTAATCAGTGTTTGACAACGCATGCGTCGTAAAACGCTGCGTTTTTTGTAAATACGCAACAAAAACGCACCAAAAACGCTGCGTTTTACGACGCATCCGTCCGACGCTTGCGTCAAAAAAGGTGCGTTTTTGCGTGCGTTTCCGATGCGTCGTGCGTTGCGTATGTTAAACTACCTGACACGTTCTCTGGTGAGAAGAAAAAATTCCACGTGTTCAAGGAGAGTTGCAAACTATTATTTTCCCTTAGACCCCGATCTTCAGGGTATGAGAATCAGCGGGTGGGGATAGTTATATCTTTACTTTGGGAGGGTCTGCAGTGGGGGGCATTTTCCTTACCTCCGACCGCCCCTGAAAGAATGTCTGTGAATATGTTCTTTGATGCTCTGGGACTGATATATGACGAACCGGATCATGTTAGACTGGCAGAGGACACTATTATGGGGCTTTCTCAGGGTAAGCTCTCAGCCGAGTGGTGCTGTTCGGAGTTCCGGCGGTGGTCTTCAGAGATTTCCTGGAGCAACTCAGCTCTCAGGTGTTTGTTCTTGAGGGGACTGTCTGAACATTTAAAGGATGCTCTGGCTCTCCATCCTTCACCCAGTTCCTTGGAAGAGGCCATGACTCAGGCTGTCCGCATGGATCGGAGGTTACGAGAGAGAGAGGAGTCATGCAACGGGAGGCTCCTTTTCTTCCTAGTAAACCAGAGTCTTTGCCACCTGGTGAGCCATCACTCTCAAAGAAAAGGAGAGGAGACGTCAGCAACTTGGCAAACTTTGTTTCTACTGCGGAGACCCCGGACTTTGGAAAATGGACTGTCCTTGCTGCTCACTGACTAACAAGCGACTGAATCTGGGTGATTGTTGTGGTGAACACCCAGATTCACAGGTACCTTTTTCTTCATTTTCAAAGATATTGTTGAAAGTGGAGCTAGCTGTTATGGACTGTGTTTTTGCTACCTCGGCTTTTGTAGACTACGGGTCCTCCATGAATTTTATTGACTCCAAACTGGTGGCCACCTGCAAGTTAGGGACAGTTAGGCTGGAGACTCCCATTAAACTTGTGGCTATCGACTCTTCACCTATCGCAAAGAGTGGGGTTAATTTAATCTCTGAGGAGTTTACCCTTTGAGGATGTGTTCTCGGAAAAAGAGGCTGAGGCTTTACCACCACACCACCTATTTGATTGTACTATAGACCTGGTTTCTAATGCTAAATTGCCCAAGGCCCATTTATACAATCTATCTGGTCTTGAGAGATCTGCCATGAAAGAATACATCTCTGAGAATCTTCGTAAAGGGCACATTCGCCCCTCTGTATCCCCTGTGATGGCTGGGTTCTTTTTTCTTAAAAAAAAGATGTTGGTCTGCGCCCTTGCCTCGATTTCCGAGAGCTAAATAAGATTACTGTGAGGAACACTTATCCTCTCCCGCTTATCCCTGATTTGTATAACCAACTGTCTGGGGCCAAGTGGTTTTCTAAAATAGACTTCTGTGGGGCATACAATCTTATCCGTATACGTGAGGGGGATGAGTGGAAAACTGCTTTTCTCACCTCAGAGGGTCTGTTTGAGAATTTGGTTATGCCTTTTGGTTTGACAAATGCGCCAGCAGTTTTCCAGAATTTTATCAATCATGTCTTCTCTGACTTCATTGGGCGCTTTATGGTAGTCTATCTCGATGATATTCTGGTGTACTCAATGGATAAGCAGGATCCCATAGGTCATCTTCGTGCAGTTCTCCAGAGGCTCCGAGAGAACTGTCTTTTTGCAAAACCTGAGAAATGTTTATTTGTTGTTCGGGAATTATCCTTTCTGGGGTTTATCTTGTTTGCTGAGTGGTTCCGTATGGACCCTAGAAAGGTTCAGGCCATTGTTGATTGGTTGCAACCTAAAGATCTTAAGGGTCTCCAGTGTTTCTTAGGATTCACAAATTATTATTGAAAATTTATAAAGGGGTTTTCGCAGATTGTCAAACCCCTCACAGATTTAACTCAGAAAGGGTCTGATGTCAAGAATTTGCCGGCTCCTGCTGTAGCGGCCTTTTCGGCATTAAAAAAATGTTTCATGTCTGCCCCTGCTTTGATTCAACCAGATCCATCTGAACCATTTGTTGTAGAGGTGGACGCCTCTGAGGTGGGGTTGGGAGTGGTGTTGTCCCAGGGACCTGCCACTCTAACTAACTTAAGACCCTGTGCTTTCTTCTCTAGGAAATTCTCTCCCGCAGAAAAGAATTATGATGTGGGCAATCAAGAATTGTTGGCCATTAAATTGGCTTTTGAAGAATGAAGGCATTTTTTGGAGGGGGCTGTCCATAAAATCACTGTAATTACGGACCATAAGAATCTGGCTTATATTGAGTCGGCCAAAAGACTGACTACAAGACAGGCAAGATGGTCACTATATTTCTCTCGGTTTCAGTTCTCTATCACCTTTCGGCCAGGTTCTAAAAACATTAAGGCTGATGCCTTGTTTCATAGTCTGGACCCAATGTCACCTCCTGAGCCTCCTTCCTCCATTATTCAACCTGGTGTGGTGGTGGCCGGGGTTTCCTCTGAGTTGGAGCGAGAGATTTGTGAGGCGCAGTCTCTTGCTCCTCTGTCTATGCCTGTGGGTAAGCTCTTTGTGCGTGTTTAACTTTGTGTCAGGGTTCTCCGAGAGTTTCATGATTCTGTTTTGAGTGGGCACCATGGAATCGTGGCCACCCGTAGAGCGATTGCTAGGTTGTTTTGGTGGTCCTCATTGGCCTTGGATGTGGTTGGATTTGTGTCATCCTGTTGTTGTATGTGCCCGTGCTAAGAACTCTCATAATCGGCCGGCTGGGGAATTGGTGCCATTGCCAATTCCTGATAGACCATGGACCCATCTGTCCATGGATATTATCACCGATCTTCCTTCTTCTAATGGAAAAACTGTTATTTTGGTGGTGGTGGACAGATTTAGTAAGCAGGTGCATGTTGTACCTTTGTCAGGTTTACCGAATGCTTAGACGCTTGCTAAGTTGTTTGTGGAACATGTGGTGCGATTGCATGGTGTGCCTTTGAATGTGGTTTCAGACAGAGGGGTGCAGTTTGTGTCCAAGTTCTGGAGGGCTTTTTGTAAAAGGCTGGGTGTCTGTTTGACCTTTTCTTCTGCTTACCATCCTGAGACTAATGGTCAGACAGAGCAAACCAATTAGTCTCTGGAACAAATTGTGCGATGTCTGGTCACGGCTTGGCAGAACGATTGGTGTTCCTCTTTGCCTGTGGCTGAGTTTGCTTTTAATAATCACATTAATCAGTCCACAGGTACCTCCCTTTTCTTCTGTAACTAGGGCTTTCACCCTCATTTTGGGGAATTTTCCTGACTGGATTCGGGATATCCTGGGGCTGATTTTGTGGTTCAACGGTTAGGGGAGGTGTGGCAGGAAGTTCAAAAGAATATTGGCGGGGCTCAGGGTAAATATAAATTCTTTGCTGACAAAAAATGATCTGTAGGGCCTGTATTCCGGGTTGGGGATAAAGTATGGTTGTCTACCTGGAATATAAAGCTCAACATTCCTGCAGGTAAGTTGGGGCCCAAGTTAATTGGCCCTATGAGATTATGGAGGTGGTCAACCCGGTGTCCTTTTGTTTACGTCTTCCTCCATCTTTCCGGATTCCCAACGTGTTCCATAAAGCCCTTTTGAAACCGTTGGGTCCTTCCTCAGGGTAGTATCCTTCTCCTCCACCACCCGTGTCGGTGGAAGGCCAGAATGAATTTGAGGTGGAACAGATTGTGGACTCCCACATGGTCCGTCATTCCCTCCAGTATCTCATTCATTGGAAGAGTTACGGTCCTGAGGACTGGTCCTGGGTTCCGGCGCGGTCGGTCCATGCGGATCGATTGGTCTGGACCTTTCACACCCGCTATCCTGAGAAACCTGGGTGTCCAGTGGCCCCCCTTGAGAGAAGGGTACTGTCATGATCTGGGTCGGATTTTGCCATGTGCCTCTTTGATTTGGGAGTGGCTATTTCTTGGTTCTCTTGCTGGCAGCTTGTGTCAGTGATAGTTTTGGGCTTGCTGGGACTGCTACCTGTGAAACCCCTGTGTTCCTTTTGCTGCTAACCTCCCTTACCTGTTCCTGACCTGTCTCCTGTACCCGACCTAGTTTGACTCTGGTGTGTATACCCTCCGTTTTTGACTCGGCTAAAATTCTGACTTTGTCTCCTGTTTCCCGTTTTTGTTACCACACGTCTATCTGGCTTTTTGACCTCTTGGCTTACTCTGACTCCGATCTCTGTCTCACATCTCTGGTACCTTTCCTCCTGGCTGGTTCGTACCCTCAGCTTGTATTTTGACCATGAGTTCTGTTTTCCCCTTTAAACTATACACTTACCGACTGTTACGGATTTGACTTGTTTTGAGCACTGGTGGAGCAGTGCAGCTTGCACTGGGCTGCGGTGTGGCAAGTGTGACCTCTTTTTCTGTCACTCACTCTCCTTCATGGAGTCTGCACACACCTGCATTGCTGCAGCGTGACAATGACTCTATATAATATATGAGTTTCACTATTTGTATTGAAGAACTGAAATAAATTTACTTTTTGATGATATTCTAATTTTGTGGGAAGCACCTGTATGAGCACAATTCAAATTCAGAAGTTACCTAAGATCAAAATAGAATGAACATATTGTTAGGGCTAGCAGAGCGCACCGAGTAAATATAGAGGTTTTATTATAATAGATGCGTTCGCAGCCCGGGGTCCACTGTGCAGGAGAACCTGCTGCTAGTAAACAGCGGAACTATATGGCGGTATGAGCTAACTCTGTTACTTCACAGAGTAGCCGTGAACTCAAGGCAGTGCACCCTGTTAGACTTCACAGTGGCACAGGCTAACTACCCAACTGAGAGCAGTCAGTGGTCATGTGTTGTGAATTCTGTGGCAGAGCTCCCTCCTGTGGTCACAAGTGGTACTTCGGCTGATTCTCTCTGTGAGCTTCTGTTGGTGGAGGGAAGTGGTACTGCGGCTTCTGAGTTTCCTCCCTCAGGTGATCTGGTGAGGTCGTTAGATGCTTCTCTACTTAACTCCACCTAATGCTTTGATCCTGGCTTCCTGTCAATGTTCCAGTGTTGGACTTGTTTTTCCCTGGATCATTCCTGTGGCCTGCTGCTCTGCATAGTTAAGTTCTTCTTTGCTATTTGTTTGCTATTTTTTCTGTCCAGCTTGTCTAATTTTTTTGCTGGAAGCTCTGGGACGCAAAGGGTGTACCTCCGTGCCGTTAGTTCGGTACGGAGGGTCTTTTTGCCCCCTTTGCGTGGTATTCTTTAGGGTTTTGTGTAGACCGCAAAGTTATCTTTCCTATCCTCGCTCTGTTAAGAAAGTCGGGCCTCACTTTGCTGAATCTATTTCATCCCTACGTTTGTCTTTTCATCTTACTCACAGTCATTATATGTGGGGGGCTGCCTTTTCCTTTGGGGTATTTCTCTGAGGCAAGGTAGGCTTATTTTCTATCTTCAGGCTAGTTAGTTTCTCAGGCTGTGCCGAGTTGCATAGGCAGAGTTAGGCGCAATCCACGGCTGCCTCTAGTGTTGTTTGGAGAGGATTAGGGATTGCGGTCTGCAGAGTTCCCACGTCTCAGAGCTCGTTCTATGATTTTGAGTTATTGTCAGATCACTGTATGTGCTCTGACCGCTATGTCCATTGTGGTACTGAATTGCCTTTCATAACAGTCATGCATGCACACAAAAACTCCTCACCGGAGGTGCCAGCATTCTAGGGGCTTATTTCAGCCAGGTCCCTGAATACATTCACACAAAATCTCCTCGCCGGAGGTGCCAGAATTCTAGGGGCTTATTTCAGCCGGGTCCCTGAACACAAACTCACATGAACACACTGGCGAAAAGCACATAACATAAAACGATACTAGCGCATGGCCACGCGGCCATGCGAGCTTTAAATAGTTGCAGGACGTACAGGACCTTCCTAGAAGGACCAATGAGAGGCTGCCACAGAGCGTGAGCACCTACCGGACCTTCCTGAGGGACCAATGGCTTTAGCTGCAGTATCTGATCATGTGACCCTCGATCTCCACTGAGAGATCTTACTCTGGGCATGCTCAGAACGAGAAAAGCAGGACTTAGTCCCAGACGCGTCTGCTCGCCACTGCCCAGCACTGACTTCTATGGCAGAAGCAGGAAAAGCAGCAGTAACTCTTTGTACAGAGTCAGACTGAGCGAGACGCTGGGACCGACGTCTCCACTGAGCAGGCTCCACTGCGGCAGGAGAAGAATGGGAGACCGCAGTGGAGATGGCCCGAGATTCCCCCTGTGCAGAGGTGGGAACTCGACCCCTAACACATATACCCTGCTATAAGTAAAATCAGGAAAAAGAAATAGTGGATATAAATAGCATAGGGTACTTAGTGAACACTGTTTTTAATTGAACCCCTTAGTGACCAAATTTTTTTAATCTAACCAGTGTCAGCTTATGTAGTAATAACTCTGGAATGCTTCCACATATCCAAGTGATATTGAGAATGTTGTTTCGTAACACATTATATTTTATGTTAATGGTAAATTTAGGTTGATATACAGTATTTTGCATTTATTTATAAAAAATATCAGAAATTTGACAAAAATATAAAAGATATTAACAATTTTCAAACTTTGAGTGATTAATCAAGATAGTCATACCCCACAAAAACATTAATAAATAACATTTCCTACATGTCTACTTTACATCAGCACCATTTGTAAAATGTTGTTTTATTTTGTTAAAATTTTAGAAGGTTTAAAAATGTAACGGTAATTTTTCATTTTTCAAGGAAATTTCCAAAACTTATTTTTAGGAACCTGTTCAGTTTTCATGTGACTTTGGGGTCCTATATATTGGGAAAACCCCAAAAGTAATACGATTTTCAAAAACCATATCCCTCAACGTATTCAAAATGGCTTTCAGGTAGTTCATTAACCCTTCAGGTGCTTTTCAAGAAATAATGAAAAGTGACATGACAGGAATGAAAAAATTTATTTTTACCACTTAAATGTTGATAACTTTTGAACAGGTCGCTATAGCCAGCAGACTTTAAGTCCACTATTTGGCCGTGAATTGCCATGGCAAACATCAGTTCCACACAATCAAGATCTCAGGGTGCCAATGGAATTAAAGAGCAAGCTCCCACACTCTGTTAACTAACAAGATGCCATAGTCACTATTGACAGCAGCATTTAAGGGGTTAAATGACCATAATCGGTGCCAACACTGATCGTGGCTGATACAGCAGTATGTCTTTGGAATTGATTCTTATTCACACTGAAGTCAGGACTGTCCCAATTTGGGACACCTTGGCACTGCTGGGATGGTTTTTAGATTTTTTTTCACCCAAAATAGTGTTTACTAAGTATCCTTTGTTATTTATATGCACTATTACTTTTTAATTACCTATATAAGGGTATATGTTCACTTTATTTCTATCTTAGGTTATAGCTGTTTAATAGCCAGTGTGAATATGCTACTACACGTTGCATGCATAGCTACTTATACTCCAGTTCATTTCTTTCGGTTTTGTTTCAATTCAGAAGTTCTAAAGATCCAACAGTTAAGCTCTGCCCATTACTGTCACCAAGCACCGTCTACCAGAATCATTAAGCCCTGCCCCCATTCAATCAGCACTGCAATTTTTTCTTTACATTTATTTAGTACACAGTTCAGGGCCTTTTTCTGGTTGTCAAGGTCCCACTCCTTTCTGTGCCCCTGTGAGATACACTGGCTGCACAGGCTATATATCCTCGCCTGTCTTGTATATGGCATTAATAGGTACCTATGTGATGGTAATATGGGGTCTGGTCATGGTGTGGCAGTATTTGTCCCTTATATGTGGTATTATTTGGTCACTCTGTGGTGGTAATATGTGGTCTGGTAATGGTGTGATGGTAATTATCTCTTATATGTGGTATTATTTGGGTCACTACATGATAGTAATATGTGGTCTGGTCATGGTGTGACACTATTAGTCCCTTGTATGTGTATTATTCAGTCACTATACATTGTATACTATGTACACAGTACTTGTGTGTTATGGCACTTATGGTAATAATAGTAATGTGTTTTTCTATTAATGATCAGCATTGTAGTTTTCAGTCACTACATTGTGGTAATATGCAATCTGGTCATGGTGTGGTGGTACTTGTCCATTGTATATTCAGTCAATATGTGATAGTAACATATGGTCTGGTCATGGTGTGACAGTATTAGTCCTTTGTATCTGGTATTATTCAGTCACTCTGTGGTGGTAATATGTGATCTGGTCAAGGTGTGGAAGAATTTGTCCCTTGTATGTAATATTATTCGGTCATTACGTGGTGGTAATATGTGGTCTAGTCATGGTGTGGCAGTATATGTCCCTCGTATGTGGTATTATTTGATCACTATGTCATGTTAATATATGGTCTGGTCATGGTTTGACAGTATTTTGTTTCTTGTATGAGGTATTATTGGTATATTGGCCTTTGTATAGTGGATTATATTGTGTAAGGAGAAGATTATTTACATAAGAGGTCAAATACTTGAACATTTAATCCTTCCCTGGCCTGTGACGTACTGTTATTCGAAGAAATGCATTTAAGGTGTTTTCCTAGCGAAAACAAGTCATCACCTATCCAAAGGATCTGTGACTGTCCAATAGCTGGTACCTGAACAGATCAGCAGAACAGGAACTTTTATCCCCCTTAAAATAAAGTGTCATGTGCCACCGCTGCTCCATTCCTTCCCTATGTTGCTGCCAAGCACTGCACTCTGCTTTTTCCTGTAGCCCAATAGAGAATGAATGGAGCTGCAATCAGGCATCTCACCTGCCAGCCCATTTTAAAATGAGGGTATAAATGCCTTATCATAGATGGAAAAATATTTAGAATTGAGAGTCCTCAGTAGTTGATACCTTTTAATGGCTAACTGAAAAGATGGTAACAAATTGAAAGCTTTCGAGACTACTCAGGGCTCTTCATCAGGCATAGACTAATACAAATTCTGAAGAATCACGGAATCAACACAGAACACAGTTATCAGAGATAAACAGTCCTTTCTTTTTCTAAATAGCTATAACTTTTTTTATCTTTGCCCTGGCATAGACATTTGAGTTCTTGTTCTTTTAAGGTACCGTCACACTAAGCGACGCTGCAGCGATACCGACATCGATCTGGATCGCTGCAGCGTCGCTGTTTGGTCGCTGGAGAGCTGTCACACAGACAGCTCTCCAGCGATCAACGATCCCAAGGTCCCCGGTAACCAGGGTAAACATCGGGTAACTAAGCGCAGGGCCGCGCTTAGTAACCCGATGTTTACCCTGGTTACCATCGTTAAAGTAAAAAAAACAAACGCTACATACTTACCTACCGCTGTCTGTCCCCGGCGCTTTGCTTCTCTGCTCTGGCTGTGAGCGCCGGTCAGCCGGAAAGCAGAGCGGTGACGTCACCGCTCTGCTTTCCGGCCGCTGTGCTCACAGCCAGAGCAGAGAAGCACAGCGCCGGGGACAGACAGCGGTAGGTAAGTATGTAGCGTTTGTTTTTTTACTTTAACGATGGTAACCAGGGTAAACATCGGGTTACTAAGCGCGGCCCTGCGCTTAGTTACCCGATGTTTACCCTGATTACCAGCGAAGACATCGCTGAATCGGTGTCACACACGCCGATTCAGCGATGTCTGCGGGGAGTCCAGCGACGAAACAAAGTTCTGGACTTTCTTCCCTGACCAGCGACAGCACAGCAGGGGCCTGATCGCTGCTGCCTGTCACACTGGACGATATCGCTAGCGAGGACGCTGCAACGTCACGGATCGCTAGCGATATCGTCTAGTGTGACGGTACCTTTACACTAAGGAATGTAGCTTTGAATAAAACTTTTGACTTTACCATAATGAGATAGGGAGATAGGTAAAAATTAAAATGTTTCACCCCTTTACCCCTAAGGGTGGTTTGCATGTTAATGACCAGGCCAATTTTTACAATTCTGACCACTGTCTCTTTATGAGGTTATAACTCTGGAACGCTTCAACGGATCCTGGTGATTCTGACACTGTTTTCTCGTGACATATTGTACTTCATGATAGTGGTAAAATTTATTTGATATTACCTGCGTTTATTTGTGAAAAAAAATGGAAATTTGGCAAAAATTTTGAAAATTTCGCAATTTTCCAACTTTGAATTTTTATGCAATTAAATCACAGAGATATGTCACAGAAAATACTTAATAAGTAACATTTCACACATGTCTACTTTACATCAGCACAATTTTGGAACCCAAATTTTTTTTTGTTAGGGAGTTATAAGGGTTAAAAGTTGACCAGCAATTTCTCATTTTTACAACACCATTTTTTTTTAGGGACCACATCTCATTTGAAGTCATTTTGAGGGGTCTATATGATAGAAAATACCCAAGTGTGACACCATTCTAAAAACTGCACCCCTCAAGGTGCTCAAAACCACATTCAAGAAGTTTATTAACCCTTCAGGTGTTTCACAGGAATTTTTGGAATGTTTAAATAAAAATGAACATTCGACTTTTTTTCACAAAAAATTTAATTCAGCTCCAATTTGTTTTATTTTACCAAGGGTAACAGGAGAAATGGACCCCAAAAGTTGTTGTACAATTTTTCCTGAGTACGCCGATACCCAATATGTGGGGGTAAACCACTGTTTGGGCGCATGACAGAGCTCGGAAGCAAAGGAGCGCCATTTGACTTTTCAATGCAAAATTGACAGGAATTGAGATGGGACGCAATGTGGCATTTGGAGAGCCACTGTGGTGCCTTAACATTGAAAAAAAACCACAAGTGACACCATTTTGGAAAGTAGCCCCCTAAGGAACTTATCTAGAGGTGTGGTTTGCACTTTTACCCACCAAGTGCTTCACAGAAGTTTATAATGCAGAACCGTAAAAATAAAAAATCATATTTTTTCACAAACATTAACTTTTCGCCCCCAATTTTTTATTTTCTCAAGGGTAAGAGAAGAAATTGGACCCCAAAAGTTGTTGTACAATTTGTCTTGAGTACGCTGATACCCCATATGTGGGGGTAACCACTGTTTGGGCACAAGTTTATAATGCAGAGCCGTAAAAATAAAACAAAGATTTTTTCCCACAGTTTTGTATTTTCCCAAGGGTAACAGGAGAAATTGGACCTCAAAAGTTGTTGTACAATTTGTCCTGAGTACGCTGATACCCCATATGTGGGTGGGGAACCACCATTTGGGCACATGGCAGCGCTCGGAAGAGAAGGAGCGCCGTTTGGAATGCAGACTTAGATGGATTGGTCTGCAGGCGTCACGTTGTATTTGCAGAGCCCCTGATGTACCTAAATGGTAGAAACCCCCCACACGTGACCCCATATTGGAAACTAGACCCCCCAAGGAACTTATCTAGATGTGTTGTGAGAACTTTGAACCCCCAAGTGTTTCACTACAGTTTATAACGCAGAGCTGTGAAAATAAAAAATCTTTTTTTTTCCCACAAAAATTATTTTTTAGCCCCCACATTCGTATTTTCACGAGGGTAACAGGAGAAATTGGACCCCAAAAGTTGTTGTCCAATTTGTCCTGAGTGCGCTGATACCCCATATGTTGGGGTAAACTCCTGTTTGGGCACACGGGAGAGCTCGGAAGGGAAGGAGCACTGTTTTACTTTTTCAACGCAGAATTGGCTGGAATTGAGATCGGAACCCTAATCCCAACGGTAACCCTAACCACACCTCTAACCCAGACACACCCCTGTTATGACCTGGTGGTTAGGAGCACCCGGAATGACCTGATAGTTAAAACTCACGCAGGACAAGCCCTGGGATGTGGGAGCTCTGCTGACCGCAATCCCTAATCCTATCACACACACTAGAAATAGCCGTGGAGCGCTCCTGATGCTCCCTAGGCGCCTCGTCACAGCCTAAGAGCTAGCTAGTCCTAGAGATAGAAAATAAAGCCTACCTTGCCTCAGAGAAATTCCCCAAAGGAAAAGGCAGCCCCCCACATATATTGACTATGAGTAAAGATGAAAGTCACAAACGCAGAAATGAAACAGGTTTCAGCAAAGGGAGGCCAGACTTACTAAATAGACAGAGGATAGGAAAGGTAGCTTTGCGATCAGCACAAAAAACTACAAAAGACCACACAGAGTGTGCAAAATGACCTCCGCACCGACTAACGGTGCGGGGATGCCACTCTGCATCCCAGAGCTTCCAGCTAGCAAGACAAAATCATGATATCCAGCTGGACAAGAAAACTATGAACGAATTAGATACTATCAGGAACTTAGCTTTTGCTGGAGTAGACAGGTCACCAGAAAGATCCAAGAGCGAACTGAACCAATGCAGAAACATTGACAGCTGGCATGGAGTAACGATCTAAGTGGAGTTAAATAGAGCAGCAAACCAAAGGATAAACCCCGTCACCTGTGTAAGGAACCTCAGAAGCAGCAGCTCCACTCACAGCCACCAGAGGGAGCCCACGGACAGAACTCACCGAAGTACCATTCACGACCACAGGAGGGAGCTCGACAACAGAATTCACAACAGTACCCCCCCTTGAGGAGGGGTCACCGAACCCTCACCAGAGCCCCCAGGCCGATCAGGATGAGCCAAATGAAAGGCACGAACTAGATCGGCAGCATGAACATCAGAGGCATGAACATCAGAGGCAAAAACCCAGGAATTATCCTCCTGACCATAACCCTTCCACTTGACCAGGTACTGGAGTTTCCGTGTTGAAACACGAGAATCCAAAATCTTCTCCACCACATACTCCAACTCCCCCTCGACCAACACCGGGGTAGGAGGAGCAACGGAGGAAACCATAGGCGCCACGTATCTCCGCAACAACGACCTATGGAACACATTATGGATGGCAAAAGAAGCTGGAAGGTCCAAACGAAATGACACAGGATTAAGAATTTCAGAAATCTTATATGGCCCAATGAAACGAGGCTTAAACTTAGGAGAGGAAACCTTCATAGGAACATGACCAGATGACAACCAAACCAAATCCCCAACACGA
Organism: Ranitomeya imitator; assembly: GCF_032444005.1. Taxonomy (NCBI): domain Eukaryota; kingdom Metazoa; phylum Chordata; class Amphibia; order Anura; family Dendrobatidae; genus Ranitomeya; species Ranitomeya imitator. Next base: position 312,538,471 of record NC_091287.1, read on the forward strand.
AGTCGGGGACCAACACAGCGCCGGCGGTTAGCGAAATGTTGAGCCTTCTCCTGGGACAATGTCAAATTGTCCACCACATGAGTCCAAATCTGCTGCAACCTGTCCACCACAGTATCCACACCAGGACAGTCCGAAGGCTCAACCTGCCCTGAAGAGAAATGAGGATGAAAACCAGAATTGCAGAAAAAAGGAGAAACCAAAGTAGCCAAGCTGGCCCGATTATTAAGGGCGAACTCAGCCAAAGGCAAGAAGGACACCCAATCATCCTGATCAGCAGAAACAAAGCATCTCAGATATGTTTCCAAAGTCTGATTAGTTCGTTCGGTTTGGCCATTAGTCTGAGGATGGAAAGCCGAAGAAAAAGACAAATCAATGCCCATCTTAGCACAAAAGGACCGCCAAAACCTTGAAACAAACTGGGAACCTCTGTCCGAGACGATGTTCTCCGGAATGCCATGCAAATGAACCACATGCTGGAAAAACAATGGCACCAAATCAGAGGAGGAAGACAATTTAGACAAGGGTACCAAATGGACCATCTTAGAGAAGCGATCACAAACCACCCAAATGACCGACATCCTTTGAGAAACAGGGAGATCAGAAATAAAATCCATGGAAATATGCGTCCAGGGCCTCTTCGGGACCGGCAAGGGCAAAAGCAACCTACTGGCACGAGAACAGCAGGGCTTAGCCCGAGCACAAGTCCCACAGGACTGCACAAAAGAACGCACATCCCGTGACAAAGAAGGCCACCAAAAGGATCTAGCCACCAAATCTCTGGTACCAAAGATTCCAGGATGACCAGCCAACACCGAACAATGAACCTCAGAGATAACTCTACTAGTCCATCTATCAGGGACAAACAGTTTCTCCGTTGGACAACGGTCAGGTCTATCAGCCTGAAACTTCTGCAGCACGCGCCGCAAATCAGGGGAGATGGCAGACAAAATTACCCCCTCTTTAAGAATACCCGCCGGCTCCGGAACAACCGGAGAGTCAGGCACAAAACTCCTTGACAGGGCATCAGCCTTCACATTCTTAGATCCCGGAAGGTATGAAACCACAAAATCAAAACGGGAGAAAAAGAGCGACCATCGAGCCTGTCTAGGATTCAACCGTTTGGCAGACTCGAGATAAGTCAAATTCTTGTGATCCGTCAAGACCACCACGCGATGTTTAGCTCCTTCAAGCCAATGTCGCCACTCCTCGAATGCCCATTTCATGGCCAACAACTCTCGATTGCCAACATCATAATTGCGCTCAGCAGGCGAGAATTTTCTAGAAAAGAAGGCACAAGGTTTCATCACCGAGCCATCAGAACTTCTTTGCGACAAAACAGCCCCTGCTTCAATCTCAGAAGCATCAACCTCGACCTGAAACGGGAGCGAAACATCTGGCTGGCACAGCACAGGGGCAGAAGAAAAACGATGCTTCAACTCCTGAAAAGCCTCCACAGTCGCAGAGAACCAATTGACCACATCAGCACCTTTCTTGGTCAAATCAGTCAACGGTTTAGCAACACTAGAAAAATTAGCGATGAAGCGACGGTAAAAATTAGCAAAGCCCAGGAACTTCTATAGGCTCTTCACAGATGTCGGCTGAGTCCAATCATAAATGGCCTGGACCTTAACAGGGTCCATCTCGATAGTAGAAGGAGAAAAAATGAAACCCAAAAACGAAACCTTCTGAACTCCAAAGAGACACTTAGACCCCTTCACAAACAAGGAATTCGCACGAAGGACCTGGAACACCATTCTGACCTGCTTCACATGAGACTCCCAATCATCCGAAAAGACCAAAATGTCATCCAAATATACAATCATGAATCTATCCAGGTACTCTCGGAAGATGTCATGCAGAAAGGACTGAAACACAGATGGAGCATTAGAAAGCCCGAATGGCATAACCAGGTACTCAAAATGGCCCTCGGGCGTATTAAATGCTGTTTTCCATTCATCGCCCTGTTTAATTCGCACAAGATTATACGCCCCTCGAAGATCTATCTTGGTGAACCAACTAGCCCCCTTAATCCGAGCAAACAGATCAGACATCAGCGGCAAAGGATACTGAAATTTGACTGTGATCTTATTAAGAAGGCGGTAATCAATACAAGGTCTTAAAGAGCCATCCTTCTTGGCCTCAAAACAGAGCTCTGCTCCCAATGGTGACGATGACGGGCGAATATGACCCTTCTCCAAGGATTCCTTTATATAACTCCGCATAGCAGCGTGCTCTGGCACAGATAAATTAAACAGTCGGCCCTTAGGAAACTTACTACCGGGAATCAAATTAATAGCACAATCGCAATCCCTATGAGGAGGTAGGGCACCGGATTTGGGCTCCTCAAATACATCCCGGTAATCTGATAAAAACTCAGGGACTTCAGAAGGAGTAGAAGGCGAAATTGACAACAATGGAACATCACCATGTACCCCTTGACAACCCCAGCCGGACACAGACATAGATTTCCAATCCAATACTGGATTATGGACCTGTAGCCATGGCAACCCCAAAATGACCACATCATGCAGATTATGCAACACCAAAAAGCAAATATCCTCCTGATGTGCAGGAGCCATGCACATGGTCAATTGCGTCCAGTATTGAGGTTTATTCTTGGCCAAAGGTGTAGCATCAATTCCTCTCAATGGAATAGGATACTGCAAGGGCTCCAAGGAAAAACCACAGCGCCTGGCAAACTCCAAGTCCATCAAATTCAGGGCAGTGCCTGAATCCACAAATGCCATAACAGAATAGGACGACAGAGAGCAAATCAGAGTAACGGACAAAAGAAATTTAGACTGTACCGTACCAATGGTGGCAGACCTAGCGAACCGCTTAGTGCGCTTAGGACAATCGGAGATAGCATGAGTGGATTCACCACAGTAAAAACACAGTCCATTCCGACGTCTGTGTTCTTGCCGTTCAGCTCTGGTCAAAGTCCTATCACACTGCATAGGCTCAGGCCTATTCTCAGAGAACACCGCCAAATGATGCACAGCTTTGCGCTCACGCAAGCGCCGATCGATCTGAATGGCCAAGGACATAGACTCATTCAGACCAGCAGGCGTGGGAAATCCCACCATGACATCCTTAAGGGCTTCTGAAAGACCCTTTCTGAAAATTGCCGCCAGGGCACATTCATTCCACTGAGTAAGCACAGACCACTTTCTAAACTTCTGACAGTATACCTCCGCTTCATCCTGACCCTGACACAATGCCAGCAAGATTTTCTCTGCCTGATCCACGGAATTTGGTTCATCATAAAGCAATCCAAGCACCAGAAAAAACGCATCAACATCACGCAATGCAGTTAATACTTTGGGCCAGCTGTACTGTTATGACCTGGTGGTTAGGAGCACCCGGAATGACCTGATAGTTAAAACTCACGCAGGACAAGCTCTGGGATGTGGGAGCTCTGCTGACCACAATCCCTAATCCTATCACACACACTAGAAATAGCCGTGGAGTGCTCCTGACGCTCCCTAGGCGCCTCGTCACAGCCTAAGAGCTAGCTAGCCCTAGAGATAGAAAATAAAGCCTACCTTGCCTCAGAGAAATTCCCCAAAGGAAAAGGCAGCCCCCCACATATATTGACTGTGAGTAAAGATGAAAGTCACAAACGCAGAAATGAAACAGGTTTCAGCAAAGGGAGGCCAGACTTACTAAATAGACAGAGGATAGGAAAGGTAGCTTTGCGATCAGCACAAAAAACTATAAAAGACCACGCAGAGTGTGCAAAAAGACCTCCGCACCGACTAATGGTGCGGGGATACCACTCTGCATCCCAGAGCTTCCAGCTAGCAAGACAAAATCATGATAACCAGCTGGACAAGAAAACAATGAACAAATTAGATACTATCAGGAACTTAGCTTTTGCTAGAGTAGACAGGTCACCAGAAAGATCCAAGAGCGAACTGAACCAATGCAGAAACATTGACAGCTGGCATGGAGTAACGATCTAAGTGGAGTTAAATAGAGCAGCAAACCAAAGGATAAACCCCGTCACCTGTGTAAGGAACCTCAGAAGCAGCAGCTCCACTCACAGCCACCAGAGGGAGCCCACGGACACTAACCCTAACCCTAGCCCTAACCCTAGCCCTAACCCTAACTCTAGCCCTAGCCCTAGCCCTAACCATAGCGATAGCCCTAACCCTAGCCCTAACCCTAACCCTAGCCCTAACCCTAGCCCTAAACCTAGCCCCAACCCTAACCCTAGCCATAACCCTAGCCCTAATGGGAAAATGGAAATAAATACATTTTTTTAATTTTTTTATTTTTCCCAAACTAAGGGGGTGATGAAGGGGAGTTTGATTTACTTTTATAGTGGGTTATTTAGCTGATTTTTATGATTGGCAGCCATCACACACTGAAAGACGCTTTTTATTGCAAAAAATATTTTTTGCGTTACCACATTTTGAGAGCTATAATTTTTCCATATTTGAGTCCACAGAGTCATGTGAGGTCTTATTTTTTGCGGGACGAGTTGACGTTTTTATTGGTAACATTTTCGGGCACATGACATTTTTTGATCGGTTTTTATTCCGATTTTTGTGAGGCAGAATGATTAAAAACCAGCTATTCATGAATTTCTTTTGGGGGAGGCGTTTATACCGTTCCGCGTTTGGTAAAATGGATAAAGCAGTTTTATTCTTTGGGTAAGTACGATTACAGTGATTTCTCATTTATATCATTATCTAATGTTTTGGCGCTTTTATATGATAAAAACTATTTTATAGAAAAAATAATTAATTTGGCATCGCTTTATTCTCAGGACTATAACTTTTTTATTTTTTTGCTGATGATGCTGTATGGTGGCTTGTTTATATCTGTCTTTTTGATCGCATGTTATTCCACTTTTTGTTCAGCAGTATGATAATAAAGCGTTGTTTTTTGCCTCTTTTTTTTTTTCTTACGGTGTTTACTGAAGGGGTTAACTAGTGGGGCAGTTTTATGGGTTGGGTTGTTACGCACGTGGAGATACTAAATATGTGTACTTTTATTGTTTGTTTTTTTATTTAGATAAAGAAATGTATTTATGGGAATATTTTTTTTCTTTATTTAGGTTTTTTTTTTTTTTTTCACGTGGAAATTTTTTTTTTTCACTTTTTTACTTTGTCCAAGGGGGGGACATCACAGATCGCTGATCTGACAGTTTGCATAGCACTCTGTCAGATCAGCGATCTGACTTACAGCGCTGCAGGCTTACCAAGCGCCTGCTCTGAGCAGACACTTGGTAAGCCACCTCCCTCCCTGCAGGACCCGGATGCCGCGGCCATTTTGGATCCGGGCCTGCAGCGAGGAAGGAAGTAGGAGACCCTCGGAGCAATGCGATCACATCGCGTTGCTGCGGAGGTCTCAGGGAAGCCCGCAGGGAGCCCCCTCCCTGCGCGATGCTTCCCTATACCGCCGGCACACCGCGATCATGTTTGATCGCGGTGTGCCGGGGGTTAATGTGCCGGGGGCGGTCTGTGACCGCTCCTGGCACATAGTGCCGGATGTCAGCTGCGATAGGCAGCTGACACCCGGCCGCGATCGGCCGCGCTCCCCCCGTGAGCGCAGCCGATCGCGTATGACGTACTATCCTATCGGTGTTCATACGGGCCCACCCCACCTCGACGGGATAGTACGTCATATGGCAGAAAGGGGTTAAAAAATGAACTTCTGCCATTGTTTTTTTTTTTGTTTCATTTTTACTGCATTAATTGTGCATTAAAAATTACCAGAAAACATTTTTCCAAAAATGTTAAATTTTGTTAATAAAAAACAAATTGGTTGCATCAACATTTTCTGAGACCCGTAACTTTCCTATATTAACATGCTTTGCAAAAAGGAAAAAAAGAGCATGAACCGCACATCCCAAATTCATACTTTGATCTAAAGCCGCTAGGCAAAAATTTATATACTGAACATGAGGTTTTCAGTTTAACATTCTGATCAGACTGTATGAAGCCCACTGCCACTTCACGGCAAACCTCGTAGTGGGTCCTATCGCCCTAACGGAGCGGAGCCATGCGGCAACCACCGCCACAGCGGCCACGCACCAGCAGGGCGGACGGCCTGTTGCCCCACAGCACCCATGCTGCGAGACTGAGCCCCCATGACTCCAGACCGCGCCGCCCCACCAGCACAAAGCCACAGCAACAATGGCCGCCACACAGCACCAGCACCAAAATGAAAGGAGCATTGAAACTCACCTTCCTCCAGCTCTTCAGTGAGAGCCAAAATGGGCTAGACCCCATACTTTGCAGTCTCCTGCTAATTAAAATCACCTGTGCCAAATGGGAGGAGTGCTGGTCCAAGAAAGAGACAAGAACATGCTTTGCAAAAAGGAAAAAAAAGAGCATGAACCGCACATCCCAAATTCATACTTTGATCTAAAGCTGCTAGGCAAATATTTATATACTGAACATGAGGTTTTCAGTTTAACATTCTGATCAGACTGTATGAAGCCCACTGCCACTTCACGGCAAACCTCGTAGTGGGTCCTATCGCCCTAATGGAGCGGAGCCGTGCGGCAACCACCGCCACAGCGGCCACGCACCAGCAGGGCGGACGGCCTGTTGCCCCACAGCACCCATGCTGCGAGACTGAGCCCCCATGACTCCAGACCGCGCCGCCCCACCAGCACAAAGCCACAGCAACAATGGCCGCCACAGAGCACCAGCACCAGAATGTTAAACTGAAAACCTCATATTCAGTTATATTAATTTTTGCCTAGCGGCTTTAGATCAACGTATGATTTTGGGATGTGCGGTTCATGCTCTTTTTTTTTTCTTTTTTGCAAAGCATGTTCTAGTCTTCTTCTTGGACCAGCACTCCTCCCATTTGGCTCAGGTGATTTTAATTAGCAGGAGACTGCAAAGTAAGGGGTCTAGCCCATTTTGGCTCTCACTGAAGAGCTGGAGGAAGGTGAGTTTAAGTGCTCCTTTCATTTTGGTGTTGGTGCTGGGTGGCGGCCATTGTTGCTGTGGCTTTGTGCTGGTGGGACGGCGCGGTCTGGAGACTTGGGGACTCAGTCTTGCAGTATGGGTGCTGTGGGGCAACAGGCTGTCCGCCCTGCTGGTGCATGGCCGCTGTGGCGGTGGGCGCCGCAGGGCTCCGCTCCGTTAGGGCGATAGGACCCACTACGAGGTTTGCCGTGAAGGGGCAGTGGGCTTCATACAGTCTGATCAGAATGTTAAACTGAAAACCTCATATTCAGTTATATTAATTTTTGCCTAGCGGCTTTAGATAAACGTATGATTTTGGGATGTGCGGTTCATGCTCTTTTCTTTTTTTTTTTCTTTCCTATATTAACCCCTTAAGCCCCAAGGGTGGTTTGCACGTTAATGAGAGGGCCAATTTTTACAATTCTGACCACTGTCCCTTTATGAGATTATAACTCTGGAATGCTTCAACGGATGTTGGCAATTCTGACATTGCTTTCTCATGACATATTGTACTTCATGAGAGTGGTAACATTTCTTAGATATAACGTGCGTTCATTTGTGAAAAAAATGGAAATTTGGCGAAAATATTGAAAATGTTGCAATTTTCCAACTTTGAATTTTTATGCCCTTAAATCACAGAGATATGTCACACAAAATAATTAAGAAGTAACATTTCCCACATGTCTACTTTACATCAGCACAATATTTGAACCAAAATTTTTTTTGTTAGGGAGTTATAAGGGTTAAAATTTGACCAGCAATTTCTCATTTTTACAACACCAATATGTTTTAGGGACCACATCACATTTGAAGTCATTTTGAGGGGTCTATATGATAGAAAATAAAAAGTGTGACACCATTCTAAAAACTGCACCCCTCAAGGTTCTCAAAACCACATTCAAGAAGTTTATTAACCCTTCAGGTGTTTTACAGGAATTTTTGGAATGTTTAAATAAAAATGAACATTTAACTTTTTTCACAAAAAATTTACTTCAGCTCCAATTTGTTTTATTTTACCAAAGGTAACAGGAGAAAATGGACCCCAAAAGTTGTTATACAATTTGTTCTGAGTACGCTGAACTTATCTAGATGTGTGGTGAGCACTTTAACTCACCAAGTGCTTCACAGTAGTTTATAATGCAGAGCCGTAAAAATAAAAAATCATATTTTTTCTCAAATATGATCTTTTCGCCCCCAATTTTTTATTTTCTCAAGGGTAAGAGTAGAAATTGGACCCCAAAAGTTGTTGTGCCGTTTGTTCTGAGTACGGCAATACCCCATATGTGGGGGTAAACCACTGTTTGGGTGCATGGCAGAGCTCGGAAAGGCAGAAGCGCCGTTTGAGTTTTCAATGCAAAATTGACTGGAATTGAGATGGGATGCCATGTTGCATTTGGAGAGCCCCTGATGTGCCTAAACATTAAAAAACCCCACACGTGACACCATTTTGGAAAGTAGACCCCCTAAGGAACTAATCTAGATGTGTGGTGAGCACTTTGACCCACCAAGTGCTTCACAGAAGTTTATAATGCAGAGCCGTCAAAATAAAAAATCATATTTTTTCACAAGTATGATCTTTTCGCCTCCAATATATATATATATGTATATAACGCAGAGCCATGAAAATAAAAATTCTTTTTTTTTCACAAAAGTTATTTTTCAGCTCACAGTTTTTTATTTTCCCAAGGGAACAGGAGGAATTCGACCCCAAAAGTTGTTATCCAATTTGTCCTGCGTACACTGATACTCCATATGAGGGGGGAACCACCGTTTGGGCGCATGGCAGAGCTCGGAAGGGAAGGAGCGCTATTTGGAATGCAGACTTAGATGGATTGGTCTGCAGGCGTCACGTTGCATTTGCAGAGCCCCTGATGCACCTAAACAGTAGAAACCCACAAGTGACACCATTTTGGAAACTAGACCCCACAAGGAACTAATCTAGATGTGTTGTGAAAACTTTGAACCCCCAAGTGTTTCACTACAGTTTATAATGCAGAGTCGTGAAAATAAAAAATAATTTTTTTCCCACAAAAATGTTTTTTTAGCCCCCCAAATTTTTATTTTCCCAAGGGTAACAAGAGAAATTGGACCCCAATATTTGTTGTCCAATTTGTCCTGAGTATGCTGATACCCCACATGTTGGGGTAAACCCCTGTTTTGGCACATGGGAGAGCTCGGAAGGGAAGGAGCACTGTTTTACTTTTTCAACGCAGAATTGGCTGGAATTGAGATCGGACGCCATGTCGCGTTTGGAGAGCCCTGATGTGCCTAATCAGTGGAAACCCCCAATTCTAACTGAAACCCTAACCCAAACACACCCCTAACCCTAATCCCAACCATAACCCTAACCACACCCTAACCCTGACACACCCCTAACCCTAATCCCAACCGTAAATGTAATCCAAACCTTAACCCTAACTTTAGCCCCAACCCTATCCCTAACTTTAGCCCCCAACCCTAACTCTAACTTTAGCCCCAACCCTAACCCTAACTTTAGCCAAAAACCCTAACTGTAGCCCTAACCTTAACTTTAGCCCCAACCCTAACCCTAACATTAGTCCCAGCCCTAACCTTAGCCCCAACCCTAACTGTAGCCCTAACCCTAACTGTAGCCCTAACCCTAGCCCTAACCCTAGCCCTAACCCTAACCCTAGCCCTAACCCTAGCCCCAACCCTAACCCTAGCCCCAACCCTAACCCTAGCCCTAACCCTAACCCTACACCTAACCCTAGCCCCAACCCTAACCCTAACCCTAGCCCTAACCCTAACCCTAACCCTAACCCTAACCCTAATGGGAAAATGGAAATAAATACATTTTTTTAATTTTTTTATGTTTCCCTAACTAAGGGGGTGATGAAGGGGGGTTTGATTTACTTTTATAGCGAGGGTTTTAGCGGATTTTTATGATTGGCAGCCGTCACACATAGGGTTGAGTGAAACAGATCGGACAAATTCAAAAATCGCCGACTTTCGGCAAAGTTGGATTTCATGAAACCCGACCCGATCCTAGTGTGGGATCGGCCATGATGTCGTCGATCTTCGCGCCAAAGTCGCGTTTCGTATGACGCTTTCAGCACAATTTTTTAGCCAATGAAGGAAGACGCAGAGTGTGGGCAGCAAGATGACATAGGTCTCGGTCCCCACCATCTTAAAGAAGGGCATGACAGTGATTGGCTTGCTTTCTGCGGTGTCACAGGGGCTATAAAGGGGCGTGCACGCCAACCACCATCTTACTTCTGCTGATCGTAGCATAAGGTGAGGTTGCCGCAGCTTCATCAGAAGAAGGGATATAGTTAGGGAGGGAAGATTAACCCCGAAACTGCTTGTGCTGTAGCGATTTCCATTGTCCAACACCACCATTTGTTTGCAGGGACAGTGGAGGCTATATTTTTGTGCATCAGCTCTGTAGCTTATTAGGCTGCCTTATAAGGCTCCCTGATAGCTGCATTGCTGTTTGCACGCCGCTGTGCAAACCAACTGCTTTTTTAAAAGCAAAAATCCTGTTGTTCCTTTCTGCACAGTTATCTTGTTTATTTGTCCACACTTTTGTGTGCAGCAGTCCTTTTTATTGCTGCCATACTTTCCCTGAGATCATTGTAGGGAGATTGAAATTGTACTACAGTCCTTGTATTTTTTCATATATCTTCCAGCCACTTTCTGCCACTTAGATTGCGTTGTTTTATACACTGGGCCTGAGTTTTGGGTCAGTCTTCCCCCCAAAAAGGGGAGATTCAAATTCTCACAAAGTGGATCTACTGCAGTCCTGTTAGTTTGGTGTATGTCAGCCAGCCACTTTCTGCCACTTAGATTGCGTTGTTTTATACACTGGGCCTGAGTTTTGGGTCAGTCTCCCCCCCAAAAAGGGAGTTTCAAATTCTCACAAAGTGGATCTACTGCAGTCCTGTTGGTTTGGTGTATGTCAGCCAGCCACTTTCTGCCACTTACATTGCATTGTTTTATACACTGGACCTATGTTTTGGGTCAGTCTCCCCCCAAAAAAGGGAGTTTCAAATTCTCACAAAGTGGATCTACTGCAGTCCTGTTGGTTTGGTGTATGTCAGCCAGCCACTTTCTGCCACTTAGATTGCGTTGTTTTATACACTGGGCCTGAGTTTTGGGTCAGTCTCCCCCCCAAAAAGGGAGTTTCAAATTCTCACAAAGTGGATCTACTGCGGTCCTGTTAGTTTGGTGTATGTCAGCCAGCCACTTTCTGCCACTTACATTGCATTGTTTTATACCCTGGACCTATGTTTTGGGTCAGTCTCCCCCCAAAAAAGGGAGTTTCAAATTCTCACAAATTGGATCTACTGCAGTCCTGTTGGTTTGGTGTATGTCAGCCAGCCACTTTCTGCCACTTAGATTGCGTTGTTTTATACACTGGGCCTGAGTTTTGGGTCAGTCTCCCCCAAAAAAAGGGAGTTTCAAATTCTCACAAAGTGGATCTATTGCAGTCCTGTTAGTTTGGTGTATGTCAGCCAGCCACTTTCTGCCACTTACATTGCCTTGTTTTATACACTGGGCCTGAGTTTTGGGTCAGTCTCCCCCCAAAAAAGGGAGTTTCAAATCCCCACAAAGTGGATATACTGCATTCCTATTAGTTTGGTGTATGTCAGCCAGCCACTTTCCGCCACTTAGATTGCCTTGTTTTATACACTGGGCCTGAGTTTTGGGTCAGTCTCCCCCCAAAAAAGGGAGTTTCAAATCCCCACAAAGTGGATATACTGCATTCCTATTAGTTTGGTGTATGTCAGCCAGCCACTTTCCGCCACTTAGATTGCATTGTTTTATACACTGGGCCTGAGTTTTGGGTCCAGGCTTGGACTGGCCCACCAGAGAACCGGAGGATTCTCCAGTGGGCCCAGGCACTGACACCTGCTGTGTGGGTCCCCACTGCTCCAGGTCCCTCCCCCCCCCCCCCGCCTCCCTCCCACACTCCCTCCTTGAAGACGATACTCACCCTGCTCCAGCGATGGCTGGTCTTGGCGTCTGCAGCTCAGCTCCTCCTGAATGAGCGGTCACGTGGTACCGCTCATTAAGGTCATTATTATGCACATATTCATGACCTTAATTAGCGGTATCACATGACCGCTCAAGCAGGAAGAAGGTATTGCGCCAGAAGTCGGGGTGGAGAGATAAGCCATGCATACGGGGGGGGATAAGATCCATGCATTCGGGGGGGAAATACGAGCCATGCATTCAGGGGGGGAATATGAGCCATGCATACAGGACCCCCCTCCATGCATAGAGGAGGGGGGTCATTATACAGTATTGAGCATCATGTGGGATCATTATACAGTATGGAGAACTGTGTGTGGCCATTATACAGTATTGAGAATCATGTGGGGCCATTATACAGTATTGAGCATCATGTGTGGCCGTTATACAGTATGGAGCACTGTGTGGCCATTATACAGTATGGAGCATCATGTGTGGCCGTTATACAGTATGGAGCATCATGTGTGGCCAATGGACATTATACAGTATGGAGCATCATGTGTGGCCGTTATACAGTATGGAGCATCATGTGTGGCCGTTATACAGTATGGAGCATCATGTGTGGCCATTATACAGTATGGAGCATCATTTGTGGCCATTATACAGTATGGAGCATCATGTGGGATCATTATACAATATGGAGAACTGTGTGTGGCCGTTATACAGTATGGAGCGCTATGTGTGGCCATTATACAGTATGGAGCACTATGTGTGGCCATTATACAGTATGGAGCACTATGTGTGGCCATTATACAGTATGGAGCACTGTGTGGCCATTATACATTATGGAGCATGATGTGTTGCAATTATACAGTATTGAGCATCATGTGTGGCCATTATACAGTACGGAGCATCATGTGTGTGGACATTATACAGTATTGAGCATCATGTGTGGCTATTATGTGTGGCCATGTTTTTTAACACGAAAAACACCAAAAAAGGACACATTCAAGAAATGTGTCCTTTTTTGGTGTTTTTCATGTTTCAAGAAATGTGTCCTTTTTTGGTGTTTTTCATGTTAGAGTAGGACTGGCAATACGTAAGGACCCTTGGCGTGGGTTGCCAGCTTCCATATTATGGCCCTAATATCAACTAAGACCTTACATATATTTATATGTTTTTTTGCACGTATATTTTTTGCAGGGTGCAGCTGGGCCCGAATTGTTCTGTACACTGTGGCCTCTGTTCGCACAGGATGCATTTTAGCACTGGGCAGCCCGCCATAGGGCGTTATTAATAGGCTGTAGCCAGATGCTTTGTATTCCTTGTGTGAACACGCCACATACAGAGTATTTTATCTTAGTGCATTGGTGTACCACACGGCCAAACCCTTATTGAAGGCTGGCTGTTTCATTAGGTATTGCACCTGTGCATTTGCTATTTTGTTTGGGTCCGCTGCACCCTGCTTGTGCATTTGTATTGAGGCCTGTTTAGACAGGTAAGCATCTTTGCCTGTTTTTTGGTGTTTTTTCTTGAATGGGTTACAGTATACTCTATGGGGGGCTGCATTATATTCTGTTGTGGGGCTGCATTATTCTCTCGGGACTACATTATATTATGGGGGGCTACATCATACTATATGAGGGGGCTACAGTATACTCTATGGGGGGCTGCATAATATTCTGTGGTGGAACTGCATTCTCTCAGGGGACTACATTATATTCTGTGGTGGGTTGCATTATACTATATGAGGGGGGCTGCATTATACCCTATGGGGGTGCTACACTATATTCTATGGTGGGGACTGTGTCATACCTGAAGGGGTTGCATTATATTTTGTGGGGTGCTGCATTATAGTCTATGAGAGGGGACTGCGTTATATTTTATGAGGGGGCTACATTATATTCTGTGAGGGGGCTACCACAACCCTTGCTACATCATTAAGACGTGTACTACCTTATATTATACCCTGATATTAGCGTGTTTTACGGCACAATCAGTGGTCTTGTATCTATTTCTATGTAGCTACATAGTGAGCCCCAAGAATGATTTTCTCTGGTGGGCCCAAGGTGCTCCAGTCCGACGCTGTTTGGGTCAGTCTGCACCCCAAAAAGGGAGTTTCAAATTCTCACAAAGTGGATCTACTGCAGTCCTGTTAGTTTGGTGTATGTCAGCCAGCCACTTTCTGCCACTTAGATTGCGTTGTTTTATACACTGGGCCTGAGTTTTGGGTCAGTCTCCCCCCAAAAAAGGGAGTTTCAAATTTTCACAAAGTGGATCTACTGCAGTCCTGTTAGTTTGGTGTATGTCAGCCAGCCACTTTCTGCCACTTAGATTGCGTTGTTTTATACACTGGGCCTGAGTTTTGGGTCAGTCTCCCCAAAAAAAAGGGAGTTTCAAATTCTCACAAAGTGGATCTACTGAAGTCCTGTTAGTTTGGTGTATGTCAGCCAGCCACTTTCTGCCACTTAGATTGCGTTGTTTTATACACTGGGCCTGAGTTTTGGGTCAGTCTCCCCAAAAAAAAGGGAGTTTCAAATTCTCACAAAGTGATTCTACTGCAGTCCTGTTAGTTTGGTGTATGTCAGCCAGCCACTTTCTGCCACTTAGATTGTGTTGTTTTATACACTGGGCCTGAGTTTTGGGTCAGTCTCCCCAAAAAAGGGAGTTTCAAATTCTCACAAAGTGGATCTACTGCAGTCCTGTTAGTTTGGTGTATGTCAGCCAGCCACTTTCTGCCACTTAGGCCGTTATCACATTTGCAGTTGTGTCCACAGCGTTTCTTCCACATATATCCGCATGCGTTGTGTATTCCTATATTTAACATTAGGGACGCATGCGTCTGCGATCGTTTGCATTTGGCCGCATTTGACGACGCATTCGTCGTTTCATCATCTGCGGTTTTGTGCGGAAATGCAACATGTAGTAATTTTTAGAGGCATCAATTTGCCGCCTATAAACGTATGCTGTCGATTGCGTAAGGAATGCGCCAAAAAACGCATTGCTGTCTATGTGAACGCATGCGTTCACAAGCACATGCGTTTGATTGCGTTCATAAAAGCATGCGTTGCACCAGAGAAAAACATGTCTAGACACTGATAAGTCACCCCCCACATACCAGGTGATAAAGGGAGGTAGCGGACATTTGCAGGTCACTACTCAGCAGACAGCCAAGAAGAACAGACGGACCACAGCAGACAGCCACGCAGAGCATACAGACCGCAGCACCTTTGAGAAAACAAGCCTCTGAACAATGTCAGTATATCCTAGCCAATGCATTTATTTTCTATTTTCTGTCTCTACATGTCCTAATTTCTGCCATTTCTTTCTTTCTGCATGCATCAGAATGTCTTCTTCTTCTGATGAGGAGCAACGTCCTGGGCCTTCCGAAGTAGAACATGTCAGTGAAGCGAGTACTCGCCTCCTCAGATTGATAAGTATTCAATGTCAAATCTACACATTTGACAATATTTTGTTTTTCATTTTTTTGAGTACTTCTTCTACTGCGGCAGAGACTGGGCAGGAGCAGCGGAGTCACGGTCAGGTGGCAAGGCGGCAGCGTGTACGTATACAAGGCTGACTGCTGTATCCTCACTGTTGTATTCTTTAATCTTCCTTTCTGTACTTTACTCTTTCTTTTTAATTCTCTTCTAGACTACTTTTGTATCTTGACTTTCCTTATTCATGCCATTTCCTCAGCCTCTGTTTTCTTTCTTTTCCTTATGTTAATGTATCCAACATTAATGTCTTTATTTAATTTTTAGGTTCCAGAATGGGATGAAGACCTCATAGAAAATGACCTCATAGAAAATGTATGGGCAGCACGGTGGTGCAGTGGGCAGCACGGTGGTGCAGTGGGTAGCACTGCAGCCTTGCAGCGCTGGGGTCCTGGGTTCTAATCCCACCCAGGACAACATCTGCAAAGAGTTTGTATGTTCTCTTCGTGTTTGCATGGGTTTCCTCTGGGTTCTCCGGTTTCCTCCCACATTCCAAAGACATACTGATAGGGAATCTAGATTGTGAGCCCCATCGGGGACAGTGATGATAATGTGTGCAAACTGTAAAGCGCTGCAGAATATGTTAGCGCTATATAAAAATAAAGATTATTATTATTATTATGACCTCCTCATCTCCCTTGCAAGGATCCGAAAGTACAAATAGCATTGTGTTCTGGCATTTTTAAGACCGGTCCTTGCCCAGAGAACGTAAGTATTTATCCCGTGCATTAGGTTGTGTTGTATTGCCATAATCTGTGTTTCTATTCCACAGGAGTTGTCATCTGTTTAATTTTTGGTATTTTTTTTCTTTTTTCACAGCACTTGGAGCACTACTGTTGGCCCAGGTTCTGGAGTGGTCCTTCATCAAACATTTCAAAAACCTGACCGGCACATCCAAACATAGACTAAGTGTGAACAGGTGCTGAACCTAGAGTCGCCAACTCGTATATAGATAAGTAAATAAGGCAGCACACTGCAGCGCTAGAACATGCAAACTTGAAACACGAAATTTGAACTGCATTACTGCACTAGAAATATGAAAAACGAGAGCGTTTAGCGCATAAAAATGGCCAATTTTATGTGTACCTGGTAGCCCCTTTACGGCATCTCTCTTATACCACGTCCTAAACTTGCCTTACCTCGCTGAGAATAAATGTCTCCATCTTAATGGGTACATGTGAAACCTCTTCCTAGACTAAAATTCTCTCTCTCTGTGGAGGGGTATTGGACCTGCTGTAATTAAAACACCTGTGGCTAGGAGGCGGAGTGCACGATCAGAAGGCTAAAGAATACATTTCAAAAACCTGACCGGCACATCCAAACATAGACTAAGTGTGAACAGGTGCTGAACCTAGAGTCGCCAACTTGTATATAGTTAAGTAAATAAGGCAGCACACTGCCACGGACCCATCCCAGCCATCCAGCAGCGCTGCAGCAAGTGGGCCTGCCACACAAACTGGAGACCAGGAAGCTGGTCCATCAGGTCTTCCCCTTTCCCTGTCCTCTGCCACTGCCCCTTTTTTGGGGGGCTCCTCCCGGCAGCGGCAGAGGGCATCGGACAGGTCCCTCATGCCCGAGTTTTTGCACTTGAGCTCGGTTTTTCACAAAGGACTCAAGGCTTTGGGTGACTGAATGGATATTTCCCTTAGCCACATGAATACACGTATTCAGAAGGTCACCAAAAGCCTTGACCAAGTAAAAGCCAACCTCCCGAGGCCAGCACATCATTTTTTTAAACAAATTGAGCAGGGCATGTCGG
Source organism: Ranitomeya imitator (assembly GCF_032444005.1). NCBI lineage: Eukaryota > Metazoa > Chordata > Amphibia > Anura > Dendrobatidae > Ranitomeya > Ranitomeya imitator. The sequence continues at coordinate 312,555,594 of NC_091287.1, forward strand.
AACACCTTACTCCTGATCTCCAGCTTAGTGTCATGCAGGCCTGCAATGCTGCTTACGTGCAGGCTATGCAGCAGAGTCGGTATTGTCAGCAGACAGTGGCGGCATATCCACCTGTGCCTTCACTGTCACGATTAACCTCAATGCCGACCACTGCTGCATACCACTGCACGGCCACCTCTATTCCTAGCACTGCCGGACACCAGTACAACACCACCACCATGCCGAGTGCTGTTGGACAGCCCACCACCACCACCATGACAACTGCTGCTACTGCTTGGACCTCCTCCACTGACACCACGATGCAGCAGGACCCTGGCATGGTCTTCCGTACCGCCACCACCACCACGATTCAGCAGGACCCTGGCATGGCCTTCTGTACCGCCACCACCACGATGCAGCAGGACCCTGGCATGGCCTTCCGCTCTACAAGCACTATGGACTCTGGCATGGCTGCACGCTCTACGAGCACTATGGACTCTGGCATGGCTGCATGCTCTACGAGCACTATGGACTCTGGCATGGCTGCACGCTCTACGAGCACTATGGACTCTGGCACATTGCAGCCGGACCCTAACAGGTCACCCACCACGACCATGCCACGACAAATGAGTCCTCCGAGGCTTCCCAGAATCCGGCAATCTCAGAAAGGAAAAAAAAAAACAGCGGACTCTTAGTATTCCTCCCCCTTCACCTCCCAGTGTGTCTGTAATGTCAGGGTTGTCTCACCCATCTAGTGCGTCTCAAGCCTCTCATGTGTCAAGCCCTATCCCCGAACTACCAGACCCCTCAAGTTTCATTGCCCCTTCTCCTGCCACCCCTGCGTCGTCCACTGTTAGCCAGGCCTCACTGCTACACCCCCCCTCCCCCCTCGTTTACATCACTCTACCCCAAGCAGGCGCATTTAAATTTAAAGTTTGTGTAAAAAATATATATATTATGTTTTGCCCCCAATTATGTGTGGTTTATTGTTTTGGCCACATCATAGCTCCAGTAGTTAGCAAATAAATGACTGCAGCTTTGTGTGTCTTTAGTATAGAGATATGAGGTGGGCCAAAAATTAATTCATGTATTATCTCCATAATCTCTTCCTTTAGTCTGTGACTAGTGTTGCAGACTGAAGAGAAAATGGCGGAAATACAATGCAGAACTATACTCAACAGGTCAGGTGTCCAAAAACTCATTAGTTAGGGCACCTGACCTGGTGAGTAGAGTATGTGGTCAGTGTTTTATATCAGTATTTGTAAGCCAAAACAAGGAGTGAAACAATTAGGCCGGCGTCACACTAGCGAGTTTTACGGACGTATGAGTGCATTAAATACGTCCGTAAAACACGCATTACACACGGCCCAATTATTCTCTCTGCCCCAGCTCCTATCTGCCGTATTTTACTGATCCGTAATATACGGTCTTCTACGGACGTAGAAAATCGCAGCATGCTGCGTTTGTCACCGTATTGCGCAAAAAAATCGCCAATGCAAGTCTATGGGGCCCAAAAAATACGGATTACTCACGGACCAGCAGTGTGACTTGCGAGAAATACGCAGCGGTGTTAGCGAGAAAAGCCGGCAATTCAGTGCGGTGTACAGTAAAATCACACTGACAGCTTACAATAGAATAGGTGGAATAAATGTGTACACATAGAATAGGTATATATATATATATATATATATATATATGTCATTGAGACACATATATGTATATATTAATATTTCATCCAGCTCTAGATAGCTTAAAAGCCGGTAATTCAATTGCCGGCTTTTGCTATCTCCTTCAAAAACCCAACATGATATGAGACATGGTTTACATACAGTAAACCATGTCATATCCCCCTTTTTTTGGCATATTCCACACTACTAATGTTAGTAGTGTGTATGTGCAAAATTTGGCCGTTCTAGCTATTAAATTAAAGGGTTAAATGGCAGAAAAAATTGGCGTGGGCTCCCACGCAATTTTCTCCGCCAGAGTAGTAAAGCCAGTGACTGAGGGCAGATATTAATAGCCTGGAGAGGGTCCACGGTTATTGGCCCCTCCTGGCTAAAAACATCTGCCCCAGCCACCCCAGAAAAGGCACATCTGGAAGATGCGCCTATTCTGGCACTTGGCCACTCTCTTCCCATTCCCGTGTAGCGGTGGGATATGGGGTAATGAAGGGTTAATGCCACCTTGCTATTGTAAGGTGACATTAAGCCAGATTAATAATGGAGAGGCGTCAATTATGACACCTATCCATTATTAATCCAATTGTATGAAAGAGTTAAAAAAAAACACGCACACATTATTAAAAAGTATTTTAATGAAATAAACACCGTTTGTTGTAATATTTAATTGTACGCTCAATCCACTGGCTGAAGACCCTCGCTCTGTGACAAAGAAAAAATAATAAACCAACAATATACATACCTTCCGAGGATCTGTAACGTCCCACGTTGTAAATCCATCTGAAGGGGTTAATTTTTTTTACAGCCAGGAGCTCTGCTATAATGCAGCTATGCTCCTGACTGTAAAACCCCGGCGAATGAATGGAAACTAGGTCAATGACCTGTAGTTACCTTCATTCGCGGTGAGGCGCCCTCTGCTGGTTGTCCTCATATGAACTCGAGCCTGGGAACTTTTCTGAATTTTTCCCACACTCGAAGGACATCCAGCAGAGGGCGCCTCACCGAGAATGAAGGTAACTACAGGGCATTGACCTAGTTTCCATTCATTCGCCGGGGTTTTACAGTCAGGAGCATAGCTGCATTATAGCAGAGCTCTTGGCTGTAAAAAAAATTAACCCCTTCAGATGCATTTACAACGTGGGACGTTACAGATCCTCGGAAGGTATGTATATTGTTGGTTTATTATTTTTTCTTCGTCACAGAGCGAGGGTCTTCAGCCAGTGGATTGAGCGTACAATAAAATATTACAACAAACGGTGTGTTTATTTCATTAAAATACTTTTTAATAATGTGTGTGTGTTTTTTTTTAACTCTTTCATACAATTGGATTAATAATGGATAGGTGTCATAATTGACGCCTCTCCATTATTAATCTGGCTTAATGTCACCTTAGCTATGGAGGATATCCACTAAACTAAAACATAACCTTTAATAGATATAAATAAAACCTCGGATCCTAACAAGACACATACATAAAAAATACAAAAAGTGCTCAAGTGAACCAGTGCTCGAAATAAAAAATTGGATCGGTCTTACCAATTCAGACAGACATATGGAATGAATCCCTCAAGATCCATGAGGGTGGTGTTTCCAGATGCTAAGGGCCAAGGGTAGGGAGAGTTACACTGCCACTGTCTTCCCTGTAAACCCTTAGAGAAGCTCCTGTCCTGACAAGGACAGGCCCCGAGTGAGCCCTGCTATGGGAATCCACCAACCCAAATGTAGCCCTAAATGTCTCTCTTCTCCCTACACGTTTCAACTCCGATGGGGAAGCATCATTAGGGGAGTTATATGCAGGACTTAGGCTACGTTCAGACTAGCGTTGCGCGCCGCTGCGTCGGCGACGCAACGCACAACGCACACAAAAATGCGGCAAAACGCACGCAAAAACGCTGCGTTTTGCGACGCGTGCGTCGTTTTTTGCCGAAAATCGGACGCAAGAAAAATGCAACTTGCTGCGTTTTCTTGGTCCGACGCTAGCGGCAAAAAAGACGCAAGTGTTGCAAAACGCAACACACAAAAACGCATGCGTCCCTCATGTTAAACATAGGGGCGCATGACGCGTGCGTCGCCGCTGCGTCGCCCGACGCAAAGGCGACGCACACTAACAGAACGCTAGTGTGAACGTAGCCTTATCTAAGCTGCAGACACAGCCAAGCATGTTTGAACTTCTCTGGGACTTCCCAGCCACTGCGGGACCCTTTCTTGACACGGACTTATACAGACTTGTATGCACTTTTCGGATCGTCCTGTTTAGGACTCCTGAGGGGACCCATTGGCACCTCTTCTGATCATATAATTCCCCTGATGATGCTCCCCCATCGGAGTTGAAACGTGTAGGGAGAAGAGAGACATTTAGGGCTACATTTGGGTTGGTAGATTCCCATAGCAGGGCTCACTCGGGGCCTGTCCTTGTCAGGACAGGAGCTTCTCTAAGGGTTTACAGGGAAGACAGTGGCAGTGTAACTCTCCCTACCCTTGGCCCTTAGCATCTGGAAACACCACCCTCATGGATCTTGAGGGATTCATTCCATATGTCCGTCTGAATTGGTAAGACCGATCCAAATTTTTATTTCGAGCACTGGTTCACTTGAGCACTTTTTGTATTTTTTATGTATGTGTCTTGTTAGGATCTGAGTTTTTATTTATATCTATTAAAGGTTATGTTTTAGTTTAGTGGATATCCTCCATAGCTATTCCTGCATTTTCCCTGAGGGTACAGACGAGGCTAGTTTGTTATATAGGCCTTAGCTTTTTCTACTTAATGTCACCTTACAATAGCAAGGTGGCATTAACCCTTCATTACCCCATATCCCACCGCTACACGGGAATGGGAAGAGAGTGGCCAAGTGCCAGAATAGGCGCATCTTCCAGATGTGTCTTTTCTGGGGTGGCTGGGGGCAGATGTTTTTTGCCGGGGGGCCAATAACCGTGGACCCTCTCCAGGCAATTAATATCTGCCCTCAGTCACTGGCTTTACTACTCTGGCGTAGAAAATTGCGCGGGAGCCAACGCCAATTTTTTACGCCATTTAACCCTTTAATTTAATAGCTAGAATGGCCAAATTTTGCACATACACACTACTAACATTAGTAGTGTGGAATATGCAAAAAAAAGGGGGATATGACATGGTTTACTGTATGTAAACCATGTCTCAAATCATGTCGGGTTTTTGAAGGAGATAGCTTAAAAGCCGGAAATTCAATTGCCGGCTTTTGCTATCTCGCGCTGGATGAAATATATATATATATATATATATATATATATATATGTGTCTCACTAACATATATATATATATATATATATATATATAGACAGTATATATGTTTTTATTATTTTTTGAGCACATGGATCCCTTGTATATCCGTATGTCGGTTTTGCAAGCCTGCGAGAAAATCTCGCAGTACGGATGCCATACGGATTACATACGGAGGATGCCATGCGCAAAATACGCTGACACACCCTGCCTACGGAGGAGATACGGACCACTATTTTGGGTAATTTTCAGCGTATTACGGCCGTAAAATACGGACCGTATTGTCTTACGCCGAGTGTGACACCGGCCTTAGAGGTAAATTATAATATTAACATAACTAGCACCTCTGCCTTTATCACCCACTCCTGGTTTTGGATTACAAATACTGATATTAAATACAGACTAAATACTGCTAGTTTGAGGACAGCCTTGGTATGTAGTGGAAATGCATAGGAGACACGGTCAAGACAACAAAAAATAAAGTTTATTAATGAGAAATATTATTAACATTTAAGAAAATTACTGGTGCAGATAAAATTGCAACAGGACATTTACACAACATTGTCCTGCCATGACACATGTCCAATATCAGAATCAAAAAAGCGCAAATTGGTCCCGCATGTGACCAACTTCAGCAGTTGACCGCAGCGGGTGATGATGGTAATCGGGCAGTGAGTGTGCAACTGGTTCATCCAGTTCAACGTTGGGTCACTCCTTAGCCATTATGTAATTGTGCAGAACCACACAGGCTTTGACCACCTCGTCGACTGTCTCCATTTTTAGATTAATGGCTGCTGCAAGAATGCGCCATTTTGAGACTAGAATGCCAAAGGTACACTCTACTGTTCTTCGGGCCCTGGTCAGGCTGTAGTTAAAGATCCTTTTAGTGTGGTTCAAGTCCCGACTGGAATATGGCTTCAGTAGGTTTTCACACATCTGAAAGGCCTCATCCCCAACCATAACAAATGGCATCGGTGGACCTTGAATGTTGGGGAACGGTTGTGGCCGTGGAAAATTAAAATTTTTGCCATACACATGGCGGCCCAGATCAGAGTTCTTAAAAGTCTGGGAATCGTTGCCACGGCCAAAAGCTCCAATGTCCACACCGATGAAGCGACAGTCCGCATCGGCTATTGCCATGAGCACAACAGAAAAATATTTTTTGTAATTGAAGTACTCCGATCCTGTTCTGGCTGGTTTTATAATGCGGATGTGCTTTCCATCAACCGCTCCCAATCAGTTGGGGAAATCACACACACTCCAGAATTTTTCCGCAATTTCAAGCCACATGTCCAAAGTGGGGAGGGGTATAAACTCATCCCGGAGAACATTCCACAAAGCCCGACAGGTGTCCGCAACTATTCCAGACAGGGTGGAAATTCCAAGCCAGTATTGGAAGTGGAGGGATGATAAACTCTCTCCGTTTGCCAGAAATCTGTAAGAAGAAAAAAAAATTACAATCTATTCTATTTATGGTGTGGTTATGCTAAAGACAGAAAGGAAAATACCCAAAAAATACATGTCTGAACACCCAAAATTTGGACTATCATTGGTTTAGATTTGGAACGTACCTTAATTTAACCAGCAGACGTTCCTCGGGTGGAATCGATCTATGGAGCTGGGTGTCCTGTCTCCGTATGGTTCCTTGGACACAAGAAGCAAACTCCAGAACGAGTCTTGCGACATCCTTGTATATTCTTGGAATTTCTCCGGGTTGTCATTAAGCTCGACATACAGCGTGTGATAGGCTCCACGTCTCTCACGTAATTCAATAATGGGGTGTCTCCAAAAACGCCTACGCCGTCTCCTTCTCAATCTTTCGCGATTTCTGTCTTGCTCCCAAGCAAACGCACAGGCAAGAAACAGCTTGATGCTTAAATCCAGGTTGAAATAAAAGCTCTCCATGCGAAGATCCATTATGACACAACATACAGGAGCAAAATCTGAAGATTTCAGCTGTTCAAGGGTATATATATAGAGATCCCATTATACACGCCTTCTGTAGTCCCATTGGCGCTGTCTGGTTATCTAGATTTTTCTCCTGCTAAATTTTTCACCCTGCGCACCAAAAATGCAAATGCAGAAAAAAACGCATAGAAACACGTAGAAACGTGGCGTTTTTTAACCGCATGCGTTGCCCGCATGCGTCTATAAAACGCCGCGTTTGTACGTGTTTCTATGCGTTTTTTCCTGCACTTGCGGATGCGGATTAAACGCTGCGGATTCTACCGCAAATGTGAAACTAGCCTTAGATTGCGTTGTTTTATACACTGGGCCTGAGTATTGGGTCAGTCTCCCCCCAAAAAAGGGAGTTTCAAATTCTCACAAAGTGGATCTACTGCTGTCCTGTTAGTTTGGTGTATGTCAGCCAGCCACTTTCTGCCACTTACATTGCGTTGTTTTATACACTGGGCCTGAGTTTTGGGTCAGTCTCCCCCCAAAAAAAGGGAGATTCAAATTCCCAACAAGATTATATACACCTTCCACCTTGTTTTACAGTACCATATAACGGTTGTTATTTTGGTTAGATTTTCCAAAAAATGAGGAAGTCTCGTGGAAGAGGCCGTGGGCGGTGGTTGCCAGCTGGTACTGATGGTGGTGGTGGTAATGGTGGTGTATCTGGTGATAGTGGCAAAAGCACAATAGCACCTAAGGCTGGAAGTGTTGAGCCAGTGTTATCGTCTCGCTACACAAGGCCTCGAAGGCTCCCTTTTCTGGGAGTAGGAAAACGGCTTTTAAAGTCGGAGCAGCAGGAAAAAGTTTTGGCTTTCATTGCTGACTCAGCCTCACGCTCTTTCGCCTCCTCTTCAGAAAGTTCCAAATATAAAAGCAGCGAGTCATCAGTGGATGCTCCCGGTCAGGAACAAGACGTTTCCTTGTGTCCTTCACCCAAACCAAAAGTGAAGGATGCGTCAGGCGACACTACAGGTTACTCCATGGAGCTCTTTACACATACCGTGCCTGGGTTAGAACGGGAAATAGTTAACTGACCATTACAAGATGAATCGGACATGGAGTGCACTGATGCACAGCCACAGCTAGATTATAATGCTGTTCCATTGACTCAGATCACTACATCGCCCTCGCAGTGTACTGAGCCAGAATCTGACCCTGATGAGACTATGGTGCCCCGTCCCGAAGGCTATAGCACCTTACACGGTGACACAAAGGAAGGTGCACATGACATTGAAGAGGAGGTAATAGATGACCCAGTTGTTGACCCAGATTGGCAGCCATTGGGGGAAGAGGGTGCCGCTGCCAGTAGCTCTGAAGCGGAGGAGGATGATCCGCAGCAGCCATCTGCATCGCAACAGCTGTCATCTGGCAGGCCCGTATCAGGCCAAAAACGTTTGTCAAAAACAACAACAGTTTTAGGACAGCATGGCCATTCGGTGAAAGTAGCACAGCGTGCAATGCCTGAAAAGGTATTCCATAGTTGGAAGAGTGCAGTGTGGCAATTTTTTAATCAAGATCCGAATGATCAGCCAAAAGTTATCTGTAACAAATGCTCAAAGACCTTTAGCAGAGGGAAGAATCTTCAAAATGTAAATACAGCGTGCATGCTTAGACATTTAACCATCATGCACTTGCAAGCCTGGACTAACTACCAAACGTCCCGTACCGTTGGTGCACCTGCTCAGAATGAAGGTAGTCAGCAACGCTACATTGCTTCCCTCACTGTAAGCCCACCGGTTAGGACACCATCAGCAGCAAATGTGGAGGTATTGTCGCAAGGCCAAAGCAGTCAGGGAATCACAAGATTCTTGGTAGGAAACACTGTATGTAGGCCAACATCGAGAATACCATCACCAACCCTCTCTCAATCCGCCATGTCCACCACCACCGCTAGTTCCACCATATGCACCTCTCCAGTACAGCTCACCCTACAAAAGACTCTCGTTAGGAGTTTCAAAGCCCTGATGGCCTACGCAGTACCACGCTATGACCTACCCAGTCAACACTTCTTTGCGAGAAAAGCCATCCCAGCCCTCCACCAGCATGTCAAAGACCGCATTGTCCATCCACTGAGGCAATCAGTCAGTAGAAAGGAGCACCTCACAACAGATGCATGGACCAGTAAGCATGGCCAGGGACGTTACGTGTCTATCATGGCACACTGGGTTAATGTGGTGGATGCAGGGTCCACAGGGGACAGTTCTGCCTAGCCCACGGTCTAGGAAACAGTTGGCTGTAGGCGTTCGCCACCCCTCCTCCTCCTCTTCCAGAAGCGAAAGCTCGTCCACAGAGCACAGTCGCACGACCACTCCATCCGCAGCTGCCAGTGTTGCACACGAGGTGTCCCATTATTGAACAGTTAGTGGTAAGTGTCAGCAGGCCGTGTTAGAAATGAAGTGTTTGGGCGACAACAGACACACCGCGGACGTTCTGGCCGAGTCCTGGATCCACGATATGAAGGAAAATAACAAAATATCATGCCACATGAGAACCTTGAGCAAATATTGGCTACCAAACAAGCAACTCTTGTAGACCGTTTGGTTCAGGCATTCCCAGCACACAGCGGCGGTGATGATTCTCACTCGAGCCGTAGGGGGCAACATGGCAGAGGTGTTGGAGGTGCACAAATCCGAAGTGGCATTGGAAAGAGGGGTTTTATGACCAGGTTGTGGAGTGATTTTGCAATGACCGCTGACACGACAGGTAGTGCTGCATTGATTCAAAGTGACAGGAGACAGCATTTGTCCAGTATGGTTACGAACTACTTTTCCTCCCTTATCGATGTTCTCCCTCACAGGTCATTCCCCTTGGATTACTGGGCATCTTAAATAGACACCTGGCCTGAATTGGCAGAATATACATTACAGGAGCTCGCTTGCCCCGCTTCTAGTGTGCTATCGGAAAGCGTCTTCAGTGCTGCTGGTTCAATACTGACCGAAAAAAGGACACGTCTGGCTACCCAGAATGTTAATGATCTAACCTTCATTAAAATGAACCAATCATGGATTTCAAATTATTTTGCCCCACCTTCTCCTGTTGACACGTAGCTTACCTGAAAAAGTCTTGCTTTTTGCCTCCTCTTACTGACTTCTCCAACTCCTCCATTTGCAGCTGCTGAATGTCCACCATAGGCCATTTTTATACCTCCCTAAACGGGCTGACTCCCCCCACAGGGCCGTGGTCACCACCTGGCGCAAGCACCCGTGTGAGTGCCGTTTGCCTGGACAGGTGGGTGCGCCCACACTTGGGCAACGGCACTGGCACAGGGTTCCTCATAGTACAATGAAGTGTCTCTGACGGTTGTGGTGCACAACCTACATCAGACACACCATCGTAATATGAGGGGCCCTGTGCCAGTACCGCCGCCCACGAGAGAATGTTCCCCCCCAGCTCAAATAGTGCTCTACCACTGGCAATACTACCCTCTCCCTGCTCCACCGCTGTGTAGTCTGTGCTGTTAAATCCTTCAATGGCACTGCCAATACAAATTTGTTGAAATGATAGATAATAGTTAAAATATACAGGGGCCCTGGCCTCCATTTAGACCAGTTAATACTTTGCGCCTACTACCACTGTCTGCTACTCAGCAGAGGAGCCCACCCTAGTACCTAGCTATGCCGCCTGTTTAGTCCTGTTACCAATTTTGAACTGCTTTTAGCTTACTCTTGTATTTTCGCCTACTAACTGTGTCTGCGCCAGCCATTACAATTGTCCTCCACTGAACAAAGCTATGCCGCCTATTCAGTCCTGATACCAATTTTGAACTGCATTTAGCCTACTTTTGTATTTGGGCCTACTAACTGTGTCTGCACCACTCATTACATTTGTCCTCCACAGAACAAAGCTATGCCGCCTGTTTAGTCCTGTTACCAATTTTGAACTGTATTTAGCCACCTGTTTTATTTTGGGCCTACTAACTGTGTCTGCGCCACTCATTACAATTGTCCTCCACTGAACAAAGCTATGCCGCCTGTTTAGTCCTGTTACCAATTTTGAACTGCATTTAGCCTACTTTTTTATTTTGGGCCTACTAACTGTGTCTGCGCCACTCATTACAATTGTCCTCCACTGAACAAAGCTATACCACCTGTTTAGTCCTGTTACCAATTTTGCACTGTATTTAGCCACCTGTTTTATTTTGGGCCTACTAACTGTGTCTGCGCCACTCATTACAATTGTCCTCCACTGAACAAAGCTATGCCGCCTGTTTAGTCCTGTTACCAATTTTGAACTGCATTTAGCCTACTTTTTTATTTTGGGCCTACTAACTGTGTCTGCACCACTCATTACAATTGTCCTTCACTGAACAAAGCTATGCCGCCTGTTTAGTCCTGTTACCAATTTTGAACAGCATTTAGCCTACTGTTTTATTTTGGGCCTACTAACTGTGTCTGCGCCACTCATTACAATTGTCCTCCACTGAGCAAAGCTATGCCACCTGTTTAGTCCTGTTACCAATTTTGAACTGCTTTTAGCCTACTTTTTTATTTTGGGCCTACTAACTGTGTCTGCTCTACTCATTACAATTGTCCTCCACTGAACAAAGCTATGTCGCCTGTTTAGACCTGTTACCAATTTTAAACTGCATTTAGCCTACTTTTGTATTTGGGCCTATATCTGTGTTTCCTCCTCATCCTGCCCATTGCCCAGCCACTGCTAGATGAGTCTGCTGGTACATTGACCCAGACCACTACATTCTCCTTGCACTCTACACAGCCAGAATCTGACCCTGCTGAAAGTCAGGTTCCCCTTCCCGCATACTATACCACCTTACACGGGGACAAAGAGGAAGGTGCAGATGAAAGTGCAGGTTCCTTCATCAGGTGAGGGGGCATACTCGTTGGCACTGGCACAGGGCCCCTCATAGTACGCAAAAGTGTCTCTTGCAGTGGGAGGCGCCACCCGCTGTCAAACACACCGCCATACTATGAGGGGCCCTGTGCCAGTGCCAACTAGTGGGTCCCCCCTGCTTGCTCAGGATCACAGCACTTGCAAAGTTGAAATACTTACCTCTCCCTGCTCCACCACCGTGACGTATTCCACATTTCCTGGGCCCACGAAAAACTTGAGCCAGCCCTACCCCTCCCCCACAACTTTAGCCAAATGACCCCCTGTTTTCAATGCCTAACTATTTTTATAAAGTAAATTAAGATTGACAAGCTTAAGAAATAAGAATTGATGTTTTTGGCATTAAAATGAGCACTGTAGAAGTATTCCTGTCCTCCACTCACTGCTGACTTTGATTCCCCTTTGACTTGCATTGGGTTTCGTGTTTCGGTCAGCCCCCGACTTTTCAAAATAATCGCCCGATTTCACCCGACCCGACTTTTGAGAAAGTCGGGTTTCGCGAAACCCGACTCGATCCAAAAAAAGTAAAAGTCGCTCAACTCTAGTCCTAACCCCAGAAACTTCCTCACCCGATACAGATTGGGATAATGAGCGACAACAGAAATACCGCCAAGTACAAGAGTGTGTAGAAAGAAGCTTGTCCCAGGCAAGACAAAAACAAGAGAGAGACTGTAACCAACGTGCCCTTGCAATTCCCTTGTCACCAGGTGAACAAGTGCTAAAGCGTAAGAGAAGAATGCACAAACTCGATGACCAGTGGGAAGCAGAACCATATTCCATCTTACCATCCAACTTTGACAATACGAAAGTATGCCTTATAAGCAAAGATGGAGGAGAAACTTCAACTGCAGTATCCAGAGATCACCTTAAAGTATGTCCTGATAAACTGAGAGACAAGGAAAAAGACCCCTGTAATCCTCAACCTACAGAAGAAGAAAAGAAAATCCATACTGTTCTTGGACATTTTCCCCAGTTTTGGACTCAAATACATCAGGCCATAGTGATACCTGTCTTGACTTTTCCCCAGTTGGAAATACCAGAAGAAGTGACTCAGAACCATCCTGAACCAGAAGAGACTTTACACCAGCGGCACAAGCAGCAAACGTCACCCCAGCAGTGAAACCAGAGAATCCACCCTCTGCTATCGGTGAATCTGTCAGACCCATGGTGAATCTAAGAAGTCGCAAACAATTACCCAGTTTACCTACACAATGCAGGCTCACAAGTAGCGCATACACTAGTGGGTACACAACAGCTACAGCAAACATATTAGACCAGGTCTACTCGTAGCACCAAGGGTCAAATCCCAGCCTGTTACAGGGACTAAAAATGTCAATAATTGGTGTTACCTGTTTGAAATGTTTGCATACATTTATTACAGGTTTAAAATGGACATTGGAGTAATGGACAGTGGATTACCCAAAAACTGTCTCTGTACATAGTTGGCACCCTCAAGGTGCACCCTGGTTCTACCCACCTTGCTGGCGTGGGTAGGGCCTTGTTTCTTCAGACCTGAAGCAGAAAACCGTCTGGCGCGGCCGAACCCCGGGTCAGGATATTCCTTGTAGCCTGCCCAAGTACTACATTGGGGGTTTATGATGGGTCCCTCGCTTCGGTACTGTTTTTATAAACAAGGACACCCTGGAATAAGACCAGATGTACATTTATAAATTTGTTTGCAACGTTCAAGCCAAAAGTGCCTCCCGTAAGGGATGAAAAAGTTTAACCTGTTTATGTATTTGAAAATGTTTTTGCACCTTGTAACCTGTTGTTTATGTTTTCTTTTCCCAGTCCGGGAGTACTGGATTTAACGGGGGGGAATGTGGCACCCCAGGAGTTCGGGTACCACAGTAGTGCTGCCTTCCTCTCGGGGAGGGTAGTGCTATGCCTGGAAACAAGAGGGATCTATTTGGCAGGTAACCTCACACACACAACACCTTCTGAATCCAGGCCAGGAGGGGGAGGTCAAAACCCGGTTTTAGGTGAACTTCCCTGAATAAAGATCCTGGTCTGGAGGAGGAGTCAGTTTAGTCTGGAGTAGACACTAGACAGTGAAGGGAAAGGAGCACAGAGGAGAACATAGGGCTCAAGGAGGCTGCGAGTGGGCCTGTGGTACAGCAGCATTCTGGAGCTCGGAGTCACCATGCAGAGACCCCAGAAATATTGGCTCAAGCTGCCTACCATACAGACAGCTGTCCCAGGACAGGGGAAAGAACCAGTACCTTGTTAGGACCCTTCAGGCAGCAAGGGACTTATAGCAAGCACAAAGTGGAAGATTCCCAACCTGACTTGTCAAGGTGATTTCACTTGTTTCTGGGCTGCCTGGACACCTAATGTACCTGTTGCCGGTACCCTGGACTGAGGCCTATTACATCTTCAGTAAACCAGGTAAAGACTGCAACGCTGTGTCCTTTACTCATTGACCGGCATACACCATCATCGCCATACACCTTGGGAGCCCTGGGGAACCCGCTTCACGTGTGGGAAGCATCACCATCATTGCTGCAACAACATCCCCCAGAGGACCCCTTTAAAGCAGCGTCGGTCCCCCTATTGACCAAACTCCACTGGTGGCGTCACGACAGACTTTATCACAATTCCCTTTAAAGACCGTTCCCCTTTTTACAGTGAGTCCCAGTGCCACAGACCGGGTCACATCCACCGTGACATCCCCTTTAATAGCGACCGGACCCGGTACCGAGTACCCCACTGCCTTGGTGCGCGTCTCATTACACTTATCAGTCCAACGACGTCAGAAAGTAGAATCCTGAATTCAAGCGGTGGCACCAAGGCAATGGCGCACAAGGAGTCCGGCGTCATCCTGATAGGGAATGTAGATTGTGAGCCCCATTGGGGACAGTGATGATAATGTGTGCAAAACTGTAAAGCGCTGTGGAATATGTTAGCACTATATAAAAATAAATATTATTATTTATTATTATGTTACTTGGCAGATGCAAGCGGGTGTATCAGGATACAGTTAACAGAGGGTAATCCCGCGTTCTTGTCTCAGCATGCGTGGGTCTAAGCCCTGACAGAGGACTTTGTCACTAATGGTATCCGGTGTCAGCGTAAACTTCGCTGGTCTCTGTCGGCAGTCTCTGGTTGAGGAAAAAACACCATAAGAGGAAAAAACCTCCATTAACTAAAGACAAAAAACACCAGTACACAGGCAAAGGTGCTTAACTGTCACGGCCTCTAAACAATTGCACTATCAAGGTGCAGCGGACCCAAGTTAAGATGGCAACTACACAGGTGCTGTAATACCGATGTGAGGCAGCCAGCCTACAATCAGGGATTTGCCACTTGATACACCAGTGCAAACAAATAATCTGTATATGGCGATGTTCACACAGAAAATGCAGAGCATATGGCTCAAAGCCTATTAATGACGCCATATGGCCGGCTAACCAGTGCTGACTAATGCATCCTGTGGGAACAGAGGCCACAGTTTATAGAGCCATCTAGGGACCAACTGCACCCCGAAAAATATAAAGTGCACAAAAACATAACAATGTATGCAAGGTATTGGCTGATATTATGGCCACAATACCGTATATACTCGAGTATAAGCCGAGATTTTCAGCCCACGGTCTTCGGTGCTGCAGCTTCTTCCCCTCTTCAGCGGTCACGTGGGACTGCTCATTAGAGAAATGAATAAGCGGCTCCACCTCCCATAGGGGTGGAGCCGCCTATTCATTTCTCTAATCAGCGGTAACGGTGACCGCTGATAGAGGAAGAAGCTGCGGCACCGAAGACAGCTGTCCGGGGGAAGGAGCCGGACGCCGGGAGCAGGTAAGTATGTAATATTCACCTGTCCGCATTCCAGCCGCCGGGCGCCGCTCCATCTTCCCGGCGTCGCATTATCTTCCCGGCGTCTTTGCGCTCTGACTGTTCAGGTCAGAGGGCGCGATGACGCATATAGTGTGCGCGGCGCCCTCTGCCTGATCAGTCAGAGCGGAGACGCCGGGACGAGACGCCGGAACGAGACGCCGGGAGCTGCAAGCAAGACAGGTGAGTATGTGTTTTTTTTTTTTTTTTACTGCAGCAGCAGCAGCGACAATGGCAGAGCTTTTTATGGGGCAATATGAACGGTGCAAGAGCACTATATGGGGCAGAGCTTTCCATGGGGCAATATGAACGGTGCAAGAGCACTATATGGGGCAGAGCTTTCTATGGGGCAATATGAACGGTGCAAGAGCACTATATGGGGCAGAGCTATAGGGCAATAATGAACGGTGCAGAGCACTATATGGGGCACAGCTATAGGGCAATAATGAACGGCGCAGATCACTATATGGGGCAGAGCTATAGGGCAATAATGAATGGCGCAGAGCACTATATGGCACAGCTATGGGGCAATAATGAACGGTGCAGAGCACTATATGGGGCACAGCTATAGGGCAATAATGAACGGCGCAGAGCACTATATGGGGCAGAGCTAAAGGGCAATAATGAACGGTGCAGAGCACTATATGGGGCACAGCTATAGGGCAATAATGGACGGCGCAGAGCACTATATGGGGCAGAGCTATAGGGCAATAATGAACGGCGCAGAGCACCATATGGCACAGCTATGGGGAAATAATGATCTATTTTTATTATTGAAATTCACCGGTAGCTGCTGCACTTCCACCCTAGGCTTATACTCGAGTCAATAAGTTTTCCCAGTTTTTTGTGGCAAAATTAGGGGGGTCGGCTTATACTCGGGTCAGCTTATACTCGAGTATATACGGTACTTAAGCTGGCAACCCACGTCAAGTGTCCTTACATTTGCTAGTCCTAATCTAACAATAAAAATCACCATATAGCGTCATTAATAGTCTTTGAGCCATATGCTCTGCATTTTCTGTGTGAACATCGCCACATACAGATTATTTGTTTGCACTGGTGTACCAAGCGGCCAATCCCTGATTGTAGGCTGGCTGCCTCATCGGTATTACTGCACCTGTGTAGTTGCCATCTTAACTTGGGTCTGCTGCAGCTTGATAGTGCAATTGTTTAGAGGCCGTGACAGGTAAGCACCTTTGCCTGTGTACTGTTTTTTTTTATCTATATTTAGTGGAGGTCTTTTCCTCTCATGGTGTTTTTTGTTGTTAGATTAGGACTGGCAAAATATAAGGACCCTTGACGTGGGTTGCCAGCTTAAGTACTGTGGCCAAAATATCAAACAATACCTTGCATACATTGTTATGTTTTTGTGCAGTTGGGACCTAGATGGCTCTGTAAGCTGTGGCCTCTGCTCACACAGGATGCATTAGTCAGCACTGGTTAGCCCACCATATGGCATCATTAATAGGCTTTGAGCCACATGCTCTGCATTTTCTGTGCGAACATCGCCACATACAGATTATTTTCTTGCACTGGTGTACCAAGCGGCCAATCCCTGATTGTAGGCTGGCTGCCTCATCGGTTTTACTGCACCTGTGTAGTTGCCATCTTAACTTGGGTTCGCTGCACCTTGATAGTGCAATTGTTTAGAGGCCATGACAGGTAAGCACCTTTGCCTGTGTACTGGTGTTTTTTAGTCTCTGGTTGAGGATCTGAGGCCCATTAGGCTTGGGCCTGCTCCATCCCGTTGCACACAGGTCGGAGCCCTGACTATGTCCTCCTGCGCGCTGCACGTTCCCTCCAGGTCTGCCCTGCTTCCCACGAGCTGCAGCTTTAGAAGAGCCGTGCCCCCTAACACTGAGTGCAAAGGTCGGTCTGGGGTTTTAAGCTTTCCCCCGTGCAACTTGGATGACAGCTCCCACAGTTCCGGACTCGAAATCGAAAAGGTACGCCTAGTCCGGTCCTTCTCCTTACATCATCATCAGGGGTTATAAAAGGACAGCAGCCGCCCAACTCTGCACACTGATGCCAGTGCAAAGCTCTATGACAGTTCTTATTGGAGGGAGGGAGTGGTTGTCAGGTATGTGTGAGTGCACTACTTAACCGATTAAACCCCAAGGTTATTAATGGAGAGGCATCAATAATAAAACACAGACACCCAGGAAAAAGTCCTTTAATTGAAAGAAAGACACAGACTCCTTTAATATTCTTAATCAAACCATACTTACGACCTCGCCTAATTCCACCGAAGCCCTCAATCTCATGTAATAAAAGGAAAATAAAAAAAATCAATATACCATTCCTGTCCATCGTACTGTCCCACGCCATAATCCATGTCTGGGGATAAACAGTTTTCAACCTTGACGGTGCCAAGATGCGACTTTCGCAACTGAAAATCACTTGTGAATGAGCTGCTGGTAGTGCACCTTCAGTGACTAGCAGTGACGTCACTGAGGCTGCACTCCCAGCCGGCCTGAACTGCGGTGACCCCTAAACCGTGGGAAAATGTCAGTGATGAGGTCACTGCAGTTCGACCTCAGTGTCTTCACAGCAGATACTGTGGGAAAATGCCAGTGATGAGGTCACTGCAGTTCAAGCTTTGTGTCTTCACAGCAGATCACCGTGAGAATTTTTCACAGTGGCTCCAACACTGTATGATGTCCCCATCACTGTACTCTCCACACTGTATGATGACCCCCTAGATAGCCTCCATATAGTATAATGCACCAGATAGTTCTCAATATAGTATAATATACTCCCCATAGGCCTCCACATACAGTAGTATAATGCATTACCCATTGGCAAACTCTATAGGGTGTAATGCACCTGCAGCTCCCCAGAGACCTGGTTGTTGCAGTAACGTTGCTCTGCCACTAAGGGGAGTGATGGTACGTCTGATGGCACTAAAGGAGTTCTTCTGACCAGGTATCACCAGCACACATTACACTTCACACTCCGGCCACTAGGGGGAGCAAAAGGTTTTATTTATTAGGCCACTCCTCACACTGGTAAAACTAGGGGTTGGATAGGAAGTTAGTCAGAAGCTGACTGGGTTGGATTCAGGCAACATCCCGTGGCAGGGGGTGTTGCAGGGAGAAGATTCAGGGGGGTCCCTGTCAGGCGTGGGAACCTGGCAGGTACCTAGCGACAAGAACAGAACGTTACGGAAAAGCGCCCGCACTACCCGCGGCGGTATCCTAAAAAAGAGACACGAAGCAAAGGATATTGTGGACAGTGAGAAACGAGATCAAGCACAAAGGAGAGCCAGTAGGAGTCGTGCCTGGAGAACGGCAACATCCTACTGAGGCGCGTAGCCGGTGCCCGGAACACCGAGGAAGTGACTGACTTTATGCCTTACTTCAAATACCGCAGGACAGTTAATTATAGGTTGGCTATCTACCTTACATCACCTAAGCAGACATAGGGGGCAACGCGTGGAGAGGGGCGTCTCTAGGGTCCCAGAAGAGCTCCGAGCCTACCCGTCAAATGGGTGCGTCCTAGCCATAACATACTGGGGGACGGAGAACTAGAAAGAACTGGAACGAATTAGAACGAACGAGAATAGAAGTTGTGAGGACTATCCCGAATGCTCAGCAGGGAAGCACTACAACACACAGGCGCTAGTGGTAGGCAAAGATTTCCACCTGCAAAGGGAACTCTGGATGTGCCTTCGGACCGGCCGGTCTCAGACAGCCCTGTTAACTGTGCTCTGGATTGTGGATCCTGAAGTCTTCAGTAAAGAGGTAAAGAGACTGCAACCCTGTGTCCTCGTTATTGTCTGCACCTCACACCATCACCATCCACCTTACTGGGAAGCTCTGGGGACATACTTCACCTGTGGGAAGGTATACCATCTAGCTGCTATCACATCACCCCAGTGGACCCCAAGCAGCGTCGGTCACCCTGACCGAACACCACAGTTGGCGTCACAAAACCTTGACAAACTACCATCACCCCTTTTATTGGACGCCCCTTAGCAGGGTCACGGACCGGGTCCAGCCACCGTGACATCCCCAGAACTGAGCCAGCAGAGGACCGGTACCAAGTAACCCGCAGCCCTGCGTCTGGGGGCGCTCCAACTTGGCGTCACAAGCAGGATCTACTTAAGCCTGAGAAGCAGGTCATGTGTGCCTTGGAACTGTAATTAAATTGTGCTTGACATTGCAAAGACTGTGTATTGCTGATTGCCTCAAGATTCCCGCCAAAACCGCCGCCATTGCTGCGCCACGAGGAGCGCCAGAGAAGAAGGAGGGCGTGCCATGGGAGGAGATTGCGAAAGCGGCGCCAAAAAGTAGCAACCGCCCCCTCCAACTACGGCTGCAGGATGACGAGCTCAGGAATGCAGGAGCTCAAACCCCAGAAAATGGCAGAGCCTCGTGTGTGTGCCGCCGTAGATCAAGGAGCGGAGATGACGACCAGCGGGTGCCTGAGCGACGACAAAGTGACCCAGGATCACTGCAACCCAACGGAGCCGAACCAGGGCTTGCCACCACATTGGGATCCGGACTTCTTGGAGCTGCCGGAGGAGGCATTGAACCACTCGACTCCAGACGTGGGGTCGGCGATGGCGAGGAAATGGAAGTCGGAGCTGTGCTGGAAGATCGCGCAAGGAGAACCGTGGTCAGAGCCGCAACAGACTCCAGCGTCCTCGTCAGCGAAGCCGACCAACATCGGTGGAACCACATCAGACGCAGGTACCAAAAGCGACCCTGCCCCACCGACCGATCCAGCTCCAGTGACCGCTCCCCGTCCCATTGATGACTAGTCTCCCGCTACTGAGATTGTGGTGGCGGCCCTCTATGCTATGAAGGGAATACTGCCCCTGCTACCGACACCTCTGGGTAAACCGATAGACGTGAGTCCCAGGGGGGTGGTCTTCGAATGGGATGCCCCCCGGTTCCAACCAGACGGGTCCCGACAAGAGGGCTCTTACGTCATCAGGCTCACCTGGGAGCAGTATAGACGAAGCTTGATTTCACAATGGAAAGACCGGGAACGAATGGAACAGGCTGTCCGACCAGAGGCACGGGTGCCCCTCGTCAATTGCTGCCCTGAGAGTTTGGTGAAACAGGGGATAGTGCTGGCCTTCCACCTGGGAAGGGGTTGTGGCTTTATACTGGAGCCAGGACTGTTGACTGAGGTCTTTGTGACTAGCTGTAACGTAGAACCCCAATCCCACAGTGTACCTCCAATCCGAAACTTGTACAGAGGGGATCATGTGACCTACACCCGCCACTGGAGTGAGCAAGGGTGGTATGCTAAGAGAGTCAAACGCTGCGCGCTTGTGGTCGCGCCATCTACGATCGTGACTGAAACTGTTGGTGGCACTCCACTGACCCCTGATCCCACAGGATCCAGCACTACTACCCCGGCGTGTGGTGCCCTGCTTGCGGAGTCTGCCACCGGCACCACCATTCGTACCCAGACCACTGCTGATTTGATGAAGACAGTGTTGGACGATGACATAGAGACAGACCTTCCCCGGGCGGGAAGTGGTCACCACCGGCTGATGTCCTGTCACTTGCTATAGAGATAAACCTCGTAAACCTGAAACTGTAAATAGTTAACTAACTGTCTCTTGCTCTTTTTCTACTTGAACCCGTTTAGGGTTAATTCTTAAAGGGGTCCCTTTGTTTACCCGGGATCCCTATTGTTTATGTTTTCTTTTGCACAAGTTCATCACTGTTTAACCCCTTCACCCCAAAGCCTGTTTTCACCTAAGTGACAGGGCCAATTTTTACAATTCTGACCACTGTCACTTTATGAGGATATAACTCTGAAACGCTTCAACGGATCCTGGTGATTCTGACATTGTTTTCTCGTGACATATTGTACTTCATGATAGTGGTAAAACTTCTTCGATATGACTTGCATTTATTTGTGAAAAAAACAAAAATTTGTCGGAAATTATGAAAATTTAGCAATTTTCAAACTCTTAGTTTTTATGCCCTTAAATTAGAGAGTTATATCACATAATATAGTTAATAAACAACATTTCCCACGTGTCTGCTTTACATCAGCACAATTTTGGAAACATAATTTTTTTTTGTTAGGACGTTATAAGGGTTAAAAGTTGACCAGCGATTTCTCATTTTTGCAACAAAATTTGCAAAACCATTTTATTACGGACCACCTTACACTTGAAGTGACTTTGAGGGGTCTATATGACAGAAAATGCCCAAAAGTGACACCATTCTAAAAACTGCACCCCTCAAGGTACTCAAAACCACATTCAAAAAGTTTATTAACCCTTCAGGTGCTTCACAGGAATTTTTTGAATGTTTAAAAAAATTGAACATTTAACTTTTTTTTCACAAAATTTTTACTTCAGGTCCAATTTGTTTCATTTTACCAAGGGTAACAGGAGAAATTGGACCACAAAAGTCGTTGTACAATTTGTCCTGAGTACGCCGATACCCCATATGTGGGGGTAAACCACTGTTTGGGCACATGGCAGAGCTCGGAAGGGAAGGAGCGCTATTTGACTTTTCAATGCAAGATTTGCTGGAATTGAGATCGGAGCCCATGTCACGATTGGAGAGCCCCTGATGTGCCTAAACAGTGGAAACCCCCACAGGTGACACCATTTTGGAAAGTAGACCCCCTAAGGAACTAATCTAGATGTGTGGTGAGCACTTTGAACCTCCAAGTGCTTCACAGAAGTTTATAATGTAGAGCCGTAAAAAAAATTTTTTTATTAATTTTCACAAAAAATGATCTTTTTGCTCCAAATTTTTTATTTTCCCAAGGGTAAAAGGATAAATTGTACCCCAATAGTTGTTGTGCAATTTGTCCTGAGTACGTCGATACTTCATATATGGGGATAAACCACTGTTTGAGCGCATGGCAGAGCTCGGAAGGGAAGGAGTGCCATTTGACTTTTCAATGCAAAATTGGCTGGAATTGAGATCGGACGCCATGTCGCATTTGGAGAGCCCCTGACGTGCCTTAACAGTGGAAACCCCCCACAAGTGACCCCATTTTGGAAAGAAGACCCCCTAATGAACTTATCTAGATGTGTGGTGAGCACTTTTAACCCCCAATTGTTTCACTAAAGTTTAGAATGTAGCATTGTGAAAATTAAAAAATCATTTTTTCTTTCCACAAAATGATGTTTTAGCCCGCAATTTTTTTTTTCCCAAGGGTAACAGGAGAAATTGGACCACAAATGTTATTGTCCAATTTGTCCTGAGTACGATGATACCCCACATGTGGGGGGGAACCACCGTTTGAGTGCATGGCAGAGCTCGGAAGGGAAGGAGCACCGTTTGAAATGCAGACTTAGATGGAATGGACTGCAGGTGTCATGTTGCATTTGCAGAGCCCCTGATGTACCTAAACAGTAGAAACCCACCACAAGTAACCCCATATTGGAAACTAGACCCCCCAAGGAACTTATCTAGATGTGTTGTGAGAGCTTTGAACCAACAAGTGCTTCACTACAGTTTATAACGCAGAGCCGTGAAAATAAAAAATATTTTTTTTTCCACGAAAATGATATTTTATCCTCATGTTTTTATTTTCCCAAGGGTAACAGGACAAATTGGACCCCAAAAGTTGTTGTCCAACTTGTCCTGAGAACGCTGATACCCCATATGTTGGGGGGAACCACTGTTTGGGTGCACGGCAGAGCTCGAAAGGGAAGGAGCGCCATTTGAAATGCAGACTTAGATGGATTGGTCTGCAGGCGTCATGTTGCATTTGCAGAGCCCCTGATGTACCTAAACAGTAGAAACCCCCCACAAGTGACCCCATATTGGAAACTAGACCCCCAAAGGAACTTATCTAGATGTGTTGTGAGAGCTTCGAACCAACAAGTGTTTCACTACAGTTTATAACGCAGAGCCGTGAAAATAAAAAAAATTTTTTTTTTCCACGAAAATGATATTTTATCCCCTATGTTTTTATTTTCCCAAGGGTAACAGGACAAATTGGACCCCAAAAGTTGTTGTCCAACTTGTCCTGAGAACGCTGATACCCCATATGTTGGGGGGAACCACTGTTTTGGCACACAGGAGAACTCGGAAGGGAAGGAGCCCTGTTTTACTTTTTCAAAGCAGAATTGGCTGGAATTGAGATCGGACGCCATGTCGCGTTTGGAGAGCCCCTGATGTGCCTAAACAGTGGAAACCCCCAATTATAACTGAAACCCTAACCCCAACCCTAACCCTAATCCTAGCCCTAGCCCTAACCCTAGCCCTAACCCTAGCCCTAACCCTAGCCCTAACCCTAACCCTAACCCTAGCCCTAACCCTAGCACTAACCCTAGCACTAACCCTAGCACTAATGGGAAAATGGAAATAAATACATTTTTTTACATTTTATTATTTTTCCCTAACTAAGGGGGTGATGAAGGGGGGTTTGATTTACTTTTATAGCGTTTTTTTGGCGGATTTTTATGATTGGCAGCCGTCACACACTAAAAGACGCTTTTTATTGCAAAAAATAGTTTTTGCATCACCACATTTTGAGAGCTATAATTTATCCATATTTTGGCCCACAGAGTCATGTGAGATCTTGTTTTTTGCGGGATGAGTTGACGTTTTTATTGGTAACATTTTCAGGCAGATGACATTTTTTGATCGCTTTTTATTCCGATTTTTGGGAGGCGGAATGAACAAAAACCAGCAATTCCTGAATTTCTTTTAGGGGGGGCGTTTATACCGTTCCACGTGTGGTAAAATGGATAAAGCAGTTTTATTCTTCGGGTCAGTATGATTACAGCGATACCTCATTTATGTAATTTTTTTTATGTTTTGGCGCTTTTACACAATAAAAACTATTTTATATAAAAAAATAATTGTTTCTTGCATCGCATTATTCTGAGAGCTATAACTTTTTTATTCTTCTGCTGATGATGCTGTATGGCGGCTTTTTTTTTGCAGGACAAGATGACGTTTTCAGCGGTACCATGGTTATTTATATCCGTCGTTTTGATCGCGTGTTATTCCACTTTTTGTTCGCCTGTATGATAATAAAGCGTTGTTTTTTGCCTTGTTTTTTTTTTTTTTTTTTTTTGCGGTGTTCACTGAAGGGGTTAACTAGTGGGATAGTTTTATAGAGCGGGTCGTTACGGACGCGGCGATACCAAATATGTGTACATTTATTGTTTTTTTTTTTTTTTACATAAATAAATGGATTTATTGGGAAATGTTTTTTTTTTTTATTTGGGGATTTTTTTTTATTTTTTTTTACACATTCTATTTTTTTTTTTTTTTACTTTCTAACATTGTCCCAGGGTGGGACATCTCTGTATTAGATCAGATCGTTGATCTGACACTGTGCATAGCACACTGTCAGATCAACGATCTGACAGGCAGCTTAGCTGGCTTCCAGCGCCTGCTCTCAGCAGGCGCCGGCTAGCCAGGTCACTTCATGACCCGGAAGGAGTCCGGCGGCCATCTTGGATCCGGGGACTCCTTCCGGGTCACCGGAGCAACGCGATCTCATTGCGTTGCTCCGGTGGGAGAGCGCAGGGAGCCCCCGTCCCTGCGCGATCCCCCTCTATGCCGCTGTCACTACTGACAGCGGCATCAGAGGGGTTAAATGCCCGCGATCGGCGATAGCGCCGATCGTGGGCATTGCTGCGGGGTGTCAGCTGTCATATACAGCTGACACCCGCACCCGATCACCGCGGCGCTCAGCGCGAGACCGCGGTGATCGATGCGCCGTACTAGTACTGCTGCTGGCACTAATGCAGTGCCGGCAGCGCAGTACTAGTACGGCGCATGGCGCGAAGGGGTTAAAGGACTGCCGGATCATGGACGGTGAATGATTCAAAAACTGTTTTGTATATAGTTCGCACCTTATTAAGGTGGCCTCTGCTGGTTCTACAACGAAAGAAGGCTATGTGAAGAGACTGCTTTGAACACAGCACAGAAGGTCTTGCTTTCAAACGGACTTGCAGACAGAGAGAATCTGCACTACCTCAAAGAGACTTGGTTCCCTCTTAAAGGGAATGTTCACATGTTGCACTTAAGTATAATGTTGCCTTAGGAAAGTTAAAGAATTGTAATAATGTTGAGATTTAGAAACTGTTGATAATGTTGCTAGAGATTGAGGACAGGAAAAGTTGAAAGTGAACCCGTAGGGGTTAGAGAGTCCTCCTGAGAACCATAGGAAGATGGTTGGTTGCTGATAGAAAGACAATGACAGTAGGCCCAGCCAAGGAGCTAGGCGGTCCTGCATTGGTGAAGTTAGAAAATAAAGAAAAAGTTGAGTTTGCATTAAAGTATTTTATAGTAAGCCTTTAGTGGGTTCAGCCTATACGCCCTTAAAGGAAAAGTTAAATTATTGTTCAGAATTTGCACTTAGTAGAATACCCGGCAGGGTACCAGAAGTTATTTATAGTCGGAATGTTATTTAAAATATTTAACCTTGTTTTCGTTTGTAACGTTCAAGTGTCCTCACCTCCCATAAAGGGAAGCATTTTTATATTTACTTGTTTCAAGCATTCCAAAACTTTGTATGTCTTTTGCTAACATGTATTGTTGTTCTTCTTCCCAGTCCAGGAGTACTGGATTTAACCGGGGGGGAGTGCAGCGCCCCAGAGACCTGGTCGTTGCAGTAACGTTGCTCTGCCACTAAGGGGAGTGATGGTACGTCTGATGGCACTAAAGGAGTTCTTCTGACCAGGTATCACCAGCACACATTACACTTCACACTCCGGCCACTAGGGGGAGTGTTATGACCTGGTGGTCAGGACAATAATGGACCTGGTGGTTAAGAGCACACGGAATGACCTGATAGTTACTGATAATAAGGACGAGCTCTGGGACGTGGGAACTCTGCTGACCGCAATTCCTAAACCTATCAAACACACTAGAAATAGCCGTGGATTGCGCCTAACGCTCCCTATGCAACTCGGCACAGCCTAAGAAACTAGCTAGCCCTGAAGATAGAAAAATAAAGCCTACCTTGACTCAGAGAAATTCCCCAAAGGAAAAGGCAGCCCCCCACATATAATGACTGTGAGTAAAGATGAAAATACAAACACAGAGATGAAATAGATTTAGCAAAGTGAGGCCCGACTTACTGAACAGACCGAGGATAGGAAAGGTTACTTTGCGGTCAGCACAAAAACCTACAAAAAGACCACGGAGAGGGCGCAAAAAGACCCTCTGCTCCGACTCACGGTGCGGAGGCGCTCCCTCATCGTCCCACAGCTTCCAGCAAGCAAGACTACAAATTAAATAGCAAGCTGGACAGAAAAATAGCAAACCAAAGAAATACAAGCTGGAACTTAGCTTCTGATGGAAAGACAGGTCACAAGAATGATCCAGGAGTGAACTAGACCAATACTGGAACATTGACAGGTGGCATAGAGCAAAGATCTAAGTGGAGTTAAATAGAGCAGCAGCTAACGAATTAACCTCGTCACCTGTGAAACTCAGAAACACCCACCAGAGGAAGTCCATGGACAGAACCAGCCGAAGTACCATTCATGACCACAGGAGGGAGCCCGACAACCGAATTCACAACAGTACCCCCCCCTTGAGGAGGGGTCACCAAACCCTCACCAGAGCCCCCAGGCCGACCAGGATGAGCCAAATGAAAGGCACGAACCAGATCGGCAGCATGAACATCAGAGGCAAAAACCCAGGAATTATCTTCCTGACCATAACCCTTCCACTTGACCAGGTACTGGAGTTTCCATCTCGAAACACGAGAATCCAAAATCTTCTCCACCACATACTCCAACTCCCCCTCAACTAACACCGGGGCAGGAGGATCAACGGATGGAACCACAGGCGCCACGTATCTCCGCAATAACGACCTATGGAACACATTATGGATGGCAAAAGAAGCAGGAAGGGCCAAACGAAATGACACAGGATTGATAACCTCAGAAATCTTATACGGACCAATGAAACGAGGCTTAAACTTAGGAGAGGAAACCTTCATAGGAACATAACGAGACGACAACCAAACCAAATCCCCAACACGAAGTCGGGGACCCACACAGCGCCGACGGTTAGCGAAACGTTGAGCCTTCTCCTGGGACAATGTCAAATTGTCCACCACATGAGTCCAAATCTGCTGCAACCTATCCACCACAGTATCCACACCAGGACAGTCCGAAGACTCAACCTGCCCTGAAGAGAAACGAGGATGGAAACCAGAATTGCAGAAAAACGGCGAAACCAAAGTAGCCGAGCTGGCCCGATTATTAAGGGCGAACTCAGCCAACGGCAAAAAGGACCCCCAATCATCCTGATCAGCAGAAACAAAGCATCTCAGATATGTTTCCAAAGTTTGATTAGTTCGTTCGGTTTGGCCATTTGTCTGAGGATGGAAAGCCGAGGAAAAATACAAATCAATGCCCATCCTAGCACAAAAGGATCGCCAAAACCTTGAAACAAACTGGGAACCTCTGTCAGAAACGATGTTCTCCGGGATACCATGTAAACGAACCACATGCTGGAAAAATAATGGCACCAAATCAGAGGAGGAAGGCAATTTAGACAAAGGTACCAAATGGACCATCTTAGAAAAGCGATCACAAACCACCCAAATGACCGACATCTTTTGAGAGACAGGGAGATCCGAAATAAAATCCATAGAAATATGCGTCCAGGGCCTCTTCGGGACCGGCAAGGGCAAAAGCAACCCACTGGCACGAGAACAGCAGGGCTTAGCCCGAGCACAAGTCCCACAGGACTGCACAAAAGAACGCACATCCCGCGACAAAGACGGCCACCAGAAGGATCTAGCCACCAAATCTCTGGTACCAAAGATTCCAGGATGCCCAGCCAACACTGAACAATGAATCTCAGAGATAACTCTACTAGTCCATCTATCAGGGACAAACAGTTTTTCCGCTAGGCAACGGTCAGGTCTATCAGCCTGAAATTTTTGCAGCACCCACCGCAAATCAGGGGAGATGGCAGACAAAATTACCCCCTCTTTGAGAATACCCGCCGGCTCAGGAACACCCGGAGAGTCAGGCACAAAACTCCTTGACAGGGCATCAGCCTTCACATTCTTAGAGCCTGGAAGGTACGAAACCACAAAATCAAAACGGGAGAAAAATAACGACCATCGAGCCTGTCTCGGATTCAACCGTTTGGCAGACTCAAGATAAGTCAAATTCTTGTGATCTGTCAAGACCACCACGCGATGCTTGGCTCCTTCCAGCCAATGACGCCACTCCTCGAATGCCCACTTCATGGCCAACAATTCACGATTACCAACATCATAGTTACGCTCAGCAGGCGAAAACTTTCTAGAAAAGAAAGCACATGGCTTCATCACCGAGCCATCAGAACTTCTCTGAGACAAAACAGCCCCTGCTCCAATCTCAGAAGCATCAACCTCAACCTGAAACGGAAGCGAAACATCTGGCTGGCACAACACAGGGGCAGAAGAAAAACGACGCTTCAACTCCTGAAAAGCCTCTACAGCCGCAGAAGACCAATTGACCACATCAGCACCCTTCTTGGTCAAATCAGTCAACGGTTTAGCAACAGTAGAAAAATTAGCGATGAAGTGCCAATAAAAATTAGCAAAGCCCAGGAACTTTTGCAGGCTCTTCACAGATGTCGGCTGAGTCCAATCGTAAATGGCCTGGACTTTAACAGGGTCCATCTCGATAGTAGAAGGGGAAAAAATGAACCCCAAAAATGAAACCTTCTGAACTCCAAAGAGACACTTTGACCCCTTCACAAACAAGGAATTCGCACGAAGGACCTGGAACACCATTCTGACCTGCTTCACATGAGACTCCCAATCATCCGAAAAGACCAAAATATCATCCAAATACACAATCAGGAATTTATCCAGGTACTCTCGGAAGATGTCATGCATAAAGGACTGAAATACTGATGGAGCATTGGAAAGCCCGAATGGCATAACCAGGTACTCAAAATGGCCCTCGGGCGTATCAAATGCTGTTTTCCATTCATCGCCTTGTTTAATACGCACAAGATTATACGCCCCTCGAAGATCTATCTTGGTGAACCAACTAGCCCCTTTAATACGAGCAAACAAATCAGACAGCAACGGCAAAGGATACTGAAATTTGACTGTAATTTTATTAAGAAGGCGGTAATCAATACAAGGTCTCAAAGAACCATCCTTCTTGGCCACAAAAAAGAACCCTGCTCCTAACGGTGATGACGACGGGCGAATATAGCCTTTCTCCAAGGATTCCTTTATATAACTCCGCATAGCGGCGTGTTCTGGCACAGATAAATTGAACAATCGGCCCTTAGGAAACTTACTACCAGGAATCAAATTAATTGCACAATCACAATCCCTATGAGGAGGTAGGGCACTGGCTTTGGGCTCATCAAATACATCCCAATAATCCGACAAAAACTCTGGAAATTCAGAAGGAGTGGAAGACGAAATAGACAAAAATGGAACATCACCATGTACCCCCTGGCAACCCCAGCTGGACACAGACATAGATTTCCAGTCCAATAGTGGATTATGAACCTGTAGCCATGGCAACCCCAAAACGACCACATCATGCAGATTATGCAACACCAGAAAGCGGTTATCCTCCTGATGTGCAGGAGCCATGCACATGGTCAATTGGGTCCAGTACTGAGGCTTATTCTTGGCCAAAGGCGTAGCATCAATTCCTCTCAATGGAATAGGATACTGCAAGGGCTCCAAGAAAAAACCACAGCGCCTAGCATACTCCAAGTCCATCAAATTCAGGGCAGCGCCTGAATCCACAAATGCCATAACAGAATAGGATGACAAAGAGCAAATCAGAGTAACGGACAATAGAAATTTAGACTGTACCGTACCAATGGTGGCAGACCTAGCGAACCGCTTAGTGCGCTTAGGACAATCGGAGATAGCATGAGTGGAATCAGCACAGTAAAAACACAGCCCATTCCGACGTCTGTGTTCTTGCCGTTCAGCTCTGGTCAAAGTCCTATCACATTGCATAGGCTCAGGCCCATGTTCAGATAGTACCGCCAAATGGTGCACAGCTTTACGCTCACGCAAGCGTCGATCGATCTGAATGGCCAAGGACATAGACTCATTCAGACCAGCAGGCATGGGAAATCCCACCATGACATCCTTAAGGGCTTCAGAGAGACCCTTTCTGAAGATTGCTGCCAGGGCACATTCATTCCACTGAGTGAGCACAGACCACTTTCTAAACTTCTGACAATATATCTCCGCTTCATCCTGACCCTGACACAGAGCCAGCAAGATTTTCTCTGCCTGATCCACTGAATTAGGTTCGTCATAAAGCAATCCAAGCGCCAGGAAAAACGCATCAACATCACGCAATGCCGGATCTCCTGGCGCAAGGGAAAATGCCCAGTCTTGAGGGTCACCACGTAACAAAGAAATAATGATCTTTACTTGTTGAACAGGGTCACCTGAGGAGCGAGGTTTCAAGGCAAGAAACAATTTACAATTATTTTTGAAATTCAAGAACTTAGAACTATCACCAAAAATCAAATCACGAATAGGAATCCTAGGCTCTGACATCGGATTCTGAACCACAAAATCTTGAATATTTTGTACCCTTGTAGTGAGATTATCCATCCAAGAGGACAGACCTTGAATGTCCATGTTTACACCTGTGTCCTGAACCACCCAGAGGTAAAGGGGAAAAGGGAGACAAAACACACTGCAAATTTTAAAAAAAATGGTCTCAGAACTTCTCTTATCCCTCTATTGAGATGCATTAGTACTTTGGGCCACCTGTACTGTTATGACCTGGTGGTCAGGACAATAATGGACATGGTGGTTAAGAGCACACGGAATGACCTGATAGTTACTGATAATTAAGGACGAGCTCTGGGACGTGGGAACTCTGCTGACCGCAATCCCTAATCCTATCAAACACACTAGAAATAGCCGTGGATTGCGCCTAACGCTCCCTATGCAACTCGGCACAGCCTAAGGAACTAGCTAGCCCTGAAGATAGAAAAATAAAGCCTACCTTGCCTCAGAGAAATTCCCCAAAGGAAAAGGCAGCCCCCCACATATAATGACTGTGAGTAAAGATGAAAATACAAACACAGAGATGAAATAGATTTAGCAAAGTGAGGCCCGACTTACTGAACAGACCGAGGATAGGAAAGGTTACTTTGCGGTCAGCACAAAAACCTACAAAAAGACCACGCAAAGGGCGCAAAAAGACTCACGGTGCGGAGGCGCTCCCTCTGCGTCCCAGAGCTTCCAGCAAGCAAGACAACAATAAAAATAGCAAGCTGAACAGAAATATAGCAAACCAAAGAAATACAAGCTGGAACTTAGCTTCTGCTGGGAAGACAGGTCACAAGAACGATCCAGGAGTGAACTAGACCAATACTGGAACATTGACAGGTGGCATGGAGCAAAGATCTAAGTGGAGTTAAATAGAGCAGCAGCTAACGAATTAACCTTGTCACCTGTGGAAGGAAACTCAGAAACACCCACCAGAGGAAGTCCATGGACAGAACCAGCCGAAGTACCATTCATAACCACAGGAGGGAGCCCGACAACAGAATTCACAACAGAGCACCATCCAGACCGCCGGTGGAGAAGCCGCTGACCCCGGTAATGAAACGCAGGGCCTGGCTGAGGTTAATTGGGAGAAAACAAAAAGGCCAATCCAGGTGGAGATTCAGCAGCAGCCATAACCCCCATGATGCAGCCAGATCCATAATGCCGTTATCAATGCCGTACATACTGGGAGCAGCCTGGTTACCACAGTACTCCGGGGAGTCACACACCCTGAGGGATTTTAAGGAGAGACGCTGCAGTTTGTTTGAAGTGTACCCCCTGTCTGAGAATCAAAAGGCCAGCATCCTCATTGGCCAGTTAACTGGTGCAGCTCAGAGGGAAGTAAAGCCCTGGCAGGACTCTGATATAAGGACTGTTAAGAAAATCTTGGCCAGCCTGAAGGACACCTTTGACACCCGCACTGCCGCAGAGATTAAAGAGCGATTCTTTGGGTGCAAGACAGTATTCGGGACTATGCCCTTAATCTCCAGGAGGCACTGCAGGCTATTAAGCAAGTTGACCCTGACAGCATGCAAGAAGGGGGACAGACTGTTAAAGTAGCAGTTTATTGAGGAACTCCTGCCCAGCACTCACAGGACACAGCTGCGCATCTTGGCCCTACAAAACCCTGATCTGGACCTTGCACACTTTAAAGATAAGGCCATCCAGGTGCTGCGTGAACCAAATTGCAGCCGCACAGTGCCCCCTAGGTGCCCAGCAATTACAGTACCTTCCACCAGGAAGCAGCATCCTTTCAACAGACCCTTGTGGAAGCCGATGAGCAGACCCAAGATAATAACTCCTCTGCAGACCTATGTCTCCAGGTCCAGGAGCTGACAAAAAGTATGGCCAGGTTAACTAAAACTGTGCAGTCACTGCAAGTGTCACCAAAGGAGAAATTCCAGCTGGCTTCCAGTCCAGATGACGTTCCATGGTGACAGAAATGAAGAACAAAATTAAATCTGGCAAAACACAAGGCCAAGTGGGCCTGACGAGGATTCAGTCTTTGTGCGGATTGGAGATAAGCGAGGTTCTTATGATCAGTGAAGATGGACCGCTCCCTTGAGGAGATGTTGCCACTCTTGCAGGGCTAACTTGATTGCCAATAATTCTCGATCTCCCACGGAATAGTTCCTTTCTGAGATAGAAACGACCTACGAGAAGAAACCACAGGTGACCATCCGACCAGAGGACGACTTCTGGGTGAGAACCGCACCAGCACCTATGGAAGAAGCATCTTCCTCTAGCAAGAATTGTTTATCTGAATCCAGTCGATGAAAAACGGGTGCGGAGGAGAAGGCCTGTTTTAGAGAAACAAAAGCCTCCTCTGCCTCAGAAACCCAATCCTTGGCATTTGTGCCTTTCCGGATCAAGGTGGAGATGGATGCCACTCAGGTGGAAAAGTGTGGAATAAATAAACGGTAATAGTTGGTGAACCCCAGGAACCGTTGTATGGCTTTCAGTCCGAATGGGCAAGGCCACTTAATAATGGCAGATACCTTCTCCGGATCCATCTTTAATCCTGTGGATGAGATAATATAACCAAGGAAAGGCAGAGAAGATTGTTCAAAGAGACATTTTTCAAATTTACCATAAAGTCTGTTCTTTGTAAGACTGTGGGAGGCTAAATCTGCAGAGATTAGAATGTCATCAAGGTAAACAACAACACATGAATAGAGCAGATCTCTGAAAATATCATTTATGAATTCCTGAAAAACTGCAGGTGCATTATTTAGACTGGACGGCATAACCAGGTATTCGTGGTGTCCGTCCCAGGTGCTAAAAGCGGTTTTCCACTCATCTCCTTCATGAATATGTATTAGGTTGTAGGCCCCTCTGAGGTCCAGTTTGGTGAAGATTTTAGAACCTCTAAACAACTCTGAGATAAGCAGCAATGGATACCTATTCTTTACCGTAATCTGGTTCAGCCCACTGTAATCGATACAGGGCTGAAGAGATCCATTTTTTTTCTGCACAAAGAAGAATCCTGCTCCAGCTGGTGAGGATGACTTCCGGATAAATCCTCTGGCCAGGTTCTCCTGAAAGTAGTCCGACATGGACTAGGTCTCTGTTTGAGAAAGAGGATAGATTCGCCCCTGAGGGGGAGATGTTCCGGGGAGCAGATCAATCGGGCAATCATACGACCTGTGTGGAGGTAGTTTCTCTGCCTCCTTTTTCCCGAAGACATCAGCAAAGGCCCAATAAGAGAAGGGTAGGCCCGGCAGGGCTGTGGGCTGAGCTGGAGGAAGAACAGGTCAAACCGGAATGATACATCTATCCAAGCAGGAGTCTCCTCACTCAGCGCAGAACCTCTCCCGTCTTCCAATTTAAGACTGATTCATGCATCCGGAGCCAGGGTAGACCTAAAAGCAAGGGGTGAGAGGAACCAAGAAACACATAAAAGCGAATTCTTTCTGAATGCGTCAAACCACTGGCTCAGTCTGGAACCAAATGGACTTGGACAGGGGTTTGCCATCTACGGATGTCACCAGCAACTGTTCTGGAAGGCGTTGGGACTGGTATCTGATAACAATCGATGACCGCCTGCTGAATGAGATTCCCGGCAGCTCCAGAATCCAGGTGACAGAGTTCCGAAAATTTTACCTTGCCAAAGACCACAGAGACTGTTATTTGCAGTGGTGGAGAGAGATGATCCTTACCTAGGGCTGCCTCTCTTACAGTCCCTAGTCACTGGAGTTTCCCAACTTCCTTGGACAGGAGCAGATAAGATGCTCAGAACTGCCACAGTAGAAACAGCTCCCCTCTTGGCGATGCGCCTCCTGGTGGCAGACACCAAAGCTGACTCAATCTACTTCCATAGCCATAGGTGAGGGAAACAAAGTCGAGGAGACCGTTGGTTTAGGAGTACTAGCAACCGGGTGGTAGGACCCCTTTTCACATTTGATCTCCTTGGATCGTTCTTGAAACCGTAGGTCTATCCGGACTGCCAGGGAAATCAAGTCATCCAGAGTTGTAGGCACGTCCCATCCCGCCAGTTCATCCTTAATTCTTCCTGAAAGATCTTCCCAGACGGTGGTCACCAAGGCTTCATTGTTCCAGGATAATTCAGATGAAAGGGTACGGAACTGCACTGCATACTGGGCCACAGTACGAGCCTTCTGACGTAGTCGAAGAAGAGCCGAAGCTCTCGACGTAGCACGACCAGGTTCATCAAAGGTCCTGCGGAATGCCTCTAGAAAAGACTGAAGATTAGTAACCAGAGCATCCATTCTCTCCCACAGTGGATTCAGCCAAGCGAGAGCCTCTCCGTCAAGGTGAGACATAATGAAGCCCACCTTAGCCCGATCAGAAGCAAACATATGCCCCAGGAGTTCAAAGTGCAGCGTTCACTGATTAATGAACCCCCAACACTAAACAGGATTGCCACGAAAGCGATTGGGAGCCACTAGGCGAGGACCTTTACTTGCTGTGCAGTTGGATACCTGGATGCCAGTGGCAGAGAAAGGTGTCGAAGAGACCAGGGTATCCGTACGAGTAGACAAGTTGTGCAGAAAAGTTGTGATCTTGTCCTGTTGAGCCCTCAGATGAGTAACCTCTTAACATAGCTCCACGGTTGGAGGTGTCTAGGATTCAGCGGGTTCCATGGCCGGAGAAATCTGTAAAGAATGGAAACGGAGGAACAGATGGTGAAGTTCACATTCGTTTTTATTGTAATTAAGCGTGGAACCTCTGGACCATGGTCCGGGGGGCTCCGAAGGGGGCGTGACTACATGAGCCCCAGACAACCGTGGTAAGACCCCTCAAACAGGGTCAGAGTGGGATACCAGGAGGACACGGGTTCTACCTCCAGTTAGACCCAGGACTCATGGTAGCTGACCCAGCAGGACAGATGGACAAGCAGGGTTAGTGGGTGATGTAGAGCTAACCGGTGGGTATGGGGGTAAGGGTAGAAGCTGGTTCCAGCAGTACTGACGTTGTCCTGAGCTTCAGGTGACTGAATGGCGGGATGGGATAGAACTGGAGTAGGCAGATTGGAGATTGTCCAGGAAAGCCAGGTAACGGGTAGCAGATAGTCTGTGAAGACAAACAGTGTAAGCAGAGCACTGACAGAGACTTCAGAAACAGAAGCACATGCTAGCAGGAACCAGAAGTTAGCAACTGAGGATACTTGTTGCTCCGGCACCCTCCCTATGGTGGAGGGGCTAGAAATAGTAATCAGGTCAGGAGCACCTTTTGGAAAATGCGCGCTGTCTTTTTAAGAGACCAGGAGCGAGTGCGTGTGTGACCTAAGCACAGAGCCAGAGTACCTGCTTGCAGCATGCCAGGAAGCAGAGGAGGGAGGGGAAACAGAGGCCCTGTCTGGACAGCATGGAGCCAGCACAGAGCGGGAGTTCTGACGGGGACCCCGCGAAGGTATAGGAACCGGACCGGTGTAACACTTGGGGCTTACCTGGTGGCTCGAGAGTATGAGCGGGTCTTCAGCAAACATACTCAAGACTTTGGGCAGGCAAAAGGGGTCCAACACCATATCCCTACTGGAGATCATCCGCCCATTAAAGAAAAGAACCGGCCTGTACTATCAACGTGCCAAGGATATGTTACGGGAGATGAAGGAGGCTTTGGTAATCAGAGATAGTTGCAGCCCTTGGGCAGCTCCGTTAGTCCTCGTTAAAAAGAAAGATGGTACCATGAGAATGTGTGTTGACTACAGGCGAATTAACATCATTACACACAAGGAGGCCTACCCATTACCTAGAATTGAGAAATCACTAGCTGCACTGAGTTCCGCTAACTATTTCTCCACCTTAGATCTCACCTGTGGGTACTAGCAGGTTCCCATGGCAGAAGCGGATAGAGAGAAGACAGTGTTTACGACACCAATGGGCCTCTGCGAGTTCAACTACATGCCATTCGAGCTTTGCAACACTCCGGGGACATTCCAAAAGATGATGGAGTGTTGCCTCGGGCAAAAGAACTTTGAAACTGTTCTGTTGTATCTGGATGATATCATCATCTTCTCTAAGACCTATGAAGACCACTTAAAGCACCTGGCTGAGGTGTTCGAAGCCCTGTCCAACTTTGACCTGAAAGTGAAGCCGTCCAATTGCCACCTGCTGAAGCCCAAGGTGCAGTACCTAGGTCAAGTGGTAAGCGCCGAAGGTGTGGCACCAGACCCTGACAAAGTCACTGTTATGAGGAATTGGCCAAAACCCAACAACATTCATGAAGTATGGCAGTTCCTCGGGTTGGTAGGCTACTACCGGAGATTCATCAGGGGCTTCACCAAGATAGCCGCACCTCTGCAAGACTTGCAAGTGGGCCAATCCAAGAAGGCTAAGGACAAGAGTCCTCCGTTCGAGTGGAACAACAGGTTGAAAGAATCCTTCACTCGGATGAAGCTGGCTCTCACGGGAGATGAAGTCCTAGCCTACCCTTACTATGACAAACCATTTGTACTTTTCTCAGACTCCAGCAATGTGGGATTAGGAGCAGTGCTGTCACAAATGCAGAAAGGCAGAAAGAAAGTGATTACCTACACCAGTAGGAAGCTTCGTCCCAGTGAAAGGAACTCCGACAACTGCAGTTCCTTTAAACTGGAGTTCCTCGCCATAGTCTGGTCGGTAACGGAGCGCTTCAAGCAGTACTTGGCGTCAGTGATGTTTACTATCTACACAGACAATAATCCACTAACCCACCTTGAAAAGGCAAAGCTGGGTGCACTGGAGCAGCGATGGATGGCCCAGCTGATCAACTACGAGTTTACCATGAAGGCTCAATTTACCAGACGAGGGAGAAGATCCAAAAGCAATTGAAGAAATCAAGTTACCAGTCTTCCACCGCCCAGTTGCGGCCCAACACTCCCAGAAGGTGAGGAACAAGCGCTGCTTCACGCAGGAGGCCACATTAAACCCATTACCCCACCATAAGTGGGCAGAGATGCAGGATAGCGATCCAGCAGTCCACCTGGTAAAGGAGCTACTGACACAAGCTGATTCACACCCTGGTCTAGACTCTCCACAGGAGACCCAACCGTTGTGGAAAGAGAAGGGCAAGCTGTTCATCGATGAGGGTAATCTGTGTCGGAGGAACATCAACTCACGCACTTATGAACTGATCTGGCAGGTGGTAGTCCCAAAGAGGGATGCACCAATGGTCTTGGAGGCGAACCACGATGAAGCAGGACACTTCGGATGGAAGAAGCTGGAAGTCCTACTTCATGAGAGACTCTACTAGATTGGCATTAGAAGAGCCATTGAGAAGTGGTGCCGAGAGTGTGGCCCATGCAACTTGTGCTGAAAAGACCGCAACAGCCAGCGAGCCCCATTACAGCCAATAATCACCAAACAACCGCTTGAACTGGTAGCCTTGGACCACGTGAAGCTGCCCCCAAGCCAGTCAGGTTATGCCTATTCTGTCACCATAGTGGACCATTACTCAAGGTTCCTGGTAGTCATGCCTGTTAAAGACCAAACAGCAAAGACAGCAGCCAGAGCATTCCATGAACACTTTTGTCGACCGCACGGTTACCCTGAACAAGTGCTCACTGACCAAGGCTCAGCCTTTGAGGCAGAAGTGTTCCAGGAGTTCTGTAACCTGTACGGATGCAAGAAAATCAGGACGCCGTACCATCCGCAGACAAATGGCATGTGCGAGAAAATGAACCAGGTGGTAATTGACTTGTTGAAAATGTTGTGTTAGATTCTGTTTTGTTTTGCCCATCCACCATCTTGTTGTGGTTTTCTGGCTGATGGTCTTTTTCCCCTGATGCTGGGTTGTCTTGGTCAGGTGATTGTATCACACTTTATTACCCAGCACCTGCCTCCCATTTCTTGCTGGACAACAGTGATTATCCGCTAGAGTTCTGGCTGCTTAGACAGCTTTCCGTGTTTGATATTTTGCAGTTCTGGGATCTCTGGTTCTGCTATCTTTTGTTTCTGTTTTATGTTTGTTTCTGAAGCCTTCTCTGTGTTTCCTGTGAGGAGGTGACCTGTTTTTTGTACCCAGTCCTTAGATATTTTAGGGACCTCCTTCCCCTTATCTATAGGTCTTTGCTGAGTTTAGACTAGGATTGTCGGTGGGTCTATTCGCAAGGAATGGGTCGCCCAGTCCATCGTAGGGTTTCAGCCTAGTCTTAGCGCAGGGTCAGCTTTCCCCCATCTCTCCTAGTTCTGTGCTGCAGTTTCGTAACACTTTGCCCCTGGAAGTGAGAAACCAGTGGCCAGAGAAGTTGCCGGATTTGGTAGATCTATACAGCCATATCCTGGTGAACTCAACCAACTGTACACCCCCCTACCTGATGAGGGCAAGACCTGGCAAGTTACCCATCGAATTGGATATGGGAGTCTTAACACCTGAGACGACATAACCAGATGCAGACTGGGACACAGAGCGGCAACAACAATACCGCAAAGTGCAAGAATGTGTAGAGGAGAGTTTGTCCCAGGCTAGACAGAGTCAGTAGAGAAACTATAATCAGCACGCCCCAGCAGTTCCCTTGTCACCTGGAGAACAAGTTCTCAAACGAAAGAGGAGGATGCACAAACTAGATGATCAGTGGGAGGCTGAACCATACACCGTCATGCCTTTAAACTTCGATAATACCAAGGTATGCCTCGTCAGTAAAGAAGGAGGAGAAACCTCAGTGGCAGTGTCAAGGGATCATCTGAAGATAAGCACTGACCAATTAAGAAACAGAGGAAGACCAAGATGCCCCTCAACCTATAGGAAAGGAGGAAGAGAAAATCCATACCATTCTTGGAGACTTTCCCCAGTCATGGACGCAGGTAAATCAAGCCATCGTAGTACTCGTTTTGACTTTTCCCAAACTAGTAGTGCCAGAAAGAGATGTAACCCAAGACCAACCTGAAGACTAAGCTCAAGCAGCAGATGCCACACCAGCAGCGGAGCAAGAGAATCCACTGCCTGCCAGCGGTGAATCTGTCATGCTCACAGTGAGCAGGAGTAGTCGTAGAAAATCAAATATACCTGTGATATGTAGAGTCACCGTAGCGTAGCCAATAGAGAGTGCACTACACCAGTGGTAGCAAGCATAGTGAATCCGGTCAGGACGCTATCAATACCTATATTGTGTAGATCCACCCGTAGTACCAGAGGTCAGATCCCAGCCCAGTATAGGGACTAAAGTATAAAAGTATTAATAATGTAAATAAGTTAATAATATGTGTAACTGCAATCATTAAGTGTATGAGCCTACAGAGACTCTGTAAGAACTTTAAAAAATATTCATTATAACCTCTTGAAGGACAATTGGGCCACAGGACTATGTGTGGTCAGTACCTTCATTGCATGTAGTTCCCCAACCTGACATAAATATAAACCATCGGCTGACTGAAGAGCCAGAAAACGTCAGGCCCAGAGTCCCGTAGCCATGCCCGGGAATGAAGCAAAGGTGGGTTTGGGCGGTTCCCACCGAGAAAACTCAAAAGTTTGGAGGGTAACGCAAATGGACCAGTGTTGCCCTCAGGAAATTAATTGGCAATTTCTTATCGTTCTTTTTGGTTTTTGCAATTTTTATATTTTTGAAATCCTGTAAAGTTTTACAATTGTTCACCTGTTTATCCTGTTTATGTTTTCCCAGTCC
The DNA here is from genome assembly GCF_032444005.1 of Ranitomeya imitator. Classification (NCBI taxonomy): domain Eukaryota; kingdom Metazoa; phylum Chordata; class Amphibia; order Anura; family Dendrobatidae; genus Ranitomeya; species Ranitomeya imitator. Next base: position 312,596,167 of record NC_091287.1, read on the forward strand.
GGGAGTACTGGATTTCACTAGGGGAGAATGTGGCACCCCAGGAGTCCTGTTGCCACAGTGGCATTGCCTCCCTCACAGGGGGTGATGCGATGCCTGGAAGCAAAAAGGGATTCCCTTAGCAGGCATGCTGGCATACAACACCTTTCCTGACTCCACACCAGAAGAGGGAGCTCTAAACCTGGTTACAGGGTAGCTTCCCTATAAGTTGTGGCCTGGAGGTGGGGTTAGAGAGTGCGGCGTGAGACAGTGAAGGGAGAAGAAGCATGTGAGGAGATCCTGGGAATGGAGGTGCGACTGAGCTCACCCCAGGATTGAGGGCAACAAAGCGGACAGGGGCGTCCATGGTTGTGTGGGAAGTACATGCCCCGCAGCCTAATCTGGAGGACAGGAGATTGCAGGTCCCCTGGCCACAAATGACATCCGATGACACAGCCGCATATCAGAGCCCAGAGTCACCACGAGGGAGTGACACCTGGAAAAGGCTCAAGCTGCCTTCCATGCAGGTAGCGTTTCACTAAGTGGACAGACTGAGAGAGGGACTTGAGGAGAACTATAAGCATCAGTAACCCAGAGAGCAGCGCAGTAGGGAGGCTTCCAACCCCACCTGGCTAGAAGAATTCTGAACTGCTTCCAGGCAGCCCGGGTCACTAATAACACCTCTTACCTGTTCTCTGGACAGCACCTACAATTAAAGGTAAACAAACTACAGTCCCTGTGTCCTCTAATTTTTCTTGTACCTCAACATCCACAACCCCTCATAGACTTTTCTGGTAGCCCTGGGGCCCCGCTCCACTTGTGGGGAGTCAAACCATCTCAGCTGCAACACCACCAGCCCCAGTGGTACCCTTAAGCAGCGTTGGCCATCTCTAGTCGAACACCACAGGTGGCGTCACGAATAATCTACAAACATTTCCCTCATCCCTTTTATTGCGCGCCCAGGGCCACAGACCAAGTCACTGCTGCCATGACTACCCCTTTAAGAGCCGTCCAACCTGGTTCTGAGTACCCCACAGCCCTAGCAGGTGTTGCAGAAACCGCACCGATCGGAAAAATGGGGAACTTTTATCGCTGAGAGGACACTTTTATCCCCATTTTAAAATGCAGCGGCAGGTGCGATGTCTGACCGTGGCTCCATTCATTCTCGTTGGGGCTTCCAGAAAAATATAAGAGCATCACTCGCAGTCCCTGATGGAATGAATGGATCTGTGATCAAGTCGCGCATGCTGCTCCAGTCTAATGGGGACCAAAACTCCACATTCTGCCGATCGGTGCAATTCCCAGCAGTCAGACCCGCACCAATCAATAAGTTATCACTTATCCTGGGGAGAGGTGATTACTTGTTTTAACTGGAGAAACCCTGTAAGTGCATCGTGTTCCAAATATTTAATGAAAATAAAGAATCTTCTCCTATTTAATATCGGAGAGAACAAATGACCAACATACACAACACAATCCACTCTACCAAGACCAATAATACCACATTCAAGGGACTGAGACCAGACTACATATTACCAGCATATATTAACCAAATAATTCCGCATACAAGGGAGATATGCCGCCACACCATGACCAGACTACATATTATCACCACAATAAACATGCGCTCTGCGTGTTACAGTCGCCGTCCTAAGATGTGCGGTGTGAGAAAAGTCACTGTGCACACACGCACCATCAGCGACCATTTTCTTGAAGTGCTGTTGAAGGGAGAAATACCGCCACTCCATAACTGGAACACATATTACTACCACATAGTGACCGAATAATACCACATACAAGAGAGAAATGCTGCCACACTGTGACCAGACTACATAGTGACCAAATGATACAGGGATAAATATGGCCACACCATGAGCAGACAACATATTACGATATAGTGACCTAATATTACAATACTGATTATTAATAAAAACCACAATACTAGCAACACTGTTATTATCACCGGTTACATAATATTATACAATGTATAGTGTAAGGGTGCATGTACTACAGTGATCACCAGTGACATTATACACAGGAGCTTTACATATAGTGTCAGTGTACAGGTAGTACAGGGATTACTGGTGGCATTATACACAAGAGCTCTGACATTATACACAGGAGTGCTTTATATACTATATATAGTATTGAGGTAATACAGTGATCACCAGTGACATTATACACAGGAGCTCAGTATATAGTGTCAGTGTTCAGGTAAGACAGTGATCACCAGTGACATTATACACAGGAACTCTGTATATAGTGTATAGTATACAGGTAATACAGTTATCACCAGTGACATTATACACAGGAGCTCTGTATATAGTGTCAGTGTACAGGTAAAACAGTGATCACCAGTGACATTACACACAGGAGCTCTGTATGTAGTGTACAGGTAATACAGTTACTCACCAGTGACAATATACGCAGGAACGCTATATACAGCTCTGGCAAAAATTAAGAGATCACCACATCAAAACCCTGTTATGGGCAGCAGGGCAGGTGTCAGCACCCGGCGCACCCGGGAAAGTGCCGGGGCCCTGAGAAGGCAGGGGGCCCACTCGCTGTCGGGGACACTGGTGCGCTATAGTGCCGGCCCCCACGAGTGGACCCCCCCCCCGCCTGCGCCGGGCCCCGGCACTTGCGATACTTACTTCTCCCAGTTCCAGCACTGCAGCGTCTTCCATCCTCTGACTGTGACGTTAAGGTCAGAGGGTGCGATGATGTCACCAGTGCGTGCCCTCTGCCTGAGCAATCGCAGCACAGAGAGCAGGAAGATGCCGACGGTGAGGAGTCCAGAGCAGAGCAGCGACAAGCAACGAGAGGTGAGTATTTCATTTTTTTTTTAAATTTGGAGCAATATATGGGGACCATCAGAAGGGACCCATATATGGAGCATTATATGGGGCTAATTCTATATGGAGTATCTTATGGAGCCAATAATATAGGGAGCATCTTATGAAGCCAATTCTATAGAGAGCATTATATGGGGCCAATTCAATATGGAGCAGTATATGGGGCCAATAATGTATGAAGCATCTTATGGGACTAATATGGAGCATTTTATATGGCCAATTATATATGGAGCATTATATGGGGTCCATTATATATGGAGCAATAGATGGGGCCCATCATATACTGAATGGAGAATTATATGTGGCTCACTATACTGTATGGATCACTCTGTGGTGACCATTATACTGTATGGAGCATTATATGAGGCTCATTATTCTGTATGGAACATAATATTGGGCTCATTATTCTGTTTGGAGCAATATATGGGGCTCATTATTCTGTATAGAGGACTATACTGTCCGGTTTCTGAGCTAATGTAGAATGTACAATTGATATCACTCATGTAATGTAAGAAGTAAGTGAAATCTTTGGCATTGTACTATACCTATATTTCTCTGCCGTATCGGTGCATTATGAATTGTGGTATGTGTTAAAGGGGCCCACCGGGACTCTTTCACCTAGGGCCCATGAAAACCTGGAGCCGACCCTGATGGGCAGCCATATCTCCAGACCTGAACCCCATTGAAAACCTCTGGAATGTAACCAAGAAATGATGGATAGTCACAAGCCATCAAACAAAGAACTGCTTATATATTTGCATCAGAAGAAGTGTGAAAGACTGGTGGAAAGCATGCCAAGATGCATGAAAGATGTGATTAGAAATCATGGTTACTCGACAAAATATTGATGTCTGAACTCTCCCTGAGTTAAAACATTAGTATTGTTGTTTCTAAATGATTATGAACTTGTTTTCTTTGCATTATTTGAGGTCTGAAAGCACTGGGTTTTTTTTTAATGTTGACCATTTCTCTTTTTCAGAAAAAAATAAATAAAAAATACAAAATGTATTGCTTGGAAATTCAGAGACATGTTGTCAGAAGTTTATAGAATGAAAGGACAATTTACATTTTACTCAAAAATACCGTATATACTCAAGTATAAGCTGAGATTTTCAGCCCATTTTTGGGGGCTGAAAGTCCCCCTCTCGGCTTATACTCGAGTCATACCCAAGGGTCGGCAGGGGAGAGGGAGCGGGGGCTGTCTAATTATACTCACCTGCTCCTGATGCGGTCCCTGCAGTCACTGCTTCCCGATACCCCAGCTTCTTCCTGTACTGAGCGGTCACATGGTCCCGCTCATTACAGTAATGAATATGAGGCTCCACCTCCCATAGGGGTGGAGCTGCATATTCATTACTGTAATGAGCAGTAAAGGTGACCGCTCAGTACAGGAAGAAGCAGGGACTGCACAGCGCCAGGAGCAGGTGAGTATAATGGGGAGGGGAGCAGTGCGCTGCGCGATATTCACTTGCTCCCCATTCCGGGCGCTGCTCCGACTTCAGCATCTTCAGCAGGGACGCTCAGGTCAGAGGGCCCTGTGACGTGGTTAGTGCGCGCCCTCTGCCTGAACGTCGGTGCAGAAGACGCTGAAGATGGAGCGGCGCCGGGAAGGAGGAGCAGGTGAATATTGAAAGTGCCGGAAGCCTGAGCGACGGAGAGGTGAGTATGTGATTTTTTTTTTTTTATCGCAGCAACAGCAAATGGGGCAAGTGTCTGTATGGAGCATCTTATGGGGCCATAACGCTTGTGCAGCACTATATGGGGCAAGTGTCTGTATGGGGCCATAACATTTGTGCAGTACTACATGGGGCAAGTGTCTGTATGGGGCCATAACTTTTGTGCAGCACTATATGGGCAAGTGTCTGTATAGGGCCATAATGTTTGTGCAGCACTATATGGGCAAGTGTCTGTATGGGGCCATAACGTTTGTGCAGTACTATATGGGGCAAGTGTCTGTATGGGGCCATAATGTTTGTGCAGTACTATATGGGGCAAGTGTCTGTATGGGGCCATAATGTTTGTGCAGCACTATATGGGCAAGTGTCTGTATGGGGCCATAATGTTTGTGCAGCACTATATGCGGCAAGTGTCTGTATGGGGCCATAATATTTGTGCAGCACTATTTGGGGCAAGTGTCTGTATGGGGCCATAACGTTTGTGCAGCACTATATGGGGCAAATGTCTGTATGAAGTATCTTATGGGGCCATAACATTTGTGCAGCACTATATGGGGCAAATATCTTTATGAAGCATTATATTGGGCTTATATGGGGCATATTTTAATATGGAGCAACTTATGGGACCATCATAAACTTTATGGAGCATTATATGGGGCTCCTGATTCAATATGGATATTCAAAAACACTTACCCTACCAATGTCTCAATTAATTTAACTTTTATTGGTACCTATTTTTCACTTTTGACATTTACCGGCAGCTGCTGCATTTCCCACCCTAGGCTTATACTCGAGTCATTAAGTTTTCCCAGTTTTTTGTGGCAAAATTAAGGGGGTCGGCTTATACTCGGATCGGCTTATACTCGAGTATATACGTTATACCTATAAAGAAAAAAATCAGACAAACTGAATATTTTGCAGTGGTCTCTTCATTTTTGCCAAAGCTGTATAGTGTCAGTGTACATGTAATACAGGGATCACCAGTGACTTTATACACAATATTCTCTTTATGCAGTATATAGTGTAAGTGTACAGGTAACACACTGACTTAGCAGTGACATCCTTCATTTTCACTTTTCTTCTTAATCTGGCACAGACGCCATCAGTTTTTCCACCCAGGACTTGACTCTGCAGACAATAACACACAGTTATCAATAGCTGATCACTTCCAAAGCACATTTCCCACTTATTTCCGACATATACACTACACGAGATGAAGAAAAAAGTGCCGTCCTGCAGTGACAGGACCTCTCTTTTGTTCACTCCATGGAAAACAGTATTCTAAAAAGTAAATGATATTACAGCAGTAGCAATTCCCACTAATTGACCCCTACAGTAATTATGTCCAACACTTGCCACCATAAACTAATAATGTATGTCCATCATTTTGGCTATGTCTCTGTCGTAACCGATTTGTCCCTTGTTCTGGACATTTTGACCCTTTTCCTGGCACATATGTTCCTTTTCCTGGCCATATGTCTCTTGCTCTGGCACCATGTCCTTCTTTATCCTGGCCCATGTCCCTTATCCTGGCCCTTATGTCCTTTGTCCTTGCCAATATGACCATGTTCATGGCCCATTTGTCCCTTATTGTGGCCCATTTCTCTTGTCCTAGCCTCATGTTCTTTGTCATGGCTCATATGTCAATTGTCCTGGCCCCATGTCCCTTGTCCTGTCCCATATGTACCTTGTCCTGATCACATGTCCCCTTCTCCTTGCCCCTTGGCCTGGTCCCCATGTCCCTTATCCTCGTCCATATGTCCTGTGTCCTAGGCTCATTTATGACTTGTCCTGGGCCCATATGTCCCTTGTCTTGGCCCCATGTCCTTTGTCCTGGCCCTATGTCACTTGTCCTAGCCCATATGTCCCTTGTCCTGGGCAAATATCCCTATTCTTAGCCCATATGTCCCTTGTCCTGGGCCCATGTCCCTTGTCCTGGGCCCATTTTTCCCTTGCTCTTTCCCCCATGTCCCTTGTCCTGGGCCCATTTGTCCCTTGCCTGGCTCCATGTTTTTTGTCCTGGTCCGTATGTCCCTTGTCCTGGGCCCATTTGTACCTTGCCCTGGCCCCCATGTATCTTGTTTTGTGCCCATTTGTCCCTTCCCCTGGCTCCATGTCTCTTTCTGGGTCCACATGTCCCTTGTCCTGAGCCCATTTGTCCCTTGTCCTGGCCCATATGTCTTTGGTCCTGGTCCCATATCCCATGTCCTGACCACCATGTCCCTGGTCCTGGCCACCATGTCTATTGCCCTCGCTCATTTGTCCCTTGTCCTGGGCTCATTTGTCACTTGCCCTGGCCCCATGTCTCTTGTCCTTGTCCCTTGGTCTGGTCCCATGTCCCTTCTCCTGGCCCATATGTCCTGTGTTCTGGGCTCATTTATCACTCTTCCTGCGCCTATTTGTCCCTTGTCATGGCCCCATGTCCCTTGTCCTAGCCCATATGTACCTTGTCCTGGGTCCATGTCCCAAGTCCTAACCCATATGTCTCTTGTCCTGGCCCCTATGTCCCCTGTCCTGGCCAATATGTATTTTGTTCTGGCCCTATTTCCCTTGGCCTGGCCCCATGTGCCTGGACCTGGCCCCAATGTCCCTCCCCCTGGCCTCAGGTCCATTGTCCTGGCCCATATGTCCATTGTCCTGGGCCCATTTGTCGCTTGTCCTGGCCAATATGTCTCTTGTCCTGGCCCCATGTCCCTTGTACAACCCCCATGTACCTTGTCCTGAACCTCATGTCCATTGTCCTGGCCCCATGTCCTTTATCCTGACCCATATATCCCTTGTCCTGGGCTCATTTGTTCCTTGTCATGGCTCATTTGTCCCTCGTTTTGACACCATGTCTCTTATCCTGGCACATATGTACCTTGTCCTGGGACTATTTGTTACTTGTCCTTCAGCCCATTTGTCCTTTGTCATGGCCCCATGGCCCTTGTCCTGGGCCCATGTTCTTTGTCACAGACTCATTTGTCCCTTGTTCTGGCCCCATATCCCTTGTCCAGGCTTGCATGTCCCTCGTCCTGACCCCAATGTCCCTTGTCCTGGCCCATATGTCACTTGTCGTGCAACCATTTTTCACTTGTCCTGGTCCCATTTGACCCTTGTCCTGGCTCCCATATCCATTGTCCTGGCCCCCATGTCCCTTGTCCTGGCTCATATGTCCCTTGTGCTGGGCACATTTCTCCCTTGTCCTTGCCCCCATGTCCAATGTCCTGGCCCCGAATCATGCCGCATCCACAGAAGAGAAAAAACTTCCTCTTACCTGCCTGGACTTCCAACACTGCATAGCGTCCTTTTCCTTCAGATCTGGTGCATTCGTGTTAAAATGGGCGCCGACCTATCAGAGGCGACGTCGCCATCTTATGATGTGACTATCATGCGCTGCCGGCAACGGGCGCACTGATGTGAGCTGCCGGTGTCTGATAGGTCAGCAGCCATGTTAACTACTGCACCGCAATACATCCGAGGATTCACATTCAGTTGAAACCCCTCTACATGCTGCTGTGGCCACCAATGACCTGGAGCCCACCGGAGAATCTGCCGGTATCCCGCTGCTCCAAGTTCGACCCTGTGTATACATACAAGCAGGGCAGCATTCACAGAAACAGAGTGAGCTCTACCGAATGTAGCCCTACCCAGTCCTGTGGTTAGTTTAGTTCCACTCACCCATGCTCATTTTCCAGAGCTTGGAAGAGAGGCAGATTTTGAAGTGTCATCACAAGAAGCAGGAGATTGTCAGTCATTAGCGACATAGTGCCACCCTGCACAGTAACAGGAACCCCCTCAATTCTTAATTTGCTCTCCCCAGCCTCAAGTCATCACCATTTGCTGTACCCTATCCCACAGTCTCATTCCGTTCTAACTTGCTCCCACCTCCCCACACTCATTTAATTAATTTTACTTTAAAAAAACGTTTTTCATACCTACCTCTCAGACAATCTCCTGCAGGTGCAGTTCCACTTCTGTTATTCTGGGGAGTGGCGCACCTAAATGCTGACACGTACGCAAAGATGTCAACAGTGCATCACAGAAAACGCAAAGGGAGCCCTGGAGCTATGCAGCTGTTTTGATGGCTGTGAAGCATGAGTAAAGCTGCCTGCGCTGTGATGTGAGCAGACAATGGCGGCATGCTGGCGCCCAGAACATTGTTATACCTCGAGGCCCAGTGAGCAGAAGCAAAAGAGGGGGGCCCAGACGGGGGCCCCCCTCTTTGCTTCTGCTCAATGCGCCACATACAGCAGTAAGGGCAGTAATGCCCTGATGGCGGCCCTGGATGGTACAGTTCTTCTTTCGGTACCATGGAAGAAAGTGGTCAGTCAGAATCACTGTATTCTTTGCCTTGGCCTTTTTCACACATTCAGAGACCTTAACCCCTTTACCCCCAAGAGTGGTTTTCATGTTAATGACGGGGCCAATTTTTACAATTCTGACCACTGTCCCTTTATGAGGTTATAACTCTGGAACGCTTCAACGGATCCTGGTGATTCTGACATTCTTTTCTCAAGACATATTGTACTTCACGCTACTGGTAAAATTTCCTTAACATTACTTGAGTTTATTTGTGAAAAAAAATGGAAATTTGGCGAAAATTTTGAAAATGTCACAATTTTCCAACTTTGAAATTTCATGCCCTTAAATCACAGAGATATGTCACACAAAATACTTAATAAGTAACATTTCCCACATGTCTACATTACATCAGCACAATTTTGGAAATAATTTTTTTTTTTTGTTAGGAAGTTATAAGGTTTAAAAGTTGACCAGCAATCTCTCATTTTTACAACACCATATTTTTTTAGGGACCACATCACATTTGAAATCACTTTGAGGGGTCTATATGATAGAAAATACCCAAGTGTGATACCATTCAAAAAACTGCACCCCTCAAGGTGCTCAAAACCACATTCAAGAAGTTTATTAACCCTTCAGGTGTTTCACAGGAATTTTTGGAATGTTTAAAAAAATGAACATTTTACTTTTTTCGCAAAAAAATTACTTCTGATCCAATTTGTTTTATTTTACCAAGGGTAAGAGGAGAAATTGGACCCTAAAAGTTGTTGTATATGGGGATATGTGGGGGTAAACCACTATTTGGGAGCATGGCAGAGCTCGGAAGGTAAGGAGCGCCATTTGACTTTTCAATGCAAAATTGTCTGGAATTGAGATAGGACGCCATCTCTCATTTGCAGAGCCCCTGATGTGCCTTTACCAGTGTAACCCCCCAAAAGTGACCCCATTTTGGAAGTAGACCCCCTAAGGAACTTATCTAGATGTGTGGTGAGCACTTTGAACCCCCAAGTGTTTCACGGAAGTTTATAATGTAGAGCCATAAAAATAAAAAATCTTATTTTTTTCACAAAAATGATTTTTCGCCCCCAATTTTTTATTTTTCCAAAGGTAACAGGAGAAATTGGAGCCCAAACATTGTTGTGCAACTTGTCCTGAGTACACTGATACTGTATATGTGGGGGTAAACCACTGTTTGGGCGCATGGCAGAGCTCAGAAGGGAAGGAGCGCCATTTGACTTTTCAATGCAAAATCGGCTGGAATTGAGATGGGACACCATGTCTCATTTGGAGAGCCCCTGATGTGCCTAAAGAGTGTAAACCCCCCAAACTGATGCTATTTTGGAAAGTAGACCCTCTAAGGAAATTATCTAGATGTGTGGTGAGCACTTTGAACCCCCAAGTGTTTCACAGAAGTTTATAATGTAGGGCCGTGAAAATTAAAAAAAAAAATTTTTCCACAAAAATGATCTTTTAGCCCCCAATTTTGTATTTTCCCAAGGGTATCTGGAGAAATTGGACCCCAAAAGTTGTTGTGCAATTTGTCCTGAGTACACTGATACCCCATATGTGGGAGAAAACTACTGTTTAGGTGCATGAAAACATCTCATGAAAACACAATACATCACAGTCATTTGTATCAAATGATCTAATATTATAGTGCTGTGATCAGATATTGATGGACATCATACCGGAAAAATCGCACTAACCATGATAAACAAACGAAAAAACCTGCGAAAAAACATTACAACCATATTTATAGTAATCAAAACATAATTTATTGAAAAAACAGGTGCAAATAGGGAACAAGAGGGGGTTACACCCACTAGCACATGCAAAAGGGACACTCAGTGGACATTATCTAAAATATCAAAAAAGGCTAAACAGGTCATGTTACAGAACCCCCAGCACCAAGAATATGTTATGCAGTATATATTATGTATAATAGGTTCCATGTGAAATGCATCAGTCCACAGGCTGCGCCCTGGTCAGAGGGTACAAGATATTCTCCTTCTGACCTCCCCCACCTTTGTAATTCCCACAGTAAATATCAGCAGGCTCCGGCCCCCTGCGGCTATTGTAATGTATGTCTGGCCTGCTTTTTCTATTGGCCTGCCCTGTGTATCTGTGTTATATATTCTGTGTGCTGTGAATAAAGTGTGTTCTTTTTAGACTGGAAATACGTGGAGTAGCAGTCAGCTTTTATATGCTCTCACGTAATCAAGGAATTCCAGCCAGCGTCCTTCATTCAGAATCCAGCAAAAGCAGAGTGGACCTCCTGAAACACGGGGGGTGCTGAAAGAGGTACTACAGCACAGTAGACCCCGTTACAGGTCATATTCAAGGCTACAATATGTGATCACAAATATTGCACATCTCCTATAAGGCCTAATGAGTCAACATCTAACTCCCAACATGTAAATCAGTATTACACAAAAATCAATTGGTATCATTACCTGTAATTGATCAGGAGTAAGTCCACGAGTGTCCTCCCCGATGTGCGTTTCGGCGAAAATAGCCTTTCTCAAGGGGTGTGGGATACAAGGAAGTGCGGGTATAAAAAGCCCCAATAGCCAATCAGCACCCAATCCCATAACAGCCAATAAATCCAGCTTTAACAAACACCAATCAATATCCTTAAGTAACGGTGTATAGGCTTCAGCGGTACATTATATCCGGAGCGCTGCAAACACTTCCTGTGACGTGTGCAGCGCCTTGGTAACAGGACGCCCGGCGGCGACAACTTCACATGTCACATGACAATCACCGCAGCAACGAAAGACGCCAAGAGCCGGCGGACAGGCCAGGACCATGGCGCGCACGCGTACTGTGGATGCAGGCACAGTGGCTATTAAAAATATATGGTAACCACAGAAAGGACATAGATATCTGGATATCCTGCAGGACATAATTAGAATATCTATAGAACTCTCAGGACATACAAATACAGAAAATCATATTAAGGCATAGATGTTATTTAGAAGAACAGTCATTAGAATGATAATATAAAACTGGGTCTTCTAATTGGCAAAAAAGAAAAGAATTACAAGTGAACATGTGGTACTACAGAGATGTAAAGAACATGTATAACCCCTAGGGTCTTATATAATAAAAACCAAAGATAATACAGACAAATATTTCATTCATCATAGACACTAAATAGATTATACAGTGACAATAATTATTACGATATACAGTCATATGATGATGCACCACGTCAATATGTAGTCCAAAATCTTGCATCACTTGATTGCCATTATGTCACAATGTCCATTAGTAAAGCTGGATATAGATATTCAAGGACTTCAGGAAAACTCCATAATATATTTAGAAGTATCCACATAGAAAGGCGTAGATTGATAGGGCTAAATAAAACAATAAAACACAATGAGATATAAAACCACAAATCATGTGCATATTACAACCATCAGTGACTTATAGAAAAGGAACAAAGCTTATATTCTCATTAAGCCCTTTAGGATATACTGTGTCTAATATCCAAATCCATCTAGTTTCACGCTGTGCCAATCTGGAGCTAATTTTACCACCACGAATTCCTGGGTCCACTACATCAATACCCCTAACTCTTAATGTGGAACTGTCACAATTGTGGTGCAGTTTGAAATGACGAGGCAATGTCCGGAGTGTAAATATGTTGTCATGGCCGGCAGCTGCCTCGATCCCAAGTATATGATCACGAACACGCACTTTAAATTGGCGTGTAGTAAGTCCTATATATATTAAGTTACAAGGACATATGGCAAAGTAGACCACATTTCTAGTAGTACATGTAATGTGTCTCCTAATGTCATATGTCCTGGAACCAGAAGAATTAGTAAACGTACTAGCACGATCTACATTGGGGCAGGCGACACAGCGGCCCCAAGGCACACATCCACACTCAGGACCAATACCATCAATAAAGCCTGATTTAGAATTATCCCTATAGTGGCTCCAGACAAGGCAATCCTTTAGATTTTTAGAGCGGCAGATAACTACACTTGGTATTTTAGGAAGGATTTGTTTCAAAATGGAATCTGATTGTAAAATGGGCCATGCCTTCTGAAGACATTCCTTCATGCGAGAGAATTGGGTATGGTAGTTAGTAATAAATCATATTTTATTAAGTGTGTTTTTCCGACCCTCCTGTGCATATAATAGAGATTGCCGTGTAGAATGCTTAGCCCTATCATAGGCCCACTTAATAGTGCGTCTGCCACAACCCCTTTCCCGAAATCTCTCACTAAGATCTTTAGCCTGTATTTCAAAATCCTCATCATTGGAACAGATCCTTCGTAATCGAAGGAACTGTCCAATGGGGACTGAATCAATCATATGCTTAGGATGGGCAGACGAGGCGTGCAGCAGACTGTTGGTGGAAGTTTCTTTCCTATAGATGGTAGTTTGTAGCATGTTATTCCCATCTCTCCATACCGTTACATCAAGAAAGTCGATCCTATCTCTATCACCATGATAGGTGACAAAGATATTTTTATGATTATTATTCAATGAATTAATGAACTCCTGCAACTGATCAGCTGGTCCCTGCCAGATCAGGAATATATCGTCGATGTACTGCATCCAAACGGGGATGCAGTCCATCAATGCCTGATCTGACAGGGAGAGGTCCCTCTCCCACAGCCCCAGGAACAAGTTGGCATATGCTGATGCAAAAGAAGCACCCATTGCGGTGCCCTGGAGCAGCAGGTAGAAGGACCCCTTAAACACAAAGAAATTATGAGTAAGTACTCAAGGAGTTCAAAAATCAGGCAGATGATATCCCTTGGCAAGCTAGACGGTTCGAGGTAATATTTGGTCGCTGTTAGGCAATCATTGTGCTTGATATTGGTATACAGGGATTCAATGTCATCTGTTACCATCAACATGTCACCCGTCAACATGGAGACCATTCACCCTCTTCAAAAATTCACTTGTGTCAAGTATGAATGATGGGAGACTCTCTACCAGAGGTTTTAATTTAGATTCAATCCAACGATCGATATTCTCCAAGAAGTTCCCCGACCCTGAGATCTTCGGACGTCCTTGAGGATGCTCCAAATTTTTATGTATCTTGGGTAGCAGGTACATAGTTGACACCATAGGTTCTTGCACTTGTAGTGCTAAAGCCAGCTCCTTTGTGATAACACCGCCACACACCACGGCATTCAAAATTTTTAGTAATTGCCCGGTAAAGGATGATAAAGGGTTAAATGTGTGTGGTTAAACAGCAGAAACCCCCACAAGTGACCCCATTTTGGAAACTAGACCTCCCAAGGAACTTATCTAGATTGTGGTGAGCACTTTGAACCCCCAAGTGTTTCACTAAAGTTTATAACGCAGAGCCGTGAAAATAAAAAATATTTTTTTTTCACAAAAATTATTTTTTAGCCCCCAGTTTTGTATTTTCCCATGGGTAACAGGAGAAATTGGACCCCAAAAGTTATTGTCCAATTTGTCCTGAGTACGCTGATACCCCATATGTGGGGGTAAACCACTGTTTGGGTGCATAGCAGAGCTCGGAAGGGAAGGAGCACCGTTTTACTTTTTCAATGCAGAATCATATGGATTGAGATCGAACATCATGTTACATTTGCAGAGCCCTGGTGTGCCTAAACAGTGGAAACCCCCCAATTCTAACTCCAACCCTAACCCAAACACACCCCTATGCCTAATCCCAACCCTAACCACACCTCTACCCCCAACACACCCCTGACCATAACCCAACCCTAACCACACCCCTAACCCAAACACAACCCTAACCCTAATCCCAACCCCAGCTCATCCCTAACTCCAACACACCCCTAACCCTAATCCCAACCCTAACCATATCCCTAACCCTGACACACCCCTAACCCAACTGTAAATGTAATCCAAACCCTAACCCTAACTTTAGCCCCAACCCTAACTTTAGCGCCAATTCTAACTTTAGCCTCAACCCTAACCCTAACTTTAGCCCCAACCCTAACCCTAATGGGAAAATGGAAATAAATACATTTTTTAATTTTATTAATTTTCCCTAACTAAGGCGGTGGTAATGGGGGGTTCAATTTACTATTTATAGCGGCTGTCACACACTAAAAGACGCCTTTTATTGCAAACAATATTTTTTACATTACCACATTCTGAGAGCTATAATTTTTCCATATTTTGGTCCACAGAGTCATGTGAGGTCTTGTTTTTTGCAGGACGAGTTCACGTTTTTATTGGTATCATTTTCGGGCACATGACATTTTTTGATCGCTTTTTATTCTGATTTTTGTTAGGCAGAATGAACAAAAACCAGCAATTCGTGAATTTCTTTTGGGGGGGAGTTTATACCGTTTTGCGTTTGATAAAATTGATAAAGCTGTTTTATTCTTCAGGTCAGTATTATTACAGCGATACCTCATTTATATAATTATTTTATGTTTTGACGCTTTTATACAATAAAAACTATTTTATAGAAAAAATAATTATTTTTGCATCGCTTTTTTCTGAGGGCTATAACTTTTTTACTTTTTTGCTGATGATGCTGTATGGTGGCTCTTTTTTTGCGGGACAAGATGACGTTTTCGGCGGTATAATGTTTAGTTATAGTCGTCTTTTTGATCGCATGTTATTCCACTTTTTGTTCAGCGGTATGATGATAAAGCATTGTTTTTTGCCTAGTTTTTATTTTTTTACAGTGTTCACTGAAGGGGTTAACTAGTGGTACAGTTTTATAAGTTGGGTCATTACGGACATGGCGATACTAAATATGTGTACTTTTATTGTTTTTCTTTTTATTTACATAAAGAAATGTATTTATTGGAACAATATATATATTTTTTTCACACATGTAAATATTTTTTTACTTTGTCCCAGTGTGGGACATCATGTTACAGTGTCAGATCGCTGATCTGACTCTTTGCAATACACTGTGCCAGATCAGCGATCTGACAAGCACTGCAGAAGGCTTGCCGGCACCTGCTCTGAGAAGGCGCTTGCAAGCCACCTCCCTGCAGGACCCCGAATGAGCCCTGTGGCCATCTTGGATCCGGGGCCTGCAGGGAGGAGGACGGAGGAGAGACTCAGAGCAAAACGATCACATCACGTTGCTCCGAGGGTCTCAGGGAAGCACGCAGGGAGCCCCCTCCCTGTGCGATGCTTCTCTATGCCTCCGGAACTCTGCGATCATGTTTGATCGCAGTGTTCCGGGGGTTAATTTGCCAGGAGCAGTCCGTGTCCGCTCCTGGCACATAGTGCCGGATGTCAGCTGTAATAGTCAGCTGACACCCAGCCGCAATCATCCGTGAGCGCGGCTGATCACATTAGATGTACTATCCCGTCGGTGGTCATATCCTCGATAGGATAGTACATCTAATGTCAGAAAGGCCTACCAGCTCTCTCTCCATTATTCTGATCCAAAACATGACTCCACCTCATCTTTCTTTTTTGGGACATGGTGGCCATCCACTGCGCCATTCAGTTGAACCATCCCAAGTTGCACAGCACTCATAAGGAAACAACCCGGTTTTATTATTAGTCTTCATGTATGTCTGGGCTCACTGCAATCATTTCTACTTGTGAGAACTGTTTAGGGGTGGCCAAATAGTAGGTTTATGCACAATTTCAAGCCTCTGGAGGATCCTACACCTTCAGGATTGCGGGACTCTAAAGACACCAGCAACTTTAAACACCTTTTTGCTGCTTTGTAATGATATTTTAGCAGCTACTCTTGTAGGGCTCAGTCACACTGGCGAGTAGCATCCGATGATTCTCTCATGTGAAAGAATAGAATGCTATATGTGTTTGCGCAGCGCCCGGCACCCTGCATGTTTCCCCTTCCTCTCCACTGCAGGGTCGCCAACGTCTTAATTTACCTGTCCGCGCTCCCTTAACATCGGTTTCATCCCAGGACATGCACAAGGCTTGCAGGTCTTCTGGGATTGTGCTTAGGGCACACACTTGCGGCCCTGGCCTCTTAGAGGGGCACTGCAAGCACTGCTAAAAACATCCCCAGCTAATAGCTGGGAGACATCTGATATTTATGGTGGATCGCCCCCACGTAAGGGCAATGGGGTACTCTGTACCGGGTCCTTCAGTTCCCTCAGCGAGGATGTCACGGTGGCCCGACCCGGACCGTGGCCCTATGAGGGTCGCCCAATAAAAGGCAGAGTTCGTAGATAACGGTAGTGTTCGTGATGCCACCTGTGGTATTCGGTCAGGGTGACCGATGCTGCTTAGGGGTCCACTGGGGTCATGGAATGGCAGCTAGATGGTATACCTTCCCACAGGTGAAGTATATCCCCAGGGCTTCCCAGAAGTGTAGATGGTGATGGTGGATGGTGCAAGCGCGGTGACTAAAGAGGACACAATGGGTGCAGTCTCTTTACCTTTACTGAAGGCTTCAGCATCCACAGCCCAGGGTGCCGGATGACAGGGTAGGCAGAGTCCGGCCGGTCTGATGGCAATTCCAGAGTCCCCTTATCCAGGTGGAAATCAGTAGCCTTCCCCTTGCACACAGTAACATAGTAGGTCCCTATTTGCATTAGCTACCATAAGGTACTCACTCTTGTTACTTCTCTCTCTCTCTGTCCCCCAGATGGATAGGACATAACCCGTATGACGGTGGTGGCCTGAGGCTATTTTATAGGGACCCTAGAGATGCCCCTCCTCCGCGTTGCCACCTTGTCTGCCTAGGTTTTTAGGTCGGACAGCCAACTTGGAATCAACTGCCCTGCCGGTCTCTGAAGTAAATCGTAGAGTCTATTACTCCCTCGGTGTTCCGACCACCGGATCTGCGCTCAGATGGAGGCAGCCTGCTTCAAGCTGGTCTCCCGCTGTTGTTTTACTCCTGTAGCTATGACTTCTATGCTCACTCACTACGGCACACTTCCTTTCTTGTCCGTTCTTAGGAGGCTGCCGCATGGGTTGCAGGCGCAGCTCCGTGTCCTTCCTACTGAGCCACTGGTGTTCCTTCTTGTTCCTCTGTCTGCCTGACAGGAATTCCCTGGGCCGAGTCCAGTCTGCTTCTCTCCCTCTCCTGGCTCCAACTCCGACTGACTATCTCCTTCTCCCTCCAGTCAGCTTCTCCCTCACTTCCTAACCAACCCCCAGTTTTACCCAAATGTGAGGAGTGGCCTAATAGATAGAACCATTTTCTCCCCCTGGTGGCCGACGTGTGAAGTGTGTGTGTGGCTGTGATACCTGGCAGGGTGAACTCCTTTGGTGCCATCAGACGTAACATCGCTCCCCCTGGTGGAAGAACGACATTACTGCAACGACCAGGACTCTGGGGCGCTGCAATGGGATCCTCCAATATTGGGAGGAGCCATAGCAACTTCAATTATCAGTCAATATCCAGTTACCTAGTTGTAAGTTGTACCTGTGCTCTCAGTATCTGATCCTTTCCATACTGCTTACCTGATCCTATCCGCCCAGTCTGCAACTGATCCTGCCCATCCCGCTGTACCTATATCAGTACTCATTCTTCCTGTGCCTAGACCTGTTCCTGATCCAGCTGAACCTGCCCCTGTGTACTTGCACCAGTGATCACGTACCTGTGACAGCTCCATTTTCCTGTAGAAGCCCTGCTTGAGCTTGATCTCACATCTGTCTTCCTGCCACATACATCCTGCTAACCAGTTCCTTGTCAGTCCTACTTCCCTGTCTCCTTGGGGGGTTAGATGCCACTACTCTGGGGTCCCTCCTGGAGTAGCACCTGGCATCAACCTGGGTTCAATTCTAACCACACCTTCAGGGGCTCTAGGGAAGAACCAGATGTTTTCTTAGTTATTCCCCTCCAGGCTCTCCTGGTACCACGGCAAAAATGGTTCCACAACCGTAAGAGTTTGCTAAGGCCATGGAACCCACTGACTCTCATACCCTTTTAGTATCGGACCTGTACCATGAGATGACCCATCAGAGAGATCAGCAAGACAAGATCCTTTGTTACCCACGGATTGTTAACACCCACCTGGACGCTTTGACAAAAGCCATCGGATCCGCTCCAGATCAAGCAGTGGCAACTTCGGCAGTGACCATTCAGACTGCAAGTCATGCTTCACATCCTATACCCCGTCTGTCTGCACCACCACGTTTTGACGAGGATCCAAAGCAATGCTGAGGTTTTATTAACCAGTGCTTGCTGAACTTAGAACTGCTGACCCACCAGTTTCCCTACGATCGTGCGAAGGGATGCTTTCTAATGTCCCATCTTGGAGGAGAGGCCCTGGTGTGGCGCAACCCTGTGTGGGATATGTGATCATCTCAGACCTGCAGACTTTCCTGGAGGTGTTCCGCAAGGTATTTGACAAACCAGTCTAAGTTACTTATGCTGCCTCATCCCTCCTCAGACTACGCTAGGCCAGTCTGTCTATAGCGCCATATGGAATCCATTTCCACATCCTGGCTTCTGAACCCAGCTGGAACAGTGAGGCACTGTTACCGCCTTCTAGGAGCCATTGACTGGAAGGATCAAGAATGAGCTACCAGGCTGAGACATTCCTACTTCACTGGACGATCTAGTGTCCCTGGCCAACTGAATCAATCTCCGGTTTCAAGAGCACTTCCGAAAAATTGTGCGCAAAAGAAAACTGCTTCTTCTGGCCCCGTCCTTCCAAAGGCTACTCACTCCTAAGCCCACCGCTCCCACAGCATCTCTTGAACCTATACAAGTCGACAATGTGGAGCTGGCGGTCCAACGGCAGGAGATCCATCAAGCCAAGGGCAAATGATCTTCCACTCAAACTCTGCTGCAAACGTGAGCCAAGTGTCATTTTACTGTGATCCGATTCTTTCATATGCAAAAAATAGATCACAGGTGAGGAGAAGACAGAGAACTTAATTTGTTCATCTTCTCCATTCTGTGAGTTGGCATATATCGGACTGCAATCAGATGAAATCCGAGTGCAGTCCGATGTTTTGCATGCACCAATAGACTTGTATGCATGCGCGCCATTTGATATACACTGCCAAACGCAGCATGCATCAATTTTTTCCTCATACCGAATCGGAATGAGAAATTAAATGCTAGTCAGCATTCCTGCATAGTATAACATTGGAGGCAGTGCTACCCTATGAAACATCGGCTACAACTCGTCCGATTTATATGCTGGCTACTCGTCGGTGTGAGACATCCCTTAATCTGATAAATTTGTCTGGCAGAAACCTTTCTCATTATGCCTTCATCTGCATGAACCCACCTGTGCTTTGTATCAGCCACAAATCTCTTTACAGTAGGATGATCACGCTTACCTTTTCAGAAAATGTATGTTTTGATACCTTGTTCTAGACATTGAATTATGTGACACTTTTCAGCAACAGAGAGATCCTTTGTCTTTGCCATATTGTTTGAAACCTATGGACTGCTTAATAATGTGGAACGTCCGGATTATCTTCACACATTGCATTTTTGCAGCATTTCATACTTTTTTTTAATGCAAATGTTCTGCTGCATTTCACTGTACCAGCAAAGTCTGTGAGATTTCAAGATTTCAGCAAATCTCATGCACAAACCTGCGTTTTTGGAAAATGCAGCATGTCGCTTCTTTCAGAGTTTTTACAGCATTTTTCACCCATTGAAATCAATGGGTGGTGCAAAAAAACTGTAAGGGGATGTGCACACGTTGTGGATTTGGCTGCGGATCTGAAGCAGTTTTCCATGCGTTGTACAGCACCATGTAAATTTATGGAAAACCAAATCCGCAGTGCACATGCTGCCGAAAATTCAGCGCGGAAACGCTGCGGTTTATTTTCCGCAGCATGTCAATTCTTTGTGGGGATTCCGCAGCATTTTACACCTGTTCCAATCTGCACAAAAAAACGCACAAAATCCGCAGGTAATCCGTGGTGAATCCACAGGTAAAATGCAGGGCGTTTTACCTGAAGATTCTGCAGAATTTGCGCAGGAAAATCCGCAATGGAATCCGCAACATGTGCACATACCCTAAAAATGCTGCAAAAAAATCATGTGTCTGTCAGGTTTTGCTGAGTTTTTAGTGCCAAGACCTGATGAAGTTGAATCAGATTATTTTTTTATGCAGTAAACTTTATCAGCATGCACAGGAGACAAAAGTATCGATAGAAACGCAGTTAAAAAAAAAAATGCATCAAACACTCAGCAAAACCTGCTTTTTTGACATTGCCTCTTTGCTGCCATGAGGGCAGGTTTTGCCTGTGGAAAAAAAACACATTAAAAGTGCAATGTGTGAACATAGCCTTAAGGGTATGTGTCCACCTTCAGGATGGCCGGCGGTTTAGTCGGAGCGACAAACCCGCTCCACACTAAGCTCCGCCCCCTTCTGGGACGCGATGATGCCGGATGTGTTCATAGCACACATCCGGGATCATCGCACCCCACACATAGGGCCCTGCGTCTCTATGCAGCGTCAAAGACGCAGCGTTTACTGCACGTGGAAACATACCCTAAGGCTGCGTGTCCACGATCAGGATGGCCGGCGGTATCGTCGGAGCAGCTTTGCCGCTCTACGCTAAGCCCCGCCCCCTTCTGGGACGCGATGATGCCGGATGTGTTCACAGCACACATCCGGCATCATCGCACCCATCGCCGCAAGATATATGGACATGCTGCGATCTGAAAAGACGCGCAGCATGTCCGGAGTCGCAGGGCCGCCGCGTGCGTGTTACCACGCATAGTGGAGACGGGATTTCATTAAATCCCCTCCACTATGCTGTAACATCTGGACGCTGCGTGTCTGACGCTGCGGCTCTATGCAGCGTCAAACACGCAGCGTTTACTGCACGTGGAAACATACCTTAAGGGTATGTGTCCACGTTCAGGATTGCATCAGGATTTGGTCAGGATTTTTCATCAGTATTTGTAAGCCAAAACCAGGAGTGGGTGATAAATGCAGAAGTGGTGCATATGTTTCTATTATACTTTTCCTCTATTTGTTCCACTCCTGGTTTTGGCTTACAAATACTGATGAAAAATCCTGACAAAATCCTGATGCAATCCTGAACGTGGACACATACCCTAAGTGTTTTTGCTGCATTTTTATGCAAAGTTTAAGCTGCATTTAGACTATGTGCCCACGTTGTGGATTTCTGTGCAGATTTTTCCAGTCCGTTTTTGAAAAATCCATAGGTAAAACATACTGCGCTTTACCTGCGGATTACCCACAGATTTACCGCAGAATTCCAGCATCTTTTGTGCGGATTTCACCTGCGTTTTAACACCTGTGGATTCCTATTGAGGAGCAGGTGTAAAACGCTGCGGAATCCGCACAAAGAATTGACATGCTGCATAAAATAAACCGCAGCATTTCCGCTCTTTTTTTTCTGCAGCATATGCACTGTGGATTTTGTTTTCCATAGGCTATGTGCACATGTTGCGGATTTTGCTGCGGATACGCAGCGAATTTCACGCTGCGTATCTGCACCTGTTTTCCATGCGTTGTACAGTACCATGTAAACGTATGGAAAACAAAATCCGCAGTGCACATGCTGCGGGAAAAAAACGCGCAAAAACGCAGCGTCGTTTTTTCCGTAACATGTCAATTCTTTTGCGTATTCCACAGCGGTTTACACCTGCTTCATTATAGGAATCTCCAGGTGTAAAACCACAGGTGAAATCCGCACAAAAACCACAGTAAATCCGCGGGTAATCTGCAGTGCGGCTTACCTACGGATTTTACAAAATCAGTGTGGAAAAATCCGCCCACCAATCCGCAACGTGTGCCATAGCCTAAGGCTATGTGCACACGTTGCGGATTAGGATTAGGAATTTCTGGTGCGGATTCTGCCTCTCCTGGCAGAAAACGCACCTGCGGATTTGTCGCATTTTTTTCCAGTTCTGCAGCGTTTTTTGTGCGTTTTTGCTGCGTTTTTTACCTTTGCGGTTTTCTATAATGGAATGGGTACAAAAACGCTGCAGATTCACAAAAAAGAAGTGACATGCTACTTATTTTAAACCGCAGCGCTTCCGCAGCAGATTTTCCTCAAAGTGTGCACAACATTTTTTTTTTCTCATTGATTTACATTGTACTGTAAATCAATTGCGGATCTGCAGCATTTCTGCACCTCAAAAAACGCTGCGGATCCGCAGAGAATCCGCAATGTGTGCACATACCCTTAATTGGGCTCACCTGGCAATCTAATTATCACAAGTGTTTGAGATTTATTTCCATGATCCAATGAGCCCTGAGACACAATACCCTATATACCATCCATGAGTTTATTTGAAAAACAAACTAAATCTTTATGACACATAAATCCAATTTGCATAATAATTTTGAACACGGAGTATATATCACCATACGCTTCCAAGTTAAGTAAAAACTAATGCAAACCTGTATTTTATGCATCAGTTATGTAATCATATTTATACAAAATACAAACATATGCGATAGACATAACAATTCTAAACACATGAACATTGCTAACAAGACTGGCCTAAATATATGAACACCAGTATGACCAAGGGTGAACATATAAATGCTAGCATGAACATAGCAGCACTAATATGAACATATAGATACTAGTAGAAACACATTGACCCTAGCATTAACTTAGAGCTACTACAGTGTGAAAATGATGACAGTAATGTAAATGGAAACAAGAACATATAACTAGTAGTATGAATGTATACATGCTAGTGTGAACAAAGGAACAGGAGTATAGACATAGAACACAAATATGAGCATTTAGACAATAGTATGAATATTAGTTTGAACCTAAAATCTATACAGGACTGAAAATAGGAAAATAAATAAATGCTATTATGCATATAAAATGATAGTGTAATGACTATTGTATGAATTATACATATACAAATAAATACAAATGTTAAAAAATGATTGTAAAAAAATATGTTTATATTTGAAGCAATTTGACCAACTTTAGACAATCACACAAATTATGTTAATCAATTCTGGAAATGTTATAATATTTAAAACACTGAAAATACTAGCTACATGTTAAGATAAGGCTAGAATGTAAAATCTAAGAGGAAAGCTGTAAGTTTACATTCTCGTAGCTGTCTGTGTTCCGTTTCAAAACTCAAGTATAAAGTCCACAGATTTAGACGCACAAGGATAGCCATGACACTTTATGTTATTTTTCTTCCTAAATATTATGGGAATTACAAGCAGTAAGGTTATCACAGTTAGATGATGCAAAGTATGAAAAATGAGGCACAAGTAAGAAAAGAAGAGACTAGAGCTGGCTGCTGCTCTGCCAGTGCTGGATGTGTGTGGTGCAGCTGGTGATGCTCATAGACAGTTACATTAACCACTCCGGGGTCCTGCAGATCCCCCTAATCCTAAACATTGTGCAGTCATTAGGGAGCCTGGCATGCCAGCAGGGGCGCAGCACTGCACCTAGGGCTCTGGCAGCATGGCGTGTGGCTGGGTTGACCGAAATGTCTTCATGAGGTTGATAAATGGTGTAATTGCGTGTATTAGGGAAGGATTGGCTGCACACGACGAGTGGACAGGGGCCAGATGGAGGGGGTGGTCTGTTCCCTGCTCTGCTGGATGAGTCAGGGGGGTCTGAGGGAGAAAAGGCTAGACAGGAGAATGATAGGTGGTCCCCTTCATGTTAGGATCTTATAGGGATAGCAAAGCTAGAGAGGGGCCATGGCCACCTGACCAGCCTGAGGACACTGCTGGTCAAAGGACCCTGCATGGTTGGACCACCTGTCCAGCTTTTCCCCAGCTCCCTCCAGTTCATTGGCAGGTCTCTGTGTGTGTTAATAGGGAGAGATCTGTCAATCATGGCGAGAGGGGCGGGGAGAAGCCGGCTGGGGAAGTCACTGAACTAGTCAGGTCTACAGTCCGCAGACCACTTTTCACAGTATGGTTACAGTATGGTTACTCTGGTCCTGGTTCCTGTTTGTCCGGCAGCATGCCTCTAATGACAGGTCCCCTTCTCCAAAGCGTGCATACAGGCTGAACTATCAGAGAATAAGAGCTCTTCCAACTTCCTAATGTAGAATCAGTAGATATTATATCCAGGCTCGGACTGTCCCACAGGAGAACAGGTAAACCCTCCGGTGGGCCCCTGTGCAGGAGTCAGAATCAGACCATCTAGAAGGGCAGATAACACAGAACACTGGATGCACTATATACAGACAATGTGTGCAGCATCTCATGCTTTATTTACCACACTACTGTTATTTCCTAGGTACTTAGGCTGAGATGACAGAAGGAGTAGTAGTGTCCTCCATCACTGGTCCCCTTCTCACCATGGGCCCCTTCCCTGCTAATCAGCTCTTATTACACAAAGACACTTTTAGAAAGAAGAGTTCAACTCAACCACTCAACCAAACTGACCTGCATGTAGTGTATAGCAGCAAACCCAATAGCTTCAAAATTGATAATTACCTGGCCCCCAGGATTGTGGGTGATTACTTTCAAAAGTACAGTGAAAGTGTCAGCAGGAAAGTAGAAAACAGAGGAAGCTTTAGAGAAAAAGAGCCATTTGCCTTTCAGGGGCCTAGGAAAGCTTTATCTGGATCTCTATTGCTTTCATATCAGTGAGCAGTCAGCTTTCCTGGACTCTTGTATGGTGTAACAACATGGAAGTGCAGAATCTCATGCTCATAAATAAATCCTTTCCATTCAGGAGTGTAGGAAAGCTGGGTGGCAACTGTTGTTGAAGCTGTAATGGCAGTCATATTGGTTTTCACCAAACTTTCCTAGGTATATTAAAGAAGCAACATTTTTAGAAACTAAATTGGGTTGAAATAGTCAAAGTGAACGAATGCAAAGTGTTCTGAGTGGTTGTTGGTGATGGGCCTGGGACAGGTCATGGTGGACAGACAGATGCACACAGGTAGAAGGGGGATAGCAGGGCAGTCCAGCCAGAACCACTACATTAGGAGGAGCTGCAGATTGTGGGGGCTGCTGGGTGGGATCTCCTCTCAGCACACACGCCGCAGGCCAGCAGCGGTCACACCGTCCTCCTCCACCGTGACTGCTCAGAGTGAGGAGCCGCCTGCTGTCAGTCCCCGGTGCCGGCGCTGCTGGGCCAGTGCGGGAAGTCAGGGCAGGCATTGGGTGAGTGAGTCCCCACCCCACAGCACTTGTCTGGCCCCCCAGTCTCTCCCTCTGCTGCTCACTACTTTCTTGCTCTCATTTGCACTGCTTTTGCCTTTTGGGCGCATGCGGACTACAAACTTTAGCAAATAAGAAAAATCTCAGTAGTTTTTTTTCCGCAGGACACTCCGGATGGCAGAAAAAAACTCCCATTTTTTATGGACTGTACATGAATCTGCGGATGGTTGGCGAGCCAGCTCTGGATGTGAGCGCTGCCTCCTCTAGTGCCTCTCATCTCCAGCCTTGGACTTGATCCCTCCAGGGGATTTCATGTCCTCTGCTGCCTGCAGGAGGTCACTAGGTCACTGAGTCCTTGGACACCACCTACCAGTGTGACAGTATACTGCTAGTGTCCATGAGTATACCATCTGTGATGACCACGGAGAACCACAGCCAGCACTTGGATCCCTCAGCTCCCCTCACCTCCAGCCCCACCACAGGGGCTCTGATAAGCCAGCAGACCACGGCCATGGACACCTCCTCCTCTTCTTCATCATCTTCCAAGAGCAAGAAGCCAAATTCGGGGCTCAGACGTCCGGAGAAGCCTCCTTATTCTTATATCGCCCTTATTGTCATGGCCATCCAGAGCTCTCCCACCAAAAGACTGACCCTGAGTGAGATCTACCAGTTCTTACAAGCCAGGTTCCCCTTCTTCAGAGGGTCTTACCAAGGATGGAAAAACTCTGTGCGCCACAACCTCTCTCTGAATGAGTGTTTCATCAAGCTGCCCAAAGGGCTAGGAAGGCCAGGCAAAGGCCATTACTGGACCATTGACCCTGCCAGCGAGTTTATGTTTGAAGAAGGATCTTTCAGAAGAAGACCCAGAGGGTTCAGAAGAAAATGTCAAGCTCTGAAGCCCATGTATCGGATGATGAATGGCATAGGTTTTAGTACTTCTATCCTACCCCAAGGATTTGATTTCCAACCTCCACCTGCTTCTTTGACTTGCCACAGTAATGGCTACAACTTGGACATGATGACAAACTCTATGACAGGAGGATACGATGGCTTGAGTGGAGGTCACCACGTCCCTCATATGTCCCCTAATCCTGGTTCTACGTATATGGCCAGCTGCCCTGTCTCCTCTAGTGGTGACTATGGACCTGACAGCAGCAGCAGTCCTGTCCCTTCTTCTCCAGCTATGGCCAGTGCTATGGAATGTCATTCTCCCTACACAACTCCTACAGCCCACTGGACATCATCAGGTCCTTCTCCCTACTTGAAGCAGCAAGCCATGCCACCTACTAATGCAGCATCTGCAGGGATACACTCAGGCATGTCATCCTACACCTTGGAACAAACATACCTCCATCAAAACACCCGGGAGGACCTCCCAGGTAATTGTCATTTTATTATTATTATTATTATTATTATTATTATTATTATTATTATTATTATTATTATACTTTTATCCCATAAAATAATTCTGATATCAGTATTCCTTTGCAAGAGACACATTTTAAATTGTACTAAAAATACTACATGACATGGGAAAAGTACCACATTGTTTCAAAATATTCCTATGTATGGCATAGTGCCTGTACTAAGTGGTTACTTTTTTTATTATTTCCCCTTAATTCAATTAAGTGTCAAATCATCGCTAAATCACATCTAAATGGCAGTGTATTCGTTAAATGAGTAAATGGAGCCACGAGTAAAAAAGGGGCAGCGGATGGGTGAATGACTGTGCTCTCAGGTCATGTATAAATCAAGCAAATGGGGCTCCTGGGACAACACGTTACACACATTCATCATCACTACTATGTAGCCCCAATGCAGGACTCTATATATGTGAAGTCCGAATATTGTGCTTCTATCACCTACCTAATCCGATCTCTGTATTATCTGAATGAATGGCTATATGGCTACTGACATATATATATATATATATATATATATATATATATATATATATATATATATATATATACACAGTATATGCATACATACAGATAGAAATATTTATAAAGTATATATATGTGGTGTATATATATATATATATATATATAGTGTAGATATAAATATATATATATTATATATATATATATATATATATATATATATATATATATATATATATATATATATATATATATATATTCACACGCTGAAGTATCTAATGAACATATCTCCCCATATGTGTAAACGTTTATGCAGATTAATTCTGGATATATCTATTTACGTATTTATATATCTGTATGTGTCTATGCGAGATGTATATACAAATCTCACATGGACATATACATAAACAGATATATATTCAGAATTAATCTGTATACACGTTTATACATAAGGGGAGATATGTTAATTGAACGACAGATACATAAATACATTTATCTCAACATGGAATATATAATCTATCAATCATCCATCCATGCAGCTGGTTATAAAAATACAAAGAAGGGATGTCAAGCAGCAGAACATGGTGGATTTGTACAGGGAAATGTGCACATAGACCTTATAAATGCGGGTGGCAGAGGTTAACTAAACAAAGACAGTCTAGGCTGGACCACACCGGAGAGGATTTGAGCCTGACTTAACCCACATGAGAGTGGCCTCTTGTCCAATTTTATGGGAATTTCAACAAGTAACAACTGCAAAAAAAAAAAAAAAAATGTCTCAGTATATTTTAAACCCCCCCTTCCGTGACCTGCCAATCATCCTAGAATGCAGGGAGAACCTGCTTATCTGTATAGACATCCCTTATGGGAGGTTATTGATCTAATCCCGGATTATGCACAGATTGCAGGAGCTGTAAATCTATGATTTGATTTTAATTAGCATAATATATAGCTTTCCTCCATCTACAACTACAAAATCAAAAGTAACCATTATCAGGGCCTGAATTGTATAATAGAGATTAAATAGTGACTGGTTTACAACCAAATACCTGGATAATACCATGTGCTGATATCAACTGATTATAGGAGATATGCAATATGTGCAGTCCAATATATGCAATATATATATATATATATATATATATATATATATATATATATATACATGTATATTGAGATAGATATGCATATATTTATATATGTGTGTATGTGTGAATTATATATAAATGTGTCTAAACACATATATGTGTGTGAGTGTGTAGACACATTTATATATATATTCATATGCATGTATACACACACACATATAGATGATAGATAGATAGATGGATAAATAGATAGATAGATAGATAGATGGATAGATGGATGGATAGATAGATAGATAGATAGATAGATAGATAGATAGATAGATAGATAGATAGATAGATAGATGGATAGATGGATGGATGGATGGATAGATAGATAGATAGATAGATAGATAGATAGATAGATAGATAGATAGATAGATAGATAGATAGATAAATAGATAGATAGATAGATAGATAGATAGATGGATAAATAGATAGATATATAGATAAATTCTATAATAAACATTGTATTTCTGCTTGCTAATCTTATCAGTGTGTCCTGCTTATTAGGGATATGTTCAGATTTGGCTCTTCAGCTTTGTATAGCCAGCCCCTGTCTGACATGCTGAGATTCTCCTTTGTAGCCACATTACATCTGTCTGCATACAACTAGTTAGAGAAAGAGGAAAACAACTGTGTTCTTGGGTCACCAGAATAGATGTAAAACTGCAGGCTGGAAGCACAAGTTAGTTTTTTTTTTTTAAATGATTATTTTAACTTTCTTTTAGTTTTTTTTTTACAAACCTAGGAATGTATTCCAAAGGAAGGAAATGTCTAAAGGAAGGACCAATACAACACCTTTCTTTTATATCCACTCCTGGTTTAGAAACACAAAAAGTGTTAAACACTGCACCAGAAAGATATCTGCAACATCTGACAGCTAATATTAAAATAACAGTCTCATTTTTACCCTGTGATTTGTTTCTTTCATTTATAATTGAACAAATAATCACGTTTCAGAGGGTAGTAAAAATTAAAATGTGCGTTTTATATTTTGGAGCTTTTTCTTTTACAGCTGACAGTAAAGTCCATTAATGTGTCGGTCCATGCACTCAACAATAAGACCCCTTTATTTGTAAAATTAGTATTTCAGAATAATTAAAACTTGCAATGATTATCGTGACCTTTGTGTATTATAATAGGTTTATTATAGTAAAGTTACTTAAAGGGCCAGTACCGCTGCCTATCAAACGCTATGTAGCTGTAACAAATAACGGTCCTTGATGTTGGGTGAGATAAGGGTCCTGCCAGGACCCCTCATTCTGTATCTCGCCAATCTGATGTTTTCACTTCATTAGCACAAAGCCAATTCTAACTCCAATTAGGAAGCCGAGCAGCTCGTTAAAGTCAGCTCCCCTTTTACATTCACCTGGAGGACAGGCAAGTGGCCGAGTATTAAATATTAATCACATAATGAGGTGTCTGCAGCGGGTTAATGAGCCCGGGCGATGTGGACCCCACTTTACTGCCGCATTCCTCCCTGCGCCTACATAAAACCTAATGGCCTGAGCCCTGCGCTTTCATGTTGTCTCACATCCAATATCAGGCGCATTGGAACCGCAGCGCCGCTTTATTGACGGCTGGAAATACATCTTTTCTCACGTTGTTAATCCATGGAAACTGATTAAATCCGGCTCATAACTGGGGAATGTGGAAACACTGGTGTTACAGAGAGGGATGAGTGGCCATGCCAGGGAACAATGGCTTATTACAGTCACATAGATTTTATTTTACAGAAAACGAAATGATGGATAGCACAGAGTCATGCAAAGTCACTTATACACATATGTAAATATTAAAATGATACTTATGTAGATACTTATTACCCACGTAGACAGTCATATATGTAAGTATATACGTGTGTATATTTTTAGACGAGTTATATACAGATTTATATAGCTAGATAAAAGTATATGTGTACATGCATAACCGATATATACACGTGTGTGTTTTTCTATATGCTAGCTCTACAGCTTTCCCTGTAGATATATATATATATATATATATATATATATATATATATATATATATATATATATATATATATATCCAAGCTGGTGTGAATTGGTGCAAACTATATATAAATACACACGCGTAACTATATGTGCATGTATGTGTATATATATATATATATATGTATATATATATATATATATATATATATATATATATGTATGTATATATATATATATATATATATATATATATATATATATATATATTTATATATCTGTGTCTAGGAGTATAAATGTATTTATATATTGTATATATGTACACACACCTATAGATAATTACAGACATATTTGTGTATGTAGATATTTACATAAATATTTATGTGTACTGGAGAATATATATGTATCGCGATTGTAGCCAGCATACAGAAAGATAATCGCAATTGAGATGCTACCCATGAAGATATATCTTGTCATTTCGTTGTTCTATCAGTTGTTATCTACCTGTTTGCAGCATATTCATTTGGGTTTGTGTTGCAGTGGGATTGCCTCGTTACCAGCACCACTCCTCCCCAGTGTGCGACAGAAAGGATTTTGTCCTGAATTTCAACGGGATTTCTTCTTTCCATCCGTCTGCCAGTGGTTCTTATTATCATCATCATCATCATCAAAGTGTCTGCCAGGACATAAAGCCGTGCGTGATGTAGGGGACCGGACGAGACGCAGGGCCATGGTGCGGTTTTCTGTGCGGTGCCGCAGTGTGTGTACAGGGCCCCAGGCTGCGCTATCCGCAGAGCTCCCAGTGCCCGACCAGGGTCCTGCTCAGTCCTTTACTGCAGGTGGATCTGCATCTCATGCATCGTGTCAGTTGTTTCTCTTTCCCATCCCCACGGGCTTGGCCATTTATTGAGGCACTTACCTGCATCATTGCCCTTCAAACACAGGTAATAATAGAGTTTCAGATGTTTACACTATTGTGTTCAGGAGATTATTTCCTATCCAGACATTCAAGGATTTCTCCAAGTTTTTTCTTGTTCCTCAAATGCACTTATAAAATATGTAATAAATGAACACATCAATGAGTTATCCAATAACTACCATTTAATTTATTACAGAGGACCTGCTTTCTTTTTATTCACCACAATAAGGAATGTGACATGCCATTAAGAGTCCATTGTGGTGCACAGTATGACTATAATCCATATTGTTGTACCTGCAAAGAAGCAAATCAGCTCATAATCCGAGATTACGGTGACAACATACATTCCTAGAGAATAGAAAGAATGTGATTTATTAGAATGGAAATAGACATCAACAATGGGGGTCGTTGTGTAAGGAAATGTTTTCTAGTTTGTCCTTGTAAATATTTTCCGTGTGAGTTACCCATGAATCATGGCTGATGTCATAAAATGATTACATGTAATAATAATCTCCACAAGGTGGAACTGATTCTATGATTCTAAAGACATAAACTAGTGACAACTGCCGCACCCGACAATTATTCCACCTCGATATCAATTAATTCCAACGAAATGTAAATACTAGGAAATAAAATAATTTAGTATTGAAAGGAGAAAAAAAAATCTGTTATTGTGTCTTACGTTGAAATGCTATCAGAATCTGTATACTCACCACACTATGCTTTGTAAGGGAAGATTATATTTGCACTTATGTAGTCGTGAAATAATGTCTTAGTATTCAGATGTACATTTTTTTCCAATAAAATGTGTATAAACGTCAATACAGGTGCGGTCTGAATATTGATAGAGGCTACAATTTACACCATTGTACATTATAGAGGAAACGTCATGATCTAGAATAGAAATGGTACCTAAGCCTGAAATCCAGGTCAGCACTGGGCTCACAGTCGTCCTCTCCCTGGTGGCTTGCAGATTAATGATGCTGCACCGCATATTGCCGGCTATATTTATTTTTTGAAGCCCTATTTACATTGAACCAATATAAACTGTGAATTGCCAGAAGTCTGCTGTTTCCTGTCGTGTTCCAGGATCCTATTAATAAAGGTTGATAGTAAATACAGGAGACTCCTGCAAAGTGCTGATGTCTCTGAGACTGGCTGCAGCTGCACTGCTGAGCTGATGGGTGACTGTCACAATACAGACTGAGGACCTCACAGCAGCTGGACCTCTGCTCCCTAATGTCTGGGTCCAGAGATCAGCCAGAAACTAGAAGCAATGCTCAATTTCTATCTATCTCATATCTATCTATAGATCTATCTAGTATCTATCTAATATCTATCTATCTATCTATCTATCATCTATCTATTATCTAATATCTATCTATCTATCTATCTATCTATCTATCTATCTATCTATCTATCTATCTATCTATCTATCATCTATCTATTATCTAATATCTATCTATTATCTATCTAATATCTATTATCTATCTATCTATCTATCTATCTATCTATCTATCTATTATCTAATATCTATCTAATATCTATCTATCTATTGTCTATCTATCTATTATCTAATATCTATCTAATATCTATCTATCTATTATCTATCTAATATCTATCTATCTATCTATCTATCTATCTATCTATCTATCTATCTATCTATCTATCTATCTATCTATCCCATTCCTTCTATCTATCTATCTATCTATCTATCTATCTGTCTATCTAGTATCTATCTATCTATCTATCTATCTATCTATCTATCTATCTATCTATCTATGTCTGTCTATTTCTATCTCATATCTATCTATCTATCTATCTATCTATCTATCTATCTATCTATCTATCTATCTATCTATCTATCTCATATGTATCTATCTATCTATCTATCTATCTAATATATATCTATCTATTATCTATCTATCTATCTATCTATTATCTATCTATTATCTATTATCTATCTATCCCATTCCTTCTATCTATCTATCTATCTATCTATCTATCTATCTATCTATCTATCTATCTATCTATCTATCTGTATCTATCTATCTGTCTGTCTGTCTATCTATCTGTCTCTGTCTGTCTGTCTATTTCTATCTCATATCTATCTATCTATCTATCTATCTATCTATCTATCTATCTATCTATCTATCTATCTATCTATCATCTATCTATTTTACATTATCTATCTCCAGGTAAAAATAAAAAAAATCAGGTGACACTCAAAATTGGGAAACTATCAAATGTCTACAGAAAACTTTTTATAAGCCTAAGTGCAACAGGTAACGTTTCAAGTTTGAGAAAGGCTCTGCGGTGCCGAAACGTTGCCTGTTGTACATATGGCCTATTAACAATTTCACCGGACTTTTGATAGTTTCCCATTCTTGGCTGCTGCCTGCTTTCTTATTTTTACAATAACTGGTTTTCGGGCTTCAATCAATGGGCTAACACCTCTCCTTTACTATGAAGCTAATATATATATATATATATATATATATATATATATATATATATATATATATATATATATATATACACTTTTTTGAGTGACATTTCTGCAATATCAATGTGGAAAAATTAGTGCACTGTCAACATTATTTGTGAATCCACAAACAGTGGTGTAGCATTTATAGAACTTACCTAGTGCCTATTCATTCAGCCCACATCATGTCATGTGAAATATAATTATGTTAATTTACAAGTTATAGAGCAAACATTACTATACAGACGTCCAGACTGATATATTCATTCATAATATAAAGATTCTATATGTTATATCTGTATGCCCAATGGGAAACCACGAAACACACTGGAGCTTTTAGGTTGCAATCAAACGAATATTTGTTTTTGTATTTATTTATGCAGTTTTTTTTTAGCCAATGTCACCACTGTATCCATTAAGAAAAAAAAAACCTGTTGAAGGCCAGGGCTAATACTTTTTCATATTTTTTTGTACACATTTCTGGGTTTCGCACCAAAAACTGCATACAGTTTTGGACATATTAAAAATAACTTTACTTATTTTTGTTTGTGGTATTGTTATTTTTTATTTACTTATTTTTATTTATTTTTTTTTTGGGGGGGGGGGGGAGGCTTGTAAAGAAGGCATGATTTTCATGCATTTTCCACAAATTTTGGTCCCACATTTTATGTGCATGTCCTGTAGAGAAACCTATGTGACTATTGATGGCAATAATAAATAGAGTATGGGTTATTCTTTCAAAAAGGATTTTGATACAAAAGTGTGTTTTAGGATTGTACTATATAAATGTATAGCTATCATATTGCCACAGCACTTAAATAAGAAAGGAAATATGAAAAATGCCATGAAAAACACTGTTAAAAAATATTTTCTTAAAACGCTAAGTGTGAAATCACCTTAAGATATATCTGTGTATTACAAGGTAAGGTGCTGCACATGTTCTCTTCTAATTATTATTTATACCACAATTGTATTATAAATGCCTATGTATGATATTGCCATTATTCTTACATCTTATTATTACAAAAGAGGTAGGAGACAGGTGTCTAGAGACATCTGACATAAGTTCCTAAAACACTAATATGTCATCCCAAGCCGCACAGATAGGAGCTGCCTCGAGTGCTGGAATTAAAGACCCTTACACTAGCGGCACTCAAGAGTTAATAAGGTGCTGGCCAAGTCTCAGATAAACCCCTCTGTCAATTAGTCTGCCTTAGCACTTCAGTCAGCAGATGTTTTCCTGGCTAGATAAGAAGAGTGGGTACATGGTAAACTCTGCACATATCTGAAGGAGGCACTCAGAGACCCCTAATCCTGTGAGGGCAGAGGTCATGGCTATCTCCCTGCTCTCAGTAATATTTCACTTTTCAAAACGGCAAAGTGTAAAAAATGATAAATCTGCAACTACACATAGGGCAGCTCTTGATGCAGCTTGTGGAGGAGAGGATCCTCAAAAGAGAGATGTAACTCAAGGTGCATCCACTCCTGGCTCTAGCTCACAAGCTGGCATGTAGTAAGAATAGGGTCCAAAAAGACCCCCAGCTGAAGTTCATGCAGACCCTCCAAGTAAGGAAAAATATGGAAAAACAAGTACAAGCAGCACTCCAGGGTAATAGTAAAAAGTGGTGTATCTCACCCAGCCATATATATTTTCTGGTTTACAGAATGGTGATATTTATATATACTTCACGGCTCCATCCACTGGATATATATATATATATATATATATATATATATATATATATATATATACAATTTAAATATGCATGTATATTACAAAATGTATATTATGTCTCTCTCTCTCTATAGTGTACATCTGGTTATATACATATACATATCTCTGTGTGGGGGTGTATATATATATTATATGCATATAAACATCATCTACAAAACCTAATGTGAATAGTTAGATATAGGTCTATCTATATCATATCTATCTATCTTTCTATTATTATCTATCCATCTATCATCTATGTATGTTTCTTTTACCTATCTATCTATCTATCTATCTATCTATCTATCTATCTATCTATCTATCTATCTATCTATCTATCTATCTATCTATCTATCTATCATCTTTCTATAATCTATCTATAGATCTTTCTATTTTTCTATTATCTATCTATTTATCTATCTATGTATCTATCTATCTATCTATCTATCTATCTATCTATCTATCTATTATCTATGTAATATCTATCTATTATTTATCTATTATCTATCTATCCTATATCTATCTATCTATCTATCTATCTATCTATCTATCTATCTATCTATCTATCTATCTATCTATCTTTCTATTATCTTTCTATCCATCTATTATCTTCTATCTATCATCTATCTTTCTATTATCTATCTATCTATCTATCTAATATCTATCATCTATCTATCTATCTATCTATCTATCTATCTATCTATCTATCTATCTATCTATCTATCTATCTATCTATCTATCTATCCCATATATATCTATCTAATATCTATCTATCTAATCTATCTAATATCTATCTATTGTTGTGAATGTATAACAGATAAAGTTTAATTTTAATGCATAGTTTTAGTTTATGCTCTCTAAACACAAAAAAACTCAATTCAGCCCAATTACATATAATGAGATGAACAGTAATAAAACCTGCATATAATAAAATGAATTATGTCACACACTTTTTTTAGCAGGTTATAATGAAGGCCTTTATGTTACTTTTATTTATTCTATACTTTGAAGTCTGTGGAGTAAATTATGAAAATGGCTCCCATACATTTTCTCCATATGGTTTTCTGTAATGTAGCAAAAAATGTTGCTTGATTTTGTACAATTACACACTTTTTGCATTGTGGGATGAAGAAGGCCTGAACACAAAAATATAGCCTAAATAAAAGTAAATTGATGAATGATTTTATAGATTATCCAGTTAGGAATTCTGAAATTTACATTAATCTTAAATCAATCTTAGACCAGGATCTTAGACTGGTGAATTACATGAACGCATCGGCAGAAATGATTCTAGGACTTGTACAATTTTACAACTCAGAAAGATGATGGACAGAACTAATGTAGCTATATTTTCACATCTGTATTAAACGTCTGAAAACCAGTGTGTGCTTTTATGGCATTTTAAACAGCATGATAAAAATGTATGTAAAATGCAAGTGGTATTTTTTGTAATGTAATATAATGTGATTTTATTGCATTTTTAATTGCCTTTCTGGTCGCATTTATTTTATTCAGAGTAATTTTTTTTGCATACTTTTTTTACACTGTATGTGAATCTATCTTTACAGCTGCACAACCTTGTCGTTATGAACAAAGTACTGCCAGACCGGCCTTAGACCACCGTCACACGGTCAGTATTTTGTCAGTATTTTACCTCAGTATGTGTAAGCCAAAACCAGGAGAGGGTGATAAATACAGGAGTGGTGACGCATTTCTATTATACTTTTCTGTGACTGTCCCACTCCTGGTTTTGGCTATAAATACTGAGGTAAAAAACTCTCCAAATACTGAACTTGTGGATGTGGCCTTAGACCGTAAGCAAAGTTCGTCTCAGAGAACTACAGAAAATCTGGGTTTTTCCGATTCTAATATAGTAAAAAAATGGGGTCCATATTTGGCCCATATGACACCACATTAATGTTTCTTGGCTGCATTTGCACCTGTGTTTTTTTTTTTGCTAAATTATTTTTTCTCTGTAGCTAGTCTAAAGGCAAATTTAACATTAGCTTCCAAACAGACATATTACAATAAAAAGTACTACAGAAAGGTAAGTGTGACAAACCCCTTATCAAGGCCGAGCAGTGGTCACGTACTATATATTCTACTAATGTATAAACGGACCTGTCACCAGGTCAAAAATACAGTTTTTGCTCTTATTTTATTCTTTCTGCTCCCCTCAGTATACAACTTCATTTTGTATTAGTTAATTTCCACATAGTCTTCCCTAAATATGTGCCTTTTCATTTTGAGCTAATTTCATGGCATTTGCCATTGGGCCGTGGCTTACATGATTCTCGGGGGAGGGTGTCTATAGGCTGTTCTGCATTATTACCCTGTGAACCATGCCCCCTTGATAAAGACCCTAAAATTTAGCACTAAATAAATGTGTGGTCAATTAAAAAAAGAAAAAAACCGAAAGGAATACTCTGGGGAGCAGCATGAATAAAATAAGACATGAAAGTTAATTTCATCATATAAACTAGCATTACTAAATTTATATGCATCCGGCCTTTAATCTAATAGATTCCTTCACAAAGGGCCCTGACTTTTCCTATAATTGCATAAATAGGATATTTGAACAATTCTCAAATTTCTATTATTATTATTAATTCTATTATTATTATTATTATTATTGATTTTATTATTATTATTATTATTATTATTATTATTATTATATACTATTGCATTGACATTCTTCCTAGCAAAATACTTCCATGTATTTTGGTCAGAGTGTTATCCATGTAGAAACACGACCATAGGCGGATAGCACAGACCAATGTTATTTAATGGTTACATCACATGAACGATTTTCTACATGGACCAAATCACAGAGTGCGTTAGTTTGAACCTTTTTTTTTAATGAGATTCGCCTTTCAATGGATGTCCCCCAAAAAAGATGCTACATGGATGCAACCCGTTATTAAGGGACCAATGCAATTTTTAACTATTATTAATGCATTAATCCGGATATCACACAAATGTCATACAGATGTCAAAAACGGATATAAAGATTACATACGGATAGAAAAGAATGCATATGCGAATGAAAAATTCCCCTTTTGCATGAACATTACCTGACTTTTTTTGTGTGAAAACAGCTTAAGGTCTAATTCCGTCATCCAATTTACACGTATGAGTGCTATCAGTGTCATCTCACTTGTACCGGTGATAGCCTATCGGGCAAATCATATATCCATCATTTTTGCGAACCATGAGGTTCGTGGAAAATTGTGGAGACATGCTCGATTTTGAGCCAAGGATCAGATCAAAATCAGCAATGCCAGTCAATGGGTTGGTGAAAAAAAAGTGGACTGCACTTGAATGAGTGTTGTCCGATTTTTACGGACTGTCAGAAGGTGGAAAAACGTGTTTTTAATTTCCTCAGTTATGAGAAAAAAAGATGACACACAGACCACATTCTGATTAATGTCTAATCAGAATAATCAGTCTGTTCTTCTCATATGTGGAAAAATAGGACATTAAAATGCACCATGAGAGGCCTTATTCAAATGAGGTGCCAAAACAGTAGAAATCCCCACCAGTGGCCCATTTGGGATACTAATTCCTCAAGTACTTGTGGAGTGTAGTCAACATTTTGTACCCACAGGTGCTTCACGAACTTTATAGCACTGGGATGTGAAACCAAACTGTTTTTTTTCCATAAAAAATGTTGCTTTAGCCCAACATTTTTCATTTTCACAGGTTGTAATAAGTGATAATGGATCCCAGAATTTGTAAATCTATCTGAGTATGCTATTCCCCAATATGTGGTCAGAAACTAATGAGAAGAGAAGGAACACCATGCTAGAGTGCAGATTTTGCTAGATTGGTTTGCGGGTGCCATGTCACATAGAGTCCATAAAGTTCCAGAACAGCAGATCCCCCCAAAAGTAACTTCATCTTACAAACTATATGACTCAATTAATTCATCTAGGAATGCTATGAGTATATTCACAAACAGTTGTTTCACTGAATCTTATACCATTTAGTCATACAAAAAAATACTAAAATGTTGTTTAAGCCCAGAATTCTACACTCCAACAGGAAGTTATAGGTGAAAATGGACTTTCTGGTTTGTTACGTAATTTCTTGCGATCTTAGCAATACCGTATATGTTGCTGCACAGTACTATTCGGCCACAAGGTAGGGCTCTGAAAGAAAGACCACTATTTGACTTCCGGCATGTACATTTTTCAAGAATAGTTTGCTGATTACATGTGCAGAGCCCCTAAATGCCAGAACCACAGAATTCCCCATCACCCCCCACTCACATGACCCTATATTGGTAATTATATCCCAATGGCAGGGGCGGACATACCATTGGTGTAACCTGTGCGGCTGCACAGGGGCCCAAGAGGTAAGGGGGCCCATTTCTCGCTCCAAAGCAAGTGCAATTTTGCATTTTTAGGAGTTCTCGGGCTGCAAAGGCCCCATATATTGTTCTTGCACAGGGGCCCTTTTCTGACTGTTTCCGCCAGTGCCCAATGGGAATTTATCAACAGGTACAGTGACTATTTTGAACCCATAGGTGTTTTCCAGAAATAAGGATGAGTTGATGGTGAAGAGTGAAGATTGCAAATATGCCAGCTTAGTGCACAATACACCCTGTAAATAATTAATAATAATTAAATAATTAAGCGGGCTGTCCGCCCTACACTTTTTTTTTTTAGTGGGTGGGATGGCGTGTCACTTTTCCAGAGCCTTTGTGCTACCGGTATCATGGAAATCTCCAATGTTTGATAATGGATGACGGACCTGAGTTTTTTGTTGGATGAGTTGCAGCTGTTTTTACCAGGATTCTGGGATACAAAACAGTTTAGATCATTTTTAAGGCTCAGTTCATATTTATCCTGTGCTATACGTTGAGCGCTTACATCAAGGTTTTCATCTAAATCTCCAAATGATGTGACTCAGAAATATCCATTCACTACAATGAGGCAGATTGAGTTACTCAGGACTAGAGATTAGCGAACATCGTCGGCTCCCTCCTTATTCGGCAAGCTATAGCGCTTACTAAAGAAGCTGCATTAGGAACCCCAATACCTTTTTTTTAAGACATTATGGCTCTTTACCCTCATTTAATATTTATTGCTATTTGGCAATTTTACTGAATAGCATGTAAGTTATTACTGTTTCCTTTATATATAATGTCCACTGTAGGTCCACATTGGGCATTACACATCTTCTCATATCCCTAGGGGTCATTACCAATAATACAATTATGGGGTGTTATTTATTTAGGACAATATTTGTACTGAGATTACCTCCTAGTTTTTATTACTGCTCTTTATATTGTATGTCCTTTTTACCACCTTCTGACTTTTCGTTGTTCTTTTTTGGGGGCAATTAATATCTTAGGTAACATCAATAACTGTAAGCTTGCTTATGCCTTAATAAATAATGCCCGATGCTATTACATATGTTTCCATGCATAGCCGCTCTTCTCACTGATCTATTCAGCTGGTATGTTTCCATGCATACCCGCTCTCTTCACTGGAAAAAAATTTCCAGCGCCATAATTTGAGAGCTCCAATTTTAAAATTTTTCTCCAAAAAGAGTCATGTGAGAGCTTTTTTTATGCATGATGAGTTGAAGTTTTTATTTCTACCATTTTAAGGTACATAGCATATTTTTTTATTGCTTTCTATTCTGATGTTTTGAAGAGAGAATGAACAAAAAATATCAATTCAAGAAATAATATTTTTTATTTTAAACACACGGGCTGATGACCGGATCATGCAGCT
The DNA here is from genome assembly GCF_032444005.1 of Ranitomeya imitator. Lineage (NCBI taxonomy): Eukaryota > Metazoa > Chordata > Amphibia > Anura > Dendrobatidae > Ranitomeya > Ranitomeya imitator. Next base: position 312,637,758 of record NC_091287.1, read on the forward strand.
TCATATGAAAATTCCTATTTATTATAATTGCCAGACCTGAAATAACAAGCACTTTTCACCTATTGTGTCCCCCCATTTCCTTGTAGATTGGAAGCTTGCGAGCAGGGACCTCACCCCTAATGTCACTGTTTAAAATGTCTTAACTTGTATTGAATTTATTGTCTGTACATGTCCCCGCTTAATTGTAAAGTGCTGCGGAATATGTTGGCGCTATATAAATAAAAAATTATTATTACGGTATTATAATTATTATTAATACAGCTTTATTCTTTGGATCAGTACGATTACAGTGATGCCAAGTTTACATAGGTTTTTAAAAAACTTTTTTGCTACTTTTGTACATCAGGAACAATTTTGTAGAAAACAAAATTGTTTATGCATCGCCATATTCCAAGGTATAACTTTTATTTTCCGCTGATATAGCAGAGTGAGAGTTTTATCTTTTTTTTATTTTTATGCTATTATTTTCCATTTAATATAATGGAGGCTATTATACCTAGGGCCTATGAAGACATTCCAAGAGGGCCTGGCAATGGGGATATAAGGGGCTAGCTGTGAAGACCTTTCAAGAGTGGCTGGCTTTGGGATAATACAAGAGGGGTCTGGCTATGTGGATATAAGGGTCTGGCTTTGGGGACATATGGGGCTGGCTATGGGGACTTTACAAGAGGAGCTGGCTATGGGAAAATTACAACGGGGGCTGTGTGGAAATAATGAGGGTGTGGCCATGCTGTATTGGGTGCTGTTGGGGACCTTATATTGGGGACTGTGGTGACCATAATGTATAGGGGCCTGTGCGGAACATTATACCGTACATAAGGGGCTGTGGGGCCATTATACTGTATCGGTGACTGTAAGGGCCATAATACTCTATGGAGTGCTGTTGGGACCACCACATTATATAATGGGGGCTGTTGTGGATATCATACTGCATGGAGGGCTGTGATGGTCATCATAGTGTAGATTGGGTGCTGTTGTGAATATTATACTGTATATTTGGGCTGTGGTGGGTATCATACGGTTGAGGACCTTAGATTGGGGGCTGTGGTGACCATAATGTGTAGGTGCCTGTGCTGGACATTATACTGTATGTAAGGGGCTGTGGGGCCATTATACTGTATCGGTGACTATAGGGGCCATAATACTGTATGTGGTCATGTGGGGGACATCATACCATATAATGGGGGCTGTGGTGGCCATGATAGTGCATGGAGGGCTGTGATGGACATCATAGTGTAGATTGGGTGCTGTTGTGGATATTATACTGTATATTTGGGCTGTGGTGGATATCATACTGTGTGGGGTGCTGTTGGGGCCGTTATACTGTGTTGGTGACTAGGAGGCCACGCCCATACCATATGGGGTGCTGTATGGACCATCATACTATATAGTGGGGTGCTGTGGTGCATATCATATGCATGTGGGGCTCTGATGGGCATCACAGTGTATATTGGGGCTGTTGTGCATTTTATACTGTATGTGCGGCTGTGGTAATCATCACATTGAGTAGTAGTGCAATGTGAGGAGGGGGTACAGTTTGGAGAAGACAATAGGGTGGGCAGAATGAGGACATAGTGTGAAAAAGGGTCACACTATGTATATTAAGAGGGGACATCGTGAAATGGGGCACAGTACGGAGAGAGGTTAGCATGGCGGGTGGACAGTGTGAAGCTATAGAGAATGTAAAGGAAAACAGTGGAGAGGGAACAGCCATGGTATAGGCCGTGCCTCGTAGGGGCAGACAGTGTGGCAGATATAGCTGATAATCGCAGACAGTGTGGTGGTTACACCTCATTAAGGACAGTGTAGCGGGTGTAGCTCATAATGGCAGACAGTGTGGAGGCCATATACCATAGGAGGCTTATTTAGGTCATAATATGGACAGATATTTTTATGCAGAGAGCATTTGAATAACACTCTTATTGTTAAGGGCACCATGTCGGGATGTGCTGCAGAACACCGAAGAAGACGGAAGTCTGCTGAGAAGTGGTGTGGATGTGAAAAGTCACCATGTCATCTGGACAAGATGGAGATGAAAAGAAACAAACTTTTTAATCTCCGCAGGCGTCGGGAAAGGTCAGAGAGGCCCGGCACCTGCGCACTGCAGTACTTTGCTCTGCCCTCAACGGGGCAGACAAAGTACGCCTGCGCAGGAGCCGCGGCAAGAAGACAAGAAGTGGACATGATCGTATGAAGATGGGAGGTGCTGGACCCGGACCGCGACGCCCATCGGACCAGACCGCAGCGTGACCGCCCCTGGGTGAGTATGATATAACCTGTTTTTCTTACCTTTCAGGATACATCGGGGGCTTATCTACAGCATTACAGAGTGCTGTAGATAAGCCCCTGATGCCGGTGGCCTTAGTTTATAGGCCATTTTTGGGGTGACAGATTCCCTTTAACATTACAATTGACTGCTGTACTAAGCTTGATGATGTATTTATATACAGATGCTGATTATATTGATGCATTCCTGTACTGATAGTTGTACAGATGTTGTATTTATTTACTGACAGTGGTTCTTGTGATGTATTCATGCACTGATGGAGGTTCTGGTGATGCGTGAATGTACTGGTAGTGGTTCTGGTGATTCATTTATCTACTGATAGTAACTCTGGTTATGCATTCATGCACTGATGGTGGTTCTAGTGACATATTGATTTACTAATGATGATTCCGGTGCCATTCTCCTGGCAGTGATCATGTGGGCACAGCTCCTGTGCCTGCATGATCACCATGATGTAACTGTCATATTTCTTTAACACCTTTCCTATTGTGAACTCCATTTACATCAAATGTCGGAAGGGGTTAAAAACTATTTTAAAATTATGTAATTTTTTTTTACTGAAACTCACATTGGATCTAAGGCTACGTTCACACTAGCGTTATGCTAGTTTGTGTCGGGTTTGCGTCGGGCGACGCAGCGGCGACGCATGCGTCATGCGCCCCTGTATTTAACATGGGGACGCATGCGTTTTTGTTTGTTGCGTTGTGCGACACATGCGTCTTTTTTGCCGCAAGCGTCGGACCAAGAAAACGCAGCAAGTTGCATTTTTCTTGCGTCCAAATTTCGGCAAAAAACGACGCATGCGTCGCAAAACGCAGCGTTTTTGCGTGCGTTTTGGTGCGTTTTTGCGTGCGTTGTGCGTTGCGTCGCCGACGCAGCGGCGCACAACGCTAATGTGAACGTAGCCTTAAACAGAGAAAAAGTATGAGTCCTTAATTCAGCCTATTCTTTTGTTTAAGAAAATGACACTGCGAGCCCAACTCAATGGCAATGTACTGTATTATAAGCAGCACCAGCACTTCCAGCCCACTCTCCAGACTGTTGGAGTAATGCCGGCGTCAATTATACAGTTTTCATGCAGGTTACAAACACCAAACTAAATTATTATATTCTTTTATGGCAAAGTGCTATCGTTTGAAATTTTCCAAACCAGAAAACCACATTCGGAAACGAAAGCAAATTGGACAGATATAAATGAATCCATCGCTTCAGAGACTTGTGTTCTGCATGGACATCAGATGAGTTGCACATACAGGAAAGAAAAGAATGACATATTCTCCAAAAAGCTGAAACTGAGCCCCTATTTATACAAGCCTGCAATACAGCCTAGTTGAAGAAGGGACAAAGTAAATTCCAAATGCATTGTGCCGAAATAAACAGAGCACTGGCCAGCTTTCAGCAGTTACTAAAAACATTTTAACGGAAAAAAAATTGGAATAGGGTAAAAGAAATTACAATGTTCCTCGAAGTGCTGACAGGAAATATTGTTTATATCTGCAGAATTCTCCTTTAAATAGTCACATGAACTCGCTACACTGAAATAACTCTGTCGTCGTGAGAGCTTTTATATTTATAAGATCATAACCGCCTGTTCGTTCTAACCTCAAACCTAAAATAATCTGATTTACAAACATTGTTAATTATTTTCCTTGCCCTGGAAAAGCCAAAATTAATAGTATCATCCTATAAGTCTCCATTTCCCATTCATTAAAGGGAAGTTAATGTGCCCGTTGCACAAAAGCTAATTCTTTTCTTGTGGTTTATTGATGTATGTACCGTACATTTCATTGATTGAAGTTACAGGTGGTAAAGGTAAAATAGGGGACGCAACGATCGCAGTCTCAGGGATGCCACAGGTCTATCAGGGCCTGCAACGTGACACCGGTGTGACATCCTTACACCACCTGCGATATGACTTACTCCATAGCAGCTTGCCTATCAGAGGCCCGCAGCTGTAGGATAAGTGCAGGTGAGGGAGCTAGCTGGGAGACGGTGGCCATGCTGCCCCGCATGTAAGTGTCGACAGTTAAGAAATTGGGCTGGTTTTTCTTTAATTAGTCATAGAGCACTGTGGGGGCAAGCCATGAATGCACAGTGGGGGTCAATATTACTATGTGGGGGCCACATAATGGAGCAAAATTAGTTTATGGGGACAACATTGGGAGCAATATTGCTATATTTGGGCCACATAGTGAGGCATTATTAACTTATAGGGGACAAGTTTGTTGTACATAATTACTATATTGGGGCAATAATTGAGAGTCATTATTGCTATAAAGGTGCCACATGGAGGTCATTGTTAAAGTATGGGGTACATCGGGGAATATAACTGCTATAGCGGGGCCACAAATAGCTGGACAATGCTACATTAGGGGTGCCATGGTGAGGGCTATGGTAATAATTCTATTTGGGTAAAAGAGGGAACTAAGTATTACTATAGTATGGGGAACACATAGGGGAATATTACTACTGCATTGTATTTTAGGGTATACTGTCACACCCTAGTGTACTCTAGGGTGCTCTAGAAGTGATCAGTGATATACGGTATCTATGTTACATTTTGCAGAGAGGAGTCATGGCTGGAAAATCGATAGCAGTTTGCTCAGGGGGAATAACAAAAGAGATAATTAATTGCTTTTATCCTAAGTCATATTGCAAGGCTCGTTAAAGGGTCGATAGGGACTTGTGGAATTGCTGCTTCCAACAGGTGGCGCTATTGAGTTCTAGTCATCTTCCTCTCTGAAGAGGCAATCTGCATATACAATTGGACATGTCACTAGTAAGTATCTAGTTACCTGCACTGTATATAACAATACATTGTACTGCACAGCGTGTGCAGACCAAATTTGAAGCAGGGCCCTTATGACTCTAGTTATGCCACTGGTTAAAATAATATATGTATTGATAGAATTGTTGATACAGAGATTGTAATTCAGCAATAAACCCCCATAAGGGACTAAAGATATTCATATATAGCCCTTCTAAACAATTTTAGACAGAACAAAGGCTGCACGGAATAACGATTATATTCTAAATAGCAGCAGTGGAGAAGTTCAGTACTCTTCTGCAGATTATTGTAGGTTTGGTCCAGTCTCAGTAGTAGCATAGACCACTAGTAGCGAAGCCATTTCCTAACATTCCCACCATTAGCATGACATACCTAGTCATCGGTGTCAGTGGGATTTCTTCAGCAGGATATGATTGTACACTACACACACATCTTTCCTTTTAATTGCATCATAAAAGTTGCTGTTTTTCATGCTGATTGCGCACACAGGACATTTTCAAAAACAAGGTCTAAGAGGTTATTTGTAGCTGGTGACCTTAGTGACTAGTTCCTTAATCATTTGTGGGTGGTCTTCTGCTGAAACCTTTGAGGATTGTTGAATTAGCGAGTAATTATTATGTTAGAACCTGGGCCTACCAATAGTTCTTCTGCTACTCTGGTGTGTCTGTCCAACTATGGATCATAAGTATAAAATTGGATCTTCCCTTTAAACAAATGAATAAGACATGTTGACAACCAAACTGCTCTTCACTATTTTCAGTATTTTACACCTTTACAAATAATAATGTATAAAACCTGTGAATCGTTGTACCTTGAACCCGCAAAATTATGTCATTAACATTAGAAGACAGGTGAGTCCCACTGGAGACCTAGATAAGGTAAGATAAGGTAAGAGAAGTATCTCCTCTCCCTGTTCTTGGAGGGAGGAAAAGGGCTGTTCTCGATCTATACCTGGAAACTGTAATAGTATAAGTAGCAGGGTGCAGGCACTGTCAGCAGACCATGTGAGATCTGTGGGGGTATTATACTGTGTTGGGTGTGTTGGGAACACCGTGGCAGTATCATAAAGTATGGAGGAACTATGGTGGCATCATACTGTATTGGGGCACTGTGGAGTATCATACTTTACGTGGGGGTATCATATTTTATGTGGGGGTATTATGGGGGAAAAATTATGTTGGGATATTCAATGTGCAAAAAGCATGGAGAAAAAGGGATATTGTAGTGGGTGAGAACACTAAGGGACTTCAGTAGAAGCATAATTACTATGTACAATACATATCCTGCTCTCTGTCTTTAAAAGTTGAGAGCTTTGGGTCCATCTATAGTTTTGCAGGTAGGGTAATAGAGGCCCAGTTATGACTTTTGATATGGGGCTGATCTCTATATACGGCCCTCAATAGTTGTATAACATTTTTCTATCAATGCCCCCCCCCCCCCCCCCCAATCATTTTGCACACAAATCCTGCTTCTCTGTCAATACAGACAAGGCAGTAAGTCGTTGTATGTCTCCAATAAGGCTAATGCTAGGGACATTAAAAAAAATCCATTGCTGCAACATTTAATAAAAATAAACATATTATTTTTGTTGGATATCAATCTAATCAATGTAATAAAACTAAAAACATAACAAATGCTCTTAACGAGCCATTTCCATCTCATCTGTTGCGGGTATTATGCTAAAGAGTATAAATGTAAGCTTTTTGTTCGATATATTATTTTTCAAAAGAGCATTAGTATTCTAAAACAGAAGAAAATAATACTAATGTGGAGAGAGACATCACAGTAAGGTTTAGATCCTGTAAACACCAGATCCTTACTGGACTGATTCAGACCAATTCAGTTTGTATTCCATAAAAAATATTTAGTATTTTCTTTCTCTCTTTTTTTTACAAAATATGTGATGAAGAATCCAAGTGTGAATGCGGCCTTTGCTGTGTTATCATCCCATTCTATTATTAACCTAAGAGAGTCCCTTAATACAGCCTGGACAAATCAAGTTCTCCTCATCTGTATCTACTCTTCCTGTCATATTTCAACAATTACATGTTATAAACAAAATTTGTTTACATATGAAAACAGTTTGGAATTTTGGTCATAAAAACTCCTTTTGAGAATATGTATAATCTCTTTCATTATGAGCGACACAGAACTGGGTGGTCTTTATCATAGTCCATGATCGAGCCCGTGGGAAAAATGTGCATGGTAGGGGCTGCTTTATATTTACCTGCTAACAGTCTGGGGTTTGACTCGAAAGACATTCACTTATCTTAAACTGAGGCTAGGTTACATTTATACCGTTTTGGTGTGCCTCAACTTATCACATCTGATGTCAAAATTGGCTTTTTGATCACTTTCTACCGCAAATACATGGAGTAAGATCAATATTTACATATGTATATGTTAAGGTGGCAGCAGGACAAGTTTTGGACAAGAGATATGTGCCCCTGAGGTGCCAAGCATTGGTGAGATAGATCCCGGAGGAGCAGGCTCCAGCAAACATGGTGTTAAGAGGTGTTTTAATGGGCTTGGATTATGGGTCCGGGTTTTACGAGAAGCTGAAAGAGCTGGGTGGGATCAGTGGCTCACTTACATCCAGTCAATGTCTTGGGTTATTGGAGTACCTCCTTCTAATATTTGGCATCCTTTGCATTTAGTGCATACACTCTACCAGTCTAGGAGACCCACTCCTTGGTAATGGGAAAAAATGCTTTTCTGAGGCTCCATCTTCTAGTTGAGGGAACATTTTTGGAAACCAAAGGAGCCAGTGAGTTCTATTAATATATGAGCCAATGCCTTGTTGTGGGCTGTCAGGTGGTTGTCATGTAGGGACTGGAGTTCTCACACTGCATACAGGATTTCACAGCCGGTACAGGAGTTTGTACAGTAAGTAAATCCTGATCTCCTCCATATCAGGCTGAGTAGATGCAAAACGCTCCACTCCCAAGCAAGGTTGATGAAATAACAGTCCTTGATGCTGCATTAAACCAAAAGCTTTATTCAGGGCTAATTCAAATAGATTCTATTCTCTAATAATGCTGCTCTTATCTGCAATTTGTGTAGAGTGAGCTGTTGCAGTAGGGATAGCATATTACAGGCAACTAGTCAGGGATTATTGCCTTATTACTTATAGTCCTTGCAGCTGCAACCTAAAACAAAAAATATCAAGGTAACATCTATTCTATTCTCTATTAATACTGCTGTTAGCTGCATTTAGTGCAGGGATAGGTGCTAGGTATCATCTGCAGGAAATGAGTGTTCATTCTGGTCACACACATCTCTTCCACAGTACATAACTTCATTGCTTTTTCCATACCCTCAGTGACAGATTTGTGTTTTTTATGGTGATCTGTAGTCAGAAATTCATCAAAGCAGACAAAATTAACTGATTATTGTGTCCATTCACAGCTTCTCTGTAGCAGCTATATGTAAGGGTTAGTTGTGGAAGACGCTGCGCTATTGTATCTGGAATTACCACTTCTGAACTCTCTTTGTCTCCATCCATTTCTAGGGGCTTCTTGAAGTATGTTTGGGGTCATTGTCATGCTGAAAGACCCATGACCTAGGATGCAAACACAGCTTTCAGATGCTGGGCTCTACATTGCGACCCCAAACCCTTTGGGAATCGTCACATTTCATGATGCCTTGCACACAGACAAGGCACTCAGTACCAGAGGCAGAAAAACAACCCCAAAATATCTTTGAACCTCCACTATATTTGAATGTAACTACTGTGTTATTTTATTTGTAGGTCTCATTCCATTTACAGTAAAAAGTAGAATGAAAAGCTCTATCTTGGTCTCATCTGCCCACAAGATGCCTGCTTTCCCTCTAAAAATTGTTATTGTCAATTGCTTGCCCTCTAACAATAGTAAGGACCACCTGATGGCCCTCTACAAATAGTGAAGGCCACCTGATTCCCCTGACAATAAAAATTTTGTGACTTTCAGAGTACCTCCTCTGTGTCTGATCTTGTCTCACACAACACATTGTTAGGGCTAGCGGAATGCACCGAGTAATAAGTAGATAGCTACAAGGTGCGTTCGCAGCCCGGGATCCACCGTGCAGAAATATCTGCTGCTAAGTAAAGGCGGATGGACTCTGAGCTCACACGTGGGTTAACCCCTTAGTGACAGAGCCAATTTGGTACTTAATGACCGAGCCAATTTTTGCAATTCTGACCACTGTCACTTTATGAGGTTATAACTCTGGAACGCTTCAACGGATCCCGCTGATTCTGAGAATCTTTTTTCGTGACATATTGTACTTCATGTTAGTGGTAACATTTCTTCGATATTACTTGCGATTATTTATGAAAAAAACGGAAATATGGCGAAAATTTTTAAAATTTTGCAATTTTCAAACTTTGTATTTTTATGCCCTTAAATCAGAGAGATATGTCACAAAAAATAGTTAATAAATAACATTTCCCACATGTCTACTTTACATCAGCACAATTTTGGAAACAAAATTTTTTTTTGTTAGGGAGTTATAAGGGTTAAAAGTTGACCAGCAATTTCTCATTTTTACAACACCATTTTTTTTAGGGACCACATCACATTTGAAGTCATTTTGAGGGGTCTATATGATAGAAAATAACGAAGTGTGACACCATTCTAAAAACTACACCCCTCAAGGTTCTCAAAACCACATTCAAGAAGTTTATTAACCCTTTACGTGCTTCACAGGAACTGAAACAATGTGGAAGGAAAAAATGAACATTTTTTTTGCAAACATCTTAATTCAGAACCATTTTTTTTATTTTCACATGTGTAAAAACAGAAATGTAACCATAAATTTTGTCATGCAATTTCTCCTGAATACGTCGATACCCCATATGTGGGGGTAAACCACTTTTTGGACGCACCGCAGAACTTAGAAGTGAAGGAGCGCCGTTTGACTTTTTCAATGCAGAATTGGCTGGAATTGAGATCGGACGCCATGTCACGTTTAGAGAGCCCCTGATGTGCCTAAACAGTGGAAACTCCCCACAAGTGACACCATTTTGGAAACTAGACCCCTTAAGGAACTTATCTAGATGTGTGGTGAGCACTTTGAACCCCCAAGTGCTTCACAGAAGTTTATAACGTAGAGCCGTGAAAATAAAAAATCGCTTTTGTTTACACAAAAATGATCTTTTTGCCCACAAATTCTTATTTTCACAAGGGTAACAGGATAAATTAGACCACAAAAGTTGTTGTGCGATTTCTCCTGAATACGTCGATACCCCATATGTGAGGGTAAACCACTGTTTGGGTGCACCGCAGAGCTTGGAAGTGAAGGAGCGCCATTTTACGTTTTCAATGTAGAATTGGCTGGAATTGAGATTGGATGCGATGTCATGTTTGGAAAGCCCCTGATGTGCCTAAACAGTGGAAACCCCCCACAAGTGACACCATTTTAGAAACTAGACCCCTTAAAGAACCTATCTAGATGTGTGGTGAGCACTTTGAACCCCCATGTGCTTCACAGAAGTTTATAACGTAGAGCCCTGAAAAAAAAAATCGCATTTTTTCTACAAAAATGATCTTTTTCCCAAAAATTTTTATTTTCACAAGGGTAACAGGAGAAATTAGACCGCAAAAGTTGTTGTGCAATTTCTCCTCAGTACGTTGATACCCAATATGTGGGGGTAAACTACTGTTTGGGCACACCGCAGAGCTTGGAAGGGAAGGAGTGCCGTTTTACTTTTTCAATGTAGAATTGGCTGGAATTGAGATTGGACGCCATGTCGCGTTTGGAGAGCCCCTGATGTGCCTAAACAGTGGAAACCCCCCACAAGTGACACCATTTTGGAAACTAGACCCCTTAAGGAACTTATCTAGATGTGTGGTGAGCACTTTGAACCCCCATGTGCTTCACAGAAGTTTATAACGTAGAGCCGTGAAAAAAACAATCGCATTTTTTCTACAAATATGATCTTTTTGCCCACAAATTTTAATTTTCACAAGGGTAACAGGAGAAATTAGACCACTAAAGTTGTTGTGCAGTTTCTCCTGAGTACGTCGATACCCAATATGTGGGGGTAAACCACTGTTTGGGCGCACCGCAGAGCTTGGAAGAGAAAGAGTGCCGTTTTACTTTTTCAATGTAGAATTGGCTGGAATTAAGATCGGACGCCATGTCGCGTTTGGAGAGCCCCTGATGTGCCTAAACAGTAGAAATCCCCCACAAGTGACCCCATTTTGGAAACTAGACCCCCCATGGAACTTATCTAGATGTGTGGTGAGAACTTTGAATGCCCAAGTGCTTCACAGAAGTTTATAATGCAGAGTCGTGAAAATAAAAAATATTTTTTTTTTACACAAAAAAGATTTTTTAGCCCCCAAGTTTTTATTTTCACAAGGGTAACAAGAAAAATTGGACCCCAAAAGTTGTTGTCCAATTTGTCCTGAGTATGCTGGTACCCCATATGTGGGGGTAAACCACTGTTTAGGCGCACGGCAGAGCTTGGAAGGAAGGAGCGCCGTTTTGGAATGCAGACTTTGATAGAATGGTCTGCGAGCATTATGTTGCGTTTGCAGAGCCCCTGATGTACCTAACCAGTAGAAACCCTCCACAAGTGACCCCATTTAGGAAACTAGACCCCGCAAGGAACTTATCTAGATGTGTGGTGAGAACTTTGAATGCCCAAGTGCTTCACAGAAGTTTAGAATGCAGAGTCGTGAAAATAAAAAATATATTTTTTTTCACAAAAAAGATATTGCAGCCCCCAAGTTTTTATTTTCACAAAGGTAACAGGAGAAATTGGACTGCAATAGTTGTTGTCCAATTTATCCCGAGTACGCTGATGTGCCATATGTGGGGGTAAACCACTGTTTGGGCGTACGGCAGAGCTCGGAAGGGAAGGAGCGCCGTTTTGGAATGCAGACTTTGATAGAATGGTCTGTGGGCGTTATGTTGCCTTTGCAGAGCCCCTGATGTACCTAAACAGTAGTAACCCCCCACAAGTGACCCCGTTTTGGAAATTAGACCCCCGAAGGAACTTATATAGATGGGTGGTGAGAACTTTGAATGCCCAAGTGCTTCACAGAAGTTTATAATGCAGAGTCATAAAAATAAATATATATATATTTTTCCACAAAAAAGATTTTGTAGCCCCCAAGTTTTTATTTTCACAAGGGTAACAAGAGAAATTGGACCCCAGAAGTTGTTGTCCAATTTATCCCGAGTACGCTGATGCCCCATATGTGGGGGTAACCCACTGTTTGGGCGCACGGCAGAGCTCAGAAGGGAGGGAGCACCATTTGACTTTTTGAGCGCAAAATTGGCTGTCGTGTTTGGAGACCCCCTGATGTACCTAAACAGTGGAAACCCCCCAATTCTAGCTCCAACCCAACTCCAACACACCCCTAACCCTAATCCCAACCTGATCCATAATCCTAATCACTAACCCTAACGATAATCACAACCTTACCCCAAAACAACCCTAATGTCAACCCTAACCACAACCCTAATCAAAACCCTAAATCCACCACACCCCTAATCCTAATCTCAACCCTAACCTCAAACCTAACCCTAATCCCAATACACCCCTAATCACAACCCTAACCTTAACCCTAATCCCAAACCTAACCCTAATCCCAAGCGTAACCCTAATGCCAACCCTAACCCTAATACCAACCCTAATCCAAACCCTAACCCTAATCCCAACTCTAACCCTAACTTTAGCCCCAACCCTAGCCCTAACTTTAGCCCCAACCCTAACCCTAGCCCTAAGGCTACTTTCACACTTGCGTCGTTTGACATCTGTCGCAATCCGTAGTTTTGGACAAGAAACGGATCCTGCAAATGTGCCCGCAGGATGCGTTTTTTGCCCATAGAATTGTATTGCCGACGGATCGTGACGGATGGCCACACGTTGCGTCCGTCGTGCACTGGATCAGTTGTGTTTTGGCGGAGCGTCGGCACAAAAAAAGTCCAATGAAACGTTTTTTTGTACGTCGCATCCGCCATTTCTGACCGCGCATGCGTTGCCGTAACTCCGCCCCCTCCTCCCCAGGACATAGATTGGGCAGCGGCTGCGTTGAAAAACTACATCCGCTGCCCACGTTGTGCACAATTTTCACAACGTGCGTCGGTATGTCGGGCCGACGCATTGCGACGGCCCCGTACCGACGTAAGTGTGAAAGAAGCCTAACCCTAAATTTAGCCCCAACCCTAACCCTAAATTTAGCCCTAGCCCTAACCCTAGCCCTAACCCTAACCCTAGCCCTAACCCTACCCCTAATCCTACCCCTAGCCCTAACCCTACACCTAGCCCTAACCCTAGCCCTAACCCTAACCCTAGCCCTACCCCTAGCCCTAGCCCTAACCCTAGCCCTATCCCTACCCCTAACCCTACCCCTAACCCTACCCCTAACCCTACCCCTAACCCTACCCCTAACCCTAGCCCTAGCCCTAACCCTAGCCCTAACCCTACCCCTAACCATACCCCTAACCCTAACCCTAGCCCTAACCCTACCCCTAACCCTAATTTTAGCCCCAACTGCTGTTCTCCTGCCGGCCAGCAGATGGAGACAGATGGCGGGCGCACTGCGCATGCGCCCGCCATTTTCTTTTCTCCGGCAGCCAGGAGGAGCAGCAGGAGGACCCAGGGACACAGGTGAGTATGTTAGGGTCCCCAAATCCCCCTATTTCTCTGTCCTCTGATGTGCGATCACATCAGAGGACAGAGAATTACACTTTACTTTTTTTTTTTTTTGCGGTCGCCGGTAAACAGTTAATTACCGGCGATCGCAAAACAGGGGTCGGTAAAACCGACCCCAAAGATTCTCCCGGTGCCGGCCGGCGGGCGCACTGCGCATGCGCCCGCCATTTTGAAGATGGCGGCGCCCACCGGGAGACACGAGGAGCATCGGGGGAGATAGGTGAGTATTGGGGGGCTACCTGGGACCCCTTTTCTCTGTCCTCCGATGTGCGATCACATCGGAGGACAGAGAAATTAAAAAGAGATCGCGTTTTGTTTTTTTTTGCGATCGCCGGTAAACGGTCAATTACCGGCGATCGCAAATGCGGGGTCGGTTAAAACCCCCCCGAATCCGACTGTGGGGGGCGCAATTCACTTTTTCCACAGCGCCGTTAATTAACGGCGCTGTGGTTTAAGTACCCTTAGCGGCCGCCGTTAAAAGGCGTATCGGCGGTCGCTAAGGGGTTAAGCTTCACCCGTGTGAACTGATAGCGAACTCTGTTGCCTCACAGAATCGCGCTGTACATGAAACTAATACCCTAACTAGGGTTGTGCTTGCTCTGGAACTCTTCTGTGCTAGCCGCACACATGAAGGAACCAGATGCTAAGCCAACGGCTAATTGCCCCTACTGACGCTAGCTGCCTGCCTGAGTGTACAGTCCCAATGCTACAGCTTCACACCACATAAGAACGGAGTGGTATAGTATCCACTGGCATAAGCCAAAACACATTTGATACTAGCGCATGGCTGTGCGGCCATGCAAGCCTTAAATAGTTGCAGCACGTACAGGGCCTTAAAAGAAGGACCAATGGAGTTGCTGCAGTACCTGAGCATGCGACCCTAAATCTCCACTGAGAGATCTTGCCTTGGGCATGCCCAGAGTGCAAAGCAGGACTTAGTCCTAGCACCTACAAGGACCTTCCAAGAAGGACCAATGGAAATTGCTGCAGTACCTGAGCATGTGACCCTAGATCTCCACTGAGAGATCTTGCCCTGAGCATGCTCAGTGTGTGCAAAGCAGGACTTAGTCCCAGAATAGCCTGCTCGCCGCAGGTCAGTGCAGGGTACAATAGCAGAGCCTGGAGAGGCAGTAGTAACCCTTTGCACAGTATCAGTCTCAGTGAGACCCTGGGAGCGATGTCTCCGCCGAGCAGGCTGCACTGCGGCCGATGCAGAATGGGAGACCGCAGCAGACACGGATCGAGATTCCTCCTGTGCAGCAGAGGAAACTCAACTCCTAACACACATGGCCAGATAAGTGGTAAAATGTTAAAATTACATTTCTTGGGGAATGTTTTTTATCACCATTGAAAGCAATGCAAATGTGCATAAATGCAGCAAAAACACTACGTGTGAACATAGCTCAAGGTGTGGAGGAGCATTTTTTTTCTTATTTATTTTGCCTTTTATATTAGTCATTATCATGGAAAGAATGTTTCTTAACATTTTTTTCCAGTAAAATCCATTTTAGCTTCGGTTCTGTCTATTTTTTGTCACTTCATAAAAGTGGCTTAATACTCTGACAATATTGTTCCCAGCAGCAACCTGGGATTCAGAGATGCTTCCAGGGGTCTTCCTCATGCTGTTCTCATGCCATGCACTGTTTCCATCTATTTCATCAATTTGTTGAGCCCTCCAGACCTCCGGAAGGGCTGCCAAAAAAATGCTCAAGTTTCTCATTGACTTGTGTAAGGAGGTTGCTTTCCCTGCTGCTTACCGGGAACCACTTAGTCGGACAGCTGGGTTGTTGGGGGGAGGACTTTCTGCCCTGGACAGAGCGGACCATGTGACTGCTGGGGCAGAGAGGAAGAGAGAGGGGTGTGGCCAGAAAAGAGCGGGAGAGCAGAGCGCGCGAGACAGAGGGGACAGCGCGCAAAGAGAAAGCAGGCTGCAGCGCCACGCTCCCTGAGAGAGAGTGCTCCCCGTGAGGGCACTGAGGCTGAGATACGAGCCGTAGTGAAGGCTGGATGTGAGAGTGTGGACTTGGAAGCCTCCGTAATCAGAGAAGACGTATTCCCTGACAGTGACCTGAGCGCGCAGCCCCTGTGACCACAGTGACAAGCCAGGACCCCTGAGTGTGACAAATAAACTGCTCAGTGTGTGTGTAGCATTGCTACTGCAGAAAGACTGCCAGGCTAATATACAGAGACTGCGCAGCAGAGTGGCTTGTGTTACTTCCTGCTTCCAGCTTCACTGGAAGAAAAGACTGCAAAGACTTAACCCTGGAGTCTCCAGTTCCCAGGAGACAGAGGAGAGACTTTAGGATCTCAAGCGCTGCTGGTGACTGTACCCACTTTGGAATAAGGACCCTCCAGTCAGGACCTCCCTGGACTGATAAGTTACAAAAACACTCGTTAACCATTTCGATTCCGCTTAACTGTTTACTGTTTGCTTTTTCTCTATTAACCCCTGTTTACTCTCTGCGAAGAGAATATTACTACTGTTAATAAATTCCCCTCACCAGTTGGTCTGTCTGTTCCGTGGTGACATACTCAACCCTGCACCCTATTTCAGTTGCATTATACTCGTTACTCGTTTCGAGCACTCGAGGATTACTGTTTCCTCGACTCGAGTAACGAGCAGCCGTGCATTTTAGTGCTCGCTCAGCACTAGTTGAAGCTTTTATTAACATTTTGGATCAAATTTATCTTGTGCTCTATGTTGAGCACATGCATCAGGGTTTCTATCTAAATTTCTGAATTATGTGATTCAGATGAAAACCTTGAGGGATCCATTCACTATAATGAGGCAGCAGAGCTACTCTGGACTCCATCTGACTTCTGTTCAGCTGTGTCCTTCTTTTCAGAGGTGCACAAAATTGTGGCCCACCGCGCTTTTATGCATGCTTAAAAAATGGACACCGCTGAATTATAGATCAGACGGCATCCTCAGTGTCTCAGTCTGCCTCACGATAGGGAATCTTCTGCCATGAGTTCTTTGTGAATTATATGTTTCAGAGATATACATGGAAACCCCAGTGTAAGCGCTCATCATAAAGCGCAGGACAAATGTGAGATTACCCTTACTGCAAACTTTTGGAGGCAGAAGGAATAAATCAACAGCATGTTGAGATTTTTTATTTATTTTTTTTACACTGTTCACCATGTGGTATATGTGATCAACGACTCTATTCTTCGGGTCAGTGCGATTACAGTGATACCAGATTTATATTGATTTTTTTACGTTTGGCTGCTATCACACACTAAAAATACTTTTTTTTTTGCAAAAAAAAAAAGTTTTCACAGAACTATATTTTGAGATCTATAATTTTCTTATGTATCTGGCCCGCAGAGTCATATTAGAGCTTGTTTTCAGCTGGACGAATTGCCATTTTTATTGGTACAATTTTCAGGCACATAACATTTGTTGATCGCTTTCTATTCCGACTTTTAGAAGGCAGAATAAACACAAACCAGCTACTGAGGAATAGTTGTTTTTTTTTTATTTCTTTTTATGCCATTTACCATATGGTAAAAATGATAAGGGAGCTTTATTCTTTTGTAAGTACAATTACAGCAATACCACCTTTATATAATTTTTTATTTGTTGATGCTTTTACACAATAAAAAAATATTTTATAGAAAAAAAAATTGTGTTTGCATAACTCTCCTAGCATTCTAAAAGCTATGATCGCTATTGAATACAACATTTAGGAGTTTAAATGGTCTTGAGTGGTGCGAGAACAGCTCCTGACTGTGACATCTGGGGCTCAGCTATCTCTTAGGCCGGTTTCACACGTCAGTGGCTCCGGTACGTGAGGTGACAGTTTCCTCATGTACCGGAGACACTGACTCACGTAGACACATTAAAATCAATGTGTCTCTGTACATGTCAGCGTGTTTTCACAGATCGTGTGTCCGATTGGAAAACACGGAGACATGTCAGTGTTCGTGGGAGCGCACGGATCACACGGACCCATTAAAGTCAATGGGTCCGTGTAAAACACGTACCGCACACGGATGTTGTCCGTGTGCAGTCCGTGTGCTGTGCAGGAGACAGCGCTACTGTAAGCGCTGTGTCCCCCCCCCCCCCCCCCGCGTGTGGTGCTGAAGCCGGAATTCATCCCTTCGTCCCAGCAGCGTTCGCTGGAAAGAAGGAATGAATAATCTTTTTTTTTTTTTTTAAAGTAAAGTTGATGGTAATCTGCCCCCTCCCACCCCCTGTGCGCCCGCCCGCTGGCATTAAAATACTTACCCAGTTCCCTCGGCGCTTCCATCCTCTCAGCATCGCTGCTTGTCCTGTATGAGCGGTCACATGGTGCCGCACATTACAGTGATGAATATGCGACTCCACCTCCCATAGGGGTGGAGCCGCATATTCATTACTGTAATAAGCGGCACCACGTGACCGCTCTTACAGGAAGAGATGTGACGCTGAGAGGATGGAAGGACCGAGGGAGCTGGGTAAGTATTTTAATGCCAGCGGGCGGGCGCACAGGGGGTGGGAGGGGGCAGATTACCAGCAACTTTATTTGAAAAAAAAAAAAAAAAAGATTTTTCATTCTTTCCAGCGAATGTTGCTGGGAAGAAGGGATGAATACCGGCCTCAGCACCGCACGCAGGGAACAGCGCTTAACTGTAGCTCTGTCTCCTGCACGATCCGTGTGGTCCTCAGTCGGCACACGGGCGGCACACGGCTGCCGCACGTGTGCCACTCTGATGTGCTACGTAAGCACACGGACACACGGACATGAATAATACCGGAATTATCTGGACGTGTGGGACAGGCCTTAAGCCAAGCTCCTGGCAATTGTGCGGGCACTATTCCTGTGCCCGCATGATCTCCATGATGAAGATTTTTGTCAACCATGACGTAAACTTAAGTCATATTTCGTGACATAGGTCACCAATGTCTAATCGGTGGTGCCACACCTGGCAGCCTCGACGATCAGCTGTTCTCAGCTCTGTAATTGAGCATTTCCGGTCGCTGTCAACATGGGGAACAGCTAATCGCTGGGGGTGTCGGGAGTCGCACCCCACCGATCAGATATTGATGACCTATACTAAGGATAGCCCATAAATGTTACAGTCCCAGACAACCCCTTTAAACAAGAAGATTTCCTATAGAACAGGAAGAACTGAGCATATTGATATATAGGTTTGTGGACAAAGTATAATTCTGATTCTGGATTTAGGAGTACAGTGGGTGGTTTTTATCTGTTATTGACAACTATATTTGCATTCTCATACAAGGAAATCTATCACTCATTAAATAATACCACCAACTGGATTTCTAAGCCTAGAATGAGCAGAGCAAATAAAATGCACATTATAAAAAAAGGGAGGACATAGAGTATACCAAACATATAAACTTTATTATAATAAAAAACAGATTTACATATATAAAAATGGATATCATAAGTCAAGTACTTGTGGACAATACCCAGGTGTGAAAATTAGACCTATAGCTCCCACTCTAAACCGGAACACTAGGCATTTGTTCCATACTAATAGTATCACTGCATGTAGGTGTAATCAAATATTACTAGATGACATTGCTCAGAACATTGTTCCCATAGTTTCAGCCACCCACTGCTCATATATATCCGGCGTAAAGAAACAAATATCCTGAACGTGTAACATAAATATATAAAGGTGAGTAATTACCCATGTCCAGTGAAGATGAGAGCCTCGGTCACCCCAACGCGCGTTTCGCGTGCTATTAATAGCCTCGCTTCCTCAGGGGGCGTGGCTTAATCCCGATCTTAGTGCCGTCTAAATACTATGCCGTTCCGGTCACCTGACCGTACGGCATCCAATCAGTGCTAAGTTAAAGTGCGCATGCGTTCTAGTAGCGTACCTTTGTCATGGTAACGCCACTTGAGTGTAATCATAAGATCTTCCAATGTGTGTGTGCTGTGTTGATCTACTGGCGCCGGTGAGTACCATATGCCCCACAGTGATCCCGACTGCGCCGGGAAGTCCCCGCTCACCCCGGTCACGTGAGTGGGCTGACGCCTAGCCCACACCACGCTCCCAAGGCGAGCAGGAACCGCCGCAGCCCAGAGGGAGACACCGCAAGACACACAGCATCCATCTGCACACTCCAACTGTGCGCTATAATAATTTACAGTAGTGAAAAAAAGTGCCTTATACTTATTAATTACTGTGCTAATTAGATGGATATACATCTCTAGTAGATATACATATTATATTTAACAATTGCACTAACGTGCTCGTGAATAAATGCCTTGAACAATTGATCCATACATATTAACCCCTTAGCGACCGCCGATACGCCTTTTAACGGCGGCCGCTAAGAGGCCGATTTTCTCCGGGGTCTCGGCTGCCGATGGTAGCCGAGACCCCAGAGAACATGATTCGGGGGGTTTTTAACCCACCCCGCATTTGCGATCGCCGGTAATTAACCGTTTACCGGCGATCGCAAAAAAAAAAAAAAAAAAGCGATCTCTTTTTAATTTCTCTGTCCTCCGATGTGCGATCCGATGTGGCCCCCCAATACTCACCTAGCTCCCCCGATGCTCCTCGTGTCTCCCGGTGGGCGCCGCCATCTTTAAAATGGCGGGCGCATGCGCAGTGCGCCCGCCAGCCGGCACCGGGAGAGTCTTTGGGGTCTCGGCTGCCGGGGGTAGCCGAGACCCCAAAGAGCATGATCGGGGTCGGTATTACCGACCCCTGTTTTGCGATCGCCGGTAATTAACTGTTTACCGGCGACCGCAAAAAAAAAAAAAAAAGTGTAATTCTCTGTCCTCTGATGTGATCGCACATCAGAGGACAGAGAAATAGGGGGATTCGGGGACCCTACAATACTCACCTAGGTCCCTGGATCCTCTTGCTGCTCCTCCTGGCCGCCGGCAGAAGAACATGGCGGACGCATGCCCAGTGCGCCCGCCATCTGTCTCCATCTGCCGGCCGGCAGGAGAACAGCAGTTGGGGCTAAAATTAGGGTTAGGGTTAGGGGTAGGGTTAAGGGTAGGGTTAGGGTTAGGGGTAGGGTTAGGGGTAGGGTTAGGGTTAGGGGTAGGGGTAGGGTTAAGGGTAGGGTTGGGGGTAGGGTTAGGGTTAGGGTTAGGGGTAGGGTTATGGCTAGGGTTAGGGCTAGGGTTAGGGTTAGGGCTAGGGTTAGGGGTAGGGGTAGGGGTAGGGTTAGGGTTAGGGGTAGGGTTAGGTTAGGGGTAGGGGTAGGGTTAGGGGTAGGGTTAGGGGTAGGGCTAGGGTTAGGGCTAGGGTTGGGGCTAAATTTAGGGTTAGGGTTGGGGCTAAATTTAGGGTTAGGGTTGGGGCTAAACTTAGGGTTAGGCTTCTTTCACACTTACGTCGGTACGGGGCCGTCGCAATGCGTCGGCCCGACATACCGACGCACGTTGTGAAAATTGTGCACAACGTGGGCAGCAGCTGTAGTTTTTCAACGCATCCGCTGCCCAATCTATGTCCTGGGGAGGAGGGGGCGGAGTTACGGCCACGCATGCGCGGTCAGAAATGGCGGATGCGACGTACAAAAAAAGTTTCATTGAACGTTTTTTTGTGCCGACGCTCCGCCAAAACACAACTGATCCAGTGCACGACGGACGCAACGTGTGGCCATCCGTCACGATCCGTCGGCAATACAATTCTATGGGCAAAAAACGCATCCTGCGGGCACATTTGCAGGATCCGTTTCTTGTCCAAAACGATGGATTGCGACGGAATGCCAAACGACGCAAGTGTGAAAGTAGCCTTAGGGCTAGGGTTAGGGTTGGGGCTAAAGTTAGGGCTAGGGTTGGGGCTAAAGTTAGGGTTAGAGCTGGGATTAGGGTTAGGGTTTGGATTAGGGTTGGTATTAGGGTTAGGGTTGGCATTAGGGTTACGCTTGGGATTAGGGTTAGGTTTGGGATTAGGGTTAAGGTTAGGGTTGTGATTAGGGGTGTATTGGGATTAGGGTTAGGTTTGAGGTTAGGGTTGAGATTAGGATTAGGGGTGTGTTGGATTTAGGGTTTTGATTAGGGTTATGGTTAGGGTTGACATTAGGGTTGTTTTGGGGTAAGGGTTGTGATTATGGTTAGGGTTAGTGATTAGGATTATGGATCAGGTTGGGATTAGGGTTAGGGGTGTGTTGGGGTTAGGGTTGGAGCTAGAATTGGGGGGTTTCCACTGTTTAGGTACATCAGGGGGTCTCCAAACACGACAGCCAATTTTGCGCTCAAAAAGTCAAATGGTGCTCCCTCCCTTCTGAGCTCTGCCGTGCGCCCAAACAGTGGGTAACCCCCACATATGGGGCATCAGCGTACTCGGGATAAATTGGACAACAACTTCTGGGGTCCAATTTCTCTTGTTACCCTTGTGAAAATAAAAACTTGGGGGCTACAAAATCTTTTTTGTGAAAAAAAAATATTTTTTATTTTCACGACTCTGCATTCTAAACTTCTGTGAAGCACTTGGGCATTCAAAGTTCTCACCACACATCTAGATAAGTTCCTTGGGGGGTCTAGTTTCCAAAATGGGGTCACTTGTGGGGGGTTACTACAGTTTAGGTACATCAGGGGCTCTGCAATCGCAACATAATGCCCACAGACCATTCTATCAAAGTCTGCATTCCAAAAAGGCGCTCCTTCCCTTCCGAGCTCTGCCGTGCGCCCAAACAGTGGTTTACCCCCACATATGGCGCATCAGCGCACTCGGGATAAATTGGACAACAACTATTGCAGTCCAATTTCTCCTGTTACCCTTGTGAAAATAAAAACTTGGGGCCTACAATATCTTTTTTGTGGAAAAAAAAATATTTTTTATTTTCACGACTCTGCATTCTAAACTTCTGTGAAGCACTTGGGCATTCAAAGTTCTCACCACACATCTAGATAAGTTCCTTGGGGGGTCTAGTTTCCAAAATGGGGTCACTTGTGGAGGGTTTCTACTGGTTAGGTACATCAGGGGCTCTGCAAACGCAACATAATACCCGCAGACCATTCTATCAAAGTCTGCATTCCAAAACGGCGCTCCTTCCTTCCGAGCTCTGCCGTGCGCCCAAACAGTGGTTTACCCCCACATATGGGGTACCAGCATACTCAGGACAAATTGGACAACAACTTTTGGGGTCCAATTTCTCTTGTTACCCTTGTGAAAATAAAAACTTGGGGGCTAAAAAATCTTTTTTGTGGAAAAAAAAAATATTTTTTATTTTCACGGCTCTGCATTATAAACTTCTGTGAAGCACTTGGGCATTCAAGGTTCTCACCACACATCTAGATAAGTTCCATGGGGGGTCTAGTTTCCAAAATGGGGTCACTTGTGGGGGATTTCTACTGTTTAGGCACATCAGGGGCTCTCCAAACGCGACATGGCGTCCGATCTCAATTCCAGCCAATTCTACATTGAAAAAGTAAAACGGCACTCTTTCTCTTCCAAGCTCTGCGGTGCGCCCAAACAGTGGTTTACCCCCACATATTGGGTATCGACGTACTCAGGAGAAATTGCACAACAACTTTAGTGGTCTAATTTCTCCTGTTACCCTTGTGAAAATAAAAATTTGTGGGCAAAAAGATCATTTTTGTAGAAAAAATGCGATTTTTTTTTTCACGGCTCTACGTTATAAACTTCTGTGAAGCACTTGGGGGTTCAAAGTGCTCACCACACATCTAGATAAGTTCCTTAAGGGGTCTAGTTTCCAAAATGGTGTCACTTGTGGGGGGTTTCCACTGTTTAGGCACATCAAGGGCTCTCCAAACGTGACATGGCGTCCAATCTCAATTCCAGCCAATTCAACATTGAAAAAGTAAAACGGCACTCCTTCCCTTCCAAGCTCTGCGGTGCGCCCAAACAGTGGTTTACCCCCACATATTGGGTATCGACGTACTCAGGAGAAATTGCACAACAACTTTAGTGGTCTAATTTCTCCTGTTACCCTTGTGAAAATAAAAATTTGTGGGCAAAAAGATCATTTTTGTAGAAAAAATGCGATTTTTTTTTTTCACGGCTCTACGTTATAAACTTCTGTGAAGCACTTGGGGGTTCAAAGTGCTCACCACACATCTAGATAAGTTCCTTAAGGGGTCTAGTTTCCAAAATGGTGTCACTTGTGGGGGGTTTCCACTGTTTAGGCACATCAAGGGCTCTCCAAACGCAACATGGCGTCCAATCTCAATTCCAGCCAATTCAACATTGAAAAAGTAAAACGGCACTCCTTCCCTTCCAAGCTCTGCGGTGCGCCCAAACAGTGGTTTACCCTCACATATGGGGTATCGACGTATTCAGGAGAAATCGCACAACAACTTTTGTGGTCTAATTTCTCCTGTTACCCTTGTGAAAATAAGAATTTGTGGGCGAAAAGATCATTTTTGTGTAAACAAAAGCGATTTTTTATTTTCACGGCTCTACGTTATAAACTTCTGTGAAGCACTTGGGGGTTCAAAGTGCTCACCACACATCTAGATATGTTCCTTAAGGGGTCTAGTTTCCAAAATGGTGTCACTTGTGGGGAGTTTCCACTGTTTAGGCACATCAGGGGCTCTCTAAACATGACATGGCGTCCGATCTCAATTCCAGCCAATTCTGCATTGAAAAAGTCAAACGGCGCTCCTTCACTTCTAAGTTCTGCGGTGCGCCCTAACAGTGGTTTACCCCCACATATGGGGTATTGGCGTATTCAGGAGAAATTGCATAACAAAATTTATGGTTACATTTCTGTTTTTACACTTGTGAAAATAAAAAAAATGGTTCTGAATTAAGATGTTTGCAAAAAAAAGTTAAATGTTCATTTTTTCCTTCCACATTGTTTCAGTTCCTGTGAAGCACGTAAAGGGTTAATAAACTTCTTGAATGTGGTTTTGAGAACCTTGAGGGGTGTAGTTTTTAGAATGGTGTCACACTTCATTATTTTCTATCATATAGACCCCTCAAAATGACTTCAAATGTGATGTGGTCCCTAAAAAAAAATGGTGTTGTAAAAATGAGAAATTGCTGGTCAACTTTTAACCCTTATAACTCCCTAACAAAAAAAAATTTTGTTTCCAAAATTGTGCTGATGTAAAGTAGACATGTGGGAAATGTTATTTATTAACTATTTTTTGTGACATATCTCTCTGATTTAAGGGCATAAAAATACAAAGTTTGAAAATTGCAAAATTTTAAAAATTTTCACCATATTTCCGTTTTTTTATAAATAATCGCAAGTAATATCGAAGAAATGTTACCACTAACATGAAGTACAATATGTCACGAAAAAATATTCTCAGAATCAGCGGGATCCGTTGAAGCGTTCCAGAGTTATAACCTCATAAAGTGACAGTGGTCAGAATTGCAAAAATTGGCTCGGTCATTAAGTACCAAATTGGCTCTGTCACTAAGGGGTTAAAATAGTGCAAAATTGAAACAGATACAAATGGATATATAAGACTATAGAGGTTATGCCCATTTGGCACATGTAATCTTTCAGGAACATATTCACCATATGGTTCTTTTTATAAAACACATTGTCCAATTGGGAATCACGCATATTTTCCAATATGTCCAAATTATTTAGATCAGTCTTTCTTTAGGACGAGGTCCATCTTCCTCTTATTTCTTTCTCAAGATGATGATGAGGAAGTTGATTCTCTTATCTTTATCACATTTGCAGTGAGTCAACCCTGAACTAATAAACACAATGGCAAAGACACAATTAAAAATCTTAAACTAAGAACAGAAATTAAAATAACTAAAATCTGGATGGAGTATAATGAAGTGGAACGAGCTTAGAAATGGTTAAAGAATTAGTAAACTGTAGATGGTGTCATAAATAGGAAGAAAAGGCATGCGATTCATTTAGCCCATTAGGTGCCAGTGTCCCCAGGATGGTAATCCACCTACATTCTCTTTGTGCCAGTAGGCGTTGAATATCACCTCCCCTAATTCCACCCTGAATGTGTTCAATTCCTCTAACTGAGAGAAAACCAGGGTTGCATTTATGGTGCTCTTTAAAATGGTGTGGGATGGTTTTTAATTTTGAGATGTCCTCCTCTCTCTCTGCCGCCATGATGTCCCTGACATGTTCTCTCGTGCGGGTGCCCAGTCTTCTTGACGTTAGGCCAATGTAAATTTTGGGGCAACTGCATACTGCATAGTATATGACCTGAGTTGTATTACAGGTAATATGTTGTTTTATGGGAAATGTTTTTCCTCCCACAGATTTAAACTCTGACGTACGACTTATGTTTTTACAAGAGATATAATTTCCACATGGGAAGCATCCCATGGATGGACCTCTTGAGCCAAATTAATTTTTTGGAGGGGAGGGGACATAATGGCTAGATACTAAGATATCTTTTAGGTTCCTGCTTCTTCTTGATGTCATCATAGGATGTTCTGTCAGGAGCTTGGAGAGTATTGGATCAGTCATGAGTACACTCCAATGTTTTTGGAGACAGTTCCTCATAGTGGTCCATTCCCCATTATATGTGGATATAAACCGAACCACATCATCCTGTTTAGGCTTCTCCCTTATCTGGGGGTTAAACAAGGCCTCTCGTTTCTGGAACTTAGCCCTCTGATACCCTTTTTTTGATACATCTGTTGCTGTAACCCCTTGCTTTAAACCTCTCTCGGAGATCCCTGGCCTGCATTTCAAACTTGGACTCAGAGGAACAGATCCTCCTCACCCTGAGGTGCTGCCCAACCGGGATGGCCCTGATAGTACTGTAAGGATGGCTTGAATCTGCATGTAGTAGAGAGTTTACAGAGGTGGACTTCCTGTATACATCCGTTTGTAGATATCGGTGCTCATCCACCTCAATCTTCACATCTAGAAAGTCCACCGCTGCCCTACTCATTTGATATGTCAATTTGATGTTAAATCTGTTACAATTCAAATCCTGCATGAACTTCTGCAGCTCATGTTCCGATCCCTGCCAGATTATAAACAGGTCATCGATATAACGCAACCAGCACTGCACATGGTCCGCGGCCCGGGCGCCCCCCCCACCAAAAACCTCCCTCTCCCAGAATCCCAGGAAGAGATTGGCGAAAGAGGGCGCACAGGCCGCGCCCATGGCAGTGCCGCGTTGCTGCAGATAAAAGACATCCCTGAAAACAAAAAAGTTCTTAGTGAGAATGAAAGTAAGTAATTCCAAAATGAAATCACATATCTGGCCATCCCGGCTGTCAGACCCCAGGAAGAAGCGGACCGCCTCCAGTCCGTCTTCATGTCGTATACACGTGTATAACGACTCAATGTCGGCAGTGACAAGAATCATGTCCTCTTCCAATTGAATCCCATTGATCCTACTCAGCACATCCGATGTGTCCCGAGCATAGGAGGGAAGGGTCTCAACCAGTGGTTTAAGATAAAAGTCCACAAATTTGCAAATTGGGTCACTCAAACCTCCCATGCCTGAGACAATCGGACGGCCGGGGGGATCAATGGGATTCTTGTGTATCTTAGGGACAAAGTATAGGGTAGGCACTTTGGGAAACCTAGTCAACAGACCATCAAAAATCTTTTTCGGGATAAGCCCCCTATCCAGGGCTTCCTCAAGGATACCCTCCAATTCATGGGAAAACTCATTCAGTGGGTTATGGTCTAACTTACGGTAAGTTTCTTTATCTCTGAGATGTCTCAGTGCCTCTTTTTCGTAGAGTGTTTTGGGCCATAAAACAACGTTTCCCCCCTTGTCCGCCGGTTTGATTACTATGTCATCATAATCCTTCAATTGTTGTAATGCTATTCTTTGTTTTGCCGTCAAGTTGTCATATTGACGCCTAGTAGTTATTTGCTCAAAATCATGTTTTACCAATCGGGTAAATATCTCTACTGCCGGACATAGGGACAAGGGGGGAAACTTTGTTGACTTTGGGTAACATTCTTGGGGAAACCTACCAATCGGGCCCGATGTTTGTTCCTCAAGGAGATCCTCCAGCGCCTGTTGTGCCTCCCCCTCTATTTGGTCCTCACTGGATATAGACCCATCCTTTGCAAATAATTTTTTAAAAATCAATTTTCTTGAGAAGAGATAGAGGTCTTTGGTAGCTGTGAACAGATCAAAGTTGTTAGTAGGAGAGAAAGTTAACCCCTTTTGAAGCACATTTATTTGATCATCGTTAAGAGTGTGATGTGATAAATTAATTACCTCTAATCCCTTCTTATCCTTTCTAGTTTGTTGATTTTTTTGGATGGTATTGGATTTAAAGCTTTTTTTCTCGTTGTTAAGACCAGAATTTCGCAGATCATAGTATTTGGGTCCAGATTTACTTGCTCCCTCACTTGAGGCCATAGATACATTGGAGGCCGATCTGGCACGGGAGGATCCCCTGAACCGGAATGTCTTTCTATTCCATTTATAGACCATATTGGATTGCTTGTCGCCAATGTCACGTTGAAATTTTTTGGCCTTGTTCTCACATATGTTTTTTTCCCATTTTGCAAAATCTTGCTCTAATTCATTATTGAATGTTTTCAGCATCTCACAGGGTAAATCCTGTTTAAGTCTAATCTGAATGTCCTCAATCTCCTTGTCCATTGCATCAATGGCACATAACATTTGTTGATCGCTTTCTATTCCGATTTTTAGAAGGCAGAATAAACACAAACCAGCTACTGAGGAATAGTTGTTTTTTTTTATTTCTTTTTATGCCATTTACCATATGGTAAAAATGATAAGGGAGCTTTATTCTTTTGTAAGTACAATTACAGCAATACCACCTTTATATAATTTTTTATTTGTTCATGCTTTTACACAATAAAAAAATATTTTATAGAAAAAAAAATTGTGTTTGCATAACTCTCCTAGCATTCTAAAAGCTATGATCGCTATTGAATACAGCATTTAGGAGTTTAAATGGTCTTGAGTGGTGCGAGAACAGCTCCTGACTGTGACATCTGGGGCTCAGCTATCTCTTAGGCCGGTTTCACACGTCAGTGGCTCCGGTACGTAAGGTGACAGTTTCCTCATGTACCGGAGACACTGACTCACGTAGACACATTAAAATCAATGTGTCTCTGTACATGTCAGCGTGTTTTCACGGATCGTGTGTCCGTTTGGAAAACACGGAGACATGTCAGTGTTCGTGGGAGCGCACGGATCACACGGACCCATTAAAGTCAATGGGTCCGTGTAAAACACGTACCCCACACGGATGTTGTCCGTGTGCAGTCCGTGTGCTGTGCAGGAGACAGCGCTACTGTAAGCGCTGTCCCCCTCCCCCCCCCCCCCGCGTGTGGTGCTGAAGCCGGAATTCATCCCTTCGTCCCAGCAGCGTTCGCTGGAAAGAAGGAATGAATAATCTTTTTTTTTTTTAAAGTAAAGTTGATGGTAATCTGCCCCCTCCCACCCCATGTACGCCCGCCCGCTGGCATTAAAATACTTACCCAGTTCCTTCGGCGCTTCCATCCTCTCAGCATCGCTGCTTGTTCTGTATGAGCGGTCACGTGGTGCCGCACATTACAGTGATGAATATGCGACTCCACCTCCCATAAGAGTGGAGCCGCATATTCATTACTGTAATAAGCGGCACCACGTGACCGCTCTTACAGGAAGAGATGTGACGCTGAGAGGATGGAAGGACCGAGGGAGCTGGGTAAGTATTTTAATGCCAGCGGGCAGGCGCACAAGGGGTGGGAGGGGGCAGATTACCAGCAACTTTATTTAAAAAAAAAAAAAGATTTTTCATTCCTTCTTTCCAGCGAATGTTGCTGGGAAGAAGGGATGAATACCGGCCTCAGCACCGCACGCAGGGAACAGCGCTTAACTGTAGCTCTGTCTCCTGCACGATCCGTGTGGTCCTCAGTCGGCACACGGGCGGCACACGGCTGCCGCACATGTGCCACTCTGATGTGCTACGTAAGCACACGGACATGAATAATTCCGGTACTGATTTTTACGGTACCGGAATTATCTGGACGTGTGGGACAGGCCTTAAGCCAAGCTCCTGGCAATTGTGCGGGCACTATTTCTGTGCCCGCATGATCTCCATGATGAAGATTTTTGTCAACCATGACGTAAACTTAAGTCATATTTCGTGACATAGGTCACCAATGTCTAATCGGTGGTGCCACACCTGGCAGCCTCGACGATCAGCTGTTCTCAGCTCTGTAATTGAGCATTTCCGGTCGCTGTCAACATGGGGAACAGCTAATCGCTGGGGGTGTCGGGAGTCGCACCCCACCGATCAGATATTGATGACCTATACTAAGGATAGCCCATAAATGTTACAGTCCCAGACAACCCCTTTAAACAAGAAGATTTCCTATAGAACAGGAAGAACTGAGCATATTGATATATAGGTTTGTGGGCAAAGTATAATTCTGATTCTGGATTTAGGAGTACAGTGGGTGGTCTTTATCTGTTATTGACAACTATATTTGCATTCTCATACAAGGAAATCTGTCACTCATTAAATAATACCACCAACTGGATTTCTAAGCCTAGAATGAGCAGAGCAAATAAAATGCACATTATGCTGACTATCCTGAATTTTCTATCTATGACTATTTTTTTACAATTATGCTGGTAGATTATATATTTTAAGAATTTAATAATCATCCTACGTATTGTGTCACTTTATGTATTTTTTTCCTTGATCTATATATAGCTATTCTTGCTGTGATCACAAACTAGATATACAAAAAATCATTCTTGAGGACATTTCACAACAAATTAGGTCAGCAGCAGCATTTATATTTCAGGATTTAACGAAAATCAGGCTGCACTGCACGAACGATGGCACAAGAGAGCTTTGATTACATCCCTTTGTACCCAACTTAGCCTCTTAGCACCAATTTACTTCTGAATTTTTATAAAAGGAATCAAGTAGCATTAAAATTGTCACGATTACATTTCTTAACTATTTCTAAACTAAAATTCACAAAAAGCTCCATATTTAAAATATTTTGACAAACTCTACCCCTCCATATAATGAAAATTATAATATCATATGACAGCATAATGATTGGGCTTCCAACTGATGAATTCTGAATTTCTAGAAATTGGAGTCCCGAAAAGATCTAGATTTGAGGCCAGAATCATTTTCTAAGCCCACATGATCAAAAAGTTGTCTTGTTCTTAACCCCTTCCCAACTGAGCAAATTTCTGTTTTTTCGTTTTCATTTTTTCCTCTTCTTCTAAGAGCCATAACATTTGAACTTTTCCCTTGAAATAGACTTGTGAGGGCTGGTTTTTTTGCGGGACAAGTTGTACTTTAAATAACACAATTTATCTTATGTCATGTACTAGAAAACGGGAAATAAAAATTCCAAGTGCATCAAAATTCCAAAAAAGTGCACAATTGTCTTTTATTTTTTTTATTTACCATGTTCACTATATGGTAAAACTTACCTGGTAATATGCTTCTCTGGGTCAGTACGATTACAGGAACACCAAATATGTATTTTTTTTTTCATTCAAGTTGCAAGAAAAAAATGTTGAAATTTGAAAAAAAAAAATTGGGTGTGTCACCATTTTCTGATACCTGTACCGTTTCAATTTTTGGTCCATAGAGCTGTGTGAGATTTGTATTGATACAATTTTAGAGTCGATACAATGTTTTGACTGCTTTCATTGCTTTTTTTTGTGGTATTGCGGCATCTGAAAAAGTGAAATTGTAGTGTTTAGATTTTTTACAGATTGCACCCTTTACTGATAGGATTAGTTAATTTGATATTTTTATAGATCTGACTTTTACGGTTGTCGTGATACCAAATATGTGTATTTTTTATTTCTTTATTTTTAATGGTGGAGAAGGTGGGAGATTTGAACTTTCATTTAGTTTTCATATTTTTGGAAACTTTTTTTCACTTTCTACTGTATTTGTTAGTCCTCTTAGAACACTTGAACCTGCAATCATCCAACTGGTTGTGCTATACCCAGAACTACTATAATACTGCTATGTATAATGTAAATCAGGGTCTCCTATAAACGCCAGCCATGGCAATGCTTTGCGATCGCGTCATAGGTGCTCCGATGGGTGCATAGAATGATGCGGCAAACAATAAATGCCACTATCAGATATTGACAGCAGCATTTAACAGGTAAGCACCCACGGCTATTAAAGGCAGATGATGGCTGAATAACACAGCCATCATCTGCCGGGAGAGATGCGGGTTAGATCTGCATCAAAGCCCAGGGGGTTCGGCATATGACGCAAGTGTATGTCATATGTCAGTAATGGGTTAAATAGCATATAGAGCATATGAAGGATGGCATTTCCAACTGTTTGTGTAGTTTTTGGGGAGTAAATAGCTGATTAGCGATTTAAGGTCAAATCAATTTAGCTGAATAAAAATATTTTGTACTAATATTCACTGATAAAGGAAGATTTAAGAGGTTGAAATAAATATATATATATATATATATATATATATATATATAATATAATATTTGCCCTCTTGTGATCCAAATATGGAATGCAAAACAATAAATTGTCAGTCTATGATCACAATTATTTTTCTTGACTGATTTTTTTTATAATTGTTCTACTTCAAATTAAAGTGGCTTTCTGTTAGCATATAAAATCTTTACAGGGGATATAGAACTCTGTAGACACCAAATCCAAGAAAAACTGATATATGCGATATAGTGGCACGTTACATTTTGTTTTCTAACTTACCTTCCATGAATAGATGAATAGTATCTGTCCACAGAGTTTATTTGAGGTGGAAAAACTCAATGTGGTTTTCAAGAGAAAGAGACGCCAGAAATCCATGTGATTTCAGTGCTGTTTTCTGGTGTGATTCAGCCTTTTAAATGTTTTTTTTTTCCCAAGTGTTTTTTGCAGACTTTTGATTTTAATATAAAATTTGGTACAAAATCCACAGGGAGTCACATTTTAATTGTGGAACATTGCTACAGAAACTATATCATAAAAACAATGTATTTTTTCCAATTGACATCAACAGAAAGCTTATTCAAAAGTCTTTGAGTCAGTTTTTTATGTGAATTCAGAGCAGAACTCACTCCAAAATCCAAATTAAAAAATGTAGTGTGAACATAGAATATTCCAATGCGCAGAATGAGGTCTTGTAATGAGCCACGCACGTCAGTGATCATCAAATGGTCAGGGCAAATTTCCATCCTTTAAAGCTAAACAATGAATCTTCCCTGTGTATAACCGCATAGAATTTGGAAGTGGTGGGAAAATTAAAGTCTAAATGTATTTGAAAATTTCAGAACTTTATTATGGCCTTTTGTTTTTGCCAGCACGAAACGCCTTGAAATGTTGAGTGTTGAACGAAAAATTGTCAGCCCTGGTTAGCTCCACCAAAAGGTTAGCGCTGTGGCAGGATGGGGGGTGGCAAACTTGTCATATTATGTGTGAATGATGCTGGAGAAGTGCGTCAGCCCTTGGCTAAAGTAACATTTCTGGTAGAGGAACACTGCAGTTGTACGATGTGCCTAATTCACTAAGTGGCCATGTCTTTACTCACCAACCTCTGATCCCGTTCTATGTTGACTGGCTGCAGTGGTGACATTACAAATGCAGCACATCTGATTGCTTTGGACAATCACTGGGTCAGTGATACCGTGTTAGTTTAGACAAAACCACTGTGTCCAGTAATTGGCTGCAGTGGTCACTTGTGCTGTAGTTGTAAAGTTACTCATCAAAGACCAACAGCCGAGAGTTGGACGCTCGGACATGCTCAACTCGAGTATGGTGGAAGTGAATGGCAAACTCAAGCAAGGTCTCTCCCCTTCAGTGCGGATGAGCTTCTTATGAGGACTCAAGCACTCAAGAACCACGCGATACTTGGTTCTGCTCCATGCTTGAGTGCCAAGCAGTGCTGAGCACGCTCGTCCACCGCCAGTGGTGAGTAAAGCTCTGTTTGTCATCTTCATACAATTCGTAAATGGATTTCTGCATGTTTACATATATAATTTTGTAAATTTGTATTTCGATTGTTTTTTTTTCACCCTAACGAAAAGAACTGAATATTACGTAAATGAAAACTAACTAACACATAGAAAGCACTATGGAACCAAGAAGTATGTATTTATAGTAGAAAACATCTTGCCCTATTTTTCAAGGCCTGCTATAAATTAAAATAGAGTTTTAAAAGTTTGCTCTGACCACAGTGCAGTGTTTACATTCTTCCCGGGCAGGCCTGCGTACTAGTCATTTATATCCTAAACACTTGGACGTCATCTGTTTATGTAAAAGAAAGAATGACAGGCTCACTGAGCGCAAAGATCTGACTTGGCAAAATAAGTACCGAAAATGTGATTCCACACTGCCCCCTAGTGTACATTTAAGAGCATAGCAAATGTCATATAATGCTTATTTACAATATATAGCATCACCAACTTCTGTGGTAATAAATAATAATAATAATAATTTTATTTATATAGCGCCAACATATTCCGCAGCGCTTTACAAATTATAGAGGGGACTTGTACAGACAATAGACATTACAGCATAACAGAAATACAGTTCAAAACAGATACCAGGAGGAATGAGGGCCCTGCTCGCAAGCTTACAAACTATGGGGAAAAGGGGAGACACGAGAGGTGGATGGTAACAATTGCTTTAGTTATTCGGACCAGCTATAGTGTAAGGCTCAGGTGTTCATGTAAAGCTGCATGAACCAGTTACCTGCCTAAGTATGTAGCAGTACAGACACAGAGGGCTAATACTGCATAAAGTGTATGAGAACATGATGCGAGGAACCTTTTTTTTTTTTTTTTTTTTTATTATAAATAGGCCACACAGGGATCGTTAGGTTAATGCATTGAGGCGGTAGGCCAGTCTGAACAAATGAGTTTTTAGGGCACGCTTAAAACTGTGGGGATTGGGGATTAATCGTATTAACCTAGGTAGTGCATTCCAAAGAATCGGCGCAGCACGTGTAAAGTCTTGGAGACGGGAGTGGGAGGTTCTGATTATTGAGGTACCATACTTTTGAAAACATTTACAAAAAATACAATTAGTGTAACAAGAAAATTGCAGATACAGCGTTTGCAGAATATAAAGGGGTTAGTAATGGCATCCAACTAAAATCTCTACATGCTCAGCATTGAGGAGAATCTTACCCCCATCCACGCCTATGAACAAAAGAGCAGAAAATGTTTCCAAACAAGTCATGCTTGCTGAAACTTTGAAGTACCGCCCTATCATTAATCTCTGCCTGTTCTTGACACATTAGAAAAAATGGGGACGAGATTAACATACTATCATTAGATGGGAAGATAACATACTGTCTAAATGTAATATTTTTCAATTTACTCCAAAAAACTGGCAGAATCACACTGGCATAACTCGTAAATCTCACCTCTCACCCACAATGTATTTTCTCTAGATCAGTCCGCTCTAAATATAGTATTTTTTTTTTTCATTTTAAGTCTTTATACTATTTTGAAATTGGAGAAAAATGTTGGATCGCCCTCGGACCAGTGTCATTGTAAGGGGTCACGCACATGTCCAAGTTTTGGACCAAGTCGGTCCTTAGATAAAATCACTGCATGTCCGCGTTTGATCAGATATTTGGATCGCATTCCACCATGCAAGTCAAAACATCCATGGGAAAAATCATATTGTACTTGGATGACATCTGAATAGAGTCCAATTTCTGCTCACTGACACAATGGAGAAGGAGACATTTTGTTCTCCATCTTCTCCTCAGTGTGCTCTGATTCTCTCATCCAAGAGAATCGGATGGCGCAGTGCTGACCCTCTGATCAGAGTTTAATCAGAGTATCATTAGCTGATTTTCTCAGATGAGAGAATATACGCTCGTGTGACCCTGCCCTAACAGAGTGGTATGAAGGCAGCTGGGGGAGCGGATGCATAGAAACTCTAGTCCTTTAGACTATGTTTCCTTAATGAATATTTGGTGAGTTTTTGATGCTGCAGATTTTCTGCAGAATTTATGCACCTATTAGATAAATTAGGTCACTTGTGTTTTTCATTGTATTTTTGAGTGCATTTTTTAACATGCATTTTGACCTAGTTTTTGACACGAAGGTTTTTGTCTCTTTTTGGTGTGATATGTTTTAAATAAAGCTGTTTTGCTTTTGATACTTCCTGGTTTTTGGCTTTGACAAAAGTTTATTGCAGAGTTTGCAGAGTTTCTATATCTAATTAAATTCTTTTGGGGGGAAATCAGCATGTAAAACTCAGCGTACCCACAAGAGAGATTGAGATATTGCGGATTTATATTTTGCACTGCAGATCAGTTTACGCTGCGCAAATAAAAAACAGTAGGAATAAGATTTCTATTTTTTGAACAGCAAAAATACACAGTGTCAAAAACTCTCCAACAACGTAACTTTACACCGCTAAATCCCATCCACAGCAAGTTAAGCAGGAGAACTGAAAAAGACTAATAACTTCCACTGAGCTATGGTTGAATTTTATGGGGATTATTCTGACAAATTAATTGTATGCATTTTTTGTTTGTGAAAGACACAAGAGCATATAGCAAGATAGATGAAATATAGGGTAAGTGTGTGGTAAGATTCAACATGTTTACAGTAGTAAATGCCAAACTGTTAACAATTAAGGGAGTCATCATAAACAGCATTTTAGACATTTAAAGCAGCCAACGTAAGGTAGATCTCATAACAAAGCTGTACTTATTTGGAGAATTATTTATTGATTGTAAAATAAATAGAAATCAACATTTTAATTGAAATACTTAGTAATTACCAAAACAAATATGCATATTATTGAAAAATGATCTAAACAAATATAAACATGTACAGTTTATAATTATTCTGTTCTGCTTACAATTCAGAAACAGCACTTTGCCTTCAGGGACATTACAATCTTAAAGATAAAATTGCTACTCTAATGAAAAAATCGTTTCTGCACTTTTTTCATAAAAACCCCTTTTAAATGTATTTTTATTTGTAATTTGTGCCTAATTATATATATATATATATATATATATATATATATATATATATATATATATATATATACATATATATATAGCAAAAGCAGTGGATGATTGAAAAGACCAACAACTATTGAATAATACAGTAGCTTAAATAAATAATTTTCCCATATTTTAGAAGCATCACTTGCATACAAAGAAGTAGACCAATTAAGATTTAGGTTACACAACAAGTTTCTGATAATTTGGACAAACCTAACTATTTTTGTAGATGTTTAAGCTTGATGGACGAAAAACCTTCAAAATTCTTGTAACCAGAATTATTAGAAATCTTGAAACAGAATGAATTACCTAATGCGACCATCCATTTTTTGTTAAAACAAACATTTAGTATACCGCTTAACAAATGGATTCAAGCTTTGCCAGGAATAATTCTGCTTGTCCATACTTGAACCAGTGATGGCGTGTTTTCTCTAGGAAAAAAAAAAGAAATATTGGCACATAAACATCTGTGTGTGCTTGCCCTGATCCAACAATCAATCTAAGCCAATTTCAAAGGTTGTCTGAGGTTCCCTCACTGGCTGATCTACAAATGATGTGGATCAATGCTAGACATGGGTAAATTTCATTATATAGATTAAAAGGAATCAATTCCAGAGAATAATCAATACAGTTCCGCCTTAATTAAAGTAACTGAGTTAAGTAGTTCATATAATGGTGTATACAATGGTTGAAAGCTTGATGTACATTGGTTCAAAGCTTGATGTACAATATTTATTGTCAATTTTACCTTTGTGTGCAAGAAAAAACAAAAATCTGAATAACCCGTTAAGAATACTTTAATTTCTTCTAAGCCTCCATGTAGCCAATTGTCAGTATTTGCCTTCACCAGAATCTATGGTTCATGCAGCTTTACATGAACACCCGAGCCTTACACTATGGCCGGTCCGAATAACTAAAGAAATTGTTTCTACTCCCCTCTCATCTCTTCTTCCCATAACCGCATCCAAGACTTCTCCCGTGCTTCCCCCATACTCTGGAACTCTCTACCCCAACACATCAGACTTGCGCCTACCATAGAAACCTTCAAAAAGAACCTGAAGACTCATCTCTTCCGACAAGCCTACAGCTTGCAGTGATCCTCAACCTACTGAACAGCCGCACAGCCAGCTCTTCCCTCTCCTAGTGTATCCTCACCCACCCCCTGCAGACTGTGAGCCCTCGCGGGCAGGGTCCTCCCTCCTTATGTACTCGTGTGCCTTGTTATCTGCTCATGTTTAATGTATTTGTCTATATTTGCCCCGTATTCACATGTAAAGCGCCATGGAATAAATGGCGCTATAAAAATGTATAATAATAATAATAATAATAAATTGTTACCATCCACCTCTCGTGTCTCCCCTTTTCCTCATAGTCTGTAAGCTTGCGAGCAGGGCCCTCATTCCTCCTGGTATCTGTTTTGAACTGTATTTCTGTTATGCTGTAATGTCTATTGTCTGTACAAGTCCCCTCTATAATTTGTAAAGCGCTGCGGAATATGTTGGCGCTATATAAATAAAAATTATTCTTATTATATTATTATTATTATCTATGTGGTCTTCAGATTAGTAGACTAGGACAGTGTGGAGCACAGCAGATCCAGCCTCCCACGCTGCTCAAAAACATTAAGGTAACACATAACTATCACAGTATAACTCCAAGTCAATTAAACTTCAGAGACATCAATATGTCAAGTTAGGAAGCAAAAGTGATAGTGAATCAATGTCATCTGCTTTGGTGCAACTGAAAGTGACAACTAACCACAAAAATAGGATAGCTTTTCAGATAGTTGCCCCAGACAATTTACCACCTCTTATCCTTCCTGACTGATTCCTTCTCTAATTTTGTATTTTGCGAGTGTCCTTGTCACTACTGGTAGCAAAAGGCAATATCTACTCCCATTTCACATTGCAAAGCTTGACTGACTTGTAAAGTAACAAGTTAAAGCTGCACTATGAAACACTATAATATGTAAACATTGAATATATAAAATTGGAACTGCATTACTACTGTAGATAACACGTCAAAAAATGAAGTTGCTTAGTGCATAAATTGGCCAATTCGTGTGAGCCCAATAGCCGGCGACAAGGCATACCCTTTTGTTGGGACCCTAAACGTAACAGGATGCCTCTCTTGAACTAAAAGCCTACTGTGAACTAAAAGCCTAAATGTGCAGGAAGGATCAAGCTTTATTTAAAAACGCCTTAAGCTGATAGTAGGGGTGCTCAGTCAGAGGGCATGTACTACAAGTATCAAAAAACTGACTGACACTTGCAAAGAGAAAAAGAAAAGTGTGAACAGGTGCAAGTTAAGAGAGTCACTCTACATAACTAACAAATTAAAACTGCACTCTGAAACGCTATAATATGTAAACAATTAATATGCAAAATTGAAACTTAACTACTGCTGTAGAAAATATGTTAACAAATGAAAGTACTTAGCACATAAATTCGCCAATTCATGTGAGCCCGACAGCCAGCAACAAGAAGTACCCCTTTGTTGGGACCCTAAACCTAACATGATGCCTCTCCAGGGCTAAAAGCCTACAATTATGTGGGCAGGTAGGATCAATAGCTATTTAAAAACACCTAGTTATACAGACTGGCTCTGTTTGCTTGCACCTGTTCACACTTATCTTTTTTTGTTTGGAACTGCTGGTGTTTCTTTTGTATATGGCTCATAAAGAAAGGCATATACATACATGCTATTGTAAGCTTTGCTTTATGTTACACCCGGTCCGTTTCCTGTACCTCCAAGGGGTCTCCGTCGGGACTCTCGCTCTGTGCCGACTCCACGCTGTCTGAATGCAGCCTCTGCCCCTCCTTCCTCTTCTGCTTCCTGGTTCCCAAGCAGGATTCTTAGGTCACACGCGCGCGCGCTCCCGATCTCTTAAAGAGACAGTGTGCATTTTCCAAAAGTTGCCTCTAACCAATAGCTTGCGGCTGGCTACTATTTCTAGGTCCTCCACCATAGGGAGGGCGCCAGAGCAACAAGTATCCACTGTTGCTAACTTCCAGTTCCTGTTTACATGCGCATCTCTTTCTCAAGTATCTGCCAAGTACTCCACTTACACTGTCTGTCTCCTCAGATCCCCTGCTACCTGTTACCCAGTTATTCTGGACTGCATCCACACTATCTA
The DNA here is from genome assembly GCF_032444005.1 of Ranitomeya imitator. Taxonomy (NCBI): domain Eukaryota; kingdom Metazoa; phylum Chordata; class Amphibia; order Anura; family Dendrobatidae; genus Ranitomeya; species Ranitomeya imitator. Next base: position 312,677,432 of record NC_091287.1, read on the forward strand.
CGCTGGACCCGTCTAGTCCCACCAGTCTGCCTGCCACTCTTCCGGGCTACACCAGTACTCCTGGTACCAGCTTCTACTCGAACACGTAAAATCTTCCGGTCAGCTCTGCAGCATCCGCTAACCCTGCTGGTCTGTCTGTTCCGCTGGGACAGCCGCCACGAGTACGGTCTAACTGAAGGTAGCACCTGTGTCCTCCAGGCATTCCATTCTGTCCCTATTGGAGGGGACTTACTACGGGTGTCTAGGGCTCACGCAGTAATGCCCCCTTCAGAGCCCCCTGGACCGTGGTCTAGTGGTTCCACATTAAACCTCAATAAATACGAATGTGAACTTCTACATCTGTGCCTCCATTTCTGTTCGTTACAGATTGCTCCGGCCATGGAACCAGCTGGGTCCCAGAAATCACCAGCCATGGAGTTACGTCAGAAGGCCTCCCAGCTGAGGGAGCAACAGAACAAAATCATGTCTTTCCTGCACAACGTTTCTGCTCGCATCGATAGTCTGACTTCTCTGACTGCACCTGCTCCTGCCACCAGTGTTCAGGTATCTAAATGCACAGCAAGTAAGGATCCTCCTCGCTTGGCGGCTCCCACACGCTTCCAAGGTGACCCCGTTTTGTGTCGAGGGTTCATAAATCAGTGCACACTGCACTTCGAACTGCTGGGGCATGGGTTTGCTTCTGATCCGGCCAAAGTTGGCTTCATCATGTCCCACCTTGATGGAGTGGTGCTCCAGTCTTTTCTAGAGGCATTCCGCAGGACCTTTGACGAACTCGGTTGTACTCCGTCGATAGCTTCTGCTCTTCTTTGACTACGACAGGAAGCACTTATGGTGGCTCAGTATGCAGTGCAGTTCCGTATTCTTGCGTCTGAACTATCCTGGAACAATGAGGCTTTGGTGGCTACCTTTTGGCAGGGGATTTCTGGAAGAATTAAGGATGAGCTGGCGGCACGAGACATGCCTACTCTCCTGGATGACCTGATTTCCCTGGCAGTTCGGGTTGATCTACGGCTTCAGGAACGGTCCAACGAGATCAGACGTGAAAAAGAATCCAATCACCAGGTTGCTAGTGCTCCAAAATATGTTAGCTCTCCAACTTTGTCTCCTGCTCCTATGGCTATGGAGGTGGATGTCTCTTGTCCTAAGAGATTGGGAAACTCCAGTGCCTAGGGTCTGTAGGAGAGGCTACCCTAGGTAAGGATCATCCCTCTCTAGCTCTGCAAATAACAGTCTCTGTGGCCTTCGGCAAGACGAGATTTTCGGAGTTCTGTCACCTGGATTCTGGTGCCGCCGGGAACCTCATTTGGCAGGCAGTAGTGGATCTTTATCAGATTCCAGTCCAGCATTTACCAGAACCATTGCAGGTGACATCTGTGGATTGCAGACCCCTGTTGGAGTCCATACGGTTCCAGACTGTGCCCTTGGAACTCTGGGTAGCTCTAACTCATTTTCAAAGAATCCGCTTTTATGTGTTGCCAGATTTGTTTCATCTCTTGCTTCTAGCTCTACCCTGGTTCTGGATGCATGAACCTGCTCTAAATTGGAGGACGGGAGAGGTCCTGCGCTGGGGAGATTCCTGCTTAGATCAATGTATCATTCCGGTTTGTCCTGCTCTTCCTCCGGTACAACCCAAAGCCCTGCTGGGTTTGCCATCTTCTTACTGGTCCTTCGCTGATGTCTTCACAAAAAAGGAGGCAGAAAAATTACCTCCACACAGGTCGTATGACTGCCCCATTGATCTGCTTTCCGGAGCGTCTCCTCCTCGAGGACAGATTTATCCCCTTTCTCAAGCAGAGACTCAGTCCATGTCTGAATATATTCAGGAGAACCTGGACAGAGGATTTATTCAGAAGTCTTCCTCGCCCGCTGGAGCTGGATTCTTCTTTGTGAAGAAAAAGGATGGATCTCTATGACCCTGTATCGATTGCAGGGGTCTGAACCAGATTACGGTAAAGAACAGGTATCTGTTGCCGTTAATTTCAGAATTGTTTGATCATCTTAGGGGGTCTAAAATTTTCACCAAACTGGATCTCAGAGGGGCTTACAATCTGATATACATTCAAAAGGGAGACAAATGGAAGACCGTTTTGAACGCCCGGGACGGACACTACGAATACCTGGTAATGCCGTTTGGGCTAAGTAATGCACCTGCAGTTTTTCGGGAATTTGTAAATGATATTTTCAGAGATCTGTTTTACTCGTGTGTTGTAGTTTACCTGGATGACATTCTGATCTTCTCTGCAGATTTAGCCTCTCACTGGAGACAAGTACGTCTGGTCTTACAAAGACTCAGGGAGAACAGACTTTATGCTAAATTTGAAAAGTGTCTCTTTGAGCAATCCTCCCTGCCTTTCCTTGGTTATATTGTCTTGTCTACAGGTTTAAAGATGGATCCAGAGAAGGTATCCGCCATTCTTAAGTGGCCTCGCTGTTATGATCCGGTGACCTTAGAGCCGCATGGAACTTTCTCTGAGTTGGTGGAAGCTGTACTGACCGCAAATCCTGAACTTAACACCGCAACTAGAAGTAGCCGTGGGGTATGCCTAACAAATCCTAGACACCTCGACACAGCCGGAGGACTAAATACCCCTATAGATGGAAATAGGAAATCTACCTTGCCTCAGAGCAGAACCCCAAAGGATAGGCAGCCCCCCACAAATATTGACTGTGAGTAGTAGAGGACAAGACACACGCAGGCAGGAAACAGGATTTAGCAAAAGAGGCCACTCTAGCTAAAATAGGAAAGGATAGGACAGAATACTAAGTGGTCAGTATTAAAACCCTTCCAAAAATATCCACAGCAGAAAATACAAAAAATTCCACCATCTAACTAAAGATGTGGAGCGTATATCTGCAACTCCAGAGAATCCAACAAGACTGAGAAAACACTGACACAGTCTAAGCTGGATAAGAGAAAACAAATGAATAGCACAGAATTATTAAGCACACAGCATGTGTGCCACAGAAACAAAAACCAGACACTTATCTTTGCTGAATTGGCAGCAAGGCAGGAGGAACCAGACAAAGATCCAAAACCTCCCACAACCATGGACAACTGGCAAGGACTAAAGAATCCTGCACACCTAAATATCCCAGTCAGAACTGCAATCAGCAGATACACCTGGCCAGGACTGCAACTCAGGGACAACTGCATTCCCACCTACAACCACTGGAGGGAACCCAAAAGCAGAATTCACAACACCTCGCCCATGCAGTCTGAAGGCAATACAATGGTTCCTGGGGTTCGCCAACTATTACCGTTGGTTCATTCCACATTTTTCCACTCGAGTGGTACCATTTCTGCCTTCACCCAGAAAGGTACTAACGCCAAGGAATGGACACCAGAGGCAGGGGAGGCTTTTACTTCCTTTAAGCATGCCTTCTCCTCCGCACCAGTTCTTCATCGACCGGACTCCAAAAAACAATTCTTGCTTGAGGTAGATGCTTCCTCCATAGGTGCTGGCGCAGTTCTTACCCAGAAGTCATCATCCGGTCAGATGGTGACCTGTCGATTCTTCTAGAAAGTCTTTTCTGAGAGAAATTACTCTGTGGGAGATCGATAATTATTGGCAATCAAGTTAGCCCTGCAGGAGTGGCATCATTTCCTTGAGGGAGCTGCACATCAGGTTGTCATTTACACAGATCATAAGAATCTCGCTTATGTTCAATCTGCTCAAAGACTGAATCCTCGTCAAGCCCGGTGGGCCTTGTTTTTTGCTCGATTTAATTTCGTTCTTCATTTCCGTCCAGCTGATAAGAACATTAAAGCCGATGCACTTTCTAGAGCGTTTTTGCCTACTGATTTTGTGGAAGGACCGCACCACATTATTGAACCATCCAGATTAGTGACGGTAGCCGCGGTTAATCTTGCTCAACTCCCTCCACGAAAAACCCTAGTATCTACTTCTGATCGGAAACGAGTTCTGCGGTGGGGTCATTCTTCTAAGTTGGCCGGTCATGCGGGACAAAGGAAGACTCTGCAACTCATCTCCCATTACTACTGGTGGCCTACCATGGGCAAAGATGTTCAAGAAAATGTTGCTGCCTGTCCTTCATGTGCTAGCAAAAAGACTGATAAGCATTTGAACTCTGGGCAGTTATTACCTCTGTTTGTTCCTTCTTTACCCTGGCAGCACATCACAATGGACTTCATTACAGATCTTCCCATCTCCTCCAGCTGTTCTGTCATCTGGGTCGTGGTGGATCGTTTTTCACAGATGGCTCATTTTTTTCCTTTACCTGGTCTCCTGTCTGCTTCGGTGCTCGCTGACCATTTCATACAACATATCTTTCCTCTCCACATTGTGTCCGACAGGGGTGTCCAGTTCACCTCCAAATTCTGGAAAGTTCTTTGTAAGTCTGTACAAGTGGAGCTGGACTTCTCTTCCGCATATCACCCTCAATCCAATGGGCAAGTGGAGAGGACCAATCAAATTCTGACGGGATTCTTCCGTCACTTCTTCAACATGTATCATGATGACTGGATCAAGTTGCTGCCTTGGGCAGAATTCTCGTACAATAATCAAGTAAGTGAGTCCTGTGGTAAATCTCTCTTTCAGATTGCGTTTGGGCTCCAACCCAGGATTCCGCTTCCCATCTCTGCGTCTTTTGGTGTTCCTGCAGCTGATACCTTTACTGAAGAATTCTCGAAAGTATGGAGCGACACCAAGGTTGCCTTAGAAAAAGCTTCACTACGTATGAAGAAGCATGTGGACAAAAGACGTCTGGAGCTGCCTCCTTTCGGCCAGGAGATAAGGTATGGCTCTCCTCCAAGTATATCCGTCTGAAGATGCCCTCTTACAAACTGGGTCCCCGCTTTATCGGTCCATTTGAAGTCCTGAAACAGATAAACGCAGTCTCGTACAAATTGAAATTGCCAGCTTCATTACGTGTGCCTAATTCTTTCCATGTTTCCCGCCTCAAACCCGTATTTTTGAGTTCTTTTTTTTAAAGACCCTGGTTCCACTCCAGATCCTGTCAGTGAGGAGAATGTTTTTGAGGTAGAGAATATCTTGGCCACTAAAAGGATAAGGGGTAATATCTATTTTTTGGTGGATTGGAGGGGCTTTGGTCCTGAGGAGAGGTCATGGGAGCCTAGAGAGAATATCCGAGCTCTTCTTCTGATGAAAAATTCTACGAAAGCTTGAAAAAGAGGGGGTGTAAAGAGGGGGATACTGTTACACCTGGTCCGTTTCCTGTACCACCAAGGAGTCTCCGTCGGGACTCCTGCTCTGTGCTGACTCCACGCTGTCTGAATGCAGCCTCTGCCCCTCCTTCCTCTTCTGCTTCCTGGCATGCGGCCAGCAGGTTCCCAGGAAGGGTTCTTAGGTCATACGTGTGCTCGCTCCCGGTCTCTTAAAGAGACAGTGTGCATTTTCCAAAAGTTGCTTCTAACCAATAGCTTGTGGCTGGCTTCTATTTCTAGGTCCTCCACCATAAGGAGGGCGCCGGAGCAACAAGTATCAACTGTTGCTAACTTCCGGTTCCTGTTTACGTGCGCTTCGGTTTCTGAAGTATCTGCCAAGTACTCCGCTTACACTGTTTGTCTCCACAGATCCCCTGCTACCTGTTACCTGGTTATTCTGGACTGCATCCGCACTATCTACACTGGACCCGTCTAGTCCCGCCAGTCTGCCTGCCACTCTTCCGGACTACACCAGTACTCCTGGTACCAGCTTCTATTCGAACACCCGGAATCTTCCGGTCAGCGCTGCAGCATCCGCTAACCCTGCTGGTCTGTCTGTTCCGCTGGGACAGCCGCCATGAGTATGGGGTCTAATTGAAGGTAGCACCCATGTTCTCCAGGCATTCCATTCTGTCCCTGTTCAAGGGGACTTACTACGGGTGTCTGGGGCTCTTGCAATAACGCCTCCTTTAGAGCCCCCCGGACTGTCGTCTAGTGGTTCCACATTTAACCTCAATAAATACGAATGTGAACTTCTACATCTGTGCCTCCGTTTCTGTTCGTTACACTTTATCTCCAATCACAGTTTGAATAGTACAATGCAGCTACAAAGACATGGGAATTTACACAAGAAGAACTAGATAGAGGTGCAAGAAGGCAATCAGGTAGAAAAAGAAGAACAGTCATAGAGCTCTACCAAAACTCCTCCAGTGGTCCAAAGTGACTTAAACTGACTCTATGAGGGTGGTGCAGCACCCCAGAGACCTGGTCGTTGCAGTAATGTCGCTCTGCCACTAAGGGGAGTGATGGTACGTTTGATGGCACTAAAGGAGTTCATCTGACCAGGTATCACAAGCACACATTACACTTCACACTCCGGCCACTAGGGGGAGCAAAAGGTTTTATTTATTAGGCCACTCCTCACACTGGTAAAACTAGGGGTTGGATAGGAAGTTAGAGAGAAGCTGGCTGGGTTTTGCCCAGGCAACATCCCGTGGCAGGGGGTGTTGCGGGGAAGATTCAGAGGGGTCCCTGTCAGGCGTGGGAACCTGGCAGTGACTTAGTGACAAGGACAGATTGTTACAGAGCCGAGCCTGTACTATCTTGCGGCGGTATCTAAAGAAGGGACACGAAGCGAAGGATATTGTGGACAGTGAGAAACGAGATCAAGCACAAAGGAGAGCCAGTATGAGTCGTGCCCTGAGAACGGCAACATCCTACTGAGGCACGTAGCCGGTGACCGGAACACCGAGGAAGTAACTGACTTTATGCCTTACTTCAAATACCGCAGGACAGTTAATTATAGGTTGGCTGTCTACCTTACATCACCTAAGCAGACATAGGGGGCAACCGTGGAGAGGGGCATCTCTAGGGTCCCAGAATAGCTCCGAGCCTTCCCGTCAAACGGGTGCGTCCTAGCCATAACAAACTTGGGGGATGGAGAATAGAAAGAACTAGAAAGAACGAGAACAGAAGTTGTGAGGACTATCCCGAATGCTCAGCAGGGAAGAACTACAACACACAGGCACTAGTGGTAGGCACTGATTTCCACCTGCAAAGGGAACTCTGGATGTGCCTTTGGACCGGCCGGTCTCAGACAGCCCTGTTAACAGTGCTTTGTTTTGCGGATCCCGAAGCCTTCAGTAAAAGGTAAAGAGACTGCAACCCTGTGTCTTCGTTATTGACTGCACCTCACGCCATCGCCACCTACACCACTGGGAAGCCCTGGGGACATACTTCACCTATGAGAAGGTATACCATCTAGCTGCCATCACATCACCTCAGTGGACCCCAAGCAGCGTCGGTCACCCTGACCGAATACCACAGTTGGTGTCATGAAGCCTTAGCTGACTTTTATCATCTCTTTTATTGGACGCCCCTTAGCAGGGTCACGGACCGGGTCCAGCCACCGTGACAACCCCAGAACTGAGCCAGAGAGGACCGATACCGAGTAACCTGCGGCCCTGCGTCTGGGGACGCTACAGTGGCATGAGACATCAATGTCCTGTGTAGTGGAAAAACTTTTCCTGGGAGAGCTAAACTAAAGTAAAGAAGAGTTTTCAAACAATTTTGATAATCTATTTGACATTGCAGACACCAATGCACTTCAGTTATTGAAAATAAAAGAAGACAAGATCTTCTTGTAGCATCAGAGAGATCCAGTGCAGCCTCATAATTTAGTTGGAGTGGATTAAAAAACATGCTGAAAAAGAGGAGAGTGTGAGACAAAGGGCAAATGTGTATGAGCCCTAAGATAGGTGTCAGTTAAGATCCAATGCATCCAGACTAAAAATTAACTTGGAGCGCATAGAAGCCAAAACATTGATTTTCAAAATGAAGTACCAGAAGTTGTTACTCTTCACTGGGATGATAAATTGTTACCAGCTTTGGATATCCAAAATGCCAAAGAAGAACATTTTCCTATAGTAATTTAAATTGGAAATAAAGAGCAAGTTATTGGTGTGCCAAAATTGGATGATTCTAGCAGCAAATAGCAGGCACAAGCTGTTCGGAATGTGCTGACCAATTGGAACCTTGAAGATAAAGTGCAGATTCTCTGTTTAGATACTACAGCCTTGAATGCAGGTCACATCAACTGTGCTTGTGTGCTCTTGAAACAAAAATTTGACAGGGATTTACTACTTTTTGCCTGCCGCCATCACGTCTAAGAGCTTTTGTTGAGTAGTGCATTTGAAGTCAAAATTCACCAAGTTACGACAGACCCAGATATTCCACTTTTCAAAAAGTTCAAAGAAAGTTGGAAAAACATTGATGCCAATAAGATACAAAGCTGCAAAGAAACCATGGAAGCGCACTTAAACTATTCCGAAATTGCTGCATTGCTAGAGCTCTATCGAGCCAAACTAAAAGAAATTATAGCAAGAGATGACTATCGAGAGTTAATAGAACTCTCCATCATATTCTAAGGTGGAGATGTTGAGTGTCATGACCTGAAAATCAGACCTCCAAGTGCCATGCACCTAGCTCGTTTGATGGCGAGAGCACTTTACTATTTGAATATCACAACTAAGCTCTCATTTCAGACTAAGCCAGAAAGATAGGCAGCACTGCTAGACATGAGCTTGTGTAACACCCCAGGTAACCGGTTGTTACAGATGTATTGCCTTTCTCACAGGGAGGGTGATGCCATACTTGGAAGCGACGAGGATCCCTTTATCAGGTAACAAGCACATACAACACTGTTCTGACTCCAGGCCAGAAGGGGGAGCTTGAGACCCAGATTCAGGGGACTTCTCTACATATATTCTGGCTGGAGGAGGAGTTAGTCAGTCTGTCAGAGACAGGGAAACAGTGAGTTGGGGAGATGAGTCTGTCTGTGAGCAGGAAAGCTGGGGCTGTGCAGACACATGGTTCTGCAACTTTTGGGAAGGAAAGAGGAAGACGGAGAAGCCTGTAGGAAAGTGCAAAGGAGGAAGGATCACAGGAGAAGTATGGAGCTACGGGGAGGTGCGACTGGGCTCCCTCAATGCGGAAGCACAGGAACTGGTGGCCAGAAGACCGAGGTTGTGGGGGCAACTGTATGCCCCACAGTAGAAACCGGCGGACAGGAGATTTCAAGTCGCCTGTCCACCATTAACATCCAAAGGCACAGCAGCATAGAGAGCCCGGAGTCATCACTAGAGACATCTGTAAAAAGGCTTGAGTTGCCTGCCATGTGGGTAGTGTCCTACTCAAAGGGACAGAGAGAGAGAGTGAGGACCTTGTGTGAAGCCCTAGGCAGCAAGGGACTACAACACAGGTCAGTAAGGAAGGCTTCCAACCCCACCTGGCTAAGGGGATTCTGAATTGCTTCCAAGCTGGCTGGGCCTCATGTTATGATGCGGTGGTTTAGGAGCAACATGGAACGAGCTCTGAAGGAAGTGGTAACTGTACTGACCGCAGTCCCTAAGCTCAACACAACACTAGAAGTAGCCGTGGGATGCTCCTAACTCTCCCTAGGCACCTCGTCACCGCCTAAGAGCTAACTACCCCTAACGATAGAAGCAGGAAAACTATCTTGCCTCAGAGAAAATCCCCAAAGGATAGATTAGCCCCCCACAAATAATGACTGTGAGTGGAGAGGGAAAAGACATACACAGAATGAAACCAGGATGAGCACAGGAGGCCAGTCTAACTTGATAGATAGGACAGGATGGAATACTGTGCGGTCAGTATAAAACACTACAAAAATCCACGCAGAGTTTACTAAAAATCTCCACACCTGACTAAAGGTGTGGAGGGTAAATCAGCTTCCCAGAGCTTCCAGCAAGACAGAATTAATTTATACTGATAATGCTGGACAAACATAGAAGCACAGAACAGATAAGTCCACAATCTGTGAACAGAAAAGAGCAAGCAAAAACTTAGCTTTGCTGAACTGGTCAGGATAACAGGGAACTCCAAAGACATGTGAATCCAACCAGGAACCATTTACAAGTGGCACTGGCTGAAGGACAGAGCAGGCATAAATAGCCGAGCAGAAAAGACGATCAGTGGAAGCAGCTGAAGACAGCTAACTCCAAGGAGCCGCCATACCACTTGAAACCACAAGAGGGAGCCCAAGAGCAGAACTCACAAAAGTGCCACTTACAACCACCGGAGGGAGCCCAAGAGCGGAATTCACAACAGCCTCACCAGTACTTGTCATCCGTACCCTGGACTGTGGCTGCATCATACCAATGCAGGTAAAGAGACTGCAACCTTGTGTTTTCTAATTCTTTTCTGCACTTCAGCATCTACCATCTATACCTATTACACCAGGAGCCCTGTGGAGTAAGCTTCACCTGTGGGAAGTCATACCATCCTTGCTGCAGTACCATCATCCCCAGAGGGCCCCTTTAAGCAGCGTTGGTCATCCTTGACCGAATACCACAGGTGGCATCACGAACACTACTACAATAGACTTTACTCCCATATACTTTTCCCCTTTCATTGGACACCCAGGGCCACAGACCGGGTCACTGCCACCGTGACCACCCCTTTAAGAACCGACCCAGGGCCAAGTACCCCATGGCCCTAGTGGGCACTCTACTTGCTTATTGTAACATGCTATTTTAAGCCATTGCTTTAATGTGTTTCCACAGTAAAAGCACTTTACCAAGATTTAGGCTATGTGCACACGTCTGGAATTGCCATGGAAATTTCCACGGCAATTCCTCAACTGTGCCGCTGGTAAAATGCATGCGGAATTGGCATGTGTTTTCCCGCTAAACACTAGCATTTTACAAGCATAATTAGCTTGCAGAATGCTAGCATTTTCCAGGCGATCTGTAGCATCGCTTGGAAAACTGATTGACAGGTTGGTCACACTTGTCAAATATAGTGTTTGACAAGTGTGACCAACTTTTTACTCTTGATGCTGCCTATGCAGTATCAAGAGTAAAAAGATCTAATGTTAAAAATAATAAAAAAATAGAAAATCATGATATTCTCACCTTCCGGTAGCCCCGCCAGCCTTCCCGCTCCTCATGATGCTCCCGTTTCTAGTAATGCCTGCGCGGCAATGACCCCAGATGACGTAGCATCACACGAGACTGCTACATCATCACAGGTCATTGCTGCAAAGCATCCCTGGGAAAAGAAGAATCGCGAGAAGCGGGAAGGCTGCTGGGGCCGCCAGAAGGTGAGAATATCACAATTTTTTATTTTAATTTTTTTTTTACAGGTATATGATTCCCAGGGCCTGGAGGAGAGTCTCCTCCCCTCCACCCTGGGTACCAACCGCACATGATCCGCTTACTTGCCGCATGGTGGGCTAGCCACATGCGGAAAGTAAGCAGATTAATGCATTCCTATGTGTGCGGAATCCCCGTGATTCCGTACAAAGAATGAAAATGCTGCGTTTTTTCACAGAATGCGAATCTGCCGTGGATAAAAACACAACATGTGTACAAAAATTGCGGATTGCATTCTAATAATAGGATGCTTAATGTATGCCTTTTTTTGCAGTTTTATTGTGCTTTTATAGCGAAAATCTGCGAAAAAAACGCAAAAAAATCCTGAACGTGTGCACACAGCCTTATGCTTCCTAAAGTCGATGAAGGTTTATGAAAATGTGGACATAAACATCTTGAAATCAGCTTTACAGAACTTTTTCCAGCATTTATGGTATTTAACTGACGAAGTAGCTGTCTTGTCACTGTTTGACGATGAACTTGACCAAGAAACAAAAGCAAGAATGGTGACAAAGTTAACATTGAAAATATATTGGCACCTGGTAAACGGTATAGGCCATCGAGGGAAGAACTTTGCTGTTCATTGTATGGTAAATCTATCAATAAATTTCTCTATTCCCTTACCACTTTCAAGCTAACCAATTTTTCTTTTATTGCACAGAAAAATATTGATGATTATTAGTGTTGAGCATTCCGATACCGCAAGGATCGGGTATCGGCCGATATTTGCGGTATCGGAATTCGAATACCGAGTTCCGATACCGCATATCGGATACCGGAATCGGAAGTGCCCAGAATTCAAACTGCACAAATTCAGCCAATGAGGAATGATTACAAGTGTGGGCACATCCTGTTCAGCATGGTGGGCATGTAACTACTGGCAAGGCTGTGATTGGCTGCTGAAATGATGTCATGATACACTATAAAAAACGCTGCCGCCATTTTGCATTTTACCTTTGAAATTGGTTCAATTAGGCTTCGGCCTACACTCTGCTCCTCCTGCAGACCCTGGGCTCTAACACCGCCAGTTGGTGCCTGGAAGTGCTGGCTGCACAGAGAAAAACACCCACCAATGTGTCAGTGGGGTTCAGCAACACCAGCTGTTCCCCTACTGTGTAGCCGGCAAAGTGTCCTGCAAACGCCACGCAGACACAAAGCTGCCGCCAGTGCAGGCTTCGGTCTACACTCTGCTCCTTTCCTCCTCCTGCTGACCCTGGGCTCTAACAATGCCAGTTGGTGCCCGGAAGTGCTGGCTGCACAGAGCAAAACACCCGCCAATGTGTCAGTGGGGTTCAGCAACGCCAGCTGTTCCCCTGCTGTGCAGCCGGCAACGTGTCCTGCAAACGCCACGCAGACACAACAGACCTAAAACTGCCTCCTGTGCAGGCTTCAGCATACACTCTGCTCCTCTCCTCCTCCTGCTGACCCTGGGCTCTAACACCGCCAGTTGGTGCCTGGAAGTGCTGGCTGCACAGAGAAAAACACCCACCAATGTGTCAGTGGGGTTCAGCAACGCCAGCTGTTCCCATACTGTGTAGCCGGCAAAGTGTCCTGCAAACGCCACGCAGACACAAAGCTGCCGCCAGTGCAGGCTTCGGTCTACACTCTGCTCCTTTCCTCCTCCTGCTGACCCTGGGCTCTAACAATGCCAGTTGGTGCCCGGAAGTGCTGGCTGCACAGAGCAAAACACCCACCAATGTGTCAGTGGGGTTCAGCAACGCCAGCTGTTCCCCTGCTGTGTAGCCAGCATCGTGTCCTGCAAATGCCATGCAGACACAACAACTGAAATTAAAGGGAACCTGTCCCCCCCAGGCGTTTGTATGTATAACAGCCACCTTGTACAGCAGTAATGCTGCATTTGTACAAGGTGGCTCATTAAGTTATTCTCCTTGCACACGTCGAACTCAACGCGTAAAAAATGTGTCCCGTGAGACCATTAAACTGTCCCTGAGGTGTGACTTTCCTTTTTAATGACACGCAGCAACCCCCTTGGTAGCGCTGCCTGTCTTCTGGCATCATTGGTTGGCTGGCTGCGCCTCTGCGTCCGCCCTGCCCGACACAACGCCCCTCGGTGTCTTATTTATTTTGACTGCGAGGGTGTGATTGATGGGCATGAGCAGTGCATATCTTCGCCTGGCTGTCACTCATCTCCTTCCGCCTTCTTGAGGCTGTGCGGCTTCATGGCCGTGGCATGCGATAAGGGATCAGCTGACGCCGCCCAGTCTGAAGCAGGTGTAAGGACATGAGTGAGAGGCGAACATATTTACTGCGCAAGGCCATGAATCCCAGCCCTGCAGTGTGAATTAATGAAAAGACACTGCGGGGCTGGGATTCATGGGCATCGCTAACCGCACCGGCCGACATGAAATGAGGTCAGAAGACGGGCAGCGCTAACAGCGCATGGCCAAGGGATAACACAACAGCGCAGACTCCTGTACAGCAAATACGCTCCTCCTGTACGCTCAGAAGGCTGCGCCCAGCACCAAGGTGGTATTTTTGACAGCTGTGCTGCGTCTCATTAAGAAGGAAAGTCACGCCTCCAAGACAGTTTGACTGTATAAGGGGCTACATTTTATACGTGTTTCATTCAGCGTGTGCAAGGAGCAAAATTTAAAGATCAACCTTTTACTTGTGCAGCCTTACTGCTGCACAAGGTGTGGCTCTTCTAGTTTGTAACACTTGAGGGGGGATTAAAGGTTACCTTTGAAATTGGTTCAATTAGGCTTCGGCCTACACTCTGCTCCTCCTGCAGACCCTGGGCTCTAACACCGCCAGTTGGTGCCCGGAAGTGCTGACTGCACAGAGAAAAACACCCGCCAATGTGTCAGTGGGGTTCAGCAACGCCAGCTGTTTCCCTGCTGTGTTGCCGGCATCGTGTCCTGTAAACGCCACGCAGACACAACAGACCTAAAACTGCCTCCAGTGCAGGCTTCGGCCTACACTCTGCTCCCCCTGCTGACCCTTTGCTCCAACACTGCTAGTTGGGGCTCTAGGAAGACAAGCTTGAATAGGTCCCCATCCTGGTTCCAGTGACGTCAGCTGGTTTCGGGTAGAGCCTTTGGCTTAGGTGCCTCCTTCTGGGTATCCGAGTTCCACCAACGTCAGGTGGTCCTTGGTAGTGCTTTCAGGCACAGGTACCAGCTGCTTAGTAACCGGGTTCCAGTAACGTCAGCTGGTCCTCGGTAGTTCCATTGGCTCTTGGACCTTCGGCTACCCATCCGGGTTCCAGTACCATCAGCTGGTTCTCGGCAGTGTCTTTTGCTCTTGTACCTTCTGCTCCCCATCCTGGTTCCAGTACCATCAGCTGGTTCCGGGCAGAGCCCTTGGCTTAGGTGCCTCCTTCTGGGTATCCGAGTTCCACCAACGTCAGGTGGTCCTTGGTAGTGCTTTCAGGCACGGGTACCTCCTGCTTAGTAACCGGGTTCCAGTAACGTCAGCTGGTCCTCGGTAGTTCCATTGGCTCTTGGACCTTCGGCTACCCATCCGGGTTCCAGTACCATCAGCTGGTTCTCGGCAGTGTCTTTTGCTCTTGTACCTTCTGCTCCCCATCCTGGTTCCAGTACCGTCAGCTGGTTCCGGGTAGAGCCTTTGGCTTAGATGCCTCCTTCTGGGTATCCTAGTTCCACCAACGTCAGGTGGTCCTTGGTAGTGCTTTCAGGCATGGGTACCTCCTGCTTAGTAACCGGGTTCCAGTAACGTCAGCTGGTCCTCGGTAGTTCCATTGGCTCTTGGATCTTCGGGTAGCCATCCGAGTTCCAGTTCCATCAGCTGGTTCTCGGCATTTTCTCAGCCTTCTTGTACCTTCTGCTACATTTCCAAGCTGAAGACCCTAAAGACGACGACCCGGAAGACCACCCCTAAGATGACGATGACACCAGAGACGACAACCACTGAGATGACGACGACCCTGGAGACGATGACCCTGAAGACCACCCCGATGACGACGATGACCCCGGAGACGACGACCCTGGAGACGACGACATGGAAGACCGAGAAGCAGAAGAACAAGAGGCTGCAGAACAAAGAGCAGAAGGACATTAAGCATAACACTAAACATCAGAGCAAAAGATATTTTCTAAATTATAAGCAGAAGAAGACTAAGCAGTGTATGGGTGTGAGTCCGTTCCTCCTTGTGGTGCCCCTGGATAAAGCCTGCTGCTGCAGGCCAAACTGAACGCGGACAAATGTAACTGTTTTGTGACAGGCAGAACGGAAGGTGTAATCTTCAAACTTTTATAGATAACAACTACAGGAATGCCTGTCACAAATAAGAATATGATGAAGAAGTAGAATATGAAGAAGAAGAATAGTTGAATAAAAAGAATTTGAAGAATGTAACAAAAAAAAATAATAGGTAGAAGATGAAGAAGAAGATGAATAAGGTGAAGAAGTTGATGTCAAAGATGCTGCTGCTAAGGATGATGAAGAAGAAAGTGTGGGAGAAGTAAAAAAGAAGGTGAACGGCGTGGAAGTAGTGAAACATCAATATCTGACAAAATAAAAAAAATCTTAACATAGTCAATATCTTTCTAACTCCGAACGTCTTAAAAAAAAATTTAAATTCATGCTATTCTATTTGATTGGGCTAAACCTCTATACCTTTAACCCCTTTACTCCCAAGGGTGGTTTGCACGTTAATGACCGGGCCAATTTTTACAATTCTGACCACTGTCCCTTTATGAGGTTATAACTCTGGAACGCTTCAATGGATCCTGGTGATTCTGACATTGTTTTCTCGTGACATATTGTACTTCATGACAATGGTAAAAATTATTTGATAGTACCTGCGTTTATTTTTGAAAAAAACGGAAATTTGGCGAAACTTATGAAAATTTCGCAATTTTCCAACTTTGAATTTTTATGCAATTAAATCACAGAGATATGTCACACAAAATACTTAATAAGTAACATTTCCCACATGTCTACTTTACATCAGCACAATTTTGGAACCAAAATTTTTTTTTGTTAGGGAGTTATAAGGGTTAAAAGTTGACCAGCAATTTCTCATTTCTACAACACCATTTTATTTTAGGGACCACATCTCATTTGAAGTCATTTTGAGGGGTCTATATGATAGAAAATACCCAAGTGTGACACCATTCTAAAAACTACACCCCTCAAGGTGCTCAAAACCATATTCAAGAAGTTTATTAACCCTTCTGGTGCTTCACAGGAATTTTTTGAATGTTTAAATAAAAATGAACATTTAACTTTTTTTCACAAAAAATGTAATTCAGCTCCAATTTGTTTTATTTTACCAAGGGTAACAGGAGAAAATGGACCCCAAACATTGTTGTACAATTTGTCCTGAGTATGCCAATACCCCACATGTGGGGGTAAACCACTGTTTGGGCGCATGGCAGAGCTCGGAAGCGAAGGAGCGCCATTTGACTTTTCAATGCAAAATTGACTGGAATTGAGATGGGACGCCATGTTTCGTTTGGAGAGCCCCTGATGTGGCTAAACATTGAAACCCCCCACAAGTGACACCATTTTGGAAAGTAGACCCCCTAAGGAACTTATCTAGAGGTGTGGTGAGCACTTTGACCCAACAAGTGCTTCACAGAAGTTTATAATGTAGAATCGTAAAAATAAAAAATCATATTTTTTCACAAAAATTATCTTTTCGCCCCCAATTTTTTATTTTCCCAAGGGTAAGAGAAGAAATTGGACCCCAAAAGTTGTTGTACAATTTGTCCTGAGTACGCCGATAGCCCATATGTGGGGGTAAACCACTGTTTGGGCGGATGGGAGAGCTCGGAAGGGAAGGAGCGCCGTTTGACTTTTCAATGCAAAATTGACAGGAATTGAGATGGGACGTCATGTTGCGTTTGAAGAGCCACTGATGTGCCTAAACATTGAAACCCCCCACAAGTGACACCATTTTGGAAAGTAGACCCCCTAAGGAACTTATCTAGAGGTGTGGTGAGCACTTTGACCCACCAAGTGCTTCACAGAAGTTTATAATGTAGAACCGTAAAAATAAAAAATCATATTTTTTCACAAAAATTATCTTTTTGCCCCCAATTTTTTATTTTCCCAAGGGTAAGAGAAGAAATTGGACCCCAAAAGTTGTTGTACAATTTGTCCTGAGTACGCGGATACCCCATATGTGGGGGTAAACCACTGTTTGGGTGGATGGGAGAGCTCGGAAGGGAAGGAGCGCCGTTTGACTTTTCAAAGCAAAATTGACAGGAATTGAGATGGGACGCCATGTTGCGTTTGAAGAGCCACTGATGTGCCTAAACATTGAAACCCCCCACAAATGACACCATTTTGGAAAGTAGACCCCCTAAGGAACTTATCTAGAGGTGTGGTGAGCACTTTGACCCACCAAGTGCTTCACAGAAGTTTATAATGCAGAGCCGTAAAAATAAAACAAAATTTTTTTCCCACAAAAATTATTTTTTTAGCCCCCAGTTTTGTATTTTCCTGAGGGTAACAGGAGAAATTGGACCCCAAAATTTGTTGCCCAATTTGTCCTGAGTGCGATGATACACCATATGTGGGGGGAACCACTGTTTGGGCACATGGGAGGGCTCAGAAGGGAAGGAGTGCCATTTGAATGCAGACTTAGATGGAATGGTCTGCAGGTGTCACATTGCGTTTGCAGAGCCCCTAATGTACCTAAACAGTAGAAACCCCCCACAAGTGACACCATTTTGGAAAGTAGACCCCCTTAGGAACTTATCTAGATGTGTGCTGAGCGCTTTGACCCACCAAGGGCTTCACAGAAGTTTATAATGGAGAGCCGTAAAAATAAAACAAAAATTTTTTCCCACAAAAATTATTTTTTAGCCCCCAGTTTTGTATTTTCCCGAGGGTAAAAGGAGAAATTCGACCCCACAATTTGTTGTCCAATTTGTCCTGAGTGCGCTGATACCCCATATGTGGGGGGGAACCACTGTTTGGGCGCATGGGAGGGCTCGGAAGGGAAGGAGCTCCATTTGGAATGAGGACTTAGATGGAATGGTCTGCAGGTGTCACATTGCATTTGCAGAGCCCCTAATGTACCTAAACAGTAGAAACCTCCCACAAGTGACACCATTTTGGAAACTAGACCCCCTAAGGAACTCATCTAGATGTGTTGTGATAGCTTTGAACCCCCAAGTGTTTCACTACAGTTTGTAACGCAGAGCCGTGAAAATTAAAAAAAAAAATCTTTCCCCCCAAAATTATTTTTTAGCCCCCAGTTTTGTATTTTCCCGAGGGTAAGAGGAGAAATTCGACCCCAAAAGTTGTTGTCCAATTTGTCCTGAGTACGCTGATACCCCGTATGTTGGGGGAAACCAACGTGTGAGCGCATGGCAGAGCTCGGAAGAGAAGGAGCGCCATTTGGAATGCAGACTTAGATGGAATGGTCTGCAGACGTCACATTGCGTTTGCAGAACCCCTAATGTACCTAAACAGTAGAAACCCCCCACAAGTGACCTCATATTGGAAACTAGACCCCCCAGGGAACTAATCTAGATGTGTTGTGAGAACTTTGAACCCCCAAGTGTTTCACTACAGTTTATAACGCAGAGCCGTGAAAATAAAAAATCTTTTTTTTTCCCCACAAAAAATATGTTTTAGCCCCGAGTTTTGTATTTTCCCAAGGGTAGCAGGAGAAATTGGACCCCAAAAGTTGTTGTCCTATTTGTCCTGAGTACGCTGATACCCCATATGTTGGGGTAAACCCCTGTTTGGGCACACGGGAGAGCTCGGAAGGGAAGAAGCACTGTTTTACTTTTTCAACGCAGAATTGGCTGGAATTGAGATCGGACGCCATGTCGCGATTGGAGAGCCCCTGATGTGCCTAAACAGTGGAAACCCCCCAATTATAACTGAAACCCTAATCCAAACACATCCCTAACCCTAATCCCAACAGTAACCCTAACAACACCTCTAACCCTGACACACCCCTAACCCTAATCCCAACCCTATTCCCAACCGTAAATGTAATCTAAACCCTAACTGTAACTTTAGCCCCAACCCAAACTGTAGCCCTAGCCCTAACCCTAATCCTAACCCTAGCCCTAACCCTAGCCCTAACCCTAGCCCTAACCCTAGCCCTAACCCTAGCCCTAACCCTAGCCCTAGCCCTAACCCTAACCCTAGCCCTAACCCTAACTCTAACCCTAGCCCTAACCCTAGCCCTAACCCTAGCCCTAACCCTAGCCCTAACCCTAGCCCTAACCCTAGCCCTAGCCCTAACCCTAGCCCTAACCCT
The DNA here is from genome assembly GCF_032444005.1 of Ranitomeya imitator. Taxonomy (NCBI): domain Eukaryota; kingdom Metazoa; phylum Chordata; class Amphibia; order Anura; family Dendrobatidae; genus Ranitomeya; species Ranitomeya imitator. Next base: position 312,696,723 of record NC_091287.1, read on the forward strand.
AGCCCTAACCCTAGCCCTAACCCTAGCCCTAGCCCTAGCCCTAACCCTAGCCCTAACCCTAGCCCTAATGGGAAAATGGAAATAAATACATTTTTTTAAATTTTCCCTAACTAAGGGGGTGATGAAGGGGGGTTTGATTTACTTTTATAGCGGGTTTTTTAGCGGATTTTTATGATTGGCAGCCGTCACACACTGAAAGACGCTTTTTATTGCAAAAAATATTTTTTGCGTTACCACATTTTGAGAGCTATAATTTTTCTATATTCTGGTCCACAGAGTCATGTGAGGTCTTGGTTTTTGCGGGACGAGTTGATGTTTTTATTGGTAACATTTTCGGGCACGTGACATTTTTTGATCGCTTTTTATTCCGATTTTTGTGAGGAAGAATGACCAAAAACCAGCTATTCATGAATTTCTTTTGGGGGAGGCGTTTATACCGTTCCGCGTTTGGTAAAATTGATGAAGCAGTTTTATTCTTCGGGTCAGTACGATTACAGCGACACCTCATTTATATCATTTTTTTATGTTTTGGCGCTTTTATACGATAAAAACTATTTTATGGAAAAAATAATTATTTTTGCATCGCTTTATTCTCAGGACTATAACTTTTTTATTTTTTTGCTGATGATGCTGTATGGCGGCTCGTTTTTTGCGGGACAATATGACGCTTTCAGCGGTACCATGGTTAGTTATATCCGTCTTTTTGATCGCGTGTTATTCCACTTTTTGTTCGGCGGTATGATAATAAAGCGTTGTTTTTTGCCTCGTTTTTTTTTTTTTTTTCTTACGGTGTTTACTGAAGGGGTTAACTAGTGGGCCAGTTTTATAGGTCGGGCCGTTACGGACGCGGCGATACTAAATATGTGTACTTTTATTGTTTTTTTTTTATTTATTTAGATAAAGAAATGTATTTATGGGAATAATATTTTTATTTTTTTTTCATTATTTTGGAATATTTTTTTTTATTTTTTTTTACACATTTGAAATTTTTTTTTTTTACTTTTTTACTTTGTCCCAGGGGGGGACATCACAGATCAGTGATCTGACAGTTTGCACAGCACTCTGTCAGATCACTGATCTGATAGGAGTGCAGGCTGCTTCACAGTGCCTGCTCTGAGCAGGCTCTGTGAAGCCACCTCCCTCCCTGCAGGACCCGGATCCGCGGCCATCTTGGATCCGGGGCTCGAGCAGGGAGGGAGGTGAGGAGACCCTCGCAGCAACGCGATCACATCGCGTTGCTGCGGGGGGCTCAGGGAAGCCCGCAGGGAGCCCCCTCCCTGCGCGGTGCTTCCCTGTACCGCCGGCACATCGCGATCATCTTTGATCGCGGTGTGCCGGGGGTTAATGTGCCGGGGGCGGTCCGTGACCGCTCCTGGCACATAGTGCCGGATGTCAGCTGCGATAAACAGCTGACACCCGGCCGCGATCGGCGGCGCTCCCCCCGTGAGCGCTGCCGATCGCATATGACGTACTATTGCGTCCTTGGGAAGAAAAGCCCACCCCACATGGACGCAATAGTACGTCTAATGGCAGAAAGGGGTTAATGTCTCCGCCACCTCCCCCAATACATCCTACATTATTCTTAGTTGTTTTCCTTCATGTACAATGAACCTACAAGGAAAGAAAGGGTTTATTTTAATTCCGATATTTTCGTCCCATTGACTTGCATTGGTATCGGGTATCGGTATCGGCGAGATCCGATATTTTTGCCGGTATCGGCCGATCCAATCCGATACTGATACTTTCCGATATCGGAAGGTATCGCTCAACACTAATGCTTATATATCAATCAAGAACAAGGATTTGTCCTCATGTTTCAAGATTAATTATTGCTTTCTTCATGAGGATCTTTCATCATGGGAGACTAATGCCTCATTTTTGGAAACCAAAAATAGTGTATGATCCCTTAAAGCAGTGAACGATATAGCTGTAAGGGCTTTAACCCCTTTACCCCAAGGGTGGTTTCCACGTTAATGACCGGGCCAATTTTTACAATTCTGACCACTGTCCCTTTATGAGGTTATAACTCTGGAACGCTTCAACAAATCCTGGTGATTCTGACAAAGTTTTTTCGTGACATATTGTACTTCATGATAGTGGTAAAATTGTTTTGCTTTTACCTGCGTTTATTTGTGAAAAAATGGAAATTTGGCGAAAATGTTGAAAATTTCGCAATTTTCCAACTTTGAATTTTTATGCAATTAAATCAAAGAGCTATGTCACACAAAATACTTAAAACATAACATTTCCCAAATGTCTACTTTACATCAGCACAATTTTGGAACCAAAATTCTTTTTTGTTAGGGAGTTATAAGGGTTAAAAGTTGACCAGCAATTTCTCATTTTTACAACACCATTTTTTTTTTAGAGACCACATCTCATTTGAAGTCATTTTTAGGGGTCTATATGATAGAAAATAACCAAGTGTGACATCATTCTAAAAACTGCACCCCTCAAGGTGCTCAAAACCACATTCAAGAAGTTTATTAACCTTTCAGGTGTTTCACAGGAATTTTTGGAATGTTTAAATAAAAATGAACATTTAAATTTTTTTCACAAAAAATTAATTCAGCTCCAATTTGTTTTATTTTATCAACGGTAGCAGGAGAAAATGGACCCCAAAAGTAGTTGTACAATTTGTCCTGAGTACAATGATACTCCATATGTGGGGAGAAACCACTGTTTGGGCGCAAAGGAGAGCTCGGAAAGGAAGGAGCGCCTTTTGACTTTTCAATGCAAAATTGACAGGAATTGAGATGGGACGCCATGTTCCGTTTGGAGAGCCTCTGATGTGCCTAAACATTGAAACCCCCCAAGTGACATCATTTTGGAAAGTAGACCCCCTAAGGAACTTATCTAGATGTGTGGTGAGCACTTTGACCCACCAAGGCTTCACAGAAGTTTATAGTACAGAGCCGTTAATATAAAAAATCATATTTTTTCACAAAAATGACCTTTTGCCCCAATTTTTTATTTTACCAAGGGTAAGAGAAGAATTTGGACCCCAAAAGTTGTTGCACAATTTGTCCTGAGTACGTTGATACCCCATATGTGGGGGTAAACCACTGTTTGGGCACATGCCAGAGCTAGGAAGGGAAGGAGCACCATTTGACTTTTCAATGCAAAATTGACTGGAATTTAGATGGATGCCATGTTGCGTTTGGAGAGCCACTGATGTGCCTAAACATTGAAAACCCCCACAAGTGACACCATTTTGGAAAGTAGACCCCCTAAGGAACTAATCTAGATGTGTTTGAGAGTGTTTCACTACAGTTTATAAAGCAGAGCCGTGAAAATAAAAAACAAAATTTCCCACAAAAATTATTTTTTAGCCCCCAGTTTTGTATTTTCCCCAGGGTAACAGGAGAAATTGGACCCCAAAAGTTGTTGTCCAATTTGTCCTGAGTACGCTGATACCCCATATGTGGGGAGAACCACCGTTTGGGCGCATGGGAGAGCTCGGAAGGGAAGGAGCGCCATTTGGAATGCAGACTTAGATGGATTGGTCTGCAGCCATCACGTTGCGTTTGCAGAGCCCTTAATGTACCTAAACAGTAGAAACCCCCCACAAGTGACCCCATATTGGAAACTAGACCCCTCAAGGAACTTATCTAGATGTGTTGTGAGAACTTTGAACCCCCAAGTGTTTCACTATAGTTTTTAACGCAGAGCCGTGAAAATAAAAAATCTTTTTTTTCCCACAAAAATTATTTTTTGGCCCCCAGTTTTGTATTTTCCCAAGGGTAAGAGAAGAAATTGGACCCCAAAAGTTGTTGTCCAATGTGTCCTGAGTACGCTGATACCCCATATGTTGGGGTAAACCCCTGTTTGGGCACACGGGAGAGCTCGGAAGGGAAGGAGCACTGTTTTACTTTTTCAACGCAAAATTGGCTGGAATTAAGATCGGATGCCATGTCGCGTTTGGAGAGCCCCTGATGTGCCTAAACAGTGGAAACCCCCCAATTATAACTGAAACCCTAATCCAAACACTAACCCTAATCTCAATGGTAACCCTAACCACACCCCTAACCCTGACACACCCCTAACCCTAATCCCAACCCTATTCCCAACTGTAAATGTAATCCAAACCCTAACCCTAACTTTAGCCCCAACCTTAACCCTAACTTTAGCCCCAACCCTAACTGTAGCCCTAACCCTAGCCCCAACCCTAACCCTAGCCCTAGCCCTAACCCTAACCCTAACCCTAGAACCAACCCTAGCCCTAGCCCTAACCCTAACCCTAGCACTAACCTTAGTGGGAAAATGGAAATACATTTTTTTTTATTTTTTACTAACTAAAGGGGCAATGAAGGGGGGTTTGATTTACTTTCATAGCGGGTTTTTTATCGGATTTTTATGACTGGCAGCCGTCACACACTAAAAGACGCTTTTTATTGCAAAAAACATTTTTTGCATTACCACATTTTGAGAGCTATAATTTTTCCATATTTTGGTCCGCAGAGTAATGTGAGGTCCTGTTTTTTGCGGGACTAGTTGCCGTTTTTATTGGTAACATTTTCGGGCACGTGACATTTTTTGATCGCTTTTTATTCCGATTTTTGTGAGGCACAATGACCAAAAACCAGCTAGTCATGAAATTCTTTTGGGGGGGCGTTTATACCGTTCCGGGGTTGGTAAAATTGATAAAGCAGTTTTATTCTTCGGGTCAGTACGATTACAGCGATACCTTATTTATATTTTTTTATGTTTTGGCGCATTTATGTGATAAAAACTATTTTATAGAAAAAATAATTATTTTTGCATTGCTTTATTCTGAGGACTATAACTTTTTTATTTTTTCGCTGATGATGCTGTATCGTGGCTCGTTTTTTGCAGGACAAGATGACGTTTTCAGCGGTACCATGGTTATTTATAACCGTCTTTTTGATCGCGTGTTATTCCACTTTTTGTTCGGCGGTATGATAATAAAGCGTTGTTTTTTTGCCTTGTTTTTTTTTTTTTACGGTGTTCACTGAAGGGGTTAACTAGTGGGACAGTTTTATAAGACGGGTTGTTACGGATGCTACGATACTAAATATGTGTACTTTTATTATTTTTTTTAAATTTAGATAAAGGAATGTATTTATTGGAACAATATATATATTTTTATTATTATTTATTTAGGAATTTTTTTCACACATGTAATCTTTTTTTTAAACTTTTTTACTTTGCCCCGGGGGGGGGGGGGCATCACATTTTATTGACAGATCTCTGATCTGACACTTTGCTGTGCACTGTGTCAGATCAGCAATCACACAGGCACAGCAGGGACGCTTACCAGCGCTTGCTCTGAGCAGGCGCTGGTAAGCCACCCCCTGTAGTACCTGGATGCAGCCCCGTGGCCATTTTGGATCCGGGCCTGCAGGGAGGAGGAGGTAAGAGTCCCTCGCAGCAACGCGATCACATTGCATTGCTCCAAGGGTCTCAGGGAAGCACGCAGGGAGCCTCCTCCCTGTGCGATGCTTCCCTATACCACTGGAACACTGCGATCATGTTTGATCGCAGTGTGCCGGGGGTGGTCCGTGACCACTCCTGGCACATAGTGCCGGATGTCAGCTGCGATTGTCAGCTGACACCCGACCGCGATCGGCCGCGCTCCCCCCGTGAGCGCAGCTGATCGCGTTGGACGTACTATTTCGTCCTTGGAAAGTAGGGCCCACCCCACATGGACGGAATAGTACGTCTAATGGCAGAAAGGGGTTAAAGTTTATGCAAGACTTCCATGGTCTAGATACTGCAGAAGACGAACAAAAACAATTGTTACGTTGTGTGTTATGATCTGGTGGCCTTGGAGTAGCATGAGGCGTAGTCTGGAGAAGGTGGAACCTGTACTGACCACAAACCCTGAACTTAACAGCGCAACTAGAAGTAGCCGTGGGGGGTACCTAACACTCCCTAGACCCCTCGACACAGCCTAAGAAATAACTACCCCTAAAGACAGAAACAGGAAACCTATCTAGCCTCAGAGAAAATCCCCAAAGGAAAGACAGCCCCCCACAAATATTGACTGTGAGAGGAGAGGGAAATAACATACGCAGAAATGAAATCAGGATTTAGTATAGGAGGCCATACTAGCTAAAAAGAAAGAATAGAACAGAGTACTATGCGGTCAGTATTAAAACACTAGAAAATATCCACCACAGAAAATACAAAACACCACATCTGACTAAAGACATGGAGGGTATATCTGCATCTCCAGAGAAATAGCTAGGCTGCAAAAAATCCTTCACAGACTAAGCTGGACAAGGACAAAAACATGAAAATGCACAGAACTATAAGGTCCACAGCAGGTGGACAGCAAAAACAAAGCCAGGACTTATCTTTGAAGAAAAGCACAGCAAACAGGAGAGACCAGAAGGGATGTGAATCCTCCAAAAACAATGGACAACTGGCACTGACTAAAGGATCAAGCAAGGCTATAAAGCCCAGCCCAAATTGCAAAAAATAGATACACCTGATAAATGCTGCGATCCAACTACCGCAGCACTATCACTCATAACCACCGGAGGGAGCCCAAGAGCAGAATTCACAACAGTACCCCCCCCTTGAGGAGGGGTCACCGAACCCTCACCAGAGCCCCCAGGCCTATCAGGATGAGCCAAATGAAAGGCACGAACCAAATCGTCAGCATGAAAATCGGAGGCAACAACCCAAGAATTATCCTCCTGGCCATAACCCTTCCATTTGACCAGATACTGAAGCCTCCGCCTCGAAAAACAAGAATCCAAAATCTTCTCAACCACATACTCCAACTCCCCATCAATCAACACCGGGGCCGTAGGATCAACAGAGGGAACAACGGGCACTACATACTTCCGCAACAAAGATCTATGGAACACATTATGGATGGAAAAAGAGTCTGGAAGGGCCAAACGAAAAGACACTGGATTGATAATCTCAGAAATCCTATAAGGACCAATAAACCGAGGCTTGAACTTAGGGGAAGAAACCTTCATAGGAACATGACGGGAAGACAACCAGACCAAATCCCCAACCCAAAGCCGGGAACCAACACATCGACGACGGTTAGCAAAACGTTGAGCCTCCTCCTGAGACAACACCAAATTGTCCACCACATGAGCCCAAATCTGCTGCAGCCTGTCAACCACAGAATCCACACCAGGACAATCAGAAGGCTCAACCTGCCCTGAAGAAAAATGAGGATGAAAACCAAAATTACAAAAAAAAGGCGAAACCAAGGTAGCAGAACTAGCCCAATTATTAAGGGCAAACTCGGCCAATGGCAAGAAAGCCACCCAATCATCCTGATCAGCAGACACAAAGCATCTCAAATAAGTTTCCAAAGTCTGATTAGTTCGCTCGGTCTGGCCATTTGTCTGAGGATGAAATGCGGAAGAAAAAGACAAATCAATGCCCAGCCTAGCACAAAAGGCCCGCCAAAACCTAGAAACAAACTGGGAACCTCTATCGGACACAATATTCTCCGGAATGCCATGCAAACGAACCACATGCTGAAAAAACAACGGAACCAAATCAGAAGAGGAAGGCAATTTAGGCAAAGGTACCAAATGAACCATCTTAGAAAACCGGTCACAAACCACCCAGATAACCGACATCCTCTGGGAAACCGGCAAATCTGAAATAAAATCCATAGAAATATGCGTCCAAGTTCTCTCAGGGACCGGCAAAGGCAAAAGCAACCCACTAGCGCGGGAACAGCAAGGCTTAGCCCGCACACAAATCCCACAGGACTGCACAAAAGAACGCACATCCCGCGCAAAGAAGCCCACCAAAAGGACCTACCAACCAAATCTCTGGTACCAAAAATCCCAGGATGGCCAGCCAACACAGAACAATGAACTTCAGAAATCACTTTACTAGTCCATCTATCAGGAACAAACAGCTTCCCCACTGGACAGCGGTCAGGTTTATCAGCCTGAAACTCCTGAAGAACCCTTCATAAATCAGGGGAGATGGCAGAAAGAATCACCCCTTCCTTCAGAATGCCGACCGGCTCAAGAACCCCAGGGAAATCAGGAAAAAAACTCCTAGAGAGGGCATCCGCCTTAACATTCTTAGTACCAGGAATGTACGAGACCACAAAATCAAAATGGGAGAAAAACAGGGACCATCGAGCCTGTCTAGGATTCAACCATTTGGCAGACTCGAGGTAAATCAGATTCTTATGATCGGTCAGGACCACAATACGGTGCTTGGCCCCCTCAAGCCAATGTCGCCACTCCTCAAATGCCCACTTCATAGCCAACAATTCCCGATTGCCGACATCATAATTGCGTTCCGCAGGCGAAAACTTCCGAGAAAAGAAGGCACACGGTTTCATCAAGGAACCATCAGAATTCCTCTGAGACAAAACGGCCCCTGCCCCAATCTCAGACGCGTCAACCTCAACCTGAAATGGAAGAGAAACATCCGGCTGACCAACACAGGGGCAGAAGTAAATCGGCGTTTAAGCTCCTGAAAGGCAGAAACAGCCGCAGAGGACCAATTCATCATATCAGCGCCTTTCTTCGTCAAATCGGTCAGAGGTTTAACCACACTGGAGAAGTTGGCAATGAAACGACGATAAAAATTAGCAAAGCCCAAGAATTTCTGAAGGCTCTTCACAGATGTGGGCTGAATCCAATCATGAATGGCCTGAACCTTAACCGGATCCATTTCTATAAATGCGGGAGAAAAAATGAAGCCCAAAAAAGAAACCTTCTGCACTCCAAAGAGGCACTTTGACCCCTTCACAAATAAAGCATTATTACGGAGGATCTGAAATACCATCCTGACCTGTTTCACATGAGACTCCCAATCATCGGAAAAAATCAAAATATCATCCAAATATACAACCATGAATTTATCAAGATAACTCCGAAAGATATCATGCATGAAGGATTGGAACACAGATGGAGCATTAGAGAGTCCGAATGGCATCACAAGGTATTCAAAATGGCCTTCGGGCGTATTAAATGCAGTTTTCCATTCGTCACCCTGCTTAATACGAATAAGATTATATGCCCCTCGAAGGTCAATCTTAGTAAACCAGCTAGCCCCCTTAATCCTAGCAAACAAATCAGTAAGCAAAGGCAACGGGTATTGAAATTTGACCGTGATCTTATTCAAGAGGCGATAATCAATACAGGGTCTCAAGGAGCCATCCTTCTTGGCAGCAAAAAAAAACCTGCTCCCAATGGTGAAGAAGATGGCCGAATATGCCCCTTCTCCAAAGACTCCTTAATATAGCTCCGCATGGCGGCATGTTCTGGCACAGACAGGTTGAAAAGTCGGCCGTTAGGGAACTTACAACCTGGAATCAAGTCAATAGCACAATCACAGTCCCTATGTGGTGGAAGGGAACTGGATTTGGGCTCATCAAATACATCCTGGAAATCCGACAAAAACTCAGGAATTTCAGAAGAGGGGGAAGAGGAAATTGACATCAAAGGAACGTGACCATGAACCCCCTGACAACCCCAACTAGTCACAGACATAGATTTCCAATCTAACACCGGATTATGTAGCTGTAACCATGGAAAACCCAGCACAATATCATCATGCAAATTATGCAACACCAGAAAACGACAATCTTCCTGATGGGCTGGCACCATGCGCATTGTCAGCTGTGTCCAAAACTGAGGTTTATTTTTAGCCAACGGTGTAGCATCAATGCCCCTTAAAGGAATAGGGTTCTGCAAAGGCTGCAAGGGGAAACCACAACGTCTGGCAAATTCTAAGTCCATTAAGTTCAGAGCGGCGCCTGAATCCACAAATGCCATAACAGAAAATGATGATAATGAGCAGATCAAGGTCACAGATAACAGAAATTTAGGTTGTACAGTACTGATGGTAACAGAACTAGCGATTCTCTTTGTACACTTAGGGCAATCAGAAATAATATGAGCAGAATCGCCGCAGAAAAAACACAATCTATTCTGACGCCTGAATCTTTGACGTTCAGCTTTAGACAAAATCCTATCACACTGCATAGGCTCAGGGCTCCGCTCAGAGGACAACGCCACAGTGTGCACAACTCTGCGCTCGCGCAAGCGCCGATCAATCTGAATGGCCAGAGACATAGAATCACTCAGACCAGCAGGCGTGGGGAACCCCACCATAGCATCTTTAACAGATTCAGAAAGGCCCTTTCTGAGAATTGCCACCAAGGCATCCTCATTCCATTTAGTCAGTACAGACCATTTTCTAAATTTCTGGCAATACGATTCTGCCACTTCTTGACCTTGACACAGGTCCAGCAAGATTTTCTCAGCTTGATCCACAGAATTAGGCTCATCATACAATAACCCCAATGCTTGAAAGAAAGAATCAACATTAAGCAAAGCAGGATTGCCAGTTTCCAGGGAAAATGCCCAATCCTGTGGGTCACCACGCAGCAGGGATATGATGATTTTAACCTGCTGAATGGGATCACCAGAAGACCGGGGTCTCAATGCAAAAAACAGTTTACAGTTATTTTTGAAACTCAAAAATTTGGATCTGTCGCCAAAGAATAAATCAGGAGTGGGAATCCTAGGTTCTAAGGCAGGAATCTGAACAATATAATCTGAAATACCCTGTACCCTAGCAGCAAGCTGATCCACACGAGAAACTAACTCCTGAACACTCATGTTATTACTAGGTTCCGCAGCCACCCAGAGATTAAGAGGGAGGAACAGACCAAACAGGCTAAGGAAAAAAAAATGACTCAAAATCTTTCCTCCCTTCTTCTGAGATGCAATTAACTCATTGTTGGCCAGTTGTACTGTTATGATCTGGTGGCCTTGGAGAAGCATGAGGCGTACTCTGGAGAAGGTGGAACCTGTACTGACCACAAACCCTGAACTTAACAGCGCAACTAGAAGTAGCCTTGGGGGGTACCTAACACTCCCTAGACCCCTCGACACAGCCTAAGAAATAACTACCCCTAAAGACAGAAACAGGAAACCTATCTTGCTTCAGAGAAAATCCCCAAAGGAAAGACAGCCCCCCACAAATATTGACTGTGAGAGGAGAGGGAAATAACATACGCAGAAATGAAATCAGGATTTAGCATAGGAGGCCATACTAGCTAAAAAGAAAGAAAAGAACAGAGTACTATGCGGTCAGTATTAAAACACTAGAAAATATCCACCACAGAAAATACAAAACACCACATCTGACTAAAGACATGGAGGGTATATCTGCATCTCCAGAGAAATAGCTAGGCTGCAAAAAATCCTTCACAGACTAAGCTGGACAAGGACAAAAACATGAAAATGCACAGAACTATAAGGTCCACAGCAGGTGGACAGCAAAAACAAAGCCAGGACTTATCTTTGAAGAAAAGCACAGCAAACAGGAGAGACCAGAAGGGATGTGAATCCTCCAAAAACAATGGACAACTGGCCCTGACTAAAGGATCAAGCAAGGCTATATAGCCCAGCCCAAATTGCAAAAAATAGATACACCTGATAAATGCTGCGATCCAACTACCGCAGCACTACCACTCATAACCACCGGAGGGAGTCCAAGAGCAGAATTCACAACAGTTGTGTACTATAACTGTAAGAAAGAAACTCTAAAGAGAAAATATCCCAAATAATTATTACAAGTGTATTAAGATATTTTATTTTTAAAGTATGTATTACTTTATTTAATGTAAAGTAATAAATAATGGACAATTTCAATAAATTCTTGAAACTACATAGAATGTGAAATCATATCTTATTGAATTAATACTAGGTTCCATATAGTAACTTTGATGACAAGTCGACATGGCTTAACCTTTTCCTAGGGGATAATATTGCATAAATGAGTATTTAGGACTAAATGTAAAAAATTTAGAGGGTATGAGCATCGGAGTTCTAAAAAATACATTTTGCCTCATACAAGGGAAAGCCTAATATAAAAAAAACTTCCTTCTCACTCCCCAATGGGGGTGGTCTCTTTTATCCTTTCTCATTCTCGGGTCCTCTACCAGAGGTCTGGGAGTTTGAGGGTTGTGCGCAAGATCTTAGTTGTTCCCAGCATTGCGCTTTTCTAGACAGAGAGTTCAAATATTGCTCCTGGGATCTATTGTAGCCATTTTCCCAACTTTGGGGTCACTGCTCCAAGTTCTCCTATCACCACTGGAATTAATGTTGCCTTCACCTTCCACATCTCCAGTTTCCTTTGACACCCTGGTATTTCTTATGCTTTTCATATTCCTTCTTTCTGATGTTGCTGTCACTTGGCACTACCACATCTATTATCATTGCCATCTTCTGATGCTTGTCTACTAATACAATGTCTGGTTGGTTAGCCAACACCTGCATATCCACCTGGATCTTGAAGTCCCACAGTATTTTTGCTTTTTCATTCTCCACCATCTGGACTTAGGAGGACTTAGCCCACATGCTGTGCAGATGATCCTGTATACAATTCCCTCTACTTGGTTGTGTCGTTTGGCATACGATGTTCCTGCTTGCATTTTGCATCCTGACACTATGTGTTGGACTGTTTCTGAGGTTTCTTTGCATAGTCTGCTCCGTGGGTCTTGCCTTGTGTGGTAGATTCCTACTTCTATGGATCTGGTGCTTAGTGCTTGCTCTTGTGCCGCTATGACTATTGCCTCTGTGCTGTCTCGGCGTCCAGCTTTCTCCAGCCATTTGTAGGATTTCTCCATGTCAGCCACCTCCATTATGTCAATGGTACATCCCATGCAGCGCCTTGTCTTGCCATAGTGCTTCATGTTTCTGTTCTTTCTTCCAGATCTGTTTTTGTTGCTGCCTTAAGCTTTCTCTCAGCATCTCATCTTTTGGTGCCATTTTTCTGATGTATTCCTGGACACTCCTTGTTTCATCCGTGATGGTGGCTTGGATGCTTATCAAGCCTTGACCACCCTCCTTTCTGTTGGTGTACAATATTTGTGTGTTAGACTTAGGGTGGAGATCTCCATGCATTGTGAGGAGCTTTCGTGTCTTCACATCTGCAGCTTCCATCTCTTCTTTTGGCCAGCACACTATGCAAGCAGGGAATTTGATAACTGGAGGGGTATATGTATTGATGGCGCGGATTTTATTCTTCCTGTTGAGCTGGCTCTTCAGGACCTGTCTTACCCTTTGATGGTATTTGGATGTTGCCACTTTCTTTGCCTCCTTATCATGGTTACTGTTGTGAATTCTGTGGCAGAGCTCCCTCCTGTGGTCACAAGTGGTACTTCGGCTGATTCTCTCTGTGAGCTTCCGTTGGTGGAGGAAAGTGGTACTGCGGCTTCTGGGTTTCCTTCCTCAGGTGGTGTGGTGAAGTCGTTAGGTGCTGCTCTATTTAACTCCACCTAGTGCTTTGATCCTGGCCTCCAGTCAATGTTCTAGTATTGGACCTGTTTCCTCCTGGATCGTTCCTGTGGCCTGCTGCTCTGCATAGCTAAGTTCCACTTTGCTATTTTGTTTGCTGTTTTTTTCTGTCCAGCTTGTCTATTTGTTTTTTCCTGCTTGCTGGAAGCTCTGGGATGCAGAGGGTGTACCTCCGTGCCGTTAGTTCGGTACGGAGGGTCTTTTTGCCCCCTTTGCGTGGTTTTTGTAGGGTTTTGTGTTGACCGCAAAGTTACCTTTCCTATCCTCGCTCTGTTCAGAAAGTTGGGCCTCACTTTGCTAAATCTATTTCATCTCTACGTTTGTCTTTTCATCTTAACTCACAGTCATTATATGTGGGGGCTGCCTTTTCCTTTGGGGTATTTCTCTGAGGCAAGGTAGGCTTATTTTCTATCTTCAGGCTAGCTAGTTTCTCAGGCTGTGCCGAGTTGCATAGGGAGCGTTAGGCGCAATCCACGGCTGCCTCTAGTGTGGTTGGAGAGGATTAGGGATTGCGGTCAGCAGAGTTCCCATGTCTCAGAGCTCGTTCAATGTTTTTGGGTTATTGTCAGGTCACTGTATGTGCTCTGACCTCTATGTCCATTGTGGTACTGAATTACCTTATCATAACAGGTTACCGTATCCCTCTGAGATGCCGAGGTACTTGTAGAATGTCTGTACATCTGCTATGTGCCCTGCTGGTAATTCCACTCCATCAGTTTTGACTACTGGATGGCGTGAGCTAGGGGATTGTGGCACCACTGTGCCACAAACCAGACTGCTCTGGAAGGGGCATGACTAAGTAACTACCTTGGTGTTCACTGGAGCCTCTGATGGTGAGGTCAGGCTTGTGCGGCAGGTAGCTACCAGGTACCACTCCAGGGTGGTGTCTGGCTATGGCTGCTGATCGCACTGGCGGATGGAACACTGGCAGGCGGGCACAGCTGAGACACAGGCAGGCAGGTGGGCATGGCTGAGACACAGTTAGGCAGGCACTGCTGAGACACAGGCAGGCAGGTGGGCATGGCTGAGACACAGTTAGGCAGGCACTGCTGAGACACTGGCAAGCAGGCAGGCACAGCTGAGACACTGGCAGGCAGGCATGGCTGAGGCAGAAGGGACAGGAACTGACTCAGAAGGCACAGGAACACGGGCAGGTGTGAGTGATATATGGGAACTGGTTGGACCTGTTCAGACTGGAGGAGCAAGGACTGATTCAGGGAGGACAGGAGCACAGACAGGTATGAGATATATGGGAACACGTAGGGACCTGTTCAGACAGTAAGGACAAAGGCCCACAAGGTGCGGAAAGAGAGCGGAGCAGAAACACAAGGAGCGGAACAAGGCAGAACCGCAAGGAGCGGAGCAGGGTAGAACCACAAGGAGCGGAGCAAGGCAGAACCGCAAGGAGCAGAGCAAGGCAGAACCACAAGGAGCAGAGCGGAGCCACAGAGCAAGAGCAGAGTGGAGCTGCAGAGCAGAGCCGAAGAGTGCAGAGCCGAGAGCAGAGCAAAGCTGCAGAGTGCAAAGCAGAAAGCAGAGCAAATCTGCAGAGTGCAGAGAGGAGAGCAGAGCAAATCCACAGAGTGCAGAGCCGAGAGCAGAACAAAGCCACAGAGTGCAGAGCCGAGAGCAGAGCAAAGCCACAGAGTACAGAGACGAGAGCAGAGCAAGACCACAGAGTGCAGAGCCGAGAGCAAAGCAAAGCCACAGATTGCAGAGCTGAGACCAGAGCAAACCCGTAGAGTGCAGAGCAAATTCACAGGAGGCGGAGCAGGACCACAGGAGGTGTGGCTGAGAGCTGAAGGAGTTCATATTGCAACGACCAGATCTCTGGGGCGCTGCACTCCCCCCCGGTTAAATCCAGTACTCCTGGACTGGGAAGAAGAACAACAATACATATCAGCACGAGACATACAAAATTTTGAAATGCTTGAAACAAGTAAATATAACAAAGCTTCCCTTTATGGGAGGTGAGGACACTTGAACGTTACAAACAACAACAAGGTTAAATATTTTTAAATAACATTATGACTATAAATAACTTCTAGTACCCTGCCGGGTATTCTACTAAGTGCAAATTCTGAACAATAATTTAACTCTTCCTTTAAGGGCGTATAGCTAAACCCACTAAAGGCCTACTGTAAAATACTATAAAATAACTCGGCTTTTTCTTTCTCTTCTTTCTAGCGTCACCAATGCAGGACCGCCTGGCTCCTTGGCTGGGCCTACTGTCATTGTCTCTCTTTCAGTAACCAACTATCGTTCTACAGTTCTCAGGAGGACTCTCTCTCTAACCCCCACGGGTTCTCTTTCGACCTTTCCTGTCCTCAATCTCTAGCAACATTATTAAACTTTTCTGAATCACAACATTATTAACATTTTAACTTTTCTTAAGGCAACATGCGAACATTCCCTTTAAGAGGGACCCAAGTCTCTCTGAGGTAGTGCAGATTCTCTCCGTCTGCAAGTCCAACGAAAGCAAGACCCTCTGCGTCACGTCCAAAAACAGTGTCTTCGCAAAGTCTTCTTTCAATGTGAAACCAGTAGGGAGCACCTTTAAGAAGGTGCAAACTATGCACAAAACAGTTTTGGAATGATTCACTGTTCATGATCCGGCAGTCTTTGGAAACAATGATAACTTGTGCAAAGTAGAAAAAGAAATGTAAAACAATAGGGATCCCGGGTCAACAAAGGGATCCCTTTAAGAAATAACCCTGGACGGGTTTAGCAGCAAAAGAGCAGGAAACAGTTAACTATTTACAGTCATCGGGCCTCCGAGGTTTATTCTCGCGACGGTAGATTGCAAGGAATCCGTTGGTAGCGAACACTTCCCGGCCTGGAAAGATCTGTGTTCGACCTCTCATCCGATGCGGTGTCAATGTCACTAATCAGTTTTTCAGGTATCATCTGAATGTCAATTTTGGTAGTAGGTTCAGTAGCGGCAATAATGCTCACTGTGGTAGTAGTATTAGGATTTGTCAGTTCAGAATTAGTCTTAGTCATGGCAGCAGGTGACGCTGCTACGGAGCTTATCAGTAGGTCTTCTGTCACCGGGGCAGGGTCGGCGTTCTTACCTGCCACCACGGTGTCTTCGGAGTCGGCCGACTCTGCCGACGGTGGACTCCGAAACGCCAACTAAGCGGCCTTGCTTTCTGGCTCTGGAGCGCTGGAACTTCTTTCTTGATCCGGACCAAACGAGGCTGCCGACAGACGTCGGGTGAGGCCCCCGATGACGGTCTCTTTCCACCCAGCCCCAGTGCTCAGCTGCGTCCGCCGGGGTTGATCGCTGAGTTCATCCACTCCGGCCTGCAGGAAGTCGGGACTCACAGGTGATGCCTGGCCACGGTACCTCTCTGGGTAGCTGGGGGAGTCCTCTGCTCCGACCCCACGCTCCGATCCCGGTCGGCTGGCCATGGCTTCTCCCGCGTGGCTCATTTCTTCTCCCGCGTCCTTTTCCCGCTCTCTCCTCCGTGGGCGGTTTCATTTTCTTTGCCTCCGCCCACCATTGAGGATCAGGAGGCGGATCTCGGCTGCTGACAAACACGTCCTCGAGGTACAGAAATACTCGGACTGGGCGGCCTTTACTTTTCGCGCTTCTCAGTCAGTTCACGCCCACTTCCACGCCCTTCTTCTTCTCCTGCGCTCCTCGTGGCGCTGCAATGGTGGCAGTTTTGGCGGGAATCTTGCGGCAGATAGCAGTACACAGTCTTTGCAATAAATCACAGTTCATTCACAACTCAATCACAGTTCCAAGGCACACATGACCTGATTCTCAGGCTTAAGTACGATCCTGTTCATGACGCTAAGTTGGATCGCCCCCAGACACAGGGCCACAGGTTACTCGGTACTGGTCCTCTCTGTCTCAGTTCTGAGGCTGTCACGGTGGCTAGACCCGGTCCGCGACCCTGCTAAAGGGCGTCCAATAAAGGTGGTACAGTTTGACAGGGATTCGTGACGCCACCTGTGGTATTCGGTCAGGGTGACCGACGCTGCTTGGGGTCCGCTGGGGTGATGGAATGGCAGCTAGATGGTATACCTTCCCACAGGTGAAGTATGTCCCCAGGGCTTCCCAGTGATGTAGATGGCGATGGTGTGAGGTGCAGACAATAACGAGGACACCAGGTTGCAGTCTCTTTACCTCATTACTGAAGACTTCAGGATCCGCAATCCAGAGCACGATTAACAGGGCTTTCTGAGACCGGCCGGTCCGATGGGCACATCCAGAGTTCCCTTTGCAGGTGGAAATCGTTGCCTACCACTAGCGCCTGTGTGTTGTAGTGCTACCCTGCTGAGCATTCGGAATAGTCCTCACAACTTCTGTTCTCGTACGTTCGTTCTTTCTAGCTCTTTCTAATTCTTTCTCTCTCTCTTGTTCCAGATGTTACTAGTTTCTCGTCCCCCAGATATGTTATGGCTAGGACGCACCCGTATGACAGGAAGGCTCGGAGCTCTTCCGGGACCCTAGAGACGCCCCTCTCCACGCATTGCCCCCTATGTCTTCGTAGGAAATTTAAGGTAGACAGCCAACCTATAATTAACTGTCCTGCAGAGTTCGAAGTAAGGCATAGAGTCAGTTACTTCCGCGGTGTTCCGGCCACCGGCTACGCGCCTCCGTAGGATGTTGCCTCGGTCTCACAGCACGACTCCTACTGGCTCTCCTTTGTGCTTGATCTCGTTTCTCACTGTTCCACAATACCCTTCGCTTTGTGTCTCTTTCTTAGGATACCGCCGCAAGGTAGTGCAGGCTCGGTTCCGTAACGTTCTGCTCTCTTCGCTAGGTACCTGCCAGGTTCCCACACCCGACAGGGACCCCCCTGTGTCTTCTCCCTGCAACACCCCCTGCCACGGGATGTTGCCTGAATCCAACCCAGTCAGCTTCTAACTAACTTCCTACCCAACCCCTAGTTTTACCAGTGTGAGGAGTGGCCCAATAAATAAAGCCTTTTTCTCCCCCTAGTGGCCGGAGTGTGAAGTGTAATGTGTGCTGGTGATACCTGGTCAGTAGAATTCCTTCAGTGCCATCAGACGTACCATCACTCCCCTTAGTGGCAGAGTGTCATACTGCAACGACCAGATCTCTGGGGCGCTGCATTTACACATCATGGTGCTTAGCTAAATGAGAATACAAATAAAATGCACATTTGCCATACCACCTATAGTTGGCCCACATGTTCCCCAGACCTGAATCTAGTTAAAAACCACTGCACATTAGGTCCATCCTACACATTGCCAAGAAGCGCCACTTTCCATGGGAATACTATATCTAGGCCTGGGAGGAGATTCCCTGGATATTGTCTGCCATTTCCTAATGGGGGCCATGAAAGGGGTGACATAGAGGTTAGAATAACTGAGCTATTTCACTAAATGCGTTAGTGCCTGTTGTAATGCATATCCCTGTCTTCGTCTTTAAAAGTTGTGAAGTAAGTTTTTTCTGTGACTGCCCTATAGTCCATCTGACCATCTGTTTTTTTTTCTGGATGGTAGAAATTCAAACTTTTCTACTTTTTGATTTTCACTCAACCAGTGATCCATCAATGTCTCATCCATCTTCACTGTTGGGTTTCTCATAGTTGACAGAACAGGATCGCTGTGCTCTTCCTACTCACGATTTTCATGACTCCCAAATACCATAAGGAGGAAAGAACAAGAACAATTTTAGGAAAAGATTTACATATCTTGAAATATAGAACCATTGAAGTGAGTGCAGTTCTTTGACATATGACTTAAAATTTGGCAGTAAGGATAGTGTTTTAAGTAATTGTATATGTACTTATACAAAATGTGCATTCAATTAGGCAACACGGCTGGCCAGCTTACTTCAATTTTAATCATTTAATTATGGTGATTGCTAGTATCTGATAACAGAAAAAAAAAACAGCACATGGTTGTTACTATGGTGGCATATACAGTTTTTTATCATTGAAACAACAAGTAGAAGAAAAAGTTGCGAAGTTATGGAAATTCCAGGATCGATAGACATGCTAATGATATGCATATTATGAAGAACTGCAAACAATTTTTTTTTAATATTTTGATTTATTCTATCTCAAGTATGACCATCATACAGAGCAATACATGCCCTTACACACTATTAATGAGATTATTAATGGTACTATGAGGAATATTCTGCTTTACTGAAAGTATTTGTGAACATCAATCACCAAGATCCCCTGCTGGCAGCTTTCTTTGCAATTGCCAGCCAATGACGTCCCATAAGTGCTTGATGCAAGGTTATTCCGGAGACATTGCAAGCCAGGTAGCATGTTTAGGCCATTCACAGTAGCACAATCAACATGCAGGCTGGTATTGTCATGTAGAAGAACGGCTTCTGAGACACTTTGGTAATACACTGGTCCAAGATTAATCCACTCTGTTCTGCATGTGAACAGTGACATCACATACTAAGCCTGAGGTGTCAATCAGTGTTTTACAGTTTCCAGGAGCACCTCCAGGACCCAGAAGCAAGGAGAAGACCACGTTTCATGGAGCTGGCAGAGGGCCGTGTGCACCACCATACTAGACTATTGGGGGCCCCCGGGACTGGATCTGAGTCCCCAACATCACCATGAGTTTGTTCCTGTTTTGTGCACATGTCAGGACCTAGTGTAGACTTCAATAGACAGAACATGGCAGCTGTGTGGTCTGCTTAGTAGAGGCCAGGGAGGCTATACATAGAGTAGCATCATTCTTTGTTTATTGTTTGCATTTGCTTGTGTGACATATATTGAGTCTGTAATAGTTGGAGCACCGTGCTATTTGACGGCCCAGCCAAAGAATACAACTCTTGTAAATTATCTTTTGCCATTGCATACCCTTGTTTGCCCCTTCCTCATCCACTTCATTCCTTGCCTTCCAGTAAACTTACCCTTTGTTGTTTGCATCTCATCTTGTGTACAGTAGTCTCCCTGCATCGTGGTGGTCCCCCGGCCATCGCTTCATCTACACAAGACATCAGCAGGTGTTGGCATGACATTGACAAGCTAGATGTTCAGCTACAGGTGTTACTTTAACCTCCCACTATAAAAAAAGAAGCCTTTTCCAAGATGACACCACTGGCGCAGTAGCATCTATCAGATCGCTGATAGATGCTATACAGCATGCACCAGCTCCATTTTGCTACAGTATAAGAAAATTGTCTCCACTAAGATGCTTTCGGCCGCACCTGCGCAGTAGCATCTACCGGTCATGCAAACACCTGCTGATGGCTTATAGCAATTTACTTATATCATCAAGAAAACAGTTAAGTGTGTTATGGAAATTTGGTTTGGATAAATCTATCCCTGTGTGTGCTGCAGCCATTCCCAATAAGACTGAGTATTTTGAGCGCTCAAGAATGACACTGTGCACCATTGTAACAATAACATTCTACCAATACTGATGGTTTATTGTACATGCATGGTTTTATAATTGCATATAGAAAGGGGTGGTTAGGGGTGGTTAGTTAATTACCATATTGCCAATCTCCTCTGTTATTGGTTATCTAAATATATATGGAATATTGTGATTAATGCACATATGAATGCTGATTAAGCAACTAAAGTGTAGCTGTCTGCATCTAGGACAAAGTTGAGACATCTGATCATCACTTAGGACATCTGGTGCTGTTCCGCTTTTGGCTAAAAATCCCCAGTCTGTCTGGCTTATATCAGTTTATGTCAGCCATTTTAGGCAATTGATTATAGTGTATATATTAGCTGTGGATAGTTGAGTATATATAATTATATAGGAGTATATACGCAAGTGAGATCTATATGATATATATTTCCATCACAACTGCACATTACACATTCAATCATCATTTTGCATTAATTACAACACACTCTATACATTTTATATGTCACCATAAAACCCAAGAAAACCGCATATTCACAGTATGCAAATTGTTGTCTTCAGGGGCACATACACAGCAGTCTCTGTCACACCCTTGCACTGTCACAGTTTTAGAAGCTCTCTGTCACTTTTATAGGGTAATTGGCTGATATTGTTATTTATAAACAATTTTCAGAAGATTAGACACACCTATGGCCAAAGAACCCCTAAATAATATGACATTGCTGTCGTTATGTCTTTATACAGTGACGACCTAAAGACAACAAAGTCTTTCAGAGGCTCATGATCTCTAAATACCAAGACAACCACCCTTTACAGTCAGAGCAATACAGCAGGTCTGCACCACACAAAGCCCGCATGCAGGCAGCCAGGGTGTTTGTTGGGACCCGCACCTGGGGATGGCAACTTCCCTTTTTCCTATATTTATATGTATTCAAGTCTTTCAGACATAAACACATTTGAACACTGTGGCTCTGGGATGCGGGCAGGGGAGCACTCATCAGTCCCCACCCTGTACATCATCTAATATATAATTGCCTAGAATACTACTTCCTGCAATTTGTGCCAACTTCCTGTCCGGAGCTAATGTCCGGAGCTAATGTCCGGAGCTAATGTCCGGAGATAAGTGACGTCAACAGTGTCCAGTGTCTGATTGGTTGCCGCCTGCTGCGAGCGACCAATCAGAAACGTGCCGTACTGTGACACACTCTGCCCGCCATTTTGGTGTGATTTTTGAATTTTTACCTCACAGCAAGTTTCTACTGCGTGGAGGCGGGCCCAGTGACGTTGCTCTTCAAGCTCCTGCCGAATTTCGTCAAAAAAATGATAATACCATTTACCAAAACTATATATATTTAGTTGTGAAGTGGTTCAGTGACATTTTCACACCAATTTTGAACTTTTGTTTGGTGTTTTCTCCATATACTGCCTATTATTTTTGTTCTTTCTTACTATTATTTATTAATTGTATTATTCTTACATTTGAATAAATAAAGTATGTATGGATTCTAGACTCCCGATTCTTTAGAATCGGGCTGCCATCTAGTATGTCATGAAGGATTTAAAGCCAGAAAGTCACCTCTGATATCCCACTCTTGCAGCAAAAACATGCAGATACAGATCTTTGTCAGGGCGATGCTGCCACCTGCTGGTTATAATAGCATATAATACATGATACAATAAAAATTGGATCACATAAAGGCAATGCTCTTCAGGACTTGGAAGAACACTACAAGTGCAATAATTGCAGTCACACCTGGGCCATCCCTTTGGCCCATATGAGAAGACCATTACTATCAAAGACCAGTGATAATTGAGGTCCCTGTTTGAGATTTTTAATTGGGGCACATTTGCCTCAAGTTGGGCCACTGCTGATGAGGAAGGACACTTGCAGTGATACCTCCTTTCACCTTTAGCCCCTTACATTGTATGTATTGAACACCACCAATTTTCTAAGTAAATATATTTCTAAAGGTCCTATTAACATGAAATTAAGTTATGTGTAATAATGAGAAATGACACTGAATACACTTACTGAAATGTATTTAATACTTTGTACAAAAGCCTTTGTGGGTGATGAGAGCTTCAAGATGCTTCCTGAATTGATAAACTAGTCGCATGCATTGGTCAGGTTTGATTTTGGCCCATTCTTTCAGACTCCACAAATTCTGAAGGTTCCATGAGCTCCTTCTTTGAACTCTGAGCTTAAGTTCCTTTCATAAATTTTCTATTGTTTTTTGGTCAGGTGACTGGATCTTTCTATCAGATTTATTTTCTCTCTGAAACCAGTTGAGAGTTCCCTTGGCTGTGTTCTTGGGATCATTGTCTTGCAGAAATATCCATCCTCATTTCATCTCCAGTCTTTTGGTAGATGGCAGCAGATTTTTATCAAGAACATTTGTCCATTCATCTTTCCTTCAATTATATGAAGTTTGCCAGTGCCATATGCTGAAAAACATGCCCACACCATGATGTTCACACATCAATTCTTCACTGTTAGTATGGTGTTATTTGGGGTGTCTTTTGTGTCTTCAAACATATGTATATGTATGTGAAAGTCTCAAAATGAAGAAATGGAGCGCACTCGCTGGTCATCCGGTGCAGGTAACTTTATTCAAACACTGTGAAAAAACATCTTCACGACCGGGGGTGCTGTACAAAGAGTGCGGCGAAGCTGGACGACAGCCGTTTCGCGCCTGGCTGGCGCTTCAATGGGTCAGCCAGGCACGAAACGGCCGTCGTCCAGCCTCGCCGCACTCTTTGTACAGCACCCCCGGTCGTGAAGATGTTTTTCACAGTGTTTGAATAAAGTTACCTGCACCGGATGACCAGCGAGTGCGCTCCATTTCTTCATTTTGAGACTTTCACGTGGTTTTATCCAGCGGAGCACTGCACCCAGGATCAGACATCTTGGCCCATAAGGCACAGGTGAGCGGTTCCCACTATACTCTTTCAGGCTGTAGTGCTGTCCGGCTGTTTTCTTTACATTTGCATATGTATATGTATATATGTGTTATGGCATGCACAGAGTTCTCACCAGACTCCAGTTCTCCAGTATTTGACAAGCTTGTCTAAATGTTGTAGAGCAAACTTTAAACTTCCTTTAACATGATTTTTGTTTAGCAATGAAGTCTTGGGTGGTGAACTCCATACTGTGGAGTTTGAATGCATTACTTATAGTTTTCTTTGAAGCAATTGTACCTTCTGATTCTAGGTAGGTCTTTTTGTAGTTTTCCACAGTTGGTCCTGGGCTCTTGGACAATTCTTCTGATAATTTTTTGTCACTCTTTTATCTGAAATCTTGTGGGAGTACCTGGTCGGGTCTGATTATGGTGAAATTATGTTCTTTCAACTTCAAGATTATAGCCCCAACAGTGCTCACTGGGGCCTTCAGTAGTTTAAAAATTCTTCTGCAACGAATGCCATCGGTATGTTTTACAACAACAAGAATGCAAAGGTCTTGAGACCGCTCACTGGTTTTATCAATCATGAGATTTTTCTTGTGCGGCACCTTGGTAATGAGACCCCTCTTTTTATAGGCCATCAGTTGAACCATATGATACTATTTTTCACTAAGTGGCAGGATTGCTTTCTATTACTGATAGCTTTCAGCTGGTGACATGACTTTCCTTAGCTTTTTGCACCTCTCTTTCTTCATGTGTTCAATACTTTTTTCCTGTGTCATTTCTAACATAACATTTATAACACAACTTAATTTAGGGAAATCTCTGGTTTGATGTCTTTGCCTGTGTGGATTGGTTGGGTTGTTATTGACATCTGGTGAGAATTTCATTATAATCTCACCTTTAGCATATTTACTTAGAATATTGATGATGTTTTCATTACTTATTTTACCCACTGTATACATATATAAATATACATACTGTATACATATATATGGTCGAAAGTGTTGGCATCCCCGAAAATGAAGTATTTCTCCCAGAATATTATTGCAATTACACGTTTTGTTATACACTTGTTCATTTCCTTTGTGTATATTGGAACACAAAATAACTGAGAAATAAGGCAATATTTACATAATTTCACACAAAACTCAAAATGGGCCGGACAAATTGTTGACACCCCCAACTTAATATTTTGTTGTATACTCTTTGAAATAAATAATTGCTATCAATTTTATTGCAATCAATTGCTTCCTATAACCATCAACCATCTTACTGGAATTTTGGACCACTGTTCTTTTGCAAACTACTCCAGGTCTTTCATATTTGAAGGGTGCCTTATTCCAACAGCAATTTTAAAATCTCTCCATGTGCGTTCAATGAGATTTAGATATGGACTCATTGCCTGCCACTTCAGAGCTCTCCAGCAGTTTGTTTCCATCCATTTCTTCATGCTTCTTGAAGTAGGTTTGGGGTCATTGTCCTGCTGGAAGACCCATGACCTAGGACACAAACCCAGCTTTCTGACACTGGGAACTACATTGGAACCCAAAATTCTTTGGCAATCCTCAGATTTTATGTTGCCTTGCACACAGTTAAGGCAGAAAAAAAACCAAAAGATATAAAGGACCTAGATTGTAAAGCGCCGCGGAATATGTTGGCGCTATTATTATTATTATTTATTATTATAGCGCCATTTATTCCATGGCACTTTACTTGTGAGGAGGGGTATACATAATAAAAACAGGTACAATAATCTTGAACAATACAAGTCATAACTGGTACAGGAGGAGAGAGGACCCTGCCCGCGAAGGCTCACAATCTACAAGGGATGGGTGAGGATACAGTAGGCAAGGATAGAGCTGGTCATGCAGCGGTTTGGTCGGTCGGTGGTTACTGCAGGTTGTAGGCTTGTCGGAAGAGGTGGGTCTTCAGGTTCTTTTTGAAGGTTTTGATGGTAGGCGAGAGTCTGATATGTTGTGGTAGAAAGTTCCAGAGTAGGGGTGATGCGTGAGAGAAATCTTGTCTGCGATTGTGGGAAGTGGAGATAAGAGGGGAGTAGAGAAGGAGATCTTGTGAGGATCGGAGGTTGCGTGTAGGTAAGTACCGGGAGATGATGTCACAGATGTATGGAGGAGACAGGTTGTGGATGGCCTTGTATGTCATGGTTAGGCTTTTGTACTGGAGTCTCTGGGTAATGGGGAGCGAGTGAAGGGATTGACAGAGGGGAGAGGCCGGGGAATAGTGGGGGGACAGGTGGATTAGTTGGGCAGCTGAGTTTAGAATAGATTGGAGGGGTGCGAGAGTGTTAGAGGGGAGGCCACAGAGCAGGAGGTTACAGTAGTCAAGGCGGGAGATGCTGAGGGCATGGACTAGGGTTTTTGCAGATTCTTGGTTTAGAAATGTACGGATCCGTGAAATATTTTTGAGTTGAAGGCGCCAGGAAATGGAAAGGGCTTGGATATGCGGTTTGAAGGAGAGATCAGTGCCAAGGATTACCCCGAGGCAGCGAGCTTGTGGGAATGGGGAGAGTGGGCAGCTGTTTACTGTAATGGATAAGTTCGTTGGGGGGGTTGCGTGAGATGGGGAAAAGTCAATGAATTCTGTTTTGTCCATGTTAAGTTTTAGAAATCTAGCAGAGAAGAAGGATGAAATAGCGGATAGACTTTGAGGGATTCTGGTTAGTAGGGTGGTGATATCTGGTCCAGAGATATAGTCCACGCCATGTTTTCAGAAGAGTAATCATTTAATTATTAATTAAATATGGTACATGTACAGTAATCTGCACATGCACTTCACTAATTGTATATGTCACTTACAGTGGGGCAAAAAAGTATTTAGTCAGTCAGCAATAGTGCAAGTTCCACCACTTAAAAAGATGAGAGGCGTCTGTAATTTACATCATAGGTAGACCTCAACTATGGGAGACAAACTGAGAAAAAAAATCCAGAAAATCACATTGTCTGTTTTTTTAACATTTTATTTGCATATTATGGTGGAAAATAAGTATTTGGTCAGAAACAAAATTTCATCTCAATACTTTGTAATATATCCTTTGTTGGCAATGACAGAGGTCAAACGTTTTCTGTAAGTCTTCACAAGGTTGCCATACACTGTTGTTGGTATGTTGGCCCATTCCACCATGCAGATCTCCTCTAGAGCAGTGATGTTTTTGGCTTTTCGCTTGGCAACACGGACTTTCAACTCCCTCCAAAGGTTTTCTATAGGGTTGAGATCTGGAGACTGGCTAGGCCACTCCAGGACCTTGAAATGCTTCTTACGAAGCCACTCCTTCGTTGCCCTGGCGGTGTGCTTTGGATCATTGTCATGTTGAAAGACCCAGCCACGTTTCATCTTCAATGCCCTTGCTGATGGAAGGAGGTTTGCACTCAAAATCTCACGATACATGGCCCCATTCATTCTTTCATGCACCCGGATCAGTCGTCCTGGCCCCTTTGCAGAGAAACAGCCCCAAAGCATGATGTTTCCACCACCATGCTTTACAGTAGGTATGGTGTTTGATGGATGCAACTCAGTATTCTTTTTCCTCCAAACACGACAGGTTGTGTTTCTACCAAACAGTTCCAGTTTGGTTTCATCAGACCATAGGACATTCTCCCAAAACTCCTCTGGATCATCCAAATGCTCTCTAGCAAACTTCAGATGGGCCCGGACATGTACTGGCTTAAGCAGTGGGACACGTCTGGCACTGCAGGATCTGAGTCCATGGTGGCGTAGTGTGTTACTTATGGTAGACCTTGTTACATTGGTCCCAGCTCTCTGCAGTTCATTCACTAGGTCCCCCCGCGTGGTTCTGGGATTTTTGCTCACCGTTCTTGTGATCATTCTGACCCCACGGGGTGGGATTTTGCGTGGAGCCCCAGATCGAGGGAGATTATCAGTGGTCTTGTATGTCTTCCATTTTCTAATTATTGCTCCCACTGTTGATTTCTTCACTCCAAGCTGGTTGGCTATTGCAGATTCAGTCTTCCCAGCCTGGTGCAGGGCTACAATTTTGTTTCTGGTGTCCTTTGACAGCTCTTTGGTCTTCACCATAGTGGAGTTTGGAGTCAGACTGTTTGAGGGTGTGCACAGGTGTCTTTTTATACTGATAACAAGTTTAAACAGGTGCCATTACTACAGGTAATGAGTGGAGGAAAGAGGAGACTCTTAAAGAAGAAGTTACAGGTCTGTGAGAGCCAGAAATCTTGATTGTTTGTTTCTGACCAAATACTTATTTTCCACCATAATATGCAAAAAAAAATGTTAAAAAAACAGACAATGTGATTTTCTGGATTTTTTTTTCTCAGTTTGTCTCCCATAGTTGAGGTCTACCTATGATGTAAATTACAGACGCCTCTCATCTTTTTAAGTGGTGGAACTTGCACTATTGCTGACTGACTAAATACTTTTTTGCCCCACTGTATATCTATCTTTGCTATCTGTATAAACTGGATGTAATCCAACTATTCTATCCTGTTGGCTACTGCAGTGATTTTACTGTACGCGGCAGATGAATTGCCGGCTTTTCATCTATCTATCTATCTATCTATCTATCTATCTATCTATCTATCTATCTATCTATCTATCTATCTATCTATCATCCCATGCTTTTGCATAGAATTCTACCGGCAATCCACCTTTAACCGGTGACTTATTCTTTTTAGCGCTCTTCATCACGCTTTCCACTTCATCCATAATCACACACTGTACTTATTCAAAATATCACATTCACCACTACCCACCTTATTCTCTAACCTATTCAGCTCTTCTTGAACCAGATCAGAATCAATCAATTTTTTATCATATAACTTGATATAGAACCCATTCACCTCCTTTATCAAACACTCACCTGACACACATAAACCATCCCTATCCAGCACTTCATTTATATCCACCTTCCTTCCATCCATTTAAAAATAGAACCTCTTGCACCTCAAATTTTTTTTCAAGATGTTCTGTTTTGCTACGATAAATGATTTATTTCCCTTTTTCATCTATAACGTGATTTAATTCATTCTTTGTCTCAACCAGAAAGTCAGACACATGTATCTTGCTTGATTTACACAGTCCGCCTGCTTAAATCATTAAATCTGTTCTGATAAACAGCAGCTTTTTTTATAGCCCCATTTTTTAAAGATTTTTTTGCATCATACCTTAACCCAGTCCCACCATTCAAGCATACATGCAAAATTCCTCTTACATCTCTCCACTTTTTATGCTTTTTTTAAATTAAGTCATCAGATCCCCATTTTCTAACAATCTTACATTCAACTTCCATATCCCACCCCCACACACCTGGTCATCAATTACACTAAACACACCACTTAAACACTCATGATTAGAAAAAGGTACAATATTTTGTTCAAAATTCATCCACAGCATAGTTTTCGAAAATAACATTTTATCTGTTCTGGATACAATACCATCTCTATCAGCATGGTATGTTGGCAGTGGTGAGATGCCAGATTCAAGAACACCAGCATCTAGAAGGGAGAAATTAAAAATAAGGTTGGGTAACTTTTTACCAGTTATGTCACAATTCTCTTCTGTGATGCAACTAAACCCTTTACCCCCAAGGGTGGTTTGCACATTAATTACCGGACTAATTTTTACAATTCTGACCACTGTAATTTTATGAGGTAATAACCCTGGAATGCCTAAAGGGATCCCGGTGATTCTAAGATTGCCTTTTTGTGACATATTGTACTTCATGATAGTGGTAAAATTTCTTCGGTATAACCTGCGTTTATTCGTGAAAAAAACATGGAAATTTGGTGAAAATTTCGCAATTCTCCAACTTTGAATTTTCATGCCCTTTGTCATGATATGTACTTTTGCCCTGTCCTGTATTTGAATAATATGCCATTTGATGTATGTAACTGTTCTCTGGTTTATATTAGCTGTAATTGATGTATTTTTTGTTCTGGGAGTTCACCTGTAACAATATGTCTCCTTCCCCCAATACTTGCAGCCCTAAGCTATAATGTAATTAAGCTTTGTCAACACCACTAGTGAAGAATAGCCATTCTTCTTCACAGCAGGTGGCTAGTCATATGTATATACTAGATAGACTAAAGGCCCCTTCACATTAAGCGACGCTGCAGCGATACCGACAACGATCCGGATCGCTGCAGCGTCGCTGTTTGGTCGCTGGAGAGCTGTCACACAGACAGCTCTCCAGCGACCAACGATGCCGGTAACCAGGGTAAACATCGGGTAACTAAGCGCAGGGCCGCGCTTAGTAACCCGATGTTTACCCTGGTTACCATCCTAAAAGTAAAAAAAAACAAACACTACATACTTACCTACAGCCGTCTGTCCTCCAGCGCTGTGCTCTGCACTCCTCCTGTACTGGCTGTGAGCACAGCGGCCGGAAAGCAGAGCGGTGACATCACCGCTCTGCTTTCCGGCTGACCGACGCTCACAGCCAGACCAGAGAAGCAGAGCGCCGAGGACAGACGGCTGTAGGTAAGTATGTAGTGTTTGTTTTTTTTTACTTTTAGGATGGTAACCAGGGTAAACATCGGGTTACTAAGCGCGGCCCTGCGCTTAGTTACCCGATGTTTACCCTGGTTACCAGTGAAGACATCGCTGGATCGGTGTCACACACGCCGATCCAGCGATGTCAGCAGGAGTCCAGCGATGAAATAAAGTTCTGGACTTTATTCAGCGACCAACGATCTCCCAGCAGGGGCCTGATCGTTGGTCGCTGTCACACATAACGATTTCATTAACAATATCGTTGCTACGTCTCAAAAAGCAACGATATCGTTAACAATATCGTTATGTGTGAAGGTACCTTAAGAGGAGCCCACCAGTCTAGAATCTTCTGGTGGACCCAACCATTGAATAGAAGGTGTGACCCCTACCCCCCCTTCATGGGCGGATCC
Organism: Ranitomeya imitator; assembly: GCF_032444005.1. Classification (NCBI taxonomy): domain Eukaryota; kingdom Metazoa; phylum Chordata; class Amphibia; order Anura; family Dendrobatidae; genus Ranitomeya; species Ranitomeya imitator. Next base: position 312,727,125 of record NC_091287.1, read on the forward strand.
CAGGAGCTCAGACAATCCATTCTTATTTTTGAGATCAGATGTGAGTTGATCCTTAAAGGAGAAGGAGGAGTGGGGACTCTTAGCTGAGGCAAGACCCCACGTCCATCTGTGACTGCGGAAGCGAACGGGGCGAGACTTGAGCTGAGGACATATCTCGTCGTTCGTGAGATTGTTTGGGACCCCTTGGACTCGTGTGGACTATTGCTTTGTTAGCTGGCACAAGGATTATCGGGAGGTGCCTCCGAATCTGTTCTGTTAGACTCGTGGAAGGACTATTGTTTCGTTTATCGGGTGCAGGATTACTGGAAAGCACCTCCAGATCTGTTTCTTTACTTGGACTTATTGTGGACTTGAAGGACATTATGGATATTTGATGTTGTATGCTCCCTGCTTTAATAAATCTCGTTGGATCGTCCCTCGGCCTGTTGTCCCTTCCTGCTCTGCCGTACACCCCGTCACACCCTCAACTCACAGAGATGTCACGCAAAATAGTTAATAAATAACATTTCTCACATGTCTACTTTACATCAGCACAATTTTGGAACCAACATTTTTTTGTTAGGAAGTTATAGGTTTAAAAATTGACCAGCGATTTTTCATTTTTCCATCAAAATAACAATTTTTTTAAGGGACCACATCACATTTGAAGTCACTTTGAGGGGTCTATATGACTGAAGATACCCAAAAGTGACGCCATTCTAAAAAACGCACCCCTCAAGGTGCTCAAAACCACATTCAAGAAGTTTAATAACCCTTCAGGTGCTTCACAGGAATTTTTTGAAAAAAAAAAACATTTAACTTTTTTCACAAAAAATTGACTTCAGGTCCAATTTTTTTTATTTTGACAAGGGTAACAGGAAAAAATTGACCCCAAAATTTGTTGTGTAATTTCTCCTGAGTATGCCGATACCCCATTTGAGGGAGAAAACCACTGTTTGGGCGTACAGCAGAACTCGGAATGGAAGGAGCGCCATTTGACTTTTCGAATGCAAAATTTGCTGGAACAATTGAGCAGATGCCATGTCCCATTTGGAGCCCCTGATGTGCCTAAACAGTGGAAACCCCCCACAAGGGACCCCATTTTCATAAGGGTAACAGGAGAAATTGCAACATACAATTTGTTGTGCAATTTCTCCTGAGTATGCCAATACCCAATATGAGGGAGAAAACTACTGTTTTGGCGCATGGCAGGGCACGGAAGGGAAGGAGCGTCATTTGACTTTTTGAATGTAAAATTTCCTGGAATCATTAGCAGATGTCATGTCCCTTTTGGAGAGCCCCTGATGTGCCTAAACAGTGGAAACCCCCCACAAGTGATCCCATTTTGGAAACTAGACCTCTCAAGGAATGAACTTAGATGTGTGGTGAGCACCTTGAACCCCCAGGTGCTTCACTGAAGTTTAAAACATTGAGCCGTGAAAGTTAAAAAATCAAATTTTCCCCACAAAAATGTTATTTTGGCCCCAATTTTTGCATTTTCAACAAGTCCTCACTCAGGTCTGTCATCTCTTGAAGAAAATATAGGGGGCTTCCACGTTACTTGTAGTACAAAGGCTCTGCCAAAGTGAAATGGTTCCTCAACCGCCAAAAGAAATTCAGCAAACTCTGCGAGCTCAAATCCAAATGCCCCCTCCCTTCTAAGCCCAAAGTGTACCTAAACCACATATTGTGTCCACATTTGGCATTTCTGAAGTGATGAGAGCCCGCCTAACTTACGGGTGCATGCCAACAGAAGAATGAGCTGGTCATAACATAGTTGTGACTGTAACGTACTGGTCACTACAGCATACTGGTCACTACAATGGCAGTTTGCAATTTTCACTTGCCAACATTCATTGGTGCTTGTTTCTGGAAAATACTCATGGAGTCAAAGTTGTCACTACACCTGCAGATTAATTCCTCAAGGGGTATAATTTTCTAAATGGGGTCACTTGAGAGGGGATTCTGCTCTTCTAGAGATTAGGGGCTCTGTAACTGTTCTAGGAAAATATGCACTCTAGGAGGCAAATAGCACTCCATTCCTCCAGAGTCTCTCCGTATGGCTAAGTAGTACTGTACAACCATACATGGGGTATTGTCACATTCAGTAGAATTTGTGGGACAAATTTTGGTGCCATTTTTGCCCACTTCTTGTGTGAAAATGTAAAATCTGGAGCTAAAACAAAATATTGATAAAAATGTAGTTATTTTGTCTTCACTGTCCAATGGTATAAAATTCTATGACACATCCGTGGTGTTAATACGATCACTGCATCTCTAGATGAATTCATTGAGAGGTGTAGATTGCAAAATGGGGTCACTTATGGGGAGATCTGCTGTTCTCATGGACTCTCCCTGTGGGTCATGGTACCTGCAAACCATAACAGTAAAATCCTTCTTGCCTTCTGAGCTTTGCACTGTGCCTGAAAAATATTTCTCGATTACATGTAGGGTATTGGTGCACTCAAACAAATGGACCTCAGTTTGTTCTAAAAAAAATCCTATTAGTTCTTAGAAAAATTTAAAACTTGGGGCTAAAAAACAGATTTTAGTGGTAAAAATATAATTTATTCATTCTGTGAGGCACATGTGTCAATATGATCACTGCACCACTAGATGAAGTCATAGTTTGTAAAATGAGTTCTCATATAGGGGGTTTCTGTTGTTCAGGTACCTCAAGGGCTCTACCAATGTGACATGGCACCCTGAAACCATTCTAGCAAAATCTGAACTCCAATATGGCACCTCTTCCCATCTGAGCTTTGCACTGTGCCTAAAAAGTAGTATTCCCCCACTTATGGGGTATCAGCGTACTCAGAAGAAATTGAACAACAAATCGTATGATGCAATTTCTCCTGATACTCGTTGTAGTGTGACTCCGGCCTTAGTGCCGGGTGTCAGCTATCAGAATCAGACGGCGGTCGCCCACAACACCCATGTACGTAATAATCCGTCCCTGGTCTGCTAGACCCAGGTCACAAGAACGGATTATTACGTCAAATGTCAGAAAGGGGTTAAAGTCCACAACTAAAACTGCAGGCATTTTGCCCAGGAGAAACAGACTTAATTTTTCCAAATGAGCCAGTTGCTCCTTTTTTTCCATACCTTATGGAGAGTACACAATAATTCTAACCCACCGCTCCCTATAGCTACTATATGCAATTATACATCTACTCACCTTTACCGTCGTGTAGCTATCTAAACTAATCTTCTTTTTACCCATTAACATCCCTACGCCATCATTTCTATTAACACATGAGTCCTTATCACTTGGAGAGTCCACAATCCCACATTCCTTGGGACATAAGATATCAGCATTCTTCCGTTTAATATAATCTAGGACGGTTGCCCTCCTGAATTTAGATCTAATTTGCCATACATTCAGGGACGCAATGCCCCAACCAGCTTGGGGAGCCATAACATGATGGTATTATATACATGATGACAAACAGGCCAATTCCTCTTCAACAGTTTTCATCTTCCGTCTGGAATTGCAACTCCTCTAATCTGTTTACATCTGTGAGAATGCCTAAAAAAAAGCATTGGTGTCAGGAGAGAAGACTTTCTGGGGGTAACTACGTTCACTCACCGGACTTGCGCAATCTTCACTGATGTCTGCCCAATCTGTTCTGGTCTTCTTACAGGAAGTTCCAGGCTTGTCCTCGGAGGAGGACTTTGCCAAAGTGAAGTCACCTTGACCTCCAAAACTGGTCAACTCCTACTCAATAGCTATCTGAGATACACTGCTGGACTTACCAAGAGAACCGTCTAACTCCTACTCCCCGCAGATATTATTTTGATGAAGGAGCTCACATGTAACTTCAGCAAGTTCCAAACTCGCCGCCTCTGGGCTGGGAGATTCTGTTTGGGACAGGACCTCCTCATGTGCACCTATGATTTCAGGAGGCTCGGGTTCCTCAATAAGATCTGGGACAGTAACCTGTGGAAAATCCATAACAGCAGCAGGGGACGCTGACACCCCATCTGAGTCTTCAGCATAAGAACTAGAACTGGTCCTGGCCTTTCAGTCCCAATACTCATGGCCTTCCTCATCGCAAGCATTGCATATAACAGGATTTGTGTAGTCTTTTGCTTTATGGCCAGAACTATTACAAATTCTGCAAGTTGGCATCTCCCTGCAACTATCCTGAGTATGACCAAAATTCTTACACCCCTGCAGTACATCGGGGCATCCGGGAAAAGCAAAAAACACTATTCTTTCGAATTGAAAAATTAAGATGGTGGTAATGGATACCTCCCAGGCTTTGGGGATCCAACCTAAATCTCACAAAAAATCTCTACTTCCTGGTCCAGAGCCCTTCTCCATTCTGGACCCTTTGGGAGTACCGAACCTAAATGAATGTCTCTTTCAAAATAAAGCAATGTGATCCAGGGAAAGGGTTGTGCATACAAGTGGGACATCCACCTTAGAGTAAAGCACAGTAAAGGTAAGCTCTTCCAGCGAAGGATCTGCAACTCCATTTTTGAGGGTAGTAAACTAATTCTGGCAAGCAGTCATAAAAGCTAGCACAAGCTCATACCTGCCTTCCCTCCTGAACTCCTGCAGGAATATTATCTCAGAATTCAGAATCTTCAGGATGTCATAAAACACCATGTTGACCAAAGATACCAGAGAAAAATGCATCTTGTTATCTTCAGCAATTTCAATCCTGAATCCAGTTTTGACCTGGGTATCACTGGTCCCAGAGAATTCACAGCTTCCAGGATCTCCCTCCCAATTCCTCCTGTCTGTCCCACAAAAGCAGCGACCAGCTTAAGCCATCAAAGTGGTGATGTCGGAAGGCCATGAGACAGCACTCATGGTGTTAAAAAGTCTTTGCACCTCATCATTGCAAAGAAGGAGATCTAATTTGGCTAGGTGAGAGCCCCCGGACTGAGGTCTAAGGGGGTAACATTTCTCTTTGCGGAGAGTGACATAATGGCTTTGGCATGCCAAGGTAAGGAGGCGTATTTGCCATGCAATGCTCCTCTGGGAAACTTAATGTGCAATTGCCTCTTCAGAAAGGAAGAGGAATACTTCCAACAGGTTTTCCTATAGAGTTCAAGGCCTCTTCCTCTCTGAAGAGGCAATTTGCATACTAAGTTTCCCAGAGGAGCATTGTACGATGAATAAGCCGTCTTACCTTGGCATGCAAGAGTTAGTATGTCTCTCTCCGCAACGAGAAACGTTACCCCGCAGACCATTTAAAAAGTCAGTTTTGATGCCTTCATAGTCATACTTGGTCTTAAAAACCTATTTATGTTTGATTGCTTTCTTACCTTGTATACCATTAGCAGGATTAATCCAAGTTTTTCATGGACAGGAAGTTGTTGCATCTCATACCATGACAGCGGCTCTGACTCAGGCATTGTTTTGTCAAGGTAGGATAGACACTTAGCTGGTATACCTTTGTTTGATGATCTCCTGACTTCAGGTTCACCTGATTTTTCTGTTGCTTCTTCAGTGGTTGAAGAACCTAACTAAACTTCTACATCCTTTTCCGTGAATTTTGAAATTGTGACTGAGATTTTTGTTGCTTCAGCTGGACTATTGGCATGATGTCATGAAACTTGAGAGACACGAAGTTCTCATCAACCATTACATCTCTGCTTATTGTGACTTTGTTAATTTCTTGGGGCAGGATTCTATATCCTTTGTGGGTTTCAGTCTAGCCCACCAGAATACCGTCTTTTGCATGAGATTCCCACTTGGTTTGAGTTTTGGGGGAATATGTACAAATACTTTTCTTCCAAATATTCTTATGTGTTGTAGTTCAGGCTTCTTGTTGTTCCATTACTCAAATGGAGTTTTTCAGTAGCTTTACCTAATAGCTGGTTTTGAAGATAGCAAGATTACTTCGTGCCAATATTTGGTTGCCAAATCTGCATCAAATAGCACACTTCTTCCACTTTCACAAAGTGTCTGGTTCCTTCTTTCCTCTACATCATTTTGTTCGGGATTGTATGGTACAGTGGTTTGAAACGCGATTCAATTTTTCCTAAAAACACTTTGTGTCTCATTACCTGTATATTCAGTTCCACTATCTGCATGCAGAATTTTCGACATTCTCCCAAATTTGTTATATACCTCAGCAAGATATATTTCATGTTTTCCTGGACTTCATCTTTGCTGTGAAGCAGATAGACAACTATATGTCTTGAATAATCATCAATAATTTTGAGAAAATATCTTTTCTTTCCAGGATTTTGAGTATTCTTTGTACCACAAACATCAGTTTGTATTAAGTCCAGAAGCTGTTCTGATTTTGTAGTACTATTCTTAGGAAAGGATTTGCTTGACATTCTCCTTTTAAGACAGTTAGTACATTTCATTGTCTGATTACACTGATTGACTTTAATACTATCAGCAAATTGTTTTTGAACTAACCTTCTTATTGCTTCTAGGCCTCTATGTGCAAGATGCCTGTAGCATACATGGATACAATTCTTGTGCTGTTCATGTTTAGCAGTGTATATAATTTCCTTGCATTTTAGCTGCTACACCTCATCTTTACTTTTTCTTTCTGAAATTCACATGCTGACCATTAGCCAAGATCACTTTCTCTGACTTAGTTTTGTCAAGGTTAGAGAAGAAGCTTGTTAAAATGCTAGGTTTTTGTCATGTAAAAAAATCATAGAAATAAGATTAATTTCAGAACTTTTTCCACCTTTAATGTCACCTATGATTACTAGAATTCAACTGAAAAATAAACTGAAATATTTTCAAGTGGAAAAGGAAACCGAAGAACTAAGATGATGTGGTTGTATATACTATGTGTGCAGAGTTATTAGGTAAATTAGTATTTTCACCATATCATCATTTTTATTCAGATTTTATGACTCCAAGATGTATAAACGTGAATGCTTATTGGATGAAGCAGATCACATGATGTGCATTTGTGTAATGAGGAAAGATGTGGCCTAAGGATACAAATGCTTTTATCAAGTTGTGCAGAATTATGCATCTTGTTTTCCTCAGGCAAAATGGGCAAAAAGATTTAACTGATTCTGAAAAGTACAAAAAAGTGTTACAGAAGAGGACAGCACGGTTGAAATTCCTAAGATAGTGGGGTGTGATCACAGAACCATCAAAAGTTTTGTTGCAAATAGTCAACAGGGTCACAAAACCATGTTTAGAGAAAAAGCGGAGCATTGCAAGGCTTAAAAGTCTACTCACCTTGGCATGTCAGACTTGACATGTTAGTCTCCGTAAGGAGAAACGTTAGCCCTTGGATCCAAGTCAGACGCCTTTCACTCAACCAAACTAGAGCTCACACATTGCAGTGACGAGGGAACATATACTGTAAGGAGAGGCGAAAGATGAACAATACAAGTACAATACTTTATTAGAAATCATTTAAAAGACAAACAATGTTTAAAAAGTGTCATTATAGTGCAAGGTGATGAGCCAAAGAAAGTAAGTTGCACCACCAGATGGCAGGCAAGAGCAAGATGTAATGTGTGACAGGGTCCCTGATAATGTATCACAGGAGGAGATATGCATCACAGAAAGGTCTATTTTCCATGATGTGGACTTGGATGGTTTGTTCCAGCATTTCATGGTTGGAGCGGTTAATCCTCCATTTTCTTGGACAAGCTTAGTGGGTGGAGCAGTGCCGGAGGTAATCACCCACTATGTCTCCTCGCTGGCTGTTGCCTGTATGTAATCAGGTGTGTTTGGCACATGGCAGTCAGTGGTTTGGGAGTCTGTCAGTGTGGACAGATTTCCATGTGTCCAGGCTGGACACTAGAGAGTGGTCTGTGTGCAGAGAGGGAGAAACCTCCTGTGTTTGAGGCTCCAGACTGAGCCTGCGTGATGAACATTGCCCAGCATTTGTGCCCTCAGGCCTAAGGAAGTAGAGCCTGGCTAAGGACATGTTGGTGTTGCTTAGCCTGCTCTGAAGGACATTTACCTTGTGTTGTTGCTTATGGGCTTATGAGCTAAATAAACCCGCATGGACTTTGCAAAGAAATGAGCCTCCTGTTTTCATCCTGCCACACTTGAGTGAGTACAACCCCCTTACAAATGCTATTAGACAATGTAGTCAAAGATTGAAAATACACAAATAAGTATCAATATAAATAAAACTTGCATCCAGAGACTAGAAAAAAAACATATAATGTATTGACTATATTCCCATAGATCTAAAAATTACGGCTAAAGTGCCTGCAATACACATTGGATAGAACGCTGGAGCATAGATGTGAAGACCATAGTATCCTACATTAATGTAATGAATGCAATAAACATATCTTACCTCACCATGCTATGGTGCCACTTCCACTTCCACTTTGATGGACTCAAAATCAACTCTCAAATCTGCTGCCAGGATTTAGAAGACACTTCAAGCAGTGATACAGAGAAAAATCTGCATTTTTCAAGAGAACTATAATTTTTTATGCAGGATAATGCTCCATCGCATACACCAAATTAAACAAATTAAATGTTACCAAACATCAACACAATTTCTATCTGCTCCTCATGTGTTAACCTCTGCAACATGTCAATGGCTGTAACCAAAGAGAAACTTGTAAACAACTCATGAAAGAATAAAGTTATGTTAAAACCAAGCACACCATTGTTTTTCTTGTGAAAATCTCAATAAGTTTGATGTGTCACATGACCCTCTTCCCATTGGAAAAAATAAAGTTGGATCCAAAATGTCCGACTTCAAAATGGCTGCCATGGTCACCACCCATCTTGAAAAGTTTTTCCCCTTCCATATACTAATGTGCCACAAACAGGAAGTTGATATCACCCACCATTTCCATTTTATTTAGGTGTATCCATATACATGGTCCACACTGTAGAATTGGCAATCGTTGCCCACTCTTCTGTGTAATAGCACTTCAAAGCTATCTAATGCAGACATTCCAAAATGTTGATCAATTTCTAACAAAGTCATTCATTTTGCTGATTTGGAGTTATGTTTAGGGTCGTTGTCATGTTGAAATGTGAAATTCTTCTCTATCTTCAGCTTTTAAGCAGGACCTGAAGGTTTTTTTTCAAAATTGACTATTTAGCTGAAAACAGCCCCAAAGCATAATCTTGTTTCCACCATGTTTCACTGTGGGTATAGTGTGTTCCTTTGGTGATCTGCAGTTTTGGCTTGGCGCCAAACATACCTTTTGGAATTAGGGACATCAATTTCAACTTGGTCTCATAAGACCATAAGGCTACTTTCACACTTGCGTTGTTAGGCGTATGTCGCAATGCGTCGTTTTGGAGAAAAACGCATCCTGCAAATTTGCCCGCAGGATGCGTTTTTTCTCCATTGACTTGCATTAGCGTTGCATTGCGACGTATGGCCACACGTCGCATCCATCGTGCGACGGATGCATCGTGTTTTTGGTGGACGCGACGCACAAAAAAAGTTCAATGTAACGAAACTCCGCCCCCTACTCCCCGCTCATCGCAATGGGCAGCAGATGCGTTGTAAAACTGCATCCGCTGCCCACGTTGTGCTACATTTAACATACTGTCCGTCGGTACGTCGGGCCGACGCATGGCAACGGCCCTGTACCGACGCCAGTGTGAAAGTAGCCCAAGACATTTTCCTACATGCCTTTGGCAGACTTGATATGTTTGGGCAAAACATAGCCAGGCTTGGATATTTTTCTTTGTTAAGAAAATGCTTTCTTCTTCCTACCCTACCCAACAAGCCAGACATATGAAGAATATTGGGGATTGTTGTTACACACAGTACACAACCAATAATCACCACAGACTACTCCAGATCCTTTAATGTTGCTTAAGTCTTCTTGGCAACATCCTGAACAAATGTTCTTCTTGTCTTTTCACCAATTTTTGACAGATTTCCAGTTCTAGGTAATGTCACTGCTATGCTAAATTTTAGCCACTTCTTGATGACCATCTTCAAAGTATTCCACAGTTAATCTAATCTCTTTAAAAAGGAATTCTCATCAGGGCAGCTGAACCTGAGAAGTGCTGCCTGTGACCGATGGTAATCTTAATGATGTCACTGCCGGTCACATGCAGCCACATTCTCACTCTCAGCTAGTGTGCTCCAGCTGGCATGGTGAGAGGTAGCATCAAAATGTGACCGCTCACCACACCATCCGGATTGTCGTGGGACATGGGCATTAATGGATTATTAATGGAAAGGTGAGTATAACTTTACTTTTTTATTATTGTGGAATAAACAGGTAAAAGAGGGTCAGGGTGTTTTCATTAACCCCTTTCTGACATCAGACGTACTATCCCGTCGAGGTGGGGTGGGCCCCTATGACCACCGACGGGATAGTACGTCATACGCGATCGGCCGCGCTCACGGGGGGAGCGCGGCCGATCGCGGCCGGGTGTCAGCTGCCTATCGCAGCTGACATCCGGCACTATGTGCCAGGAGTGGTCACGGACCGCTCCCGGCACATTAACCCCCGGCACACCGCGATCAAACATGATCGCGAGGTGCCGGCGGTACAGGGAAGCATCACGCAGGGAGGGGGCTCCCTGCGGGCTTCCCTGAGCCCCCCGCAGCAACGCGATGTGATCGCGTTGCTGCGAGGGTCTCCGTACCTCCCTCCCTGCTCCAGGCCCGGATCCAAGATGGCCGCGGCATCCAGGTCCTGCAGGGAGGGAGGTGGCTTCACAGAGCCTGCTCAGAGCAGGCACTGTGAAGCCTGCAGTGTGCACACTGTCAGATCATCGATCTGTGATGTCCCAACCTGGGACAAAGTAAAAAAGTTTTTAAAAAAATTTCCAAAAGTGTAAAAAAAAATTTAAAAAAATATTCCTAAATAATGAAAAAAAAAATATTATTCCCATAAATACATTTATTTATCTAAATAAAAAAAACAAAACAATAAAAGTACACATATTTAGTATCGCCGCGTCCGTAACGGCCCGACCTATAAAACTGGCCCACTAGTTAACCCCTTCAGTAAACACCGTAAGAAAAAAATAAAAACGGAGCAAAAAACAACGCTTTATTATCATACCGCCGAACAAAAAGTGGAATAACACGCGATCAAAAAGACAGATATAAATAACCACGGTACCGCTGAAAACGTCATCTTGTCCCGCAAAAAAACGATCCGCCATACAGCATCATCAGCCAAAAAATAAAAAAGTTATAGTCCTCAGAATAAAGCGATGCAAAAATAATTATTTTTTCTATAAAATAGTTTTTATCGTATAAAAGCGCCAAAACATAAAAAAATGATATAAATGAGGTATTGCTGTAATCGTACTGACCCGAAGAATGAAACTGCTTTATCAATTTTACCAAATGCGGAACGGTATAAACGCCTCCCCCAAAAGAAATTCATGAATAGCTGGTTTTTGGTCATTCTGCCTCACAAAAATCGGAATAAATAGCGATAAAAAAGTGACGTGCCCGAAAATGTTACCAATAAAAACGTCAACTCGTGCCGCAAAAAACAAGACCTCACATGACTCTGTGGACCAAAATTTGGAAAAATTATAGCTCTCAAAATGTGGTAATGCAAAAAATATTTTTTGCAATAAAAAGCGTCTTTCAGTGTGTGACGGCTGCCAATCATAAAAATCTGCTAAAAACCCGCTATAAAAGTAAATCAAACCCCCCTTCATCACCCCCTTAGTTAGGGAAAAATTAAAAAATTTAAAAAATGTATTTATTTCCATTCTCCCATTAGGGTTAGGGCTAGGGTTAGGGTTAGGGTTAGGGCTAGGGCTAGGGTTAGGGCTAGGGTTAGGGTTAGGGTTAGGGCTAGGGTTCGGGCTAGGGTTAGGGCTAGGGTTAGGGCTAGGGTTAGGGTTAGGGCTAGGGTTAGGGTTAGGGCTAGGGTTAGGGTTAGGGCTACAGTTAGGGTTGGGGCTAAAGTTAGGGTTAGGGCTTAGATTACATTTACAGTTGGGAATAGGGTTGGGATTAGGGTTAGGGGTGTGGTTAGGGTTACTGTTGGGATTAGGGTTAGGGGTGTGTCAGTGTTAGAGGTGTGGTTAGGGTTATTGTTGGGATTAGGGTTAGGGGTGTGTTTGGATTAGGGTTTCAGTTATAATTGGGGGGTTTCCACTGTTTTGGCACATCAGGGTCTCTCCAAACGTGACATGGCGTCCGATCTCAATTCCAGCCAATTCTGCGTTGAAAAACTAAAACAGTGCTTCTTCCCTTCCGAGCTCTCCCATGCGCCCAAACAGGGGTTTACCCCAACATATGCAGTATCAACGTACTCAGGACAAATAGGAAAACAACTTTTGGGGTCGAATTTCTCCTCTTACCCCCGGGAAAATACAAAACTGGGGGCTAAAAAATAATTTTTGAGGGAAAGTTTTTTTTTTTTATTTTCACGGCTCTGCGTTACAAACTGTAGTGAAACACTTGAGGGTTCAAAGCTCTCACAACACATCTAGATAAGTTCCTTAGGGGGTCTAGTTTCCAAAATGGTGTCACTTGTGGGGGTTTCTACTGTTTAGGTACATTAGGGGCTCTGCAAACGCAATGTGACACCTGCAGACCATTCCATCTAAGTCTGCATTCCAAATGGAGCTCCTTCCCTTCCGAGCCCTCCCATGCGCCCAAACGGTGGTTCCCCCCACATATGGGGTATCAGCGCACTCAGGACAAATTGGACAACAAATTTTGGGGTCGAATTTCTCCTGTTACCCTTGGGAAAATACAAAACTGGGGGCTAAAAAAATAATTTTTGTGGGAACAAATTTTTGTTTTATTTTTACGGCTCTGCATTATAAACTTCTGTAAAGCTCTTGGTGGGTCAAAGCGCTCACCACACATTTAGATAAGTTCCTTAGGGGGTGTACTTTCCAAAATGGTGTCACTTGTGGGGGTTTTCTACTGTTTAGGTACATTAGGGGCTCTGCAAACGCAATGTGACACCTGTAGACCATTCCATCTAAGTCTGCATTCCAAATGGCGCTCCTTCCCTTCCGAGCCCTCCCATGCGCCCAAACAGTGGTTCCCCCACATATGGTGTATCATCGCACTCAGGACAAATTGGGCAACAAATTTTGGGGTCCAATTTCTCCTGTTACCCTCGGGAAAATGCAAAACTGGGGGCTAAAAAAATAATTTTTGTGGGAAAACATTTTTGTTTTATTTTTACGGCTCTGCATTATAAACTTCTGTGAAGCCCTTGGTGGGTCAAAGCGCTCACCACACATCTAGATAAGTTCCTTAGGGGGTCTACTTTCCAAAATGGTGTCACTTGTGGGGGGTTTCTACTGTTTAGGTACATTAGGGGCTCTGGAAACGCAATGTGACACCTGCAGACCATTCCATCTAAGTCTGCATTCCAAATGGCGCTCCTTCATTTCTGAGCCCTCCCATGCGCCCAAACAGTGGTTCCCCCCACATATGATGTATCATCGCACTCAGGACAAATTGGGCAACAAATTTTGGGGTCCAATTTCTCCTGTTACCCTCGGGAAAATGCAAAACTGGGGGCTAAAAAAATAATTTTTGTAGGAAAAAATTTTTGTTTTATTTTTACGGCTCTGCATTATAAACTTCTGTGAAGCCCTTGGTGGGTCAAAGCGCTCAAAACACATCTAGATAAGTTCCTTAGGGGGTCTACTTTCCAAAATGGTGTCACTTGTGGGGGATTTCAATGTTTAGGCACATCAGTGGCTCTCCAAACGCAACATGGCGTCCCATCTCAATTCCAAAAGTCAAACGGCGCTCCTTCCCTTCCGAGCTCTCCCATGCGCCCAAACAGTGGTTTACCCCCACATATGGGGTATCAGCGTACTCAGGACAAATTGTACAACAACATTTGGGGTCCAATTTCTTCTCTTACCCTTGGGATAATAAAAAATTGGGGGTGAAAGATAATTTTTGTGAAAAAATATGATTTTTTACTTTTACGGTTCTGCATTATAAACTTCTGTGAAGCATTTGGTGGGTCAAAGTGCTCACCACACCTCTAGATAAGTTCCTTAGGGGGTCTACTTTCCAAAATGGTGTCACTTGTGGGGGGTTTCAATGTTTAGGCACATCAGGGGCTCTCCAAACGCAACATGGTGTCCCATCTCGATTCCAGTCAATTTTGCATTGAAAAGTCAAATGGCGCTCCTTCACTTCCGAGCTCTGTCATGCGCCCAAACAGTGGTTTACCCCCACATATGGGGTATCAGCGTACTCAGGACAAATTGTACAACAACTTTTCGGGTCCATTTTCTCCTGTTACCCTTGGCAAAATAAAACAAATTGGAGCTGAAGTAAATTTTTTGTGAAAAAAAGTTAAATGTTCATTTTTATTTAAACATTCCAAAAATTCCTGTGAAGCACCAGAAGGGTTAATAAACTTCTTGAATATGGTTTTGAGCACCTTGAGGGGTGCAGTTTTTAGAATGGTGTCACACTTGGGTATTTTCTATCATATAGACCCCTCAAAATGACTTCAAATGAGATGTGGTCCCTAAAAAAAAAATGGTGCTGTAAAAACGAGAAATTGCTGGTCAACTTTTAACCCTTATAACTCCCTAACAAAAAAAAATTTTGGTTCCAAAATTGTGCTGATGTAAAGTAGACATGTGGGAAATGTTACTTATTAAGTATTTTGTGTGACATATCTCTGTGATTTAATTGCATAAAAATTCAAAGTTTGAAAATTGCGAAATTTTCATAATTTTCGCCAAATTTCCGTTTTTTTTCACAAATAAACGCAGGTACTATCAGAGAATTTTTACCACTATCATGAAGTACAATATGTCTCGAGAAAACTTTGTCAGAATCACTGGGATCCGTTGAAGCGTTCCAGAGTTATAACCTCATAAAGGGACAGTGGTCAGAATTGTAAAAATTGGCCCGGTCATTAACGTGCAAACCACCCTTGGGGGTAAAGGGGTTAAAAAATAAAGGACTTTGTGTGTTTATTTCAATTATATGACTTTACTCTGTCTGTGTCTTTCTTAAATTTGACTATGAGGTTAGTAATGGGGGTGTCTGATAGACACCTCTCCATTACTAACCCCTGGGCTTGATGTAATTGGCCATAAAACAGTTGATATCAAAGTATAAATAGACAGCTGTGGTATTATATTAACCTTTATGGTTATTGTCTCCTGTTATGGCTGGCAATCAGGCAACACAGCGTGCAGTAATCAGCGCACATACAGAGATCTGGCAATAACCCAAAACAATAGGACGAGCTCTGAGACGTGGAATCTCTGTAGACTGCAGTACCTGATCTATCCTCACACAACTGGAAGCAGCAGTGGATTGCGCCTATCAACTACCTATGCAACTCGGCACTGCCTGAGGAGCTGACTAGCCTGAAGATAGAAATACAAGCCTGACTTACCTCAGAGAAATACCCCAAAGGAATAGGCAGCCCCCACATATAATGACTGTTAGCAAGATGAAAAGACAAACGTAGGAATGAAATAGATTCAGCAAAGTGAGGCCCGATATTCTAGACAGAGCGAGGATAGCAAAGAGAACTATGCAGTCTACAAAAAACCCTAAAACGAAAACCACGCAAAGGGGCAAAAAGACCCACCGTGCCGAACTAACAGCACGGCGGTGCACCCCTTTGCTTCTCAGAGCTTCCAGCAAAAGATAATAACAAGCTGGACAGAAAAAACAGAAAACAAACTAGAAGCACTTATCTAGCAGAGCAGCAAGCCCAAGGAAAGATGCAGTAGCTCAGATCCAACACTGGAACATTGACAAGGAGCAAGGAAGACAGACTCAGGTGGAGCTAAATAGCAAGGCAGCCAACGAGCTCACCAAAACACCTGAGGGAGGAAGCCCAGAGACTGCAATACCACTTGTGACCACAGAAGTGAACTCAGCCACAGAATTCACAACAGTACCCCCCCCTTGAGGAGGGGTCACCGAACCCTCACCAGAACCCCCAGGCCGACCAGGATGAGCCACATGAAAGGCACGAACAAGATCTGGGGCATGGACATCAGAAGCAAAAACCCAGGAATTATCTTCCTGAGCATAACCCTTCCATTTGACCAGATACTGGAGTTTCCGTCTAGAGACACGAGAATCCAAAATCTTCTCCACAATATACTCCAATTCCCCCTCCACCAAAACAGGGGCAGGAGGCTCCACAGATGGAACCATAGGTGCCACGTATCTCCTCAACAACGACCTATGGAATACATTATGTATGGAAAAGGAGTCTGGGAGGGTCAGACGAAAAGACACCGGATTGAGAATCTCAGAAATCCTATACGGACCAATAAAACGAGGTTTAAATTTAGGAGAAGAAACCTTCATAGGTATATGACGAGAAGATAACCAAACCAGATCCCCAACACGAAGTCGGGGTCCCACACGGCGTCTGCGATTAGCGAAAAGCTGAGCCTTCTCCTGGGACAAGGTCAAATTGTCCACTACCTGAGTCCAGATCTGCTGCAACCTGTCCACCACATAATCCACACCAGGACAGTCCGAAGACTCAACCTGTCCTGAAGAGAAACGAGGATGGAACCCAGAATTGCAGAAAAATGGAGAGACCAAGGTAGCCGAGCTGGCCCGATTATTAAGGGCGAACTCAGCCAACGGCAAAAATGACACCCAATCATCCTGGTCAGCGGAAACAAAACATCTCAGATATGTTTCCAAGGTCTGATTGGTTCGTTCGGTCTGGCCATTAGTCTGAGGATGGAAGGCCGAGGAAAAAGATAGGTCAATGCCCATCCTACCACAAAAGGCTCGCCAGAACCTCGAGACAAACTGGGAACCTCTGTCAGAAACAATATTCTCAGGAATGCCATGTAAACGAACCACATGCTGGAAGAACAAAGGCACCAAATCAGAGGAGGAAGGCAATTTAACCAAGGGCACCAGATGGACCATTTTAGAAAAGCGATCACAGACCACCCAAATGACAGACATCTTTTGAGAAACGGGAAGGTCAGAAATGAAATCCATCGAAATATGTGTCCAAGGCCTCTTCGGGACCGGCAAGGGCAAAAGCAACCCACTGGCACGTGAACAGCAGGGCTTAGCCCTAGCACAAATTCCACAGGACTGCACAAAAGCACGCACATCCCGTGACAGAGATGGCCACCAGAAGGATCTAGCAACCAACTCCCTGGTACCAAAGATTCCTGGATGACCGGCCAGCACCGAACAATGAAGTTCAGAGATAACTTTACTAGTCCACCTATCAGGGACGAACAGTTTCTCGGCCGGACAACGATCAGGTTTATTAGCCTGAAATTTCTGCAACACTCTCCGCAAATCAGGGGAGATGGCAGACACAATGACTCCTTCCTTGAGGATACTCGCCGGCTCAGATAACCCCGGAGAGTCGGGCACAAAACTCCTAGACAGAGCATCCGCCTTCACATTTTTAGAGCCCGGAAGGTACGAAATCACAAAATCAAAACGAGCAAAAAATAACGACCAACGGGCCTGTCTAGGATTCAAGCGCTTGGCAGACTCAAGATAAGTAAGGTTCTTATGATCAGTCAAAACCACCACGCGATGCTTAGCACCCTCAAGCCAATGACGCCACTCCTCGAATGCCCACTTCATGGCCAGCAACTCTCGGTTGCCCACATCATAATTACGCTCAGCAGCAGAAAATTTCCTGGAAAAGAAAGCACATGGTTTGAACACTGAGCAACCAGAACCTCTCTGTGACAAAACCGCCCCTGCACCAATCTCAGAAGCATCAACCTCGACCTGGAACGGAAGAGAAACATCAGGTTGACACAACACAGGGGCACAGCAAAAACGACGCTTCAACTCCTGAAAAGCTTCCACGGCAGCAGAAGACCAATTAACCAAATCAGCACCCTTCTTGGTCAAATCGGTCAATGGTCTGGCAATGCTAGAAAAATTACAGATGAAGCGACGATAAAAATTAGCAAAGCCCAGGAATTTCTGCAAACTTTTTAGAGATGTCGGCTGAGTCCAATCCTGGATGGCCTGAACCTTAACCGGATCCATCTCGATAGTAGAAGGGGAAAAGATGAACCCCAAAAATGAAACTTTCTGCACACCGAAGAGACACTTTGATCCCTTCACGAACAAGGAATTAGCACGCAGTACCTGGAAAACCATTCTGACTTGCTTCACATGAGACTCCCAATCATCTGAGAAGATCAAAATGTCATCCAAGTAAACAATCAAGAATTTATCCAGATACTCACGGAAAATGTCATGCATAAAAGACTGAAAAACAGATGGAGCATTGGCAAGTCCGAACGGCATCACCAGATACTCAAAATGACCCTCGGGCGTATTAAATGCCGTTTTCCATTCATCTCCCTGCCTGATTCTCACCAGATTATACGCACCACGAAGATCAATCTTAGTAAACCAACTAGCCCCCTTAATCCGAGCAAACAAGTCAGAAATCAATGGCAAGGGATACTGAAACTTAACAGTGATCTTATTAACAAGGCGGTAATCAATACACGGTCTTAGCGAACCATCCTTCTTGGCTACAAAAAAGAACCCTGCTCCCAATGGTGACGACGATGGGCGAATATGTCCCTTCTCCAGGGACTCCTTCACATAACTGCGCATAGCGGTGTGTTCAGGTACGGACAAATTAAATAAACGACCCTTAGGGAATTTACTACCAGGAATCAAATCGATAGCACAATCACAATTCCTATGCGGAGGAAGGGCATCAGACTTGGACTCTTCAAATACATCCTGAAAGTCCGACAAAAACTCTGGGATGTCAGAAGGAATGGATGACGAAATAGACAAAAATGGAACATCACCATGTACTCCCTGACAACCCCATCTGGTTACCGACATAGAGTTCCAATCCAATACTGGATTATGGGTTTGTAGCCATGGCAACCCCAACACGACCACATCATGCAAATTATGCAGTACCAAAAAGCGAATAACTTCCTGATGTGCAGGAGCCATGCACATGGTCAGCTGGGCCCAGTACTGAGGCTTATTCTTGGCCAGAGGTGTAGCATCAATTCCTCTCAACGGAATAGGACACCGCAAAGGCTCCAAGAAAAATCCACAACGTTTAGCATAATCCAAATCCATCAGATTCAGGGCAGCGCCTGAATCCACAAACGCCATGACAGAATATGATGACAAAGAGCACATTAAGGTAATGGACAAAAGGAATTTGGACTGTACAGTACCAATAACGGCAGAGCTATCGAACCGCCTAGTGCGTTTAGGACAATTAGAAATAGCATGAGTAGAATCACCACAATAGAAACACAGTCTGTTCAGACGTCTGTGTTCGTGCCGTTCTACTTTAGTCATAGTCCTGTCGCACTGCATAGGCTCAGGCTTACTCTCAGACAATACCGCCAGATGGTGCACAGATTTACGCTCGCGCAAGCGACGACCGATCTGAATGGCCAAGGACATAGACTCATTCAAACCAGCAGGCATAGGAAATCCCACCATTACATCCTTAAGAGCTTCAGAGAGACCCTTTCTGAACAAAGCCGCTAGTGCAGATTCATTCCACAGAGTGAGTACTGACCATTTTCTAAATTTCTGACAATATACTTCTACATCATCCTGACCCTGGCATAAAGCCAGCAGATTTTTCTCAGCTTGATCCACTGAATTAGGCTCATCGTAAAGCAATCCCAGCGCCTGGAAAAATGCATCAACATTACTCAATGCAGAATCTCCTGGTGCAAGAGAAAACGCCCAGTCCTGTGGGTCGCCGCGCAAAAAAGAAATAATAATCAAAACCTGTTGAATAGGATTACCAGAAGAATGAGGTTTCAAGGCCAAAAATAGCTTACAATTATTTCTGAAGCTCAGGAACTTAGTTCTGTCACCAAAAAACAAATCAGGAATCGGAATTCTTGGTTCTAGCATCGATTTCTGATCAATAGTATCTTGAATCTTTTGTACATTTACAACGAGATTATCCATTGAGGAGCACAGAGCCTGAATATCCATGTCCACAGCTGTGTCCTGAAGCACTCTAATGTCTAGGGGAAAAAAAAGACTGAAGACAGAGCTAAGAAAAAAAAATGATGTCAGGATTTCTTTTTTCCCTCTATTGGAAATCATTGAATGGCTCCTTGTACTGTTATGGCTGGCAATCAGGCAACACAGCGTGCAGTAATCAGCGCACATACAGAGATCTGGCAATAACCCAAAACAATAGGACGAGCTCTGAGACGTGGAATCTCTGTAGACTGCAGTACCTGATCTATCCTCACACAACTGGAAGCAGCAGTGGATTGCGCCTATCAACTACCTATGCAACTCGGCACTGCCTGAGGAGCTGACTAGCCTGAAGATAGAAATACAAGCCTGACTTACCTCAGAGAAATACCCCAAAAGGAATAGGCAGCCCCCACATATAATGACTGTTAGCAAGATGAAAAGACAAACGTAGGAATGAAATAGATTCAGCAAAGTGAGGCCCGATATTCTAGACAGAGCGAGGATAGCAAAGAGAACTATGCAGTCTACAAAAAACCCTAAAACGAAAACCACGCAAAGGGGCAAAAAGACCCACCGTGCCGAACTAACAGCACGGCGGTGCACCCCTTTGCTTCTCAGAGCTTCCAGCAAAAGATAATAACAAGCTGGACAGAAAAAACAGAAAACAAACTAGAAGCACTTATCTAGCAGAGCAGCAAGCCCAAGGAAAGATGCAGTAGCTCAGATCCAACACTGGAACATTGACAAGGAGCAAGGAAGACAGACTCAGGTGGAGCTAAATAGCAAGGCAGCCAACGAGCTCACCAAAACACCTGAGGGAGGAAGCCCAGAGACTGCAATACCACTTGTGACCACAGAAGTGAACTCAGCCACAGAATTCACAACAGTCTCCTTCCCAGAATATTAACATCAGCCCCTAGCTGTCGGCTTTCCCTCAGCTGGTTATAAAACTTAGGGAGGACCCCATGTTATTCTTTATATTTCTTTATTTCTTTAAAAAATAAATACAAGTGCAGAAAAATAAACACGCAGAGCACTGATTAGAAATCACACTAAATCACACTGACATAAATGTCACACTGACCGCATACTGAAAGCATTCGGACAAACGAATATGGACAGCACACGGATGTCACATACGTACACACAGATGGCACATGGACATCACCATGGATCTCACCAGTACTAGTTTTTCCAGTGCATGAATCACCAGGATGTGTGAAGGAGGCCTGAGTTTCAATTAAATTTGATACAGCGCTAAATCAAGTAAATGTCTTCACCAAAAGATAAGAATTTGTAAAAGATAACAGGACACGACAAAATACAAAATATTTTAGAAGAATTACCGTAAATAGAATAAATAGAATTACCTTTTGCGCCTAGGAAAGTTTCACTGATCCCACCAAAGAACTGGAGTTTTCCAGTCCCAGATTTTAACAGGCATTTGGCACCTTAGTTAAGTATGAACTGGTTGACTCCAAGTTACATGGGTTCCTCTTAAGCAGGAACTGGCACGTCACCCATAGCAAAGGGAAACAAGAAAAAAGGACCATTTTTGCCTGTGTTCTTCAAGATATCTGTCAAATTTGATGTCTACTCTAAGGATATGGTGGCCTCCAAGAAATGTGCCATAAGGCAATGTACAGCATATCTTTATTATCATCATAAAATTATTAGCAAAACTGGGTGTAGTCATTCTACTAGGAATCATTGATCCTGAACACTGTAATTCAGTCTGAACTGAGGCACTAAAGAATGAGTTCACTGACGATAATTCTGGAAAATATGGAAGTAATAGTATAGTGTAGAGTACATTACGCTACTGTAGTGGATAGTATTGTATTGCCCCTTTAAGACACTATGCACTAGTAACTGTGATTTTTCTCTCCAAAGTGGTGTAGAAGCACAATCTCTTTAACGCCAACCTTATAGTCTATTTCTTTTCAGTTCTTGTCTCGCTACAGGGTTGGCTCTTTTCTTCGCCAGCAACTTTCCACTGCTCCTTGTGAACCACCCAGATCACACTTCCCAGGATAATGTAAAGCAATCTCCACGAAGTACCCTATGGGGCACACTTCTACTGACTGATTTGTCTATCCTCCACGAACAAATTTCAGGCTGTTCAGTACTCTTACTTTTAACTTTTACCTATTCACCTGTAGATATGGGGTTAATCTGCAGGTTAGTAGTGTTCTGGCACCATGCGGCACTGGCACTGAGAGCTTCACTGCCAAGAGAAAATTACATTTATTCTCCCCGGCAGATTTCCGGTTTCACCGCCACCGTGACTGAAACATGTTAATAGCATTATTTTACATGACAGGGTCACAGTTCTTGTATGGAGCCTGCTCCATATATTTCTTGCACTGATATGACATGAATGTACATTATATGTCCCCAATCATTTATATAACAGATGCAAAATAATGATCAAATCTTCAAGTGTGAATGAAGCCTTTGAATAGAAGTTATAAATCTTCAGATATAAATCTCCATCCAGAATCAAATCACACAATATGTCACAGCATTTCAACTATAATATATATTTAGATACATTAAATATTTTTGTAGTCAAAAACATCAAGTATGGTGCCGGAGTCAGATACAACGTATGAAAAATTGGTCCGATTCTCTCGGCCAAGAGTCGCACAAATGTTCTCCGAGTTGCACAAATGTTCTCCGTATGGTCATCCGTGTGTGATGCGTTTGCAATGCGATGATGCGATTTTCTCGCACCTATGCGTCCGTATGACATCTGTATGACATGCGCATGGCTTTACATTTCTCACTGTTTTTCCCCAAATTTAATGGCTCAATGGGCTGAAATGAGGAAAACGTGTGCGTATTTGTCACAAGCTAGATGAATGGTCCATGTGGTGTGCGATTTTTTTCTCGCACCCATAGACTTGCATTGGCGAGACTCGGCCGATATACGTGTAAAATAGCAGCACGCTGCGATTTCCCTCGCACGTAGAATACGCCCAAGAAAAAGTACAGTGATGTGAGCTGCCCCATAGATTAACACTGGTCCAAGTGCTATGCAATGTTTTCTCGCATAACACTCGTCCGTATTATACGCTAGTGTGACTCCGGCCTGAAAAGAAAGGGTGATGTGTTTGGTGCATTATGAGAATGAACCACAAGATGGCGCTCAACACATTGTTAAAAAATGTTCCTCTCTTGCTTTTTACTAAGTTTGTGTAAATGACTGTTTATTGCAATATTTGCTGAAACCTCACTTTTAGTGGTTCAATATGTCTCAAAAGAGGTTTAAAGAAACGTGCAGAAGCTGATTACAAATTTAACTATCAATAATAATAATTTAAAAAAAATCTAATTTGCAAAATCCATATGCCTCAATCAGTTTAATAATAATAATAATCTTTATTTTTATATAGCGCTAACATATTCCGCAGCGCTTTACATTTTGCACACATTATCATCGCTGTCCCCGATGGGGCTCACAATCTAAATTCCCTGTCAGTATGTCTTTGAAATGTGGGAGGAAACCGGAGAACCAGGAGGAAACCCAAGCAAACACGGGGAGAACATACAAACTCCTTGCAGATGTTGTCCTTGGTGGGGTTTGAACCCAGGACTCCAGCGCTGCAATGCTAACCACTGCGCCACCGTGCCGCCCTAATACTTATACTGGAAATCCATGCTCAAATTAGAAATAAATACAAAATGAGTCAATTATATTGTTATCCCAGGGAATAAAGCAGTCATAGAAAGGACTGTGTAGGGCTACCATCATGTCTATGAAAACTGGCTCCTCAGCAGGGTTGCACCAAAAACTACAGTGGGCCTAACAGTTGGAGCCAGACTCAAAGTTCGAGGAGCACTATATAGTATCCAGAGAAATACCGTTACACATTTCTCAAATAATTCTATAATGTTCAGATATGTAATACCAAATGCCAATAACAAATTAGAACATTTGGAGCACTTACAATTATTGTCACATTGCCAAAAACACTATGCCGTGCATAGCAATGTGCTTGTTCTAGTGCATTGTTATATCCATATTTTAATATATAGAAGCAGCACATCATTCTTGGATCAAATCACGTGCAGTTTAATTGCCCATGTGGCGACATTTTGGTCCAAAAAAATGTAGACCATTCTCAAGCAATACAAAAATGCCTTGTCCAGATCATTCAAAAAATCATGAAAAGCCTCCAGTTCCGGAATCGAACCTGTCCACAGGAGGAGGACATCATCTATGTATCTCCTCCAGCCAAGTACACGATTGAAGTCGTGGGACACATAGATTCTCCTCCATGGTTGTCATGACAAAGTTGGCATAGGCTGGTGCCATATTTGCACCATGGTCTTCCCTCTCATTTGCATAAAAAAACTCGTCGCCAAATAAAAAATAATTATTAGATAGAACTACTTCCAAAAGATCCAATAAAAATTTAATTGTAGTTGATGTATAATATGTTTTCAAAAATCTTTTGTGTATCGATGTAAGAACCAGTTTATTTTGGCATCTTATGACGTGGTATCTTTATGTACCTCAATTAACCATGATATGGGTCTTACATCTAATAATTATTTTCATTAAAGGGAACCTGTCACCCCGTTTTTTCAGTAGGAGATAAAAATACCGTTAAATAGGGCCTGAGCTGTGCTTTACAATAGGGTATTTTTTGTCCCCTGATTCCCTACCTATGCTGCCGAAATACCTTACAAAAGTGTCCTTTTTCGCTTGTCAATCAGGCTGGTCAGGTCAGATGGGCGTGGTCACAGCGCTGTTTCTCTCCCACATCTTGCTTATGTTCCCGTTGGTGGTGTAGTGCTTCTCGCATGCGCAAGTGCCGAATGCATTGCGCAGCTGTAGAAAAAGAGCACGCTCGCTGCTATTCAGCGGTTTCTCAGTGGGCGCGGCCATCTTCCTAAGGCCGCGCGTGCGCAGATGGAGTCTCCTGCTTCCCGGGGCTTCAGGAAAATGGCCGCGGGATGCCGCGCGTGCGCAGTTGGACATCGCGGCGGCCATTTTCCTGAAGCCGAGTTCGAATCTCCCTTACACCTCTCATTTTCTCCCTCACTCCTCTCATTCCCCCCTAACACCTGTCATTTCGACCTCACATCTGTCATTTTCCGATCACTCCACTATTTTCCCTCACTCCTCTTTCGACCTCACATCTGTCATTTTCCGATCACTCCACTATTTTCCCTCACTCCTCTCATTTTGCACTCACACCTTTTCATTTTCACCTCATTATATACATGTTTGTCATCTCCCTTATATATAGTATATACCTGTATGTCATCTCCTGTATATAGTATATACCTGTATGTCATCTCCCCTGTATATATAATATACCTGCTGTGTGTCATCTCCCCGTATATAGTATATAACTGTATGTCATCTCCTCCTATATATAGTATATACCTGTATGTCATCTCCTCATGTATATAGTATATACCTGTGTGTCATCTCCCCTGTATATAGTATATATCTGTGTGTCATCTCCTCCTGTATATAGTATATACCTGTATGTCATCTTCTATGTATAGCATATACCTGTATGTCATCTCCTACTGTATATAGTATATACCTGTAGGTCATCTGCTCCTGTATATAGTATATACCTTTGTGTCATCTCCTCCTGTATATAGTATGTACCTGTATGTCATCTCCTCTATGTAGTATATACCTGTGTGTCATCTCTCCTGTATATAGTATATATCTGTGTGTCATCTCCCCTGTATATAGTATATACCTGTGTGTCATCTCCTCCTGTATTAGACCTGGTTCACACGTTAATTGCTCAGTATTTTTACCTCAGTATTTGTAAGCTAAATTGGCAGCCTGATAAATCCTCAGCCAACAGGAAGCCCTCCCCCTGGCAGTATATATTAGCTCACACAGACACATAATAGACAGGCCATGTGACTGACAGCTGCTGTATTTCCTATATGGTACATTTGTTGCTCTTGTAGTTTGTCTGCTTATTAATCTAATTTTTATTTTTGAAGGATAATACCAGACTTGTGTGTGTTTTAGGGCGAATTTCGTTTGTCAAATTGTGTTTGTTGAGTTGCGTGTGGCGACATGCATGTAGTGATTTTTGTGAGATGAGTTTTGTGTGGCAACATGCGCGTAGCAACTTTTGTGTGTCGAGTTGCATGTGACAGGTTAGTGTAGCAAGTTGTGTGCAGCAAGTTTTGCGCATGGCGAGTTTTGCGCATGGCGAGTTTTATGTGTGGTGCCTTTTGAGTATGTGCAAGTTGTGTGTGAGGCAACTTTTGCATGTGCTGCAACTTTTGTGCATGTGGCAATTTTTCCGCATGTGCAAGTTTTGCGTGTGGCGAGTTTTCCATGAGGTGAGTTTTGCACTTGTGGCGAGTTTTGCGTGAGCCTAGTTTTTGCATGTGGCGAGTTTTGCGCATGGCGAGTTTTGAGCGGCGACTTTTGTGTTTCGACTTTTATGTGGCGAGGTTGGTGTATGTGTGGTGAAATGTGTGCTGAGGGTGGTATATGTGTTCAAGCACGTGGTAGAGTGTGGCACATTTTGTGTGTGTTCATATCCCCGTGTGTGGTGAGTATCCCATGTCGGGGCCCCACCTTAGCAACTGTACGGTATATACTCTTTGGCGCCATCGCTCTCATTCTTTAAGTCCCCCTTGTTCACATCTGGCAGCTGTCAATTTGCCTCCAACACTTTTTCTTTCACTTTTCCCCATTATGTAGATAGGGGCAAAATTGTTTGGTGAATTGGAACACGCGGGGTTAAAATTTCGCCTCACAACATAGCCTATGACACTCTCGGGGTCCAGACGTGTGACTGTGCAAAATTTTGTGGCTGTAGCTGCGACGCCTCCAACACTTTTCCTTTCACTTTTTTCCCCATTATGTAGATAGGGGCAAAATTGTTTGGTGAATTGGAACGCGCGGGGTTAAAATTTCACCTCACAACATAGCCTATGACGCTCTCGGGGTCCAGACGTGTGACTGTGCAAAATTTTGTGGCTGTAGCTGCGACGGTGCAGATGCCAATCCCGGACATACATACATACATACACACACACACACATTCAGCTTTATATATTAGATATGATTGATGTTTCTTTATGTATTGCACCCTTTAATCTGTCCATGCGGAGAGATTAATCTGACACATTAGTTTGCACATTTTTGTCTGAATTTGTGTTGTGACTGTGGACATATTTGATAGTTCTAACAATGTAGACTCAGAAAAAGCACTGACAGACTATTGCGTATCGCCTTATCAGAACTGTCATTCCATAAGGAGTGCTCCCCAAACAACTAGAAATACGGAGACCATAGAGCAGTGAGGTGCTCAAGAGACAGTTTGAAAAATGCCCTCTTAATGACAGGTGACATACATTTTCATCACAGGTTGCATGACAGTAGTATTTATTTATTTATTTTACTCACTTATAGAGCGCCATTAATTCCACAGTGCTTTACATACATTATGTATACTGCAATATGCAGAATGAGTGATCACAGGCTCAAATTCCCTCAAGAAAGCTAAAAAATAAAGGAAAATTTTAAAAACTTTGTTTTAGACATATGAAAAAAATGTAAAAAATAAAAATAACTGGCATCATCCTATTCATAAAAGTTCTATCTATCAAAGTATAAAATTCTTTAAAAAGTACTGTCAGCACAAAATGACTGTTGAAACCAAGTACAGATGCTCAGTGCACCCTTGTCGTGGCCAAATATTTCGGTGCACCTTCCCATCTACTTGTTTTCTATCTATCGGCTCCTGCCTCCTTCTACTGTATTTTGATTGAGAGCCCTGGATTCATGGAGCAAGAGAAGGGTGGAGAAATTGCAGATGGAAAACAAGCTAGTGGGAAGGTGCACGTGCACTTAAATGTTTTACCACACCTCGGTGCACCAAGCACCTGTACTTATTTTAAACAGTCATTCTGTGTTGAGAGAGTCCCGTTAATTGCACCTTCCCACCTACTTGTTTTACATTTATCTCCACCCTTTTCTGGTTCAATAATGCCAGATGGAGACAGAGGGAAAACAAGCGGGTGGGAAGGTGCACATAAATGTTTGGTCATGCCAAGGGTGCAACAAGTGCCAGTACATGGTTTGAACAGTCATTCTGTTCTGGAATATTCTCTTTAAACAGGATCAGCCATACGCACTATAGCCTTGCAGCGCTGGGGTCCTGGGTTCAAATCCAACCAAGGACAACACCTGCAAGGAGCTTGCGTGGGTTTCCTCTGGGTTCTCCAGTTACCTCCCAGACTAAAAAGACATAATAATAGGGAATGAGGTCACTCTGGAATTAAAGGCACTATATAAGTGATTAAAATAGACAAGTGCCAAAAGCAAAATAAAAAAATAAATGACTATAATTGCAGCAATGCTTCCCAAAAAATGCCAAAAAAAAATCAAAATGTAGTCAACACCCCACAATTTAGAATGAATTGTCGGGTTAAAAAAAGAAAAAAAAATGGTGTCATTCAAAACCACAACTTGTCCCACAAAAAACAAACTCTCATATGGCTATGTTAATGGGGAAAAAAGTTAAGGAAACTGCAACATGAAAAATCGTCAAGTCTTGAAAAGGTTAATCATAAAGGCAAACAAAAAAGGTAGTATTATAATTTGAGTTTATGGTCCCCTTCCCTCTACAGCAGGAATGCTGCTGCCCTCTGCTGGCTTCCTATTTAAATTCACTAATAACAGTTTACAATGTGCCTATTCAAGAATACCCACGTTCTGCGATAAATGCTAGAAGTGCCAGCCAATTCACCCATATTAAAGCCAACCGTCACTTTGGAAGAGTCAGATGTAGTTAAGTCCACACTGCTTTGATCAGCTGAAAAAGTATTGACTCTCCAAACCTCAGCCTAAATTCAGACACTTTGGGCAGCAGCAGGTTAGAGCTCGTTCAGATGGGCGTATTACACCACGTCCGTGTGCTGTCTGTATGCAAATTGGGTGGCATCTGAACATCATAAGGAACAATACATGTCATGGTTGCAGCTCACAAGACCAAAAATCGCGGAATCTATTTTAAGTCAATAGATGCAGAAAAACGGATCACATATGCCTTATTATGATAATAAGCAACAATGCACTTTGATGACTGTGTACTATGTACTGCACTTTATGAAATGTACAATATGATTGGCTGTAATTAAGGATTGTTAAGAGACCTATAAATATGCACTCTGTGGAAACACCCACTGCTTGAGAAAGGTTCAATCAGAGCCGAAACGTCGCCCAGACTTTTTTCACCAAGGATATGGAGTGCTGCCCTCTTTTGGAACTTGTGTATATATATATATATATATATATATATATATATACTAGATGGTAGCCCGATTCTAACGCATCGGGTATTCTAGAATATGTATGCGTAGTGTATAGCACAGCCCACGTAGTATATTGCACAGCCCACACAGTACATTGCGCAGCCCATGCAGTACTTTGCGCAGCCCACGCAGTTCATTGCGCAGCCCACGCAGTACATTGCGCAGCCCACATAGTACATTGCGCAGCCCACGTAGTATATTGCGCAGCCCACGTAGTACATTGCGCAGCCCACTTAGTACATTGCGCAGCCAACGTAGTACATTGCGCAGCCCACGTAGTACATTGCGCAGCCCACGTAGTACATTGCGCAGCCCACGTAGTACATTGCCCAGCCCACATAGTATATTGCGCAGCCCACGTAGTATATTGCGCAGCCCACATTGTATATTGCACAGCCCACATTGTATATTGCGCAGCCCACGTAGTATATTGCGCAGCCCACGTAGTATATTGCCCAGCCCACATTGTATGTGGCGCAGCCCACATAGTATATTGCGCAACCCATGTTGTATATTGCGCAGCCCATGTAGTATATTGCACAGCCCACATTGTATGTGGCGCAGCCCACATAGTATATTGCGCAGCCCATGGTGTATATTGCGCAGCCCATGTAGTATATTGTGCAGCCCACGTTGTATATTGCGCAGCCCATGTAGTATATTGCCCAGCCCACGTAGTATATTGCCCAGCCCACGTAGTATATTGCGCAGCCCACGTTATATATTGCGCAGCCCACATTGTATATTGCGCAGCCCATGGTGTATATTGCGCAGCCCATGTAGTATATTGCGCAGCCCACGTTGTATATTGCGCAGCCCATGTAGTATATTGCCCAGCCCACGTAGTATATTGCCCAGCCCACGTAGTATATTGCGCAGCCAACGTTATATATTGCGCAGCCCACATTGTATATTGCGCAGCCCACATTGTATATTGCGTAGCCCACGTTGTATATTGCCCAGCCCGTGTTGTATATTGCACAGCCCACGTTGTATATTGGGCAGCCCTCGTAGTATATTGCACAGCCCATGTAGTATATTGCCCAGCCCACTTTGTGTATTGCGCAGCCCACGTTGTATATTGCGCAGCCCACATTGTATATTGCCCAGCCCATGTAGTATATTGCCCAGCCCACGTATTATATTGCGCAGCCCACGTTGTATATTGCGCAGCCCACGTTGTATATTGCTCATCACACGTAGTATATTGCCAAGCCCACATAATATATTGCACAGCCCACGCAGTCTATAGCAATGTGGGCACCATATCCCTGTTAAAAAAAAGAATTAAAATAAAAAATAGTTATATACTCACCCTCCGTTGGCCCCCGGATCGAATCGGTTACCGACGCTTCTCACACGCTCCGGTCTGAAGAGTGCATTGCGGTCTTGCGAGATGATGACGTAGCAGTCTCGCGAGACCGCACATCATCATCTCGCGAGACTGCAATGCATGGAGCGGTCACCAGGGCGTCGCGAGGAGCGGGAAAGGCCGGTTCCTGATCCGGGGGGCCACTGGAGGGTGAGTATATAACTATTTTTAATTTTTTTTATGATTTTTAACATTAGATCTTTTTACTATTCATGCTGCTTAGGCAGCATGAATAGTAAAAAGTTGATCACACAGGGTTAATAGCAGCGTTAACCGAGTGCGTTACACCGCGGTCAACGCTGCCATTAACCCTGTGTGAGCGCTGACCGGAGGGGAGTATGCGGGCGCTGGGCATTGACTGCGGGGAGGAAGGAGCAGCCATTTTCTTCCAGACTGTGCCCGTTGCTGATTGGTCGTGGCTGTTTTGCCGCGACCAATCAGCGACTTGGATTTCCATGACAGACAGAGGCCGCGACCAATGAATATTCGTGACAGACAGACAGACAGAAAGACAGACAGAAAGACAGACAGACAGACGGAAGTGACCCTTAGACAGTTATATAGTAGATATATATATATATATATATATATACACACAGTAAAGATACTAGTGCATTGATGGGTATGCATTGTTGAAAAATATTGATGATATATATACAGTTTTGCTCAAAAGTTTACATACCCTGGCAGAATTTTTGCTTTCTTGGCCTTTTTTCAGGGAATATGAATGATAAAACCAAAACTTCTGCAATGGAATCAATATCATTGAGCCACTCTAGGGAGAACTCAAATGCACAGTTCATGTTAGACAGCCCAGGAATTTACAGGAACTCAAGGCTTTTTGCCAAGATGATAAAGAACCTCATCCACAACTACCACAAAAGACTTCAAGCTGTCATTGATGTTAGAGGGGGCAATACAATATTAAGAAATGGGGTATGTAAACTTTTGATCAGGGACATTAGGATGTTTTAGGTTGTCATTATGATTTGAAAAGAGAAAACACAGTAGTTTAACAATAAATATCTTTACCCAACCACTAACCATGAGTGGAGAAAAAGTTTTGGTGTTATCATTCATATTCTCTGAAAAAAGGCCAAGAAAGCAAATATTCTGCCGGGGTATGGAAACTTTTGAGCACAACTGTATATTTATTGTTATTATTATTATTTATTGTTATAGGGCCATTTATTCCATGGCGCCTAGATAGATCATATATAGCTTAAACAATTGTGTACTTAGCTTAATGGCATGTGCAGCGGCCCAGAGACCTGGTCGTAGCAGCAGCGTTGCTCTGCCACTAAGGGGAGTGATGGTACGTCTGATGGCACTAAAGGAGTTCTTCTGACCAGGTATCACCAGCACACATTACACTACACACTCCGGCCACTAGGGGGAGCAAAAGGTTTTATTTATTAGGCCACTCCTCACACTGGTAAAACTAGGGGTCGGATAGGAAGTTAGTCAGAAGCTGACTGGGTTGGATTCAGGCAACATCCCGTGGCAGGGGGTGTTGCAGGGAGAAGATTCAGGGGGGTCCCTGTCAGGCGTGGGAACCTGGCAGGTACCTAGCGACAAGAACAGAACGTTACGGAACCGTGCCTGCACTAACCGCGGCGGGAACCTAAGAAAGAGACACGAAGCGAAGGATATTGTGGACAGTGAGAAACGAGATCAAGCACAAAGGAGAGCCAGTAGGAGTCGTGCCCGGAGAACGGCAACATCCTACTGAGGCACGTAGCCGGTGCCCGGAACACCGAGGAAGTGACTGACTTTATGCCTTACTTCAAATACCGCAGGACAGTTAATTATAGGTTGGCTGTCTACCTTACATCACCTAAGCAGACATAGGGGGAAACGCGTGGAGAGGAACGTCTCTATGGTCCCGGAAGAGCTCCGAGCCTACCCGTCAAACGGGTGCGTCCTAACCACAACATACTGGGGGACGGAGAACTAGAAAGAACTGGAACGAATTAGAACGAACAAGAATAGAAGTTGTGAGGACTATCCCGAATGCTCAGCAGGGAAGCACTACAACACACAGGCGCTAGTGGTAGGCAACGATTTCCACCTGCAAAGGGAACTCTGGATGTGCCTTCGGACCGGCCGGTCTCAGACAGCCCTGTTAACTGTGCTCTGGATTGCGGATCCTGAAGTCTTCAGTAAAGAGGTAAAGAGACTGCAACCCTGTGTCCTCGTTATTGTCTGCACCTCACACCATCACCATCCACCTTACTGGGAAGCCCTGGGGACATACTTCACCTGTGGGAAGGTATACCATCTAGCTGCCATCACATCACCCCAGTGGACCCCAAGCAGCGTCGGTCACCCTGACCGAACACCACAGGTGGCGTCACAAAACCCTTGACAGACTCGTATCACCTTTCATTGGGCGCCCCTTAGCAGGGTCACGGACCAGGTCCAGCCACCGTGACATCCCCAGAACTGAGCCAGCAGAGGATCGGTACCGAGTAACCTGCGGCCCTGCGTCTGGGGGCGCTCCAACTTGGCGTCAAGAACAGGATCTACTTAAGCCTGAGAAGCAAGTCATGTGTGCCTTGGAACTGTGATTAAATTGTGCTTGAACCGTGATTCATTGCAAAGACTCTGTATTGCTGATTGCCGCAAGATTCCCGCCAAAACCGCCGTCATTGCTGCGCCACGAGGAGCGCCGGAGAAGAAGGAGGGCGTGTCATGGGAGGAGATTGCGAAAGCGGCGCTAAAAAGTAGCGACCGCCCCCTTCGACTACGGCTGCAGGATGACGAGCTCAGGAATGCAGGAGCTCAAACCCCAGAAAATGGCAGAGCCTCGTGTGTGTGCCACCGTAGATCAAGGAGCGGAGATGACGACCAGCGAGTGCCTGAGCGACGACGAAGTGACCCAGGATCACTGCCACCCAGCGGAACCGAACCAGGGCTTGCCGCCACAGGGGGATCCGGACTTCTTGGAGCTGCCGGAGGAGGCATCGAACCACCCAACTCCAGACATGGGGTCGGCGACGGCGAGGAAATGGAAGTCGGAGCTGTGCTGGAAGATCACGCAAGGAGAACCGTGGTCAGAGCCGCAGCAGACTCCAGCGTCCTCGTCAGCGGGGCCAACCGACATCGGTGGAACCACATCAGACGCAGGTACCAAAAGTGACCCTGCCCCACCGACCGATCCAGCTCCAGTGACCGCTCCCCGTCCCATTCATGACTGGTCTCCCGCTACCGAGATTGTGGTGGCGGCCCTCTATGCTATGAAGGGAATACTGCCCCTGCTACCGACACCTCTGGGTAAACCGATAGACGTGAGTCCCAGGGGGGTGGTCTTCGAATGGGATGCCCCCCGGTTCCAACCAGACAGGTCCCGACAAGAGGGCTCTTACGTCATCAGGCTCACCTGGGAGCAGTATAGATGAAGCTTGATTTCACAATGGAAAGACCAAGAACGAACGGAACAGGCTGTCCGACCAGAGGCACGGGTGCCCCTCGTCAATTGCTGCCCTGAGAGTTTGGTGAAACAGGGGATAGTGCTGGCCTTCCACCTGGGAAGGGGTTGTGGCTTTATACTGGAGCCAGGACTGTTGACTGAGGCCTTTGTGACTAGCTGTAACGTAGAACCCCAGTCCCGCAGTGTACCTCCAATCCAAAACTTGTACAGAGGGGATCATGTGACCTACACCTGTCACTGGAGTGAGCGAGGGTGGTATGCTAAGAGAGTCAAATGCTGCGCACTTGTGGTCGCGCCAGCTACGATCGTGACTGAAACTGATGGCGGCACTCCACTGACCCCTGACCCCACAGGACCCAGCACTACTACCCCGGCGTGTGGTGCCCTGCTTGCGGAGTCTGCTACCGGCACCACCGTTCGTACCCAGACCACTGCTGATTTGATGAAGACAGTGTTGGACTATGACATAGAGCCAGACCTTCCCCGGGCGGGAAGTGGTCACCACCGGCTGATGTCCTGTCACTTGCTATAGAGATAAACCTCGGAAACCTGAAACTGTAAATAGTTAACTAACTGCCAATTGCTCTTTTTCTACTTGAACCCGTAGGGGTTAGAGAGTCCTCCTGAGAACCATAGGAAGATGGTTGGTTGCTGATAGAAAGACAATGACAGTAGG
Organism: Ranitomeya imitator; assembly: GCF_032444005.1. NCBI lineage: Eukaryota > Metazoa > Chordata > Amphibia > Anura > Dendrobatidae > Ranitomeya > Ranitomeya imitator. The sequence goes on from NC_091287.1 coordinate 312,761,735, forward strand.
CCCAGCCAAGGAGCTAGGCGGTCCTGCATTGGTGAACTTAGAAAATAAAGAAAAAGTTGAGTTTGTATTAAAGTACTTTATAGTAAGCCTTTAGTGGGTTCAGCCTAAACACCCTTAAAGGAGAAGTTAAATTATTGTTCAGAATTTGCACTTAGTAGAATACCTGGCAGGGTACTAGAAGTTATTTATAGTCAGAATGTTATTTAAAATATTTAACCTTGTTTTCGTTTGTAACGTTCAAGTGTCCTCACCTCCCATAAAGGGAAGCATTGTTATATTTACTTGTTTCAAGCATTCCAAAATTTTGTATGTCTTTTGCTAACATGTATTGTTGTTCTTCTTCCCAGTCCAGGAGTACTGGATTTAACCAGTGGGGAGTGCAGCGCCACAGAGACCTGGTCGTTGCAGTAACGTTGCTCTGCCACTAAGGGGAGTGATTGTAGGTCTGATGGCACTAAAGGAGTTCTTCTGACCAGGTATCACCAGCACACATTACACTTCACACTCCGGCCACTAGGGGGAGCAAAAGGTTTTATTTATTAGGCCACTCCTCACACTGGTAAAACTAGGGGTCGGATAGGAAGTTAGTCAGAAGCTGACTGGGTTGCATTCAGGCAACATCCCGTGGCAGGGGGTGTTGCAGGGAGAAGATTCAGGGGGGGTCCCTGTCAATAGTGGGAACCTGGCAGGTACCTAGCGACAAGAACAGAACGTTACGGAACCGCGCCTGCACTACCCGCGGCGGTATCCTATGAAAGAGACACGAAGCGAAGGATATTGTGGACAGTGAGAAACGAGATCAAGCACAAAGGAGAGCCAGTAGGAGTCGTGCTCGGAGAACGGCAACATCCTATTGAGGCGCGTAGCCGGTGCCCAGAACACCGAGAAAGTGACTGACCTTATGCCTTACTTCAAATACCGCAGGACAGTTAATTATAGGTTGGCTGTCTACCTTACATCACCTAAGCAGACATAGGGGGCAACGCGTGGAGAGGGGCGTCACTAGGGTCCCGGAAGAGCTCCGAGCCTACCCGTCAAACGGGTGCATCCTAGCCATAACATACTGGGGGACGGAGAACTAGAAAGAACTGGAACGAATTAGAACGAACGAGAATAGAAGTTGTGAGGACTATCCCGAATGCTCAGCAGGGAAGCACTACAACACACAGGCGCTAGTGGTAGGCAACGATTTCCACCTGCAAAGGGAACTCTAGATGTGCCTTCGGACTGGCCGGTCTCAGACAGCCCTGTTAACTGTGCTCTGGATTGCGGATCCTGAAGTCTTCAGTAAAGAGGTAAAGAGACTGCAACCATGTCTCCTCGTTATTGTCTGCACCTCACACCATCACCATCCACCTTACTGGGAAGCCCTGGGGACATACTTCACCTGTGGGAAGGTATACCATCTAGCTGCCATCACATCACCCCAGTGGACCCCAAGCAGCATCGGTCACCCTGACCAAACACCACAGGTGGCGTCACAAACCCTTAACAGACTCGTATCACCTTTCATTGGGCGCCCCTTAGCAGGGTCACTGACCAGGTTCAGCCACCGTGACATCCCCAGAACTGAGCCAGCAGAGGACCGATACCGAGAAACCCGTGGCCCTGCATCTGAGGGCGCACCACATCTTCTTCCGATGCCTTTCCCCCTCTTTTGGTCATTCAGGGATTCATCAGAGAATTCCTTCAATCAGGACAAGAAATGGAGACCATAACCGTACTGCAATGAGGATAACAACTTATAGGCACAAGAAATATGTCTCCAAATAGCACCCTATATACAGTATGAGCCCCACATAGCCTCGTACATACAGTATGAGCTCCCAAATAGCCCCGTACATACAATATGAGCCCCACATATCCCAATACATACAGTATGACCGCCCACACACAGCCCCCTACATACAGTATGAATCCACACATTTCTCCCTACATACAATGAGTCCACGCACAGCCTCTACATACAGTATGAGCCCCATATAACTCCCTATATACAGTAGAAATACCCTGGTTTAGGGAAAGAGGGGAAAAAAAGAGACAAGTGCGGCGCTTCCTCTGAGCGTAATACGTTTTTACCAACAAGTTAAAAACATTTCTTTTATTTGTCGTTATGCTCACCTTCTATCGGTAAGAAATGCACGTTGAGATTCTCAAGGAATCAATTCTTTAGGCAACTCTTCTCCGTATGTTGTATAATCCAATAAGGTGTGCAGCTCACTTTGGAGAACTATGTGTTGATCCTGCTTCAGATCCACATAGGTGGCGATTTCAAAGGGAAAAAAACTCCAAGTAAATGTGGCGCTAAGCACCTACGGATTTTTTGAATGCATCCACTTCAAGTGAAAAATGTTAATAAAAATTCATTTATTATCTCAAAATAAAAAAAATAAAATATATTTGTAAAATATTTTTAAAAAACAGTACAACGCGTTTCGGCTGCTATTTTTACAGTGCAGCCTTCATCAGGTAGCAAAAAAACAAAAAAAACACAGTAGAAGCATCACATAGGTCCCTATACACAGTATGAACCCCCATATAGCCTCCTATATACAGTATGAGCCACTACATAGTCTCCTACATACAGTTTGAGCCCCTATATAGCCTCCTATATACAGTCTCGCAGCATGGGCTCAGTCTCGCAGCATGGGTGCTGTGGGGCAACAGGCCGTCTGCCCTGCTGGTACATGGCCGCTGTGGCGGTGGTCGCTGCGCGGCTCCGCTCCGTTAGGGCGGTAGGACCCACTACGAGGTTTGCCATGAAGTGGCAGTGGGCTTCATACAGTCTGATCAGAATGTTAAACTGAAAACCTCATGTTCAGTATATAATTTTTTGCCTGGCGGCTTTAGATCAACATATGATTTTGGGATGTGCGGTTAATGCTCTTCTTTTTCTTTTTGTACAAAGCATATTAATAAAAATACATACATACATACTCACCCAACTGCCGTTCCCCTGGTGCTTTGCTCTGGTCCCTGAGGTTCCACTTCTACTGGCCAGCACATACATGCTTGCGCCATGACATCATCGCTCCTGCACCAGCTGATGACGTCATTGCGCTTGCACATCACAGCAGAGGCGACAGGCTCTCCCTTGAAGCTGCACTGCCATTTTGTATCGTCAGCAGCGCCAGGAAAGCTATATGTGCTCCGGACAATCTTGTGATGGGTCCACCAGAGCCTCAGGCCCCAGGCAATAGCCCATATTGCCCTCATTATAATCTGACATTGGTGTCAACCACTATGTGAGCCATATATCAGGACTTTTATTTAAGGGGGAGGTGGGAGAGGTTCCCTGTTCCTCATCTGTCTTGGGTACTAAAATGCATGTCTTGACGCTGGAAGGTATTATTCTGCAAAAGGTGAATTTTTGCATTTATTAGAGTGGAGGGTGAGTAATTATACTACAAGGGGGGTTGATAATTGCAACTGGTAAATGTGATTGTTCTGTGGAGCGGGGCTCATTTTACTTCAAGAAGCATATGTGATTGGGGGCATTATATTGCTAGCAATGTATATACAGTATGTATGCTCCAATAAGGGGGGTGATTTACTGTTCTATAAGTGATCTACGTAAACAGTGGCATAACAACTGTGGTCGCAGAGCTCGCGACTGCAATTGTTCCCGTGCAGATGTGGGGCCAGCTGACGACAGTGCAAACTTCAACTGGATGTGCTTCCTCGGATGCACGTTCAGCTGAAGTGTATTACCGCACAGAGATTCGTCAGGTCAGTGCGCAGCAATATACGTTGCCGGCCAATCAGGCATGCACATGACTGAGGGACCATGGCAGTAACGTCATACGCTTCCTGCTTGCACCCTGAAGTTAACTGCAGGCTTCAGAAAAGGACACCACTCGGCAAGGGGTCGGATGGGAGGTGAGTATAATTGTTTATTTTTTTCATGCATTAAAGAACAGCTGCAGAACAGGGGATATGTACCAAGATGAGGGATATATATATATACCAGGATAAGCAACATATATACCAGGGATGGGGAGCATACATACTAGGATGGAGACTATATACCAGGATAAGGCCCAGGATAAAATAAATATAAACCAGTATGGGGTCCAGGATAAGCAACATATATACCAGGATGGGAAATCAATATACCAGGATGGAGCCAGGATGGTAACACATATACAATTGTGAAGGACAAATACATACACCAGAATGGGACCAGGATCAGGGACATAAATATACCAGAATGGGGGGTCCAAATCTTGCACAGGGACAAATCGGACTCTAGTTTTGCCACTGTATGTAAATATACTATAAGAAGTGATAATAGTGCAAGGGTGATTATATAACAGGGGGTATTTATAGTGCAGTAGGGGACTGTATGTGATTATGCTGCTAATCGCTAAATTGAATATCTGGAATCGTATATCATGCAATCTCAACATTAAAGCACCACCAGTCACTTTTAGTAGCAGTTGCAAACATACTAAAGATGGACTGCTCGTGGGCCACTGTTATGTGCTTGCTCCCAGGCTAAAATTTGCCAGTCAGCCCCTAGCTATAATGGGAAAATAGGTATTTGATACACTGTCGAATGTACAAGCTTTCCCACCTACGAAGAATGTAGAGGTCTGTAATTTTTATCGTAGGCAGGGCCGGCATTAAGAGCAACCAGACCAGGCAGCTGCCTAGGGCCCCACTTCTCCACTATGGGGCCCGTGAGTAAGAGGAGCCTGGTACCACCCTCCCCATCGCTCATTCAACTTATCAGCATCATAGACGCCAATACAGTTGAAAGCAGTGATTGAGGAGAGAGTGTCAGATGACGCTCCCTCTCCCATCACTCCCCTTCTGCCTGTGACTCAGCAGGCGCGTGATGACGTCACTTCATCATGCACCACACTGTGGCAGTGGAGCCATTGAGATTGGGACAGGGGTGGGAGTATTGTGTGTGTGTGTGTGTATGTGTGTGTGTGAATGTATGCATTATACTGTGTGTGTGTCTGCACTATACTGTGTTGGGGTCTGCATTATACTTTGTGTTGGGGGAGCTGCACTGTACTGTGTGTTGGGGGAGCTGCACTGTACTGTGTATTGGGGGAGCTGCACGGCACTATGTGTTAGGGGGAGCTGCACTATACTGTGTGTTGGGGGAGCTGCACTTTACTGTGTGTTGGGAGAGCTGCACTGAACTGTGTGTTGGGGAGCTGCAATGTACTGTGTGTTGGGGGAGCAGAACTGTACTGTGTGCTGGGAGGAGCTGTACTGTACTGTGTATTGGGGAAGCTGCATTGTACTGTGTGTTGGGATGAGCTGCACTATACTGTGTGTTGAGGAGCTGCATTACACTGTGTGTTGGGGGAGCAGCACTGTACTGTGTGTTGGGGGAGCTGCACTATATTGTGTGATGGGGAGCTGCACTATACTGAGTGATGGGGGAGCTGCACTGTACTGTGTGGTGTGTGGAGCTGCACTATACTGTGTGTTGGAGTGTCTGCACTGTACTGTGTATTGGGGAGTTGCACTATTGATCCAGGGAACTAGTCTGATTGCCGTATGTGGTGTCGGGAAGAAATTTTTTCCCCAATGTGGAGCTTACTCTTTGCCACATGGCTTTTTTTTGCCTTCCTCTGGATCAACATGTTAGGGCATGTTAGGTTAGGCTACGGGTTGAACTAGATGGACTTATAGTCTTCCTTCAACCTTAATAAATATGTAACTATGTAACTATATTCTGTGTGTTGGAGGGAGCTACACTTTACTGTGTGTTAGGGAGATGCACTATACTGTATGTTGGGGAAGTTGTACTATACTATGTGTTGGGGGAGCTGCACTATGCTGTGTATGTGGGGCTGCATTATACTGTGTGTTTGGGGGCTGCCTTATACTGCATGTGTGTTGGGGGCTGCATTATAATGCATTTGTGTGGGGAGGGGCTGCATTATACTGCTTGTGTGCGTAGGGATGGGCTGCATTATACTATGTGTGTGGCTGCAGTATACTCTATGAAGGACCATGGGGAGTGTGTAAGGAGGTGGCGGGGACCCTCGCGTGCCTTCTCTCTCCTGAACACTGAACACATGTGTCACATGCGGCACCCTGATGTTTTATTAATGCTAATGTAATGTGCGGTTTATTAATGTGTAGAATTTAGCATAGAGTAACGGCGGTGTTAGAATACAGGGGGGCATATTAGAGAACAGATTGGAGAGTAGGTTGCATACAAGCAGCATAGGTGTTAAGCAAATGCGTGAGCAGAGCAGCACAGAGCGGAGAGGTATAGAACAGACACTTCCTGATTAGAGGGAGAAGCCTCAGCAGTCTTGCCCAGGTCAAGATGTACCAGTGAGAGTGAACAGTTGGACAGTCGTGGGGATAGAGCTGCTATGGCAGGAAGGGACCCCAGGCTGGAGATTGTTCAGGCGGGTATCAGCTAGGAAGGACCGACCCAAAGAGGATCTGGGGTCTACGACCGGGATAGGAGTCACTGGCATTCCTGGCACCTTTCCCAATTGGAACCGGCCAAGGGGACAGTAGAGAGCTGGTGACAAGAAGAGCATGGGCAGCACAGAGTTTCTCTAGATGTACAGCAGCGAATACCGGGAGGAAGGAGAGAGAGACTACAGAAAGAATAGAGTCTGCCTGGAAGACAGGGAAAGTGCAGAATATGTGGCTCTGTGTGAATTGTGCTGCCCATGTGATGAATATACTGCGGTCTATAAAGTTAAGCTGTTGGAAAAAGTCCCCGTCTCTGAAGTGATTTGTGGAGCTCATGAATGCAGAGCCGACATGACAGCAGCCGAGAGGCCTCTGACAATAACCGTGAATGTGTTGCTGCACATGCTGTATATGTAGCACAGAGGACTTTACATTTCATCTGTGGTGCACCAGGGTGTGAGAACCGTACAACCCGTTGCCACGACTACCACCCTGGGCGCTTTACTAGTGAACTGTACTATATGTACTATATGGGACCTGCGTTATACTGTATCGAGGACTATCTGTCTCCATCATTCTTCCTCAGTCGATGTAAAGAAACTCGAGAACAAGCGTCAAATGACTTTATTATTGTTGATCATGCTCGATTATTGTCCTGAACTCTGCACCTGTAAATACAACCAAAATATTTGTGAGATGTGGAATATGTGTGCATTTGGGGACCCACTTTTGCCCAGGGCCCCACTTTCCCTAAAATCGGCCCTGTTTATAGGTACTGTTCAACTGTGAAAGACAGAACCTAAAAATAAGAAACAGAAAATCACATAAAATAATTAAATAACATTTTATTGCAAGAAATAAGTATTTGATCACATACCAATCAGCAAGAATTCCGGATCTCACAGACCTGTTAGGTTTTCTTTAAGAAGCCCTCCTACTCATTACCTGTATTAATTGCAGCTGTTTAAACTTATAACATGTATAAAAGACACCGGTCCACACACTCAATCAATCACACTCTAGCCTCTCCACCATGGCCAAAACCAAAGAACGGTCTAAGCATACCAGAGACCAAATTTTAGACACAAGGCTAGGATGGGTTACAGGACAATAGGCAAGCAGCTTGGTAAGAAGGCAACAACTGTTGGCACAATTATTATAAAATGGAAGAAACATGAGATGACTTTTAATCTTTCTCGGTCTAGGGCTCCATGCAAGGTCTTGCCTCGTGGGGTAAGAATGATTCAGAGAAAGGTCAGGAATTGGTCCAGAACTACATACATGGTAGGACCTGAACAATGACCTGAAGAGAGCTGGGACCACAGTATCAAACATTACTATTAGTAACACACTAAACCATCATGGATTAAAATCCTGCAGGGCTGACTATCGCAGCTGACATCCAGCACTATGTGCCAGGAGCTGTCACGGACCGCTCCTGGCACAATAACCCCCAGCACACTGCCATCAGAGATGATCGCAGTGTTCCGGCGATATAGGGAAGTATCGCGCAGGGAGGGGGCTCCCTGCGTGCTTCCCTGAGACCCACGGAGAAACGCGATGTGATCGCGTTGCTTTGAGGGTCTCCTACCTCCTCCTCCCTGCAGGCCCCGGATCCAATATGGCCACGGGGCTGCTTCCGGGTCCTGCAGGGTGGCGGCTTGCAAGCATCTGCTCAGAGAAGGCGCTTGCAAGCGTCCCTGCAGTGCCTGTTAGATCGCTGATCTGACACAGTGCTCTGCAAAGTGTCCGATCAGCGATCTGACCCTATAACATGATGCCCCCCACCCCCCGGGGCAATATTATAAAGTTAAAAAAAAATATTCACATATGTAAAAAATAAAATAAAAAATTCCTAAATAAGGAAAAAAAATATTGTTCCCTTAAATACATTTCTTTATCTAAAAAAACACAAAAAAAACAATAAAAGTACACATATTTAGTATCGCCGCGTCCGTAACGACCCGAGCTATAAAACTGTCCCACTAGTTAACTCCTTCAGTGATCACCGTAAAAAGAAAACGAGGCAAAAAACAACGCTTTATTATCATACTGTCGAATAAAAAGTGGAATAACACATGATCAAAAATACAGATATAAATAACCATGGTACCGCTGAAAACGTCATCTTGTCCCGCAAAAAACAAGCTGCCATACAACATCATCAGAGAAAAACTAAAAAAGTTATAGTTCTCAGAATAAAGCGATGCAAAAATAATTATTTTTTCTATAAAATAGTTTTTATCGTATAAAAGCACCAAAACATAAAAAAATATAAATGAAGTATTGCTGTAATCGTACTATCCCGAAGAATAAAACTGGTTTATCAATTTTACCAAACATGGAACGGTATAAACGCCCCCCAAAAGAAATTCATGAATTGCCGGTTTTTGGTCATTCTGCCTCACAAAAATCAGAAAAAAAAGCGATCAAAAAAGTCACATGCCTGAAAATGGTACCAATAAAAACGTCAACTCGTCCCGCAAAAAACAAGACCTCACATGACTTTGTGGACCAAAATATTGAAAAATTATAGCTCTCAAAATGTGGAGGCGCAAAAACTATTTTTTGCAAAAAAAAGGCGTCTTTTAGTGTGTGACAGCTGCCAATCACAACAATCTGCTAAAAACCCACTATAAATAGTAAATCAAACCCCCCTTCATCACCCCCTGAGTTAGGAAAAAATAATAAAATAAAAAAAATGTATTTATTTCTATTTTCCCATTAGGGTTAGGGTTGGGCTAGGGTCAGGGTTGGAGATAGGGTTGGGGCTAGGGTTGGGGCTAGGGTTGGGGCTAGGGTTAGGGTTGGGGCTAGGGTTAGGGTTGGGGCTAGGGTTAGGGCTAGGGTTGGGGTTAGGGCTACAGTTAGGGTTGGGGCTAAAGTTAGGTTTAGGGTTGAGGCTAGGGTTAGGGTTGGGGCTAAAGTTAGGGTTGGGGCTAAATTTAGGGTTAGGGTTGGGGCTAAAGTTAGGGTTAGGGTTGGGGCAAAAGTTAGGGTTAGGGTTGGGGCTAAAGTTAGGGTTAGGGTTGGGCTAGGGTCAGGGTTGGAGATAGGGTTGGGGCTAGGGTTGGGGCTAGGGTTGGGGCTAGGGTTAGGGTTGGGGCTAGGGTTAGGGCTAGGGTTGGGGTTAGGGCTACAGTTAGGGTTGGGGCTAAAATTAGGTTTAGGGTTGGGGCTAGGGTTAGGGTTGGGGCTAAAGTTAGGGTTGGGGCTAAATTTAGGGTTAGGGTTGGGGCTAAAGTTAGGGTTAGGGTTGGGGCTAAAATTAGGGTTAGGGTTGGGGCTAAAGTTAGGGTTGGGGCTAAAGTTAGGGTTAGGGTTTAGATTACAGGGATTAGGGTTGGGATTAGGGTTAGGGGTGTGTCAGGGTTAGGGGTGTGGTTAGGGTTATGGTTGGGATTAGGGTTAGGGGTGTGTTGGAGCTAGGGGTGTGGTTAGGGTTGGGATTAGAGTTAGGGGTCTGTTGGGGTTAGGGGTGTGGTTGGTGTTAGGGGCATGTTCGGGTTAGGGATATTGTTAGTGTTATGGGTAGAGTTGGTATTAGGGTTAGGGGTATGTTTGGGTTAGGGTTTCAGTTAGAATTGAGGGCTTCCACTGTTTAGGCACATCAAGGGCTCTCCAAATGTGACATGGCATCCAATCTCAATTCCAGCCAATTCTGCGTTGAAAAAGTAAAACAGTGCTCCTTCCCTTCCGAGCTCTCCCGTGTGCCCAAACAGGGGTTTATCCTAACATATGGGGTATCAGCGTACTCAGGACAAATTGGACAACAACTTTTGTGGTCCAATTTCTTTTGTTACCCTGGGGAAAATAAAAACTTGGGGGGCTAAAAAAACATTTTTGTGGAAAAAAAATATTTTTTATTTTCACGGCTCTGCGTTATAAACTGTAGTGAAACACTTGGGGGTTCAAAGTTCTCACAACACATCTAGATAAGTTCCTTGGGGGGTCTAGTTTCCAATATGGGGTCACTTGTGGGGCGTTTTCTACTGTTTAGGTACATTAGAGGCTCTGCAAACGCAATGTGACGCTTGCAGACAATTCCATCTAAGTCTGCATTCCAAAAGGCGCTCTGCCATGCGCCCAAACGGTGGTTCCCCCCCACATATGGAGTATCAGCATACTCAGGACAAATTGGACAACATCTTTTGAGGTCTAATTTCTCCTGTTACCCTTGGAAAAATACAAAACTGGGAGCTAAAATATAATTTTTGTGAAAAAAAAAAAAGAATTTTTATTTTCACGGCTCTGTGTTATAAACTGTAGTGACACACTTGGGGGTTCAAAGCTCTCACAACAGATCTAGATAAGTTCCATAATGGTCTACTTTCCAAAATGTTTAGGCACATCACGGGCTCTCCAAATGCAAGGTCCTCTTCCTCCACTAGGCTACATTGCGGCTTGCAGGGATATGGGGCGACCTCTAAAGGACTGGCTAGGGTGAAGTATTAGCTTGCCTTGGTTTATGACCTCATCTTTCTGATCCCTTCCAGGACTTGTAAATATTCATTTTGTTAAAAATGTTATTAGTCCAGTTATTGTTGTATAGGGTCCGGAGGTTGGTATATATATACCCCAACAAAGTTATATGGAACTGAAGGGTGCAAAACAATATGAGTGTTCAGGTTTTATTGTGCCTAATCCTATAATGGAGGGTATTATAATTGGCAGAACCTGTTTGTAACACCATGCATCAATCCTGCAATAACAAAATATCTGTGTAGCACTAGCCAGTGGTTGAGCTATACATATTTATTGTGAATTTCATATTTTGTATATTGGATCTATTATGTATGTGCCTTTGTGGATGTTTTAGATGTTTTCAAATTTGTGAGTGTTTTTCTGGTTTGGAAATAAATAAAAACTTTTTGTATTGTGTATATAGTGGTGATCCTGAATTCATGCATGGGCTTTTTCGTCTTGGTTCAAATACTTTCCAAAATGGTGTCACTTGTGGGGGGGTTTCAATGTTTAGGCACATCGGTTGCTCTCCAAACGTGGCATGGCGTCTCATCTCAATTCCAGTCAATTTTGAATTGGAAAGTGCAACGGCCCTCCTTTCCTTCCGGGCTCTGCCATGAGCCTAAACAGTGGTTTACCCCCACATATGGGGTATCGGCGTACTCAGGACAAATTGTACAACAACTTTTGGGGTCCATTTTCTCCTGTTACCCTTGGTAAAATAAAACAAATTGGAGCTGAAGTAAATTTTTTGTGAAAAAAAGTTAAACGTTTGTTTTTTTTTTAAACATTCCAAAAATTCCTGTGAAACACCTGAAGGGTTAATAAACTTCTTGAATGTGGCATTGAGCACCTTGAGGGGTGCAGTTTTTAGAATGGTGTCACACTTGGTTATTTTCTATCATATAGACCCCTCAAAATAACTTCAAATGTGATGTGGTCCCTAAAAGTAAATGGTGTACAAATTTGAAATTGCTGGTCAACTTTTAACCCTTAAAACTCCCTTACAAAAAAAATGTTGGTTCCAAAATTGTGCTGATATAAAGTAGACATATGGGAAATGTTACTTATTTAGTATTTTGTGTGACATATCACTGTGATTTAAGGGCATAAAAATTCAAAGTTGGAAAATTGCGACATTTTCAAAATTTTCACCAAATTTCCGTTTTTTTCACAAATAACCGCAGGTAATATCAAAGAAATTTTATCAATCTGCATTCAGATGTAAATTGGATGCTAGGTGGGAAAAATCAGATTGTACTTGCATAAAAAACGCATGACATTCGCATGACACTTGCATTACACTCGTCCGACTCACCTGCATCAAAATCGGATCGATTTTAAAATCGTTAGTGTGTCTCCAGCCTTACATATAATATTAGTTGAACAGGATCTTTTACTTTAATGTAGGTGGTCGTAACAAATACTACCATGGAACTAGTTTATTTAGGCTTATGCTTCTGTGATATTACAGGTTACTACTAGAAGTCATGAACCCAAGCATAGCTCTATTTCTCTTTCAACTGTTATTTGTTTTTTTTTCCCTAGGGCCACTTATTCCACTGCTAGAAAATACTTAAGTTCTGAAGTTTATGACTTCCTTTAATCAAATTTAATATTTACCACCAATGTTCGCTACACTTAGTATAATATAGTACTTCCTTATATAACATTAGGTGGATTATAATTAAGTCTTATGCAATCATTCCCTAATACATCCAATCCAATGAATGAGGAACCCAATGTATATTCCTATTTTTATACACAGGTACATAAATTGGTCAACAGGCTTAATTGACAGTGTTTGACTTTGAGACTGATTACACAAGGCTGCTTTTTATTAAATACAGGAGTAAAGCACACCACACTCATCCTGCGTGACCAAGAATCCTGTTTACTCAGACATCTGATGACATCACTAGAGAAACAGCTACCACAATTTGAGTTTCCCAAAACCAGTTATAATAAAAAAGGCACAGTTAACATATTACAATCATCATTAACTGAAAGAGTTAAAGGGATAAAGTTCTTCGGAATAAAGTAGCGCTATATGAGCAATGCATAATAACTAAATAAGGGGTTGTCTGAAGTTCTTAAGTCAGTAAACCTGCAAATTGCGTGCAAAAACAAACAACTTTGCTATTTACCTATTATTAAAAATCATCTCTATTCTCATGAATGGAGGAATTTTTAATTTTATAATGTATAGATCGTTGCCAAAGTTACTGGCCACCTTGCAATCCCAAAGTGGTCGCTTACCTAGGCAAGCTGCTAGTAGCTTATTTGCTTTAGAGCCTGCATGTGACGCTTTTCGGATCAAAAATACTGGTCTAATCCCAGGGTCATTTCTTCCCACAGGAACAGAAGGCCTTCACGACCTCTCATCTTAAGATGGCTGGATCCCATTAGCTTCAGTACCCCTGCACTTCACCATTATCCCTGCAAGCAGCCTGGGAGAGTGCTACATTCAGACCATCGACACAAATATTCCACTGGTTCAAACTGTCAATCTTCAGATGCGCAGTGCCACAGGAAACACAAATTCAGGAGGCAGTGAGCAGTGTGCTCCTGAATATTAATCATGTAAAAACCCCTTTAATATAAAATTGCTTCCGAAAGCAGTTAAAGGGACACTGTCACCTGAATTTGGAGGGAACAATCTTCAGCCATGGAGGCGGGGTTTGGGGGTTTTTGATTCACCCTTTCCTTACCCGCTGGCTGCATGCTGGCTGCAATATTGGATTGAAGTTCATTCTCTGTCCTCCGTAGTACATGCCTGTGCAAGGCAATCTTGCACAGCGCAGGCGTGTACTATGGAGGACAGAGAATGAACTTCAATCCAATATTGCAGCCAGCGGGTAAGGAAAGGGTGAATCAAAAACCCCCAAACCCCGCCTCCATGGCTGAAGATTGTTCCCTCCAAATTCAGGTGACAGTGTCCCTTTAAAAGAAGTGACATAGGAAGGAACATGTGCACAGTAATGTTATTTTCACATTGCTGTGCATTATGTTCATTTTATGGGGCACTACTTCAGCGCTTTATGGGGCGGATTCTGGGTGGAATCCACCTGAAAAAGTCGAATCCTGCACATACCATTTTATTGTTTTTTGTAGCTAGTTTATTCCTAGTTTTGTTCAATTGCAGTGCCCAGTGCTACCCCCCATCCTTACTGAAGCGATGGCCGAGGGACCACCACGGTGCAGGAAGACTACCGTATACAAGATGAAGTGCAAACCTCAAAGGGTAGATTTATTGGAAGGCAAGGAATGAAGTGGATGAGGAAGATGCAAACAGGGTTATGCAATGGCAAAAGATAATTTGCAAGAGTTATATTCTTTAGCTTGTGCGTAAAATAGCACGGTGCTCCAACTGTTACAGACTCAATATATGTCCTACAAGTAAATGCAAACAATAAACAAAGAATAATGCTACTCTACGTATAACAGCCCTGGCCTTTACTAAGCAGGCCTCACGGCTGCCATGTTCTGACTATCGAAGCCTACACTAGGCCCTGACGTGTGCACAAAACCGGAACAAACTCACGGTGATGTTGGGGACTCAGATCCAGTCCCAGGGGGCCCCCAGCAGTCTAGTACGGTGGTGCGCACGGATTTCTGACAGCTCCGTGAAACGTGGTCTTCTCTTTGCTCCAGGAAACTGTAAATCACTTTCTCGGTATCTTCGTGGCTTCTCAAACTCACACAGGACAGCCATTCTTGCTGCACCCAGAAAAGTCTATCAAATTTCACAAGTCCACTCCGTTACAGGCTGTGGGTCCTCTCTTGCAGCAAAACAGCACAAAGTTCTCTCTGCAGCAGCTTCAGTTCTCACACGCTGACCAGACTCCACCCCCGCCCTCTGCTCAGTCCAGTTCATTCACACAGTCTATTGCAGGGGAGAAGCATAACATTCCATCATGCCAGACGAGGGGGTGCAGTCTCTTAAAGTGACAGAGTGTTCCTTACTGTTCATAACAGCACCATCCTCTTACATGCCTACCTTCTTAATAATGGTCATCCTTGGCCATCACAGCATCAAGGTCAAAGTGTAATGAAGGAACATGCAATGTGGAAACAGCACCTATAGAGGAGGCAACAACAAAGTTGGAAAAACAGACAGAGCACACTGTTCTACATATTGGACTGGTGGAACCCCTGCATTAGACCTCTGGGATCTCCAGAGCTCTTGGCTGTCAGGCAAGGCTTGACTATCTTGCAGAGGAACACTTGCTGCAGGAGTCATCATGGGCTCTTGTCTGGTCTCGTCCTCGCATGGCGGTACTGGTACATCCATGGGATTACCATCTCTGTGCTGCTGAGGACCCCCCACTGTGTCACAGACGGTCCACCACTCGTCATCGATTTCACCACGCATGACAGATTCAGGAAGTGGAGTAGCGCCTTCAGGCGACAATGGCGTAGAAAAAATCTCAGTCCGACAGGGCCGCAGCATATTTCTGTGAAGTACTCTAGGGGCGGATGCCCCACTCTCAATCTGCACCTTGTAGACAGGGCCGTTAGCATACACTCGCTCAATTACTCTGTAAGGCTGTACTTCCCATCTCTTACTTAGTTTTCCCTTGGGGCATTTCTCTCTGACTAATACTCGGTCTCTGAGTTGGAGCGGCAACTCTTGAGTCAGTTTATGGACTTTATGTTCTTTTTCTTGCAGCTGCTGACCTGCCAACTGCCATATCGTTTGTAATCATTGCCGATGCTCTTTCACCCATGAGGTGACAGTTCGCTCCACCAGCTCCTCTGCCTGTTCCAAATTCAGCTTAATGATCTCTTATCCAGCTCTTCCAAACAGCAGTAGATAGGGGGTATAACCCATGGTGGAGTGGATGCGATAGTCTGGCCAACACGCCTTCTTATCCTCCTCCAACTTTCTCAGCATTTGAAGTAAGGTTTGGTTGAAGCATTCACATGCTCCATTGCCTTGAGGTTGGTAAGGGGTGGTCCGGGACAGCTCGATGCCATACATACGATACAGTTCTTCCATCACCTTGCCTTGGAAACATGCGCCTTGGCCGGATGAAGTCTTGACAGATGGCTCGCGCTGTCGATTCTGCAGTCTGATGTCTAGTCGGGGTGACTACTGCAAACTTAGAGAAATGATCGGTCATCACCAAACAGTACTGTAGCCCCTGGGTCAAGTGTCCCACAAGGAGATAGTCTGTTATGAACTGGTGATTTAGAACCACAATGGACCTGGTGGTTAAGAGCACTGAAAATGACCTGATAGTTACTAATAACATAGGACGACCTCTGAGACGTGGGAACTCTGCTGACCGCAATCCCTAATCCTATCACACCACACTAGAGGTAGCCGTGGAGCGCTCCTGACCAGGCCTAGGCGCCTCGGGCACAGCCTGAGAAACTAGCTAGCCCTGAAGATAGAAAAATAAGCCTACCTTGCCTCGGAGAAATTCCCCAAAGGAAATGGCAGCCCCCCACATATAATGACTGTGAGTAAAGATGAAAATACAAACACAGAGATTAAATAGATTTTAGCAAAGTGAGGCCCGACTTACTGAATAGACCGAGGATAGGAAAGATAGCTTTGCGGTCAGCACAAAAACCTACAAACAACCACGCAGAGGGCGCAAAAAGACGCTCCGCACCGACTAACGGTACGGAGGTGCTCCCTCTGCGTCCCAGAGCTTCCAGCAAGCAAGATAAACCAATATAGCAAGCTGGACAGAAAAAATAGCAAACAAAAGTAACACAAGCAGAACTTAGCTTATGCAGGGCAGACAGGCCACAAGAACGATCCAGGAGAGAGCAAGACCAATACTGGAACATTGACTGGAGGCTAGGAACAAAGAACTAGGTGGAGTTAAATAGAGCAGCACCTAACGACTTAACCTCGTCACCTGAGGAAGGAAACTCAGAAGCCGCAGCCCCACTCACATCCACCAGAGGAAGCTCATGGACAGAACCAGCCGAAGTACCATTCATGACCACAAGAGGGAGCTCGACCACAGAATTCACAACAATAGTCGATCATCAAGACTTCTAGCGGCTCCTTAGTTTGTATGGTCTGGATGGGTGCCCTCTGTTCGGTAGTCTTAATGAGGTCACATACTCGACATTGCCGGCAAACCTCTTCCACCACAGACTCCAACCGGGGGCAATACACATACCGCTGTAACCATTGGTAGTTCTTTGTGGGCCCCAAGTGAGCTCCAAATTCATGTGCTTCTTTAGCTACTTCTTGAGCCATCCTTCCTGGGATGACCACCTGCCACCTTACTTCCATATCTTTTGGCTGTTCTCTTACGATATAGCACTCACTCTCGCACTTCCAGTCTATCCCACTGGTGTAACACACTCTTCATTTTAGAGTCCAGATCATCTTTCTCTTTTTTGCCAGGCTTCCGCTTCTGAGTTACCCACCATTTCATCTGTCTCAGCCCTTCGTCTTCATCCTGAACATGTCCCCATTCCTCATTGGTTCTCCCCAGAGACCGGGTTAATGCGCAGGTCTCCCTTCTTGACTGGGCCGCAACCATTGGGGGCTTAAACTTACAAAAGTCTGGAGTTTCCTCCTCTTCGAGTTGCTCATCGAGATCCCGCATTGGAGTCTCCACAGTCACTCTTGACAGCCCATCAGCATTTGCGTTTTCGGTAGCAGAGCGATAACGGTTGGTAAAGTCAGACTTGGCTAGGCGAGCCACCCACCGTTGTTCTAAGGCCCCCAATTTAGCATTCTCAAGGTGGGCTAGGGGATTATTGTCTGTTCGAACTTAAACCTTGGTCCCTGTCATGAAGTCCGCAAACTTCTCTGTCATGGCCCACACCAGGGCCCGCAGCTCTAACCGGAAGGAGCTGTAATTGTGAAGGTTTCTTTCACTCTCTCGCAGGGACCTGCTGGCATACCCGATGACTCTCTCATGTCCATCCTGTATCTGAGCAAGTACTGCACCGATTCCATGTAGGCTGCCATCTGTGTACAACAGGAACGGTTGATTGAAGTCTGCGTAGGCCAAAATCGGGGCTGAGGTAAGGGCATTCTTTATAGCCTGGAAGGCCTCGGCTTGTCTCTGGGCCCAAGGGATGTACTGGGTATTCGGTACTCCAGTGGTCCACCTCAGCAGCTCATTGTGAGAACCCGCCACCTTCGAAAAGGCTTTAACAAACCGGCGGTAGTACCCGGCGAGTCCCAGAAAGGCCTGGAGTTCTCTCACTGTTCGAGGGAGTGGCCTCTTCTGGATAGGTGCCACTTTTTCTGGTGAGGGTAGAACTCCATCTTGTGACACTATGTGGCCCAGGTACTCAATCTCTCTCTTGAAAAGGTGGCACTTCTTTGGCTTCACTTTCAGGTTATGAGCCCTCAGTCTTCCGAGTACCTGTCCAAGCCGGGCAAGGTGTTCTTCGAATGAGACCGAAAACACAATGATGTCATCCAGATAGATCAGGGTAGTCTCAAAATTTAACTCTCCCAAACACTTTTCCATCAGCCGTTGAAACGTGCCCGGAGCATTGGAGAGCCCGAAGGGCATCCGGTTAAACTCGAACAGCCCCATAGGGAGGATGAAGGTGTTTTTTTCTTTGTCTTTCTCTGCCACAGCTACTTGCCAGTATCTGCTTGCTAGGTCCAGGGTGGAGAAGTACTTGGCTTTCCCCAATGCTGTCAAGGATTCCTTGATGCTGGGCAACGGATACGAGTCTCAAACAGTGCAGGCATTGAGTTTCCTGTAATCGACGCAGAACTGGACGGTCTCATCCTCTTTCTTGACAAGCAACACCGGGGCTGCCCAAGGGCTCTGGCTACTCTGCACCACTCCTGAATCCAGCATCTGCCTCAGTAATGTTTTCACCTCTTGATGTGGGATCCCACCATCTTGGGTGGGATCTGCCGGTATCGTTCTCGAATTGGATGAACCTCTCTGGTCGGTATCTCATGCGTGATGGCTTCATCATTCATGAGATTTTCTCATAGCATAGCTTCTATTGCTTGCACATGCTCAGGGCCCAGAGTCTTCAGATCCACTTCCATTTGATCAAGGATGACCTGTCCACTCCACTCCGGGGATGGCATCTCTTTGGTTCCCACAGCAACTGCTAGGGTCCACGCCGCACCTTCTTTCGGTGATAAAGACATCTCCTTCTGACTCACCACTTCACCCTTATGTAGGTACACCAGGGCCAGATCTGTCCCTCGCGGCATGGTGACCTCCCTGGGACCCACATTCAAAGCTCTTAAGTGGACGTGTCCTCACTGGACCACAGCTATCGTACAAGCTATCATGACTTCTTGGTCCACACCTCCTACCACAGGCTGGAAAATCACTTCCAACCTGTCAAGGTTGCGATGCGTCCCCACTGGAAGGTATACTATAGTTTCTTGCTCGGGAGGCAGGATTACAGGTTCTTTACCAGGAGCCCTGATGACCATCCATCTGATAGGAGGGCACACTCTTCTGCGTCGCACAGACGCAGATCAGAGGTTGAAGGGCTTCTTGAGTAGGCATATGTGTAGTAGCCTTCTTCCAATATCCAGGTCACCATTTGGTAAACATAATCTGATCAAGTTCACGTAGGATATTCATTCCCAGTACTACAGGCACATCTTCTTTGATAGGCTCAGGGACTAGCAGGATCCCTTTTCTCCCCACTTCTTGCCCACAGATTCGAATATTCATCCACACGACCCCTGTGTCCGGGATCGATTGTTGGTTGGCAGCAAACAACCGAATCAATGTCTCTTTTTCTGCCTTGGCCAGGGCTTGGAAATTCTGCTTGAAATATGTTCCTGGCATCGTCGTCACTTGTGACCCGGTATCTATCAGGCAATCCACTAGAACTCCCTCGAATTCAGCACGTAGGATGGGACACCCAGCAATCAAGTGTTCATTATGATATGGAGCGGCCTCTCTCCTCGCCTCCCCCGCACTACTGCGGGGGTCGGTAGTTTGACGGCGGCTTCCACTGGCCTTGAGTATAGTTCCGACAGTCTCTGGCAAGGTGCCCCCGTCCTCCACATTCCCAGCATTGGATGCCTCCTCGTCGCTGGGGGGGAACCTCTAGCCTGTCCTCGTGCCTCCGAAGCCTGATGGGAGGGGGCTTGCTCCCAATGATCCCTTATCGGTCGGGCTGAAGAATGGTTGCATGAGTACAGTGGGTCAGACTGTTGTAGTTTCCCCACTCCTTGCTCCATTTGGGTCAGTTTATCTTGCACGTTGACAAGGGACCGCTGCAAGTCTTGCACCACCTGGACCAGCACCTCCTGATGGTTTGGGTCCCCTCTGGTATTAGCGCCCAGGACACGCATCACCCCAGACGCGTAGCTCTCTTCTTTACTTCGGGCCACTGTTTCCGTCAGGATTTGACGAAATGTAAGAGCCGGATCTGTCCGGACCCTGACTGACAGTGCTTGCCTCAAGGATGTGATGTGCAGTCCCAGAATGAATTGTTCCCGGAGTATCAGATCTTTAGAGCCCATGCCGCCAAATCCATCCGCCTCCTTTCTCTGCACCTCCGCTAACACTTCTTGCAGTGCTGTTGCATACTCAGAAATTCCTTCTTCTTTCCGCTGCAGCCTAGAGAAAAATTTTGCGCACCGCTTCATCATCTTTACCCTTGATAAAGCGGTACATTTGACACGCGAAACGCGCGTCAGGGTTTCCTTACACCTGGCCCAGGGTTCCTCCCTGCTCTGCCACTGGTAAGTCTTGGCATGCTTTAGATTTTTTGCTTTACTAATTGCATTATTGCTGTTGTTGGAGTGGCGACTTTACCATGAATATACTGGCACTGGCACTTTACTATAACTCCTAAATGTTTACATGGGCAGTTGCAAATATGGATTCCATGGATCCTCTGCTTCTATCCTGCTATTGCTTTACTTGTTGTAATTGCTTGATTACTATTTTTCACATATGTGTTTTGATAAGCCGAGATTTTCAGCCCATTTTTTTGGGCTGAAAGTCCCCCTCTCGGCTTATACTCAAGTCATATAACGGGAGGTCAGCAGGGGAGGGGGAGCGGGGGTTGTGTAGTTATACTTACCTGCTGCGGCGCGGTCCCTGCACGTCCCTGGCTTCCCCGGCGCTGCAGATTCTTCCTGTACTGAGTGGTCACATGGCACCGCTCATTACAGAAACGAATAGGCGGCTCCACCTCCCATAGGGGAGGAGCTGCATATTCATTGCTGTAAATGATCAGTAACTGTGACCGCTCAATTACAGGAAGAAGCTGCAGCGCCGGGGAAGCCAGGGACTGCAGGGACCGCGCTGGGAGCAGGTAAGTATACGGGGAGCGCAGCGCTGCGCTATATTTACCTGCTCCTCGCTCCGGTGCGGCTCCGTCTGCAGCGTCCTCTAGCAGTGGCGCTCAGGTTAGAGGGCGCGGTGACATAGTCAGTGCGCGCCCTCTGCTGAGCGTCAGTGCTGGAGACGGAGCCACACGAGGAGCAGGTAAATATTGAAAGCGCCGGCGTCCTGAGCAAGAGAGGTGAGTATGTGATTTATTTATTTTTTTATTGCAGCAGCAGCAGCATTCTATATGGCACAGCGTTATAAGGAGCATATATGGGGCAATAATCAACGGTGCAGAGCATATATATATATGGGGCACAGCTTTATAAGGAGCACCTATGGGGCCATAATCAACGGTGCAGAGCATATATATATATATATGGCACGGCTTTATAAGGAGAATCTATGGGGCCATAATGAACAGTGCAGAGCAATATATATATGGCACAGCTTTATAAGGAGCATCTATGGGGCCATAATCAAAGCTGCAGAGCATATATATATATATGGGGCACAGCTTTATAAGGAGCACCTATGGGGCCATAATCAACGGTGCAGAGCAATATATATGGGGCACAGCTTTATAAGGAGCATCTATGGGGCCATAATCAACGGTGCAGAGCAATATATATATGGCACAGCTTTCTATGGAGCATCTATGGGGCAATAATGAACGGTGCAGAGCATTGTATATAGCACAGTTGTATATGGAGCATCTATGGGGCAATAATGAACGGTATGGAGCATCTATTTTTATTTTTGAAATTTACCAGTAGCTGCTGCATTTTCCACCCTAGGCTTATACTCGAGTCAATAAGTTTTCCCAGTTTTTTGTGGCAAAATTAGGGGGGTCGGCTTATACTCGGTTCGGCATATACTCGAGTATATACGGTATTACTAATAAATTTCCTTTTTATTTTAAATATACCTGAATGCTCCTTTTCTCTCCTTCATCTATAATTTTTTGGAGTGGGCATTTGTTTTTGCTGCTTGTGGATAGGCTATGTCTAGCGTTACCCTATGACATATAACATGTCACTGAGGTTCCTGCATTTTCTACGTATAACTTCCTTGGCCTTTACTAAGCAGGCCTCATAGCTGCCGTGTTCTGACTATCAAAGCATACACTAGGCCCTGACATTTGCACAAAACAGGAACAAACTTACGGTGATGTTGGGGACTCAGGTCCAGTCCCAGGGGACCCCCAGCAGTCTATTACGGTGGTGCACATGGCTTTCTGACAGCTCCGTGAAACGTGGTCTTCTCCTTGCTTTAGGCACCTGGATGTGCTCCTGGAAACTGTAAATCCCTTTCTTGGTATCTTCGTGGCTTCTCAAACTCACACAGGACAGCCACTCTTGCTGCACCCGGAAAAGTATCAAATTTCACAAGTCCACTCCATTACAGGCTGTGGGTCCTCTCTTGCAGCAAACAGCACAAAGTTCTCTCTGCAGCAGCTTCAGTTCTCACACGCTGACCAGGCTCCACACCCACCCTCTGCTCAGTCCAGTTCATTCACACAGTCTATTACAGGGGAGAAGCAGAACATTCCATCACGCCAGACAAGGGGGTGCAGTCTCTTAAAGTGACAGAGTGTTCGTTACTGTCCATAACAGCACCAGCCTCTTACATTATCAAAATAAATTGGGTAGTGTTGATGGGCTATAGTCAGTTGGACCCTTTTGCCAGACAATGGATGAGCTTCATAGCACGTCGCTACTTTCATTATATGCTGCAATGCAAAGGTACTGTAGTACATATTGCAATTACCGTAGGTTCAAGTCCCATTGGGAGACTAAAAAAATTGTAAAAATTAATTTGAAAAATTGCAAAAATATATTTTAAAAAACCCTTCACTGTTCTTAAGTAAATTAATGTAAAACTATTAACTCATTTTTTATCTTCATCTCCATAAATGTCTGATTATTCAAAATATAAAACCATTTAACCTATATGATTAACTCTGTAAAGAAAAAAAAATTATGTTGCCAGAATTGCATTTTTTCCATCTGTTAGATGTGTGTAGAAATTGATCCAAGATCAGACCGCAATGCATGGACTTGCCATGGCTCTCCTGACCAGAGTGTGACAGCTTCATATATTTCTATGAAGCTGTCACGCTCAGATCGGGAGACCAGTGGACAATCAATGAATTGTGGTTCGATATCAGACCAATTTACATGGACGTCTGAATGCACTCAAAAAGTGAGAGAAAGAAGAAATATCCTCCCTGTATAAAATCATGTGTTATACATAGACAGTTTAACAAAGGGGGTTGTAAGGCTGGGGTCACACTCAGCATAGGGAAATATGATACGTTTTTTACAGGTGTAATACGCAGAAATGATCCGTATGTCATCCGTAGGCAGGGTGTGGCTGCGTATTTTACGCATGTCATCCTCCGTATGTAATCCGTATGGCATCCGTACTGCGTTTTTTTTCTCGCAATATAATGGATCCATGGGCTCAAATATTCCTGAAGACATATATACAGTCTATATATATATATATATATATATATATATATATATATATATATATATATACAGTATGTCAGTGCAGGGCTGCCACTAGAAATTTCGGGGCCCCATACTGGCAAAATTTTCGGGGCCCCCTTGAGACTCCGCCCAGGCTCCACCCCAGCCCCGCCTCCACGCTCCACCCCTCGAACTGTCCACAGACCCACCGCTCTCTCTTGGAAAAACTCCACTTCTCACCTATCACACATCAACAGTTCCCATCACCAGATCATAAATATAGCCAGCAGCTTTTGTTTTGGCCAAAAGATTTTTTAAGCCGCCACCATAACATGGTAGACACTTTTGGCCGGGCCCTACTCTACTGTAACCTATTAAATATTTGTTAAAATATGCAATACAATTTAGGTATATTTTTATTTATTTTTCAATTTTTAAAATGACCAATAATATCACATACAAGGAACAAATACTGCTACACCATGACCAGATGACATATTACCACCACAGTGATCGGATAATATCACATACAAGGAACAAATACCGCAACACCATGACCAGATGACATATTACCACCACAGTGATCGAATAATATCACATACAAGGAACAAATACCGCAACACCATGTCCAGACCACATATTACCACCACATAGTGACTGAATACTACAATTCTGATCAGTAATTAAAAAAAAGCACCATACTATCACCATAAGTGCCATTATACACAGGAGATCTGTACTTAGTATGCAGTGTCTGTGTACAGATAATACAGTGATCACTAGTGAAATTATACACAGGAGCTCTGTATACAGTATACAGTGTATAGTGTCAGTGTATAGGTAACACACTGACTCACCAGTGACGTCTCTAGGTGAAGTCCTTCATCTTTCATCCAGCACAGACCGCCATCATTTAATCCAGCCAGGACTTCTCTCTGCAGGAAATAACACAGTTATCTCGAGCTCCGCTTGTAGAATACATTACTTAATTTTTCCCACCTTCTACATTACACCACATGAAGAAAAAGAGGCGACATAGTGTCACTCTACACAGTAACAGGACCGCCCCCCCATTTAAAACCGTGTCCTCAAAAAATAAAATAAATACATCACTGCAGTAATAATATCCCTAAATTAGCCCCTATGGTAATAATATCCCCCAGCCTGGCCACCGTGTGTCTCATTCCTGGCGTCAGCCACATGTTCTCCCATCCTGCCCTCATGAGTATCCATTCTGCCCCATATGATCTCCCCATCCTGCCCCATATGATCGCCCCATGTGATCTCTCCATCCTGCCCCATCTTTCTGCATCATATCCATCCTGCCCCATGATCCTGCACGATCTGTCTCCAATCATGCCCCATGTCTCCATTCTGCCCCCTATGTCTCCAACCATGCCCCCATGTCTGAAATCCAGCCCTTGTCTCCAATCATGCCCCCTGTGTCTCCATTCTGCCCCATCTGTCTCCAATCCTCCCCCATCTGTCTCCAGTCATGCCCTCATGTCTTTCATCCTGCCCCGTGTCTCCAATCATGCCCTGTATCTCCATTCTGCCCCGTGTCTCGCATTCTGCCCCAATTTCCAGCATTCTGCCCCAATGTCCAGCATTCTGCCCCCGGGTCTCACAGTCTGCCCCTGTGTCCAGCATTCTGCCCCTGTCACTGTGTCCAGCATTTCTGCCCCACTGTGTCCAGCATTTCTGCCCCACTGTGTCCAGCATTTCTGCCCCACTGTGTCCAGCATTTCTGCCCCACTGTGTCCAGCATTTCTGCCCCACTGAGTCCAGCATTTCTGCCCCACTGAGTCCAGCATTTCTGCCCCACTGTGTCCAGCATTTCTGCCCCACTGAGTCCAGCATTTCTGCCCCACTGAGTCCAGCATTTCTGCCCCTCTGAGTCCAGCATTTCTGCCCCACTGTGCCCAGCATTTCTGCCCCACTGTCCTCTGAGTCCAGCATTTCTGCCCCACTGTGTCCAGCATTTCTGCCCCACTGAGTCCAGCATTTCTGCCCCACTGTCCACTGAGTCCAGCATTTCTGCCCCACTGTGTCCAGCATTTCTGCCCCACTGAGTCCAGCATTTCTGCCCCACTGTGTCCAGCATTTCTGCCCCACTGTGTCCAGCATTTCTGCCCCACTGTGTCCAGCATTTCTGCCCCACTGTGTCCAGCATTTCTGCCCCACTGTGTCCAGCATTTCTGCCCCACTGTGTCCAGCATTTCTGCCCCACTGAGTCCAGCATTTCTGCCCCACTGAGTCCAGCATTTCTGCCCCACTGAGTCCAGCATTTCTGCCCCACTGTGTCCAGCATTTCTGCCCCACTGAGTCCAGCATTTCTGCCCCACTGTGTCCAGCATTTCTGCCCCACTGTGTCCAGCATTTCTGCCCCACTGTGTCCAACATTTCTGCCCCACTGTCCACTGAGTCCAGCATTTCTGCCCCACTGTGTGTCCAGCATTTCTGCCCCACTGTGTGTCCAGCATTTCTGCCCCACTGTGTCCAGCATTTCTGCCCCACTGTGTCCAGCATTTCTGCCCCACTGTGTCCAGCATTTCTGCCCCACTGAGTCCAGCATTTCTGCCCCACTGAGTCCAGCATTTCTGCCCTACTGTGTCCAGCATTTCTGCCCCACTGAGTCCAGCATTTCTGCCCCACTGAGTCCAGCATTTCTGCCCCACTGTGTCCAGCATTTCTGCCCCACTGAGTCCAGCATTTCTGCCCCACTGTGTCCAGCATTTCTGCCCCACTGTGTCCAGCATTTCTGCCCCACTGAGTCCAGCATTTCTGCCCCACTGTGTCCAGCATTTCTGCCCCACTGTGTCCAGCATTTCTGCCCCACTGTGTCCAGCATTTCTGCCCCACTGACAGGTCCCCCGGGCCCCGCTGCCGCCGGCGCTTGCCTCTTCTCCTCTGCTCTGCCGGTCCCCCGGGCCCCGCTGCCGCCGGCGCTTGCCTCTTCTCCTCTGCTCTGCCGGTCCCCCGGGCCCTGCTGCCGCCGGTGCTTGCCTCTTCTCCTCTGCTCTGCCGGTATATATATACTATGTGTAGACATTTATTTGATCTATTCTATTGTAACCTGTCAGTGTGATTTTACTGTACACCGCACTGAATTACCGGCTTTTCTATAGGGCTCCGCTGCGTATTTCTCGCAAGACACACTGATGGTCCATGTGTAATCCGCATTTTTCTCGCCCCCATAGACTTTCATTGGTGGATTTTTTGCGCAATACACTGACAAACGCAGCATGCTGCGATTTTCTACGCACGTAAAATACAGCTGCGAAATATACGGCAGATATGAGCTACCCCATAGAGAATCATTGGTCAGTGTGCAATGCGTAGTTTTTGCGCCTCTCATACATCCGTAAAACTCTCTAGTGTGACTCCGGCCTAACTAATCAGCCCAGTTAGTAGGAGGAGTTGTGGAGCAGTGATGTTAAGCCATGTTCACATATTCAGTATTTACCTCAGTATTTGTACATACAGTAAGTCAAAACCAGGAGTGGATGATAAATGCAGAAGTGGTGCATATGTTTCTATTATAGTTTTCCTCTGATTGTCTCTCTCCTGGTTTTGGCTTACAAATACTGATGTAAAATACTGACCAAATACTGAACATGTGAATGTTTCCTTAGATAGTTCCTGGTTAGCTTGAGTGAGAAGTTAGTTATTAGCTCTGGTCATATTCACAAGTTCAGTTTTGGTCAACATGTTACATGAGTATTTGTTAACCAAAATCTGTAATGGAACAATCAGAGGAAAAGTATGATAGAAACATGTTACCACTTATGCATTTTTTTTCCCACTCCTGGTTTTGGCTTACCAATACTGATGTAAAATACTGTCCAAATACTGAATGTGTGAACTTGGCATCTGGAAGAGTGTAAAGGAAGAAACAGAACAGAGGAAGCAAGATTCTGTGTCTGGATCCAGTAGCAGAGTAATACAGCTGGAGCATCCTGGTCCCAGTTGGTAAGGTTGAAAAGGCACAGAAAGAGAGCTTAGGCTTGTTTCACATTTGCGGTTGTGTCCGCAGCGTTTCAGATGCATACATCCGCATGCGTCTTGATTTCATATCTTTAACATTGTAGACGCAGGTGCATGCGTTTGCATGCGTTAGCCCGTGTTTGCTTACACATGCGTATTTTGGTGGTGTGTGTCAAATTAACGCATTACAGTCTATGGAAACGCATGCGTACGCAAGTGCTTGCGTTGGCGTACACATGCGGTCTTCTGAGTAAACATGTCTAGGAACTTGTTTGAAGCCACCCCCCAACCAAAGGTTATAAAAGAAGGTGTGGGCAGTCCATTACTCTCAAGACTCTGGAAGCGAGAAAAGCATTGCAGCCTCAAGTGTGGAAGACTCCTACAAAATGTAAGTATACAAGCTATATATATGTCTGCCTGTCTGTTTTTCTCCCTGCAGACTGCAATCATTTCTATCTTTCTTGCAGCATTCCTCATTATATCCTCCAGTGCAGAGCTGACCTCACAGAGTGGACAGGAAACAAAACTAAAGTGAGTACATTTGCTGCTGTATTCACTGTCACTATTATATACATGTGGCAAAATATTTATTTTTATTTTTACAGAACCCTTCCAGTGCAGATGAGCAGAAGCAGCAGACTCTGGCCCAACTTCCAGTGGTAAGATGGCGTGTAAGTATTCTTGACAGCTTTTATTTATTTTTGACTGTTGTTGGCACTTTTGCCTTTTTAAATTAATTCTTGATTGTTTTTGGGACGTTTGACTTTTTTTTTTTTTACTATTTTTGTTTTAAGGGCAGAGACTCACTGCCATATTCCTCCTGTAATAATCGCATCGCACTGCACGGACTGGTCGGCACCTTTCCTGCCCCTAGCATGACAGCATGATGGATTACTATTCATCTGTCAGGCTCAGGTCAGGAGAGCCAACAGCCAGTATGAGTAGAGTTGAGCAACTTTTACATTTTTAGGATCGAGTCGGGTTTTGCGAAACCAGACTTTGTCAAAAGTCAGGTCGGGTGAAATCGGCCGATTATTTTGAAAAGTCGGGGGCCGACCGAAACATGAAACCAAATGCAAGTCAATGGGGAATCAAAGTCGGCAGTGAGTGGAGGACAGGAAAACACCTACGGTGCCCATTTTAATGCCAAAAACATCAATTCTTATTTCTTAAGCTTGTCAATTTTAATTTACTTTATAATAATAGTTAGGCATTGAAATCAGGGGGTCATTTGGCTAAAGTTGTGGGGGGTAGGGCTGGCTCAAGATTTTCGTGGGCCCAGGAAACGCGGAATACGTTATGGCGGTGGAACAGGGAGAGGTAAGTATTTCAACTTTGCAAGTGCTGTGATCCTGAGCAAGCAGTGCCCACTCATTGGCACTTGGCACTGGCACAGGGCCCCTCATCGTACGGTGGTGTGTTTGACGGCAGGTGGCGCCTCCCACTGCCAAAGACAGTTTTGCGTACTATGAGGGGCCCTGTGCCAGTGACGTCGCCAACGAGTATGCCCCCCCACCTGATGAAGGAACCTGCACTTTCATCTGCACCTTCCTCTTTGTCCCTGTGTAGGTGGTATAGTATACGGGAAGGGGAACCTGACTTTCAGCAGGGTCAGATTCAGGCTGTGTAGAGTGCAAGGGGAATGTAGTGGTCTGGGTCAATGTAGCAGCAGACTCATCTAGCAGTGGCTGGGCAATGGGCAGGATGAGGAGGAAACACAGATATAGGCCCAAATAATAAAGTAGGCTAAAAGCAGTTAAAAATTGGTAACAGGACTAAACAGGCGGCATTGCTTTGTTCAGTGGAGGACAACTGTAATGAGTGGCGCAGACACAGTTAGTAGGCCCAAAATAAAAAAGTAGGCTAAATGCAGTTCAAAATTGGTAACAGGAGTAAACAGGCGGCCTAGCTTTGTTCAGTGGAGCACAACTGTAATGAGTGGCGCAGACACGGTTAGTAGGCCCAAATACAAAAGTAGGCCAAAAGCAGTTCAAAATTAGTAACAGGACTAAACAGGCGGCATTGCTTTGTTCAGTGGAGGACAACTGTAATGAATGGCGCAGACACAGTTTGTAGGCCCACCATAAAACAGTAGGCTAAATGCAGTTCAAAATTGGTAACAGGACTAAACAGGGGGCATAGCTTTGTTCAGTGGAGGACAACTGTAATGAGTGGCGCAGACACAGTTAGTAGGCCCAAAATAAAAAAGTAGGCAAAATGCAGTTCAAAATTGGAAACAGGACTAAACAGTGTTCAGTGGAGGACAACTATAATGAGTGGCACAGACACAGTTTGTAGGCCCACAATAAAAAAGTAGGCTAAAAGCAGTTAAAAATTGGTAACAGGACTAAACAGGCGACATTGCTTTGTTCAGTGGAGGACAACTGTAATGAGTGGCGCAGACACAGTTAGTAGGCCCAAAATAAAAAAGTAGGCTAAATGCAGTTCAAAATTGGTAACAGGAGTAAACAGGCGGCCTAGCTTTGTTCAGTGGAGCACAACTGTAATGAGTGGCGCAGACACGGTTAGTAGGCCCAAATACAAAAGTAGGCTAAAAGCAGTTCAAAATTGGTAACAGGACTAAACAGGCGGCATTGCTTTGTTCAGTGGAGGACAACTGTAACGAGTGTCGCAGACACAGTTTGTAGGCCCACCATAAAACAGTAGGCTAAATGCAGTTCAAAATTGGTAACAGGACTAAACAGGGGGCATAGCTTTGTTCAGTGGAGGACAACTGTAATGAGTGGCGCAGACACAGTTAGTAGGCCCAAAATAAAAAAGTAGGCAAAATGCAGTTCAAAATTGGTAACAGGACTAAACAGTGTTCAGTGGAGGACAACTATAATGAGTGGCGCAGACACAGTTTGTAGGCCCACAATAAAAAAGTAGGCTAAATGCAGTTCAGAATTGGTAACAGGACTAAACAGGCGGCATAGCTTTGTTCAGTGGAGGACAACTGTAATGAGTGGCGCAGACACAGTTAATAGGCCCAAAATAAAAAAGTAGGCTAAATGCAGTTCAAATTTGGTAACAGGACTAAACAGGGGGCATTGCTTTGTTCAGTGGAGGACAACTGTAATGAGTGGCGCAGACACAGTTTGTAGGCCCACAATAAAAAAGTAGGCTAAATGCAGTTCAAAAATTGGTAACAGGACTAAACAGGCGGCATTGCTTTGTTCAGTGGAGGACAACTGTAATGAGTGGCGCAGACACAGTTTGTAGGCCCACAATAAAAAAAGTAGGCTAAATGCGGTTCAAAATTGGTAACAGGACTAAACAGGCGGCATTGCTTTGTTCAGTGGAGGACAACTGTAATGAGTGGCGCAGACACAGTTAGTAGGCCCACAATAAAAAAGTAGGCTAAATGCAGTTAAAAATTGGTAACAGGACTAAACAGGCGGCATTGCTTTGTTCAGTGGAGGACAACTGTAATGAGTGGCGCAGACACAGTTTGTAGGCCCACAATAAAAAAGTAGGCTAAATGCAGTTCAAAATTGGTAACAGGACTAAACAGGCGGCATTGCTTTGTTCAGTGGAGGACAACTGTAAAGAGTGGCGCAGACACAGTTTGTAGGCCCACAATAAAAAAGTAGGCTAAAAGCAGTTCAAAATTGGTAACAGGACTAAACAGGCGGCATAGCTAGGTACTGGGGTGGGCTCCTCTGCTGAGTAGCAGACAGTGGTAGTAGGCGCAAAGTATTAACTGGTCTAAATGGAGGCCAGGACCCCTGTATATTTTAACTATCATCTGTCATTTCAACAAATTTGTATTGGCAGTGCCATTGAAGGATTTAACAGCACAGACTACACAGTGGTGGAGCAGGGAGCGGTAAGTATTGCAAGTGGTAGAGCACTGTTTGAGCTGCGGGGGAACACTCTCGTGGGTGGCGGTACTGGCACAGGGCCCCTCATATTACGAAGCTGTGTCTGACGTTGTTGTGCACCACCACCGTCAGAGACACTTCATTGTACTATGAGGGACCCTGTGCCAGTGCCGTCGCCCAAGAGTGGGCACACCCACCTGTCCAGGCAAACGGCACTCGCACGGGAGCCTGCGCCAGGTGGTGACCACGGCCCTGTGGGGGGAGTCAGCCCATTTAGGGAGGTATAAAAATGGCCTATGGTGGACATTCAGCAGCTGCAAATGGTGGAATTGGAGAAGTCAGTAAGAGGAGGCCAAAAGCAAGACATTTTTCAGGCAAGCTACGTGTCAGCAGGAGAAGGTGGGGCAAAATAATTTGAAATCCATGATTGGTTCATTTTAATGAAGGTTAGATCATCAACATTCTGGGTAGCCAGACGTGTCCTTTTCTCGGTCAGTATTGAACCAGCAGCACTGAAGACTCTTTCTGATAGCACACTAGAAGCAGGGCAAGCGAGCTCCTGTAATGCATATTCTGCCAATTCAGGCCCTGTGTCTATTTTAGATGCCCAGTAATCAAAGGGGAATGACCTGTGAGGGAGAACATCGATAAGGGAGGAAAAGTAGTTTGTAACCATACTGGACAAATGCTGTCTCCTGTCACTTTGAATCGATGCAGCACTACCTGTCGTGTCAGCGGTCATTGCAAAATCACTCCACAACCTGGTCATAAAACCACTCTGTCCAACGCCACTTCGGATATGTACACTTCTAACACCTCTGCAATGTTGCCCCCTATGGCTCGTGTGAGAAACATCACCGCCGCTGTGTGCTGGGAATGCCTGAACCAAACGGTCTACAAGAGTTGTTTGTTTGGAGGCCAATATTTGCTCAATATCATGTGGCATGATATTTTGTAATTTTCCTTTATATCGTGGATCCAGGAGGAAGGCCAACCAGTAATCGTCATCGGTCATCATTTTGATAATGCGGGGGTCCCTTTTTAGGATACGCAAGGCATACTCAGCCATGTGGGCCAATGTTCCAGGTGTCAATTCACTGCTTGTGCTGGGTTGAGAGCACTTTCTTGCAAATCAACATCACTTGTTTCCTGCAAAAACCCTGTACCTGACCTTGCAAAGCCACCAGTTTCTATTGCCCCCTGTGAAGCATCCTCGTCCCATAAAATATTCATCCCCATCATCATCCTCCTCTTCCTCTTCATCCGCCACCTCGTCCAGGAGATTTCCCTGAGCAGACAATGGCTGACTGTCATCAAGGCTTCCCTCCTCCTCGGCTGCAGATGCTTAATGTGCGTCAAACTTTGCATCAGCAGACTCATTAGTGGGATGCTCATGCTTATGATGGCGTCGTCTACACTTCCCACAAATTAATTACAGCACGCCTGTGTTCGCACAGCCTCTGAACCATGTGCAGTGCGGAGTTCCACCTTGTTGCAATGTCGATTATTAGGCGGTGCTGGGGAAGATTCAGCGATCGCTGATGGTTCAGCATACGGCTGGCGTGTACGGGCAACCGGCGGATGTGCGAGCAAAGTCTTCACACCTTCAGGAGCAGGGCTGGTAACTCCGGATAATTTTTGAGGAAGCACTGCACCACCAGGTTCAAGGTGTGAGCCAGGCAAGGTATGTGTTTAAGTTCTGAAAGGGCTATGGCAGCCATAAAATTCCTTCCGTTATCAGTCACTACCTTGCCTGCCTCAAGATGTACACTGCCCAGCCATGACTGAGTTTGTTGCTGCAAGTACTCGGCCTGTGCTTCCGCGGTGTGTCTGTTGTCATCCGAACACTTCATTTCTAAAACAGCCTGCTGACGCTTACCACTAGCTGTTCGATAATGGGACACCTCATGTGCAACACTGGCAGCTGCGGATGGAGTGGTCGTGCGACTGCACTCTGTTGACAAGCTTTCTCTTCTGGAGGAGGAGGAGGAGGGGTGGCAAACGCCTACAACCAACTGTTTCCTAGACCGTGGGCTAGGCGGAACTGTCCCACTATGGCTGTCCCCTGTGGACTCTTCATCCACCACATTAACCCAGTGTGCCATGATGGACATGTAATGTCCCTAGCCATGCCTACTGGTCCGTGCACCTTTCTACTGACTGATTGCCTCAGTGCATGGACAATGCGGTTTTTGACATGCTGGTGGAGGGCTGGGATGGCTTTTCTCGCAAAGAAGTGTCGACTGGGTAGGTCATAGTGTGGTACTGCGTAGGCCATCAGGGCTTTGAAAGCTTCGCTTTCAACCAACCGGTAGGGCATCATCTCTAACAAGATTAGTCTAGCAATGTGGGCTTTCAAACCCTGTGTACGCGGATGAGAGGATGAGTACTTTCTTTTGCTAACGAGAGTCTCTTGTAGGGTGAGCTGGACTGGAGAGGTGCATATGGTGGAACTAGCGCTGGTGGTGGTGGTGGACATGGCAGATTGAGAGAGGGTTGGTGATGGTATTCTCGATGTTGGCCTACATACAGTGTTTCCTACCAATAACCTTGTGATTCCCTGACTGCTTTGGCCTTGCGACGATACCTCCACACTTGCTGCTGGTGGTATCCTAACTGGTGGGATAACAGGGAGGGAAGCAATGTAGCATTGCTGACTACCTTCATTCTGAGCAGGTGCACCAACGGTATGGGACGTTTGGTAGTTAGTCCACGCTTGCAAGTGCATGCTGGTTAAATGTCTAAGCATGTACGTTGTACTTAAATTTTGAAGATTGTTCCCTCTGCTAAAGGTCTTTGAGCATTTCTTACAGATAACTTTTGGCTGATCATTCGGATCTTGGTTAAAACATTGCCACACTACAGTCTTCCTACTATGGAATACCTTTTCAGGCATTGCACGTTGTGCTACTTTCACCGGATGGCCACGCTGTCCTAAAACTGTTTTTGTTTTTGACAAACATTTTTGGCCTGATACGGGCCTGCCAGATGACAGCTGTTGCAATGTAGATGGCTGCTACGGATCATCCTCCTCCGCTTCTGAGGTACTGGCAGCGGCACCCTCTTCCCCCAATGGCTGCCAATCTGGGTCAACAACTGGGTCATCTATCACCTCCTCTTCAATTTCATGTGCACCTTCCTCTGTGTCACCGTGTAAGGTGCTGTAGTGTTCGGGACGTGGCACCATAGTCTCAGCACGGTCAGATTCTGGCTCAGTACACTGCGAGGGCAATGTAGTGATCGGAGTCAATGGAACAGCATAATAATCTAGCTGTGGCTGTGCATCAGTGCACTCCATATCCGATTCATCTTGTAATGAGCAGTTAACAATTTCCCTTTCTAACCCTGGCACGGTATGCGTAAAGAGCTCCATGGAGTAACCTGTAGTGTCGCCTGATGCATCCTTCACTTTTGGTTTGGTTGAAGGACACAAGGAAACGTCTTGTTCCTCACCGGGAGCATCCACTGACGACTCGCTGCTTTTTTATTTGGAATTTTCTGAAGAGGAGGCGAAAGAGCTAGAGGCTGATTCAGCAAGGAAAGCCAAAACTTTTTCCTGCTGCTCCGGCTTTAAAAGCTGTTTTCCTACTCCCAGATAAGGGAGCCTTTGAGGCCTTGTATAGCCAGACGATGACACTGGCTCAACACCTCCAACCTTAGGTGCTATTGTGCTTTTGCCACTACCACCAGGTGCACCACCACCACCATCAGTACCAGCTGGCAACCACAGCCCACGGGCTCTTCCACCAGACTTCCTCTTTTTTTGGAAAATCTAACCAAAATAACAACCGTTATATGGTAATGTAAAACAAGGTAGAAGGTGTTGAGTTCCCGCCTCTGCACAGTGGGAATCTCGAACCATCTCCGCTGCGGTCTCCCATTCTTCTCCAGCCACAGTGGAGTCTGCTCAGCAGAGACGTCAGTCCCAGCATCTTGCTCAGTCTCACTCTGTGTATAGAGTTACTGCTACTTTTCCAGCTTCTGCCATTGAAGCCAGTGCTAGGCAGCGGCGAGCAGACGCTTTTGGGACTAAGTCCTGCTTTTCCTCTTCTGAGCATGCCCAGGGCAAGATCTCCTGTTGGAGATCGAGGGTCACATGCTCAGATACTGCAGCAGATCCCATTGGTCCTCCAGGAAGGTCCTGAAGGTGCTCAACTTCTGTGGCAGCCACCCATTGGTCGTTCTGGGAAGGTACTGTACATGCTGCAGCTATAAAAGGTTCGCATGACCGCACGGCCATGCGCTAGGGTAAACTTGTAAATGTGTGTGTGTTAATGTGTGAAAGTCGTTCATTAATTATCCCCTCCCTTGTGTATGACTGCTCGCGTAAGGTGGATGATTGCTATCTAGCACCCGACTTAGCCATCAGCACGTAACACACAAAACAGCGTCTAATTGCTGTGATCGCCAGTGCGGCGCCATGTGCTTTCACAGCACTTTCCTGACCCAAGCCTGGGTGGTTAGTGGCGTCCGCCAGTACAGCACCGCACGCACTCTCGTGCATCTTTATTATTATTATTATTATTTCTTTCACTCTGACACCTCAGTTGCAGTGTCGAGCGCAAGAGGTCTATATGAACTCAAATCCTGGGTCTTGGGATTGAGTTCTAAGTCTCCTTACTTGCGCTCTTGGGGCGGTCCCGCGGCCCTGTGATGCAACAGGGTTCGCTTCCTTCACACAGGGTGAAGTTATCCCGTGTGTGTATCCACATTGTACTGCCATATAGTCTGTCATTACTTGGCAACAGGTTCCATCTCTGCACGATGGACCCTGGGCTGCGAACGCACCTTACTCTAACTTTCTTGTTGTTTGGCACGTTCCGCTAGCCCTAACAGAAGGTGTATATAAACTTGTTGAGAATTTAAATCTCCCTTTTTTGGAGGGGAGACTGAACCAAAACTCAGGCCCAGTGTATATAACAATGCAATCTAAGTGGCAGAAATTGGCTGGCTGACATACGACAAACTAACAGGACTGAAGTATATCCACTTTGTGAGAATTTGAATCTCACTTTTTTCGGGGGAGACTGAACCAAAACTCAGGCCCAGTGTATAAAACAACACAATGTAAGTGGCAGAAAGTGGCTGGCTGATATACGACAAACTAACAGGACTGAAGTATATCCACTTTGTGAGAATTTGAATCTCACTTTTTTGGGGGGAGACTGAACCAAAACTCAGGCCCAGTGTATATAACAATGCAATCTAAGTGGCAGAAAGTGGCTGGCTGACATACGACAAACTAACAGGAATGCAGTATATCCACTTTGTGAGAATTTGAATCTCACTTTTTTGGGGGAGACTGAACCAAAACTCAGGCCCAGTGTATAAAACAACACAATGTAAGTGGCAGAAAGTGGCTGGAAGATATATGAAAAAATACAAGGACTGTTGTACAATTTCAATCTCCCTACAATGATCTCAGGAAAAGTATGGCAGCAATAAAAAGGACTGCTGCACACAAAAGTGTGGACAAATAAACAAGATAACTGTGCAGAAAGGAGCAACAGGATTTTTGCTTTTAAAAAAGCAGTTGGTTTGCACAGCAGCGTGCAAACAGCAATGCAGCTATCAGGGAGCCTTATAAGGCAGCCTAATAAGCTACAGAGCTGATGCTCAAAAATATAGCCTCCACTGTCCCTGCAAAAAAATGGTGGTGTTGGACAGTGGAAATCACTACAGCACAAGCAGTTTGGGGGTTAATCTTCCCTCTCTAACTATATCCCTTCTTCTGATGAAGCTGCAGCAACCTCTCCCTATGCTAAGATTGGCAGAAGTAAGATGGCGGCCAGCGTGCACGCCCCTTTATAGCCCCTGTGACGCCGCAGAAAGCAAGGCAATCACTGTCATGCCCTTCTCTAAGATGGTGGGGACCGAGACCTATGTCATCACGCTGCCCACACTCTGCGTCCTCCTTCATTGGCTGAAAAGTGGCGCTGAAAGCGTCATACGAAATGCGACTTTTGCGCGCAGATCGCCGACCTCATGGCCGATCTCACACTAGGATCAGGTCGGGTTTCATGAAACCCAACTTTGCCGAAAGTCGGCGATTTTTGAATTTGTCCGATCCGTTTCGCTCAACCCTAGTGCCGGGTATTGATGCTTTTACTTTTTTTCAATTACTTTATTTGATTCACCTGACATGTTTCTTCTTTTACTCTGATTTAGCCTGTTCACAATTAAACTGAGTCTAAGAACACCTAACATGTTCAAAACGCGTTCAGTTTAAGTAGGCACTCTTCCTCCGGTATTTACCGGTATTGTATGTCAAATTAGCCTTGCCTTTATTTAAAATGGATATGAATAAAGAAATGTAATTTTAGCTTCTGGAGCTGGATGTCCTCCTTTCTTCATGTGCCTAAGTTATACGTCTGGCAGAGGCGTCAATCCGTGCTCCAACCTCTCAAATATCATGGGAATCATCACAAGAGTGAGCTGAATCTAACCTTTTTTCTACTTGTAAGAGGCGCCTAATTCATAAAGTGGCAAACCCCGCTCAATGAATGAATGGTCATGATTAAGACGAAAGTCGAAACATGTTGGTCGTAACACTGCATTGTGTGCATGATGCTGTCATATGTTATGTCATTTTTGGTGGAACACTATTGGTGATGTTACCTCTTGTTTTAAACGGCTCATTAAAAGCTATATTTTATTACTAAAACACAGTTTCTTGCTGGATCTCACCTGTTCCCCAAACAAATTATATCGGATTAACAAACTGAGAACCCATCCATGCAATAGATCAGCAGAATCAGAATGGTAGGGTTCCAACATCTCCACTGATCAACTGGTATCTGCTTCGGGAGCGGCCAGATGTGGACAATCTACAGTAGTATGCAGGGCCGGACTGGGACTAAAATTCAGCCCTGGCATTTGAAGTCACACAGGCCCACTTGTCACATGGTGACTGTATAATATCTTTGTACACTTGTAGGTTACAAGAAGTGAGGGGAGTGTAAAGGTACCGTCACACTAAGCGACGCTGCAGCGATACCGACAACGATCCGGATTGCTGCAGCGTCGCTGTTTGGTCGCTGGAGAGCTGTCACACAGACCGCTCTCCAGCGACCAACGATGCCGGTAAACAGGGTAAACATCGGGTAACTAAGCGCAGGGCCGCGCTTAGTAACCCGATGTTTACCCTGGTTACCATCCTAAAAGTAAAAAAAAACAACCACTACATACTTACCTACCGCTGTCTGTCCTCCAGCGCTGTGCTCTGCTCTCCTCCTGTACTGGCTGTGAGCACAGCGGCCGGAAAGCAGAGCGGTGACGTCACCGCTCTGCTTTCCGGCTGCCCGACGCTCACAGCCAGTACAGGAGGAGTGCAGAGCACAGCGCTGGAGGACAGACGGCTGTAGGTAAGTATGTAGTGGTTGTTTTTTTTTACTTTTAGGATGGTAACCAGGGTAAACATCGGGTTACTAAGCGCGGCCCTGCGCTTAGTTACCCGATGTTTACCCTGGTTACCAGTGAAGACATCGCTGAATCGGTGTCACACACGCCGATTCAGCGATGTCTGCGGGGAGTCCAGCGACCAAATAAAGTTCTGGACTTTCTTCCCCGACCAGCGATATCACAGCAGGGGCCTGATCGCTGCTGCCTGTCACACTGGACGATATCGCTAGCGAGGACGATGCAACGTCACGGATCGCTAGCGATATCGTCTAGTGTGACGGTACCTTTACACGACTATATAACATATAAT
This sequence comes from Ranitomeya imitator, assembly GCF_032444005.1. Classification (NCBI taxonomy): domain Eukaryota; kingdom Metazoa; phylum Chordata; class Amphibia; order Anura; family Dendrobatidae; genus Ranitomeya; species Ranitomeya imitator. The sequence goes on from NC_091287.1 coordinate 312,800,862, forward strand.
TACAGCTGTATCCAGCATTACAGCTCAGTCCCCATAGAATGTAATGCAGCCAGTCCCCATAGAATGTAATGCAGCCAGCCCCCATAGAATGTAATGCAGCACAGCCCCATAGAATGTAATGCAGCACAGCCCCCATAGAATGTAATACAGCACAGCCCCCATAGAATGTAATGCAGCACAGACCCCATAGAATGTAATGCAGCCAGTGCCCATAGAATGTAATGCAGCACAGCCCCATAGAATGTAATGCAGCCAGTCACTATAGAATGTAATGCAGCCAGCCCCCATATAATGTAATGCAGCACAGCCCCCATAGAATGTAATGCAGCACAGCCCCCATAGAATGTAATGCAGCCAGTTCCCATAGGATGTAATGTAGTACAGCCCCCATAGAATGTAATGCAGCCAGTTCCCATAGGATGTAATGCAGCACAGCCACCATGCAATATAATGCAGCCCAGCCCCATAGAATGTAATGCAGCCCCCCCCAATAGCCCCACAATCCAGTTATCACTCATTGATATATAATAATAATAATAATAAAAAAAACAAAAAAAACACTCTACTCACCTTCCCTCTTGCCCTACGCTGCTCCTGGCTCCGGTCTCAGCAGCTGCAGTCTGCCCGCCCGGTCACACAGCAGGTGCGCGATGATATGACGTCATCGCGCACCCGCAGTTTCAGCCGTAGGCAGAGTGGGGAATGATGGGAGAGGAAGCAACAGCAGACGCTCTCTCCTCCATCATTGCGTTCAACTGTACCGGCATCTATGACGCCGGTATAGTTGAATGCGGGGCCGGGAGTGTGCCGACAGCGGGGGGAGTGTGCCAACAGTGGCACACTCGAGCGGCCCACTACTGCCACCGGCCCTTCTGGCATTTGCCAGAACTGCCCGGTGGCCAGTCCGGCCCTGGTAGTATGACAGCAGAGCTCTGCACATTGCTTGGTGGCTTCTCAGGATACTGCACCTTAAGGCTATGTGCATACGTTGTGGATTTAGATGCGGATCCGCAGTGTTTTTGGATGCACAGAATTGCATCAAATCCGCAGTGTAGCGCACTACCAATGTTATTCTATGTGAAATGAAGAATTGTTGTGCACATGCTGCTGAAAAATCCACGCATATTTGCAGCATTTTATTTTCCGCAGCATGTCAATTCCTTTTGCGGATCTGCAGCGTTTCTGCAGCCATTGACTTCCATTGAGTCAGGCACATCCGCAGCAAAACCGCAGGTGTAAAAAAGATCTGCAGATTTGCTTTAGATGTGGGTGCGAGAAATGCTGCAGATTGGGAGGAGAGAAGTGTGTGGGCGGAGACTATCTGCATGTCTGTGTGCGGGGGTCTGCGTATACGTGTGGGTCTGTGTGTCTCTGTGTGTATGCATGCGTGTGCCTGTGTCCCTGTGTGTGTGTGTGTGTGTGTGGGTCTGTGTAAGCAGCCATTTTCTGATGGGACTACCGCTCCCATCTGGCTATGAATTCTCACAGAGACAGCATTGCCGATGATGGGAAAGTAGTCCCATCAGACAATGCATGTGTTCATGTGTTCAGTAGTAAAAAAAAAAAATACAGAACACACAGCAAACATACAGGAAATACATTACAGACAGTGCATACAACATATAACATACAGTACATACTCGCCAATCACCTAGTCCCTGAAGCCATCGATCACCTGTAATAAAAATAACATAACAAACCAACCTATACTTATCTTTCCACCGTAGTCCAGTTAATAACGAGTGTCCCACGATGATCTCCCGTGCAGAACAGTGACATCGGAAGATGTCAATGCTCTACAGGGCCTCCGCGATGAACTGACAGTTGGAGGTAATCCTCCGTGATGTATCCCTCCGCCGCTGCAGGGAGAGAGGTCGCCTGAGTTCATTCTCTCACCGGCAGCGCTGTGTGAGAAAATTCCCACAGAGCATTGCCGTAAAGTGAGCCTGAACTCAGGTAACCTCTTCAGCGATGCACTGCAGGAGCCATTATCTCCTGTCAGTGCATTGCCTGATGTCACTGTTCTATAGGGGAGATTGTCGTGGGACACTCATTATTAATTGGACTGCGTCGGAACAAGGAGTATACTGTTGGTTTATTATTTTTTCTTTTTTGCAGGTGATCAATGGCTTTGGGGAATTAGGCATGGTTGTAAGTAGAGTTGAGCGACCTTGACCTTTTTAGAGTCGAGCCGGGTTTCGCGAAACCCGACTATCTCAAAAGTCGGGTCGAGTGAAATCGGCCGATTATGACGTAAAGTCGGGATCGACCGAAACACGAAACCCAATGCAAGTCAATGGGGCAGCATAGTCGGCAGTGAGTGGGGGCCAGGAAAACACCTAGAGTGCCCATTATAATGTCAAAACCATCCATTCTTCTTAATGAAGCTTGTCAAGCGTAATTTACCTTATAATAATTGGAAGGCATTTGAAATTGGGGGTCATTTGGCTAAAGTTGTGGTGGGTAGGGCTGGTTCAAGTAATTAGTGGGCCCAGGAAATCTGGACCACGTCACGGCAGTGGAGCAGGGAGAGGTAAGTATTTCAACTTTGCAAGTGCTGTGAACCTGAGCAAGCAGGGGGGGCCCACTCGTTGGCATTGGCACTGGCACAGGGCCCCTCAAAGTACAGCGGTGTGTTTGCACGGCGGGGGCGCCTCCCACCGGCAGCAACACTTTTGCGTACTATGAGAGGCCCTGTGCCAGTGACGTCGCCAACTAGTATTCCTCCCCCCACCTGATGAAGGAACCTGCACTTTCATCTGCACCTTCCTCTTTGTCCCCGTGTAAGGTGGTATGGTATGCGGGAAGAGCAACCTGACTATCAGCAGGGTCACAATGTTGTTGTGTAGCGTGCACGGGGAATGTTGCGTTATGTGTTGTGAATTCTGTGGTCACAAGTGGTATTGCAGTCTCTGGGCGTCCTCCCTCAGGTGTTTTGGTGAGCTCGTTGGCTGCCTTGCTATTTAGCTCCACCTGAGTCTGTCTTCCTTGCTCCTTGTCAATGTTCCAGTGTTGGATCTGAGCTACTGCATCTTTCCTTGGACCTGCTGCTCTGCTAGATAAGTGCTTCTAGTTTGTTTTCTGTTTTTTCTGTCCAGCTTGTTATTATCTTTTGCTGGAAGCTCTGAGAAGCAGAGGGGTGCACCGCCGTGCTGTTAGTTCGGCACGGTGGGTCTTTTTTGCCCCTTTGCGTGGTTTTCGTTTTAGGGTTTTTGGTAGACTGCATAGTTCTCTTTGCTATCCTCGCTCTGTCTAGAATATCGGGCCTCACTTTGCTGAATCTATTTCATTCCTACGTTTGTCTTTTCATCTTGCTAACAGTCATTATATGTGGGGGCTGCCTATTCCTTTGGGGTATTTCTCTGAGGTAAGTCAGGCTTGTATTTCTATCTTCAGGCTAGTCAGCTCCTCAGGCAGTGCCGCCGTCCATGAGAGTGTTCCCCCCCCCAGCTCGAACAGTACAAGGAGCCAATTCAATGATTTCCAATAGAGGGAAAAAAGAAATCCTGACATCATTTTTTTTTCTTAGCTCTGTCTTCAGTCTTTTTTTTCCCCTAGACATTAGAGTGCTTCAGGACACAGCTGTGGACATGGATATTCAGGCTCTGTGCTCCTCAATGGATAATCTCGTTGTAAATGTACAAAAGATTCAAGATACTATTGATCAGAAATCGATGCTAGAACCAAGAATTCCGATTCCTGATTTGTTTTTTGGTGACAGAACTAAGTTCCTGAGCTTCAGAAATAATTGTAAGCTATTTTTGGCCTTGAAACCTCATTCTTCTGGTAATCCTATTCAACAGGTTTTGATTATTATTTCTTTTTTGCGCGGCGACCCACAGGACTGGGCGTTTTCTCTTGCACCAGGAGATTCTGCATTGAGTAATATTGATGCTTTTTTCCAGGCGCTGGGATTGCTTTACGATGAGCCTAATTCAGTGGATCAAGCTGAGAAAAATCTGCTGGCTTTATGCCAGGGTCAGGATGATGTAGAACTATATTGTCAGAAATTTAGAAAATGGTCAGTACTCACTCTGTGGAATGAATCTGCACTAGCGGCTTTGTTCAGAAAGGGTCTCTCTGAAGCTCTTAAGGATATAATGGTGGGATTTCCTATGCCTGCTGGTTTGAATGAGTCTATGTCCTTGGCCATTCAGATCGGTCGTCGCTTGCGCGAGCGTAAATCTGTGCACCATCTGGCGGTATTGTCTGAGAGTAAGCCTGAGCCTATGCAGTGCAACAGGACTATGACTAAAGTAGAACGGCACGAACACAGACGTCTGAACAGACTGTGTTTCTATTGTGGTGATTCTACTCATGCTATTTCTAATTGTCCTAAACGCACTAGGCGGTTCGATAGCTCTGCCGTTATTGGTACTGTACAGTCCAAATTCCTTTTGTCCATTACCTTAATGTGCTCTTTGTCATCATATTCTGTCATGGCGTTTGTGGATTCAGGCGCTGCTCTGAATCTGATGGATTTGGATTATGCTAAACGTTGTGGATTTTTCTTGGAGCCTTTGCGGTGTCCTATTCCGTTGAGAGGAATTGATGCTACACCTCTGGCCAAGAATAAGCCTCAGTACTGGGCCCAGCTGACCATGTGCATGGCTCCTGCACATCAGGAAGTTATTCGCTTTTTGGTACTGCATAATTTGCATGATGTGGTCGTGTTGGGGTTGCCATGGCTACAAACCCATAATCCAGTATTGGATTGGAACTCTATGTCGGTAACCAGCTGGGGTTGTCAGGGAGTACATGGTGATGTTCCATTTTTGTCTATTTCGTCATCCATTCCTTCTGACATCCCAGAGTTCTTGTCGGACTTTCAGGATGTATTTGAAGAGTCCAAGTCTGATGCCCTTCCTCCGCATAGGAATTGTGATTGTGCTATCGATTTGATTCCTGGTAGTAAATTCCCTAAGGGTCGTTTATTTAATTTGTCCGTACCTGAACACACCGCTATGCGCAGTTATGTGAAGGAGTCCCTGGAGAAGGGACATATTCGCCCATCGTCGTCACCATTGGGAGCAGGGTTCTTTTTTGTAGCCAAGAAGGATGGTTCGCTAAGACCGTGTATTGATTACCGCCTTCTTAATAAGATCACTGTTAAGTTTCAGTATCCCTTGCCATTGATTTCTGACTTGTTTGCTCGGATTAAGGGGGCTAGTTGGTTTACTAAGATTGATCTTCGTGGTGCGTATAATCTGGTGAGAATCAGGCAGGGAGATGAATGGAAAACGGCATTTAATACGCCCGAGGGTCATTTTGAGTATCTGGTGATGCCGTTCGGACTTGCCAATGCTCCATCTGTTTTTCAGTCTTTTATGCATGACATTTTTCGTGAGTATCTGGATAAATTCTTGATTGTTTACTTGGATGACATTTTGATCTTCTCAGATGATTGGGAGTCTCATGTAAAGCAAGTCAGAATGGTTTTCCAGGTACTGCGTGCTAATTCCTTGTTTGTGAAGGGATCAAAGTGTCTCTTCGGTGTGCAGAAAGTTTCATTTTTGGGGTTCATCTTTTCCCCTTCTACTATCGAGATGGATCCGGTTAAGGTTCAGGCCATCCAGGATTGGACTCAGCCGACATCTCTAAAAAGTTTGCAGAAATTCCTGGGCTTTGCTAATTTTTATCGTCGCTTCATCTGTAATTTTTCTAGCATTGCCAGACCATTGACCGATTTGACCAAGAAGGGTGCTGATTTGGTTAATTGGTCTTCTGCTGCCGTGGAAGCTTTTCAGGAGTTGAAGCGTCGTTTTTGCTGTGCCCCTGTGTTGTGTCAGCCAGATGTTTCTCTTCCGTTCCAGGTCGAGGTTGATGCTTCTGAGATTGGTGCAGGGGCGGTTTTGTCACAGAGAGGTTCTGGTTGCTCAGTGTTCAAACCATGTGCTTTCTTTTCCAGGAAATTTTCTGCTGCTGAGCGTAATTATGATGTGGGCAACCGAGAGTTGCTGGCCATGAAGTGGGCATTCGAGGAGTGGCGTCATTGGCTTGAGGGTGCTAAGCATCGCGTGGTGGTTTTGACTGATCATAAGAACCTTACTTATCTTGAGTCTGCCAAGCGCTTGAATCCTAGACAGGCCCGTTGGTCGTTATTTTTTGCTCGTTTTGATTTTGTGATTTCATACCTTCCGGGCTCTAAAAATGTGAAGGCGGATGCTCTGTCTAGGAGTTTTGTGCCCGACTCTCCGGGGTTATCTGAGCCGGCGAGTATCCTCAAGGAAGGAGTCATTGTGTCTGCCATCTCCCCTGATTTGCGGAGAGTGTTGCAGAAATTTCAGGCTAATAAACCTGATCGTTGTCCGGCCGAGAAACTGTTCGTCCCTGATAGGTGGACTAGTAAAGTTATCTCTGAACTTCATTGTTCGGTGCTGGCCGGTCATCCAGGAATCTTTGGTACCAGGGAGTTGGTTGCTAGATCCTTTTGGTGGCCGTCTCTGTCGCGGGATGTGCGTGCTTTTGTGCAGTCCTGTGGAATTTGTGCTAGGGCTAAGCCCTGCTGTTCACGTGCCAGTGGGTTGCTTTTGCCCTTGCCGGTCCCGAAGAGGCCTTGGACACATATTTCGATGGATTTCATTTCTGACCTTCCCGTTTCTCAAAAGATGTCTGTCATTTGGGTGGTCTGTGATCGCTTTTCTAAAATGGTCCATCTGGTGCCCTTGGTTAAATTGCCTTCCTCCTCTGATTTGGTGCCTTTGTTCTTCCAGCATGTGGTTCGTTTACATGGCATTCCTGAGAATATTGTTTCTGACAGAGGTTCCCAGTTTGTCTCAAGGTTCTGGCGAGCCTTTTGTGGTAGGATGGGCATTGACCTATCTTTTTCCTCGGCCTTCCATCCTCAGACTAATGGCCAGACCGAACGAACCAATCAGACCTTGGAAACATATCTAAGATGTTTTGTTTCCGCTGACCAGGATGATTGGGTGTCATTTTTGCCGTTGGCTGAGTTCGCCCTTAATAATCGGGCCAGCTCGGCTACCTTGGTCTCTCCATTTTTCTGCAATTCTGGGTTCCATCCTCGTTTCTCTTCAGGACAGGTTGAGTCTTCGGACTGTCCTGGTGTGGATTATGTGGTGGACAGGTTGCAGCAGATCTGGACTCAGGTAGTGGACAATTTGACCTTGTCCCAGGAGAAGGCTCAGCTTTTCGCTAATCGCAGACGCCGTGTGGGACCCCGACTTCGTGTTGGGGATCTGGTTTGGTTATCTTCTCGTCATATACCTATGAAGGTTTCCTCTCCTAAATTTAAACCTCGTTTTATTGGTCCGTATAGGATTTCTGAGATTCTCAATCCGGTGTCTTTTCGTCTGACCCTCCCAGACTCCTTTTCCATACATAATGTATTCCATAGGTCGTTGTTGAGGAGATACGTGGCACCTATGGTTCCATCTGTGGAGCCTCCTGCCCCTGTTTTGGTGGAGGGGGAATTGGAGTATATTGTGGAGAAGATTTTGGATTCTCGTGTCTCTAGACGGAAACTCCAGTATCTGGTCAAATGGAAGGGTTATGCTCAGGAAGATAATTCCTGGGTTTTTGCCTCTGATGTCCATGCCCCAGATCTTGTTCGTGCCTTTCATGTGGCTCATCCTGGTCGGCCTGGGGGTTCTGGTGAGGGTTCGGTGACCCCTCCTCAAGGGGGGGGTACTGTTGTGAATTCTGTGGTCACAAGTGGTATTGCAGTCTCTGGGCGTCCTCCCTCAGGTGTTTTGGTGAGCTCGTTGGCTGCCTTGCTATTTAGCTCCACCTGAGTCTGTCTTCCTTGCTCCTTGTCAATGTTCCAGTGTTGGATCTGAGCTACTGCATCTTTCCTTGGACCTGCTGCTCTGCTAGATAAGTGCTTCTAGTTTGTTTTCTGTTTTTTCTGTCCAGCTTGTTATTATCTTTTGCTGGAAGCTCTGAGAAGCAGAGGGGTGCACCGCCGTGCTGTTAGTTCGGCACGGTGGGTCTTTTTTGCCCCTTTGCGTGGTTTTCGTTTTAGGGTTTTTTGTAGACTGCATAGTTCTCTTTGCTATCCTCGCTCTGTCTAGAATATCGGGCCTCACTTTGCTGAATCTATTTCATTCCTACGTTTGTCTTTTCATCTTGCTAACAGTCATTATATGTGGGGGCTGCCTATTCCTTTGGGGTATTTCTCTGAGGTAAGTCAGGCTTGTATTTCTATCTTCAGGCTAGTCAGCTCCTCAGGCAGTGCCGAGTTGCATAGGTAGTGATAGGCGCAATCCACTGCTGCTTCCAGTTGTGTGAGGACAGTTCAGGTACTGCAGTCTACAGAGATTCCACGTCTCAGAGCTCGTCCTATTGTTTTGGGTTTTTGCCAGATCTCTGTATGTGCGCTGATTACTGCACGCTGTGTTGCCTGATTGCCAGCCATAACAGTTATGGGTTAATGTACCAGCAGTCTCATCTATCACTGGCTGGGCAATGGGCAGGATGAGGAGGAAACACAGATATAGGCCCAAAGAATAAAGTTGGCTAAATGCAGTTCAACATTGGTAACACAGGAATAACCAGGGGGCATTGCAGTGGAGGACAACTGGAATGAGAGGCTGACACAGAGAGTAGGCCCAAATCAGTAAGTAGTCGAAATGCAGTTCAAAATTGGCAACCGTAGTAAACAGGCGGCACAGCTTTGTTCAGTGGAGGAGAACAGCAAGGAGTGGCAGACACCGATAGTAGGCCCCAACCCAACTAGTAGGCCAAATGCAGTCTAACATTAACAACTACTTAACGAGCGCCTGAAAACGGAATTTCAGGACAGGAAACCAGGAGAACAGCAAGGAGTGGCAGACACCGATAGTAGGTCCCAAACCAACTAGTACGCCAAATGCAGTTGTTCCGTTTAACCACAATTTAATGAGAGCCTGAAGATAGAAGTTCAGGAAAGGCAACCTGGAGAACACCTTGGAGTGGAACACACCATCTCTCTACACCCCATACCCAATTTGTAGGCCTAATGCAGTGTAGTTTCCAAGAACTACTAAACGAGAGCCGGAAGATCGAAGCTCAGGAAAGGCAACCTGGAGAACACCTTAGAGTGGAACACACCATCTCTCTACACCCCATACCCAATTTGTAGGCCTAATGCAGTGTAGTTTCCAAGAACTACTAAACGAGAGCCGGAAGATCGAAGCTCAGGAAAGGCAACCTGGAGAACACCTTGGAGAGGAACACACCATCTCTCTACACCCCATACCCAATTTGTAGGCCTAATGCAGCGTAGTTTCCAACAACTACTAAACGAGAGCATGAAGATCGAAGCATTGGCGAGGAAACCTGGGGAACACCTTGGAGTGGAACACACCATCTCTCTACACCCCATACCCAATTTGTAGGCCTAATGCAGCGTAGTTTCCAACAACTACTAAACGAGAGCCGGAAGATCGAAGCTCAGGAAAGGCAACCTGGAGAACACCTTGGAGTGGAACACACCATCTCTCTACACCCCATACCCAATTTGTAGGCCTAATGCAGTGTAGTTTCCAAGAACTACTAAACGAGAGCCGGAAGATCGAAGCTCAGGAAAGGCAACCTGGAGAACACCTTGGAGTGGAACACACCATCTCTCTACACCCCATACCCAATTTGTAGGCCTAATGCAGCGTAGTTTCCAACAACTACTAAACGAGAGCATGAAGATCGAAGCATTGGCGAGGAAACCTGGGGAACACCTTGGAGTGGAACACACCATCTCTCTACACCCCATACCCAATTTGTAGGCCTAATGCAGCGTAGTTTCCAACAACTACTAAATGAGAGCCGGAAGATCGAAGCCCAGGAAAGGCAACCTGGAGAACACCTTGGAGAGGAACACACCATCTCTCTACACCCCATACCCAATTTGTAGGCCTAATGCAGCGTAGTTTCCAACAACTACTAAACGAGAGCATGAAGATCGAAGCATTGGCGAGGAAACCTGGGGAACACCTTGGAGTGGAACACACCATCTCTCTACACCCCATACCCAATTTGTAGGCCTAATGCAGCGTAGTTTCCAACAACTACTAAACGAGAGCCGGAAGATCGAAGCTCAGGAAAGGCAACCTGGAGAACACCTTGGAGTGGAACACACCATCTCTCTACACCCAATACCCAATTTGTAGGCCTAATGCAGTGTAGTTTCCAAGAACTACTAAACGAGAGCCGGAAGATCGAAGCTCAGGAAAGGCAACCTGGAGAACACCTTGGAGTGGAACACACCATCTCTCTACACCCCATACCCAATTTGTAGGCCTAATGCAGCGTAGTTTCCAACAACTACTAAACGAGAGCATGAAGATCGAAGCATTGGCGAGGAAACCTGGGGAACACCTTGGAGTGGAACACACCATCTCTCTACACCCCATACCCAATTTGTAGGCCTAATGCAGCGTAGTTTCCAACAACTACTAAATGAGAGCCGGAAGATCGAAGCCCAGGAAAGGCAACCTGGAGAACACCTTGGAACACACCATCTCTCTACACCCCATACCCAATTTGTAGGCCTAATGCAGCGTAGTTTCCAACAACTACTAAACGAGAGCATGAAGATCGAAGCATTGGCGAGGAAACCTGGGGAACACCTTGGAGTGGAACACACCATCTCTCTACACCCCATACCCAATTTGTAGGCCTAATGCAGCGTAGTTTCCAACAACTACTAAACGAGAGCATGAAGATCGAAGCATTGGCGAGGAAACCTGGGGAACACCTTGGAGTGGAACACACCATCTCTCTACAGCCCAAGCCCAATTTGTAGGCCTAATGCAGCGTAGTTTCCAACAACTACTAAACGAGAGCCGGAAGATCGAAGCTCAGGAAAGGCAACCTGGAGAACACCTTGGAGTGGAACACACCATCTCTCTACACCCCATACCCAATTTGTAGGCCTAATGCAGTGTAGTTTCCAAGAACTACTAAACGAGAGCTGGAAGATCGAAGCTCAGGAAAGGCAACCTGGAGAACACCTTGGAGTGGAACACACCATCTCTCTACACCCCATACCCAATTTGAAGGCCTAATGCAGTGTAGTTTCCAAGAACTACTAAACGAGAGCCGGAAGATCGAAGCTCAGGAAAGGCAACCTGGAGAACACCTTGGAGTGGAACACACCATCTCTCTACACCCCATACCCAATTTGTAGGCCTAATGCAGTGTAGTTTCCAAGAACTACTAAACGAGAGCCGGAAGATCGAAGCTCAGGAAAGGCAACCTGGGGAACACCTTGGAGTGGAACACACCATCTCTCTACACCCCATACCCAATTTGTAGGCCTAATGCAGTGTAGTTTCCAAGAACTACTAAACGAGAGCCGGAAGATCGAAGCTCAGGAAAGGCAACCTGGAGAACACCTTGGAGTGGAACACACCATCTCTCTACACCCCATACCCAATTTGTAGGCCTAATGCAGTGTAGTTTCCAAGAACTACTAAACGAGAGCCGGAAGATCGAAGCTCAGGAAAGGCAACCTGGAGAACACCTTGGAGTGGAACACACCATCTCTCTACACCCCATACCCAATTTGTAGGCCTAATGCAGTGTAGTTTCCAACAACTACTAAACGAGAGCCGGAAGATCGAAGCTCAGGAAAGGCAACCTGGGGAACACCTTGGAGTGTAACACACCATCTCTCTCCACCCGATACCCATTTTTTAGGCCTAATGCAGTGTAGTTTTCTACAACTACTAAACGAGAGTCGGAAGACCGAAGCAATGGCAAGGAAACCTGGAGAACACCTTGGAGTGGAACACACCATCTCTCTACACCCCATACCCAATTTGTAGGCCTAATGCAGTGTAGTTTCCAAGAACTACTAAACGAGAGCTGGAAGATCGAAGCTCAGGAAAGGCAACCTGGAGAACACCTTGGAGTGGAACACACCATCTCTCTACACCCCATACCCAATTTGTAGGCCTAATGCAGTGTAGTTTCCAAGAACTACTAAACGAGAGCCGGAAGATCGAAGCTCAGGAAAGGCAACCTGGAGAACACCTTGGAGTGGAACACACCATCTCTCTACACCCCATACCCAATTTGTAGGCCTAATGCAGTGTAGTTTCCAAGAAATACTAAACGAGAGTCGGAAGATCGAAGCTCAGGAAAGGCAACCTGGAGAACACCTTGGAGTGGAACACACCATCTCTCTACACCCCATACCCAATTTGTAGGCCTAATGCAGTGTAGTTTCCAACAACTACTAAACGAGAGCCGGAAGATCGAAGCTCAGGAAAGGCAACCTGGAGAACACCTTGGAGTGGAACACACCATCTCTCTACACCCCATACCCAATTTGTAGGCCTAATGCAGTGTAGTTTCCAACAACTACTAAACGAGAGCCGGAAGATCGAAGCTCAGGAAAGGCAACCTGGAGAACACCTTGGAGTGGAACACACCATCTCTCTACACCCCATACCCAATTTGTAGGCCTAATGCAGTGTAGTTTCCAAGAACTACTAAACGAGAGCCGGAAGATCGAAGCTCAGGAAAGGCAACCTGGAGAACACCTTGGAGTGGAACACACCATCTCTCTACACCCCATACCCAATTTGTAGGCCTAATGCAGTGTAGTTTCCAACAACTACTAAACGAGAGCCGGAAGATCGAAGCTCAGGAAAGGCAACCTGGAGAACACCTTGGAGTGGAACACACCATCTCTCTACACCCCATACCCAATTTGTAGGCCTAATGCAGCGTAGTTTCCAACAACTACTAAACGAGAGCATGAAGATCGAAGCATTGGCGAGGAAACCTGGGGAACACCTTGGAGTGGAACACACCATCTCTCTACACCCCAAACCCAATTTGTAGGCCTAATGCAGTGTAGTTTCCAACAACTACTAAACGAGAGCCGGAAGATCGAAGCTCAGGAAAGGCAACCTGGAGAACACCTTGGAGTGGAACACACCATCTCTCTACACCCCATACCCAATTTGTAGGCCTAATGCAGTGTAGTTTCCAAGAACTACTAAACGAGAGCCAGAAGATCGAAGCTCAGGAAAGGCAACCTGGAGAACACCTTGGAGTGGAACACACCATCTCTCTACACCCCATACCCAATTTGTAGGCCTAATGCAGTGTAGTTTCCAACAACTACTAAACGAGAGCCGGAAGATCGAAGCTCAGGAAAGGCAACCTGGAGAACACCTTGGAGTGGAACACACCATCTCTCTACACCCCATACCCAATTTGTAGGCCTAATGCAGCGTAGTTTCCAACAACTACTAAACGAGAGCATGAAGATCGAAGCATTGGCGAGGAAACCTGGGGAACACCTTGGAGTGGAACACACCATCTCTCTACACCCCAAACCCAATTTGTAGGCCTAATGCAGTGTAGTTTCCAACAACTACTAAACGAGAGCCGGAAGATCGAAGCTCAGGAAAGGCAACCTGGAGAACACCTTGGAGTGGAACACACCATCTCTCTACACCCCATACCCAATTTGTAGGCCTAATGCAGTGTAGTTTCCAAGAACTCCTAGACGAGAGCTGGAAGATCGAAGCTCAGGAAAGGCAACCTGGAGAACACCTTGGAGTGGAACACACCATCTCTCTACACCCCATACCCAATTTGTAGGCCTAATGCAGTGTAGTTTCCAAGAACTACTAAACGAGAGCCGGAAGATCGAAGCTCAGGAAAGGCAACCTGGAGAACACCTTGGAGTGGAACACACCATCTCTCTACACCCCATACCCAATTTGTAGGCCTAATGCAGTGTAGTTTCCAACAACTACTAAACGAGAGCCGGAAGATCGAAGCTCAGGAAAGGCAACCTGGAGAACACCTTGGAGTGGAACACACCATCTCTCTACACCCCATACCCAATTTGTAGGCCTAATGCAGTGTAGTTTCCAAGAACTACTAAACGAGAGCCGGAAGATCGAAGCTCAGGAAAGGCAACCTGGGGAACACCTTGGAGTGGAACACACCATCTCTCTACACCCCATACCCAATTTGTAGGCCTAATGCAGTGTAGTTTCCAAGAACTACTAAACGAGAGCCGGAAGATCGAAGCTCAGGAAAGGCAACCTGGAGAACACCTTGGAGTGGAACACACCATCTCTCTACACCCCATACCCAATTTGTAGGCCTAATGCAGTGTAGTTTCCAAGAACTACTAAACGAGAGCCGGAAGATCGAAGCTCAGGAAAGGCAACCTGGAGAACACCTTGGAGTGGAACACACCATCTCTCTACACCCCATACCCAATTTGTAGGCCTAATGCAGTGTAGTTTCCAAGAACTACTAAACGAGAGCCGGAAGATCGAAGCTCAGGAAAGGCAACCTGGGGAACACCTTGGAGTGGAACACACCATCTCTCTACACCCCATACCCAATTTGTAGGCCTAATGCAGTGTAGTTTCCAAGAACTACTAAACGAGAGCCGGAAGATCGAAGCTCAGGAAAGGCAACCTGGAGAACACCTTGGAGTGGAACACACCATCTCTCTACACCCCATACCCAATTTGTAGGCCTAATGCAGTGTAGTTTCCAAGAACTACTAAACGAGAGCCGGAAGATCGAAGCTCAGGAAAGGCAACCTGGAGAACACCTTGGAGTGGAACACACCATCTCTCTACACCCCATACCCAATTTGTAGGCCTAATGCAGTGTAGTTTCCAACAACTACTAAACGAGAGCCGGAATATCGAAGCTCAAGAAAGGCAACCTGGAGAACACCTTGGAGTGGAACACACCATCTCTCTACACCCCATACCCAATTTGTAGGCCTAATGCAGTGTAGTTTCCAACAACTACTAAACGAGAGCCGGAATATCGAAGCTCAGGAAAGGCAACCTGGAGAACACCTTGGAGTGGAACACACCATCTCTCTACACCCCATACCCAATTTGTAGGCCTAATGCAGTGTAGTTTCCAACAACTACTAAACGAGAGCCAGAAGATCGAAGCTCAGGAAAGGCAACCTGGAGAACACCTTGGAGTGGAACACACCATCTCTCTACACCCCATACCCAATTTGTAGGCCTAATGCAGCGTAGTTTCCAACAACTACTAAACGAGAGCATGAAGATCGAAGCATTGGCGAGGAAACCTGGGGAACACCTTGGAGTGGAACACACCATCTTTCTACACCCCAAACCCAATTTGTAGGCCTAATGCAGTGTAGTTTCCAACAACTACTAAACGAGAGCCGGAAGATCGAAGCTCAGGAAAGGCAACCTGGAGAACACCTTGGAGTGGAACACACCATCTCTCTACACCCCATACCCAATTTGTAGGCCTAATGCAGTGTAGTTTCCAAGAACTACTAAACGAGAGCTGGAAGATCGAAGCTCAGGAAAGGCAACCTGGAGAACACCTTGGAGTGGAACACACCATCTCTCTACACCCCATACCCAATTTGTAGGCCTAATGCAGTGTAGTTTCCAAGAACTACTAAACGAGAGCCGGAAGATCGAAGCTCAGGAAAGGCAACCTGGAGAACACCTTGGAGTGGAACACACCATCTCTCTACACCCCATACCCAATTTGTAGGCCTAATGCAGTGTAGTTTCCAACAACTACTAAACGAGAGCCGGAAGATCGAAGCTCAGGAAAGGCAACCTGGAGAACACCTTGGAGTGGAACACACCATCTCTCTACACCCCATACCCAATTTGTAGGCCTAATGCAGTGTAGTTTCCAAGAACTACTAAACGAGAGCCGGAAGATCGAAGCTCAGGAAAGGCAACCTGGGGAACACCTTGGAGTGGAACACACCATCTCTCTACACCCCATACCCAATTTGTAGGCCTAATGCAGTGTCGTTTCCAAGAACTACTAAACGAGAGCCGGAAGATCGAAGCTCAGGAAAGGCAACCTGGAGAACACCTTGGAGTGGAACACACCATCTCTCTACACCCCATACCCAATTTGTAGGCCTAATGCAGTGTAGTTTCCAAGAACTACTAAACGAGAGCCGGAAGATCGAAGCTCAGGAAAGGCAACCTGGAGAACACCTTGGAGTGGAACACACCATCTCTCTACACCCCATACCCAATTTGTAGGCCTAATGCAGTGTAGTTTCCAAGAACTACTAAACGAGAGCCGGAAGATCGAAGCTCAGGAAAGGCAACCTGGGGAACACCTTGGAGTGGAACACACCATCTCTCTACACCCCATACCCAATTTGTAGGCCTAATGCAGTGTAGTTTCCAAGAACTACTAAACGAGAGCCGGAAGATCGAAGCTCAGGAAAGGCAACCTGGAGAACACCTTGGAGTGGAACACACCATCTCTCTACACCCCATACCCAATTTGTAGGCCTAATGCAGTGTAGTTTCCAACAACTACTAAACGAGAGCCGGAATATCGAAGCTCAGGAAAGGCAACCTGGGGAACACCTTGGAGTGTAACACACCATCTCTCTCCACCCGATACCCATTTTTTAGACCTAATGCAGTGTAGTTTTCTACAACTACTAAACGAGAGTCGGAAGACCGAAGCAATGGCAAGGAAACCTGGGGAACACCTTGGAGTGTAACACACCATCTCTCTCCACCCCATACCCAATTTGTAGGCCTAATGCAGCCTAATTTCCGACAACTACTAAACGAGAGCATGAAGATCGAAGCTCAGGAAAGGCAACCTGGGGAACACCTTGGAGTGTAACAAACCCTCTCTCTACACCATGGAAGGGCTGATTCTTAGGAAGGAAGGCTGTCGGAAAGAAGCAGGGCGCGTCCGAGGGTGATTATATTCTTATTAGGTATATACTCACCCTCGTACGCGCCCTGCTTCTTTATTTGTAATGAATGTTTATTTGCAATGTGGTTTTGACTTACTCTATTTTTTTGGTAAATAATGATTTTATTATTTTCATTGTTTTGCATCTTCTTGGCAATAATATAAAGAAGACGCGACAGGACAACACTCGGTGGATGCCATATCTGTGTTTTAAATTGAAAAAAACTTTCAGTTAACTACTTGCAGGAGAAAGTTATTGTAGCTGGTGGCCATTTTTAGTACTGTACCAGATTTTTGTTGTATGTGTTTGTTTTTAATGTTAAAATGTCTGCATTTGATATCTCTCCAGTATTTTCTTTTTTATAAGCAAAATACTTATTTTTATATTTTCTGATGTTGGTTCCAGGGGTACACGGGCAGCAGTGGTGTGGTCAGTGGAGGCCTAGCGGAAGGAGTGACCGCAGACAGGCATCGAAGGCCTAAAATAATAACACATGGCTGTAGGCAATTTTAAATTGGTTCCAGGGGTACACGGGCAGCAGTGGTGTGGTCAGTGGAGGCCTAGTGCAAGGAGTGACCGCAGACAGGCATCGAAGGCCTAAAGTAAAAAAATTGGTCTGGCTGTAGGCAATTTTAAATTGGTTCCAGGGGTACACGGGCAGCAGTGGTGTGGTCAGTGGAGGCCTAGTGGAAGGAGTGACCGCAGACAGGCATCGAAGGCCTAAAATAATAACACATGGCTGTAGGCAATTGTAAATTGGTTCCAGGGGTACACGGGCAGCAGTGGCCTGGTCAGTGTAGTAGTAGTAGAAAGAACGGACCGCAGACAGGCATCGAAGGCCTAAAATAAAAAAATTGGGCTGGCTGTAGGCAATTTTAAATTGGTTCCAGGGGTACACTGGCAGCAGTGGTGTGGTCAGTGGAGGCATATTGTAAGGAGTGACCGCAGACAGGCATCGAAGGCCTAAAATAATAAAACATGGCTGTAAGCAATTTTAAATTGGTTCCAGGGGTACACGGGCAGCAGTGGCCTGGTCAGTGTAGTAGTAGTGGAAAGAATGGACCGCAGACAGGCATCGAAGGCCTAGAATAAAAAAATTGGGCTGGCTGTAGGCAATTTTAAATTGGTTCCAGGGGTACACGGGCAGCAGTGGTGTGGTCAGTGGAGGCATATTGTAAGGAGTGACCGCAGACAGGCATCGAAGGCCTAAAATAATAACACATGGCTGTAGGCAATTTTAAATTGGTTCCAGGGGTACACGGGCAGCAGTGGCCTGGTCAGTGTAGTAGTAGTAGAAAGAACAGACCGCAGACAGGCATCGAAGGCCTAAAATAAAAAAATTGGGCTGGCTGTAGGCAATTTTAAATTGGTTCCAGGGGTACACGGGCAGCAGTGGTGTGGTCAGTGGAGGCATAGTGGAAGGAGTGACCTCAGACAGGCTTCGAAGGCCTAACATAACAAAAATGTCAATACAATGGTATTGTCAGTGGCAGGCATTGAAGGATGTCAGCGCATAGACTAAACATTGGTGGAGCTGTGAGATAATTTTGCAAGTGGTAGAGCACTGTTTGAGCTGGGGGGGGAACTGTCTTGTGGCCGGCGGTACAGGCCCAGGGCCCCTCATATTACAACGGTGTGTCTGACGTTGGGTGCGCACCACCACCGCCAGAGACACTTTATTGTACTAGGAGGGACCCAGTGGCAGTGCCGTCGACCAAAAGCGGGCACACCCACCTCTTCAGACAAACAGCACTCTCACGGGTGCTGTCGCCAAGTGTCGATACCACGGCCCCGTGTGGGGAGTTTGGCCATTTAGTGAGGTGTAAACATGTCGTATGCTGGACAATCAGGTGCAGAAAATTACGAGATTGGAAAAGGCATTCAGAATAGTCCACAGGCAAGACCTTTTCATAGGAAAGCTAGGTGTCGGCCGGGCAAGGTGGGGCAAAAGATTTCAAAATCCAGTTGTGGTTCATTTTAATGAAGGTTAGATCATCTACATTTTGGGTAGCCAGACGAGTCCTTTTTTCTGTTAGTATTGAACCTGCAGTACTGAATACTCTTTCTGATAGGACACTAGCTGCCGGGCAAGCAAGCTCCTGCAATGCATATTCTGCCAATTCTGGCCAGGTGTCTAATTTTGATGCCCAGTAATCAAATGGGAATGACGGTTGAGGGAGAACATCGATAAGGGATGAAAAATAGTTTGTAACCATACTGGACAAATGTTGTCTCCTGTCACTTTGAATTGATGCTGCAGTACCTGTCCTGTCTGCGGTCATAGCAAAATCACTCCACAACCTGGTCAGAAAACCCCTCTGGCCAACGCCACTTCTGATTTCTGCCCCTCTAACTCCTCTGGTCTGCTGGCCCCTGCAGCTCGTGTGAGAACGATCACGGGCGCGGTGTGCAGGGAATGCCAGAAGCAAACGGTCAACAAGAGTTGATTGTTTGGTTGCTAATATTAGTTCCAAGTTCTCATGTGGCATTATATTTTGCAATTTGCCTTTATAGCGAGGATCAAGGAGGCAGGCCAACCAGTAATCGTCATCGTTCATCATTTTAGTTATGCGTGTGTCCCTTTTGAGGATACGTAAGGCATAATCCGCCATGTGGGCCAAAGTTCCAGTTCTTAAATCTGCGGTTGTGCTTGGTTGAGGGGCAGTTTCAGGCAAATCCACGTCACTTGTGTCCCTCCAAAAACCAGAACCCGGCCTTGCCGCGCCACCAATTTCCAGTGGCCCCGGAAAAGCTTCCTCATTAAAAATATAATCATCCCCATCATCCTCCTCGTCCTCCTCCTCCTCTTCGCCCGCTAACTCGTCCTGTACACTGCCCTGGCCAGACAATGGCTGACTGTCATCAAGGCTTTCCTCTTCCTCAGCTGCAGACGCCTGATCCTTTATGTGCGTCAAACTTTGCATCAGCAGACGCATTAGGGGGATGCTCATGCTTATTATGGCGTTGTCTGCACTAACCAGCCGTGTGCATTCCTCAAAACACTGAAGGACTTGACACATGTCTTGAATCTTCGACCACTGCACACCTGACAACTCCATGTCTGCCATCCTACTGCCTGCCCGTGTATGTGTATCCTCCCACAAAAACATAACAGCCCGCCTCTGTTCGCACAGTCTCTGAAGCATGTGCAGTGTTGAGTTCCACCTTGTTGCAACGTCTATGATTAGGCGATGCTGGGGAAGGTTCAAAGAACGCTGATAGGTCTGCATACGGGTGGAGTGTACGGGCGAACGGCGGATATGTGAGCAAAGTCCACGCACTTTGAGGAGCAGGTCGGATAACCCCGGATAACTTTTCAGGAAGCACTGCACCACCAGGTTTAAGGTGTGAGCCAGGCAAGGAATGTGTTTCAGTTGGGAAAGGGAGATGGCAGCCATGAAATTCCTTCCGTTATCACTCACTACCTTGCCTGCCTCAAGATCTACAGTGCCCAGCCACGACTGCGTTTCTTTCTGCAAGAACTCGGACAGAACTTCCGCGGTGTGTCTGTTGTCGCCCAAACACTTCATAGCCAATACAGCCTGCTGACGTTTGCCAGTAGCTGCCCCATAATGGGAGACCTGGTGTGCAACAGTGGCAGCTGCGGATGGAGTGGTTGTGCGACTGCGGTCTGTGGACGAGCTCTCGCTTCTGCAGGAGGACGAAGAAGAGGAGGAGGGGGTGCGAACGGCTACAGCCAACTGTTTCCTAGACCGTGGGCTAGGCAGAACTGTCCCAAACTTGCTGTCCCCTGTGGACCCTGCATCCACAACATTCACCCAGTGTGCCGTGATGGACACGTAACGTCCCTGGCCATGCCTACTGGTCCATGCATCTGTTGTCAGGTGCACCTTTGTGCTCACAGATTGCCTGAGTGCATGGACGATGCGCTCTTTAACATGCTGGTGGAGGGCTGGGATGGCTTTTCTGGAAAAAAAGTGTCGACTGGGTAGCTCGTAGCGTGGTACAGCGTAGTCCATCAGGGCTTTGAAAGCTTCGCTTTCAACTAACCGGTAGGGCATCATCTCTAACGAGATTAGTCTAGCTATGTGGGCGTTCAAACCCTGTGTACGCGGATGCGAGGCTAAGTACTTCCTTTTTCTAACCATAGTCTCATGTAGGGTGAGCTGGACTGGAGAGCTGGAGATCGTGGAACTAGCGGGGGTGCCGGTGGACATGGCAGACTGAGAGACGGTGGGAGATGGTATTGTTGCCGCCGGTGCCCTAGATGCAGTGTTTCCTACTACAAAACTGGTGATTCCCTGACCCTGACTGCTTTGGCCTGGCAAAGAAACCTGCACAGATACTGCAGGTGGTGCGGAAAATGGTGGCCCTACACTGCCGGAAGGGATGTTGCGTTGCTGACTAGCTTCATTGGCCGAGGGTGCTACAACCTTAAGGGACGTTTGGTAGTTAGTCCAGGCTTGCAAATGCATGGTGGTTAAATGTCTATGCATGCAACTTGTATTGAGACTTTTCAGATTCTGTCCTCTGCTTAAGGTAGTTGAACATTTTTGACAGATGACTTTGCGCTGATCAATTGGATGTTGTTTAAAAAAATGCCAGACTGCACTCTTTCTAGCATCGGATACCTTTTCAGGCATTGCAGACTGAGCTTTAACCGGATGGCCACGCTGTCCTCCAACAGGTTTTGGCTTTGCCACGCGTTTTGGGCAAGATACGGGCCCGGCAGATGGAACCTGTTGCGATGTTGATGCCTGCTGCGGCCCCTCCTCCTCCGCTTCAGAACTGCTGCCGCCTGCACCCTGTTCCCCCAATGGCTGCCAATCGGGGTCAAGAACTGGGTCATCTATTACCTCTTCTTGTAGCTCGTGTGCAACTTCGTCTGTGTCACCGTGTCGGTCGGTGGTATAGCGTTCGTGATGGGGCAACATAGTCTCATCATGGTCTGATTCTTGATCAGCACCCTGCGAGGGCAATGTTGTGGTCTGAGTCAAAGGACCAGCATAGTAGTCTGGCTGTGGCTGTGCATCAGTGCACT
The DNA here is from genome assembly GCF_032444005.1 of Ranitomeya imitator. NCBI lineage: Eukaryota > Metazoa > Chordata > Amphibia > Anura > Dendrobatidae > Ranitomeya > Ranitomeya imitator. The sequence continues at coordinate 312,822,533 of NC_091287.1, forward strand.
CCATGTCAGATTCAACTTGTAATGGGCATGGACTGTTAACTGCTTCACTTTCTAAGCCAGGGACGGTATGTGTAAAGAGCTCCATGGAGTAACCCGTTGTGTCGCCTGCTGCATTCTTCTCTGTTGTTGTTTTTGCTGAAGAGGACAAGGAAGCGACTTGTCCCTGACCGTGAACATCCACTAACGACGCGCTGCTTTGACATTTACCAGTTTCACGAGAGGAGGCAAAAGAGCTAGAGGCTGAGTCAGCAAGATAAGCCAAAACTTGCTCTTGCTGCTCCGGCTTTAAAAGCGGTTTTCCTACTCCCAGAAAAGGGAGCGTTCAAGGCCTTGTGTAGCCAGACGACGAACCTGGCTCCACAGCTCCAGACATAGGTGCAATATTTTTTTTCCCACGACCAGCTGATGCTCCACCACTACCACTACCCTCATTACCAGCTGACAATGAACGCCCCCGGCCACGACCTCTTCCACCAGACTTCCTCATTGTTTTAAAAACGTAAACAAACTAACGGTATTTGTTGCTGTCACACAAATTACACGGTGAGCTATAACTTCAGTATGATTTAGCTACCCCTTTACAGGTGAGTGAGACCACAACGAAAATCAGGCACAATGTTACACACTCTGTTGTTGGTGGCAACAAATGAGAGAGATGCCACACACGCAGGACTGTCACTGAAGCACAAATGTAAATAATAATCTCCCACTGTTTTGTTTTGTTTTGTTTTTTCAGGGAGACTTTAGGAAAAAAAAATAATAGAATAAAATGATTTTTTCAGGAAGAATTTAGAAACCAAATAAAATAAAATGATTTTTTCAGGGAGAATTTAGAAAACAAATAAAACAAAAAAAGGCTTTCTATGGCCCACTGAGTGAGAGATGACGCACACAGGAGTCAGGAGTGGCACACAAGCCCAGAGGCCAATATTTATCTCCCACTGATTGATGTAGTGATTTTTTCAGGTAGATTTTGGAACCCAAATCAAGCTAAAAAAATAATAGGCTTTCTATGGCCCACAATTGGAGAGAGAGAGAGAGAGATGGCACACCCAGGAGTCAAGACTGGCACACAAGCAGAAAGGGCAATATTAATCTCCCACTGTTTTGTTTTGTTTTGTTTTTTCAGGGAGACTTTAGGAAAAAAAAATAATAGAATAAAATGATTTTTTCAGGAAGAATTTAGAAACCAAATAAAATAAAATGATTTTTTCAGGGAGAATTTAGAAAACAAATAAAACAAAAAAAGGCTTTCTATGGCCCACTGAGTGAGAGATGACGCACACAGGAGTCAGGAGTGGCACACAAGCCCAGAGGCCAATATTTATCTCCCACTGATTGATGTAGTGATTTTTTCAGGTAGATTTTGGAACCCAAATCAAGCTAAAAAAATAATAGGCTTTCTATGGCCCACTATCTGAGAGAGAGAGATGGCACGCTTAGGACTGGCACACAAGCCCAAAGGCCAATATTAATCTCCCACTGATTGATTTATTGATTTTTTCAGGTAGAATTTAGAACCCAAATAAAGCAAAAAAAAAAAAATGGGCTTTCTATGGCCCACTGAGTGAGTGATGATGCACACAGGAGTCAGGAGTGGCACACAAGCCCTGAGGCCAATATTTTTCTCCCACTGATTGATGTAGTGATTTTTTCAGGTAGATTTTATAACCCAAATCAAGCAAAAAAATTAATAGGCTTTCTATAGCCCACTGACTGAGAGATGGCACACACAGGGATGGCACTCTAGCAGAAATGTCAATCTTAATCTCCCACAAAAAAAAAAAAAAAAAAACAGGGAGTGTCCTTCAATTACTATCTCCCTGCAGTAATCTCAGCCAGGTATGGCAGGCAGCAATAAGGAGTGGACTGATGCACAAATTAAATAAAAAGTGTGTACAAACAAAAAAGATAGCTGTGCAGAAAGGAAGGAACAAGAGGATTTGTGCTTTGAAAAAAGCAGTTGGTTTGCACAGCGGCGTACACACAGCAATGCAGCTATCAGGGAGCCTTCTAGGGCAGCCCAATGAGCTACAGCGCTGAGGGGAAAAAAAAAATGTAGCTTCCACTGTCCCTGCACACCGAAGGTGGTGTTGGGCAGTGGAAATCGCTACAGCACAAGCGGTTTGGTGGTTAATGGACCCTGCCTAACGCTATCCCTGCTTCTGACGAAGCGGCAGCAACCTCTCCCTAAGCTCAGATCAGCAGCAGTAAGATGGCGGTCGGCGGGAACGCCCCTTTATAGCCCCTGTGACGCCGCAGACAGCAAGCCAATCACTGCAATGCCCTTCTCTAAGATGGTGGGGACCAGGACCTATGTCATCACGCTGCCCACACTCTGCGTTTCCTTCATTGGCTGAGAAATGGCGCTTTTCGCGTCATTGAAACGCGACTTTGGCGCGAAAGTCGCGTACCGCATGGCCGACCCCGCACAGGGGTCGGATCGGGTTTCATGAAACCCGACTTTGCCAAAAGTCGGCGACTTTTGAAAATGAACGACCCGTTTCGCTCAACCCTAGTTGTAAGTATGGTGAAAATAAGAATAATAAAATACTTTTTTCTGGCTGTGTATTTATTTAACTCTTTCACTACTATAGGATTAGTAATGGATAGGTGTCTTATTGATGCCTCTCCATTACTAACCGGGCTTAATGTCATCTTACAATCAAAGGTGAGATTAACCCCTAATTACCCCATATGCCACCACTACAGGGCAGTGGGAAGAGAGAGGCTAAGTGCTGGAATTGGCGCATTTTACAATTGCGCCATTTCTGGGGCGGCTAAGAGCTGGTATTTGTCGCCAGGGTGGCCAATATCCATGGCCCCTCTCTAGGCTATGAATATCAGCTGTCTGCATAGCTTTTCTGGCTATTAATTATAGGAGGACCCCACATCGGTTTTTTTGGGGGGTCCCCTATTTTAATAGCCAGTAAAAGCTAAATATACAGCTGTGGCTTGAGATTCATAGCCTGGGAAGCTCCATGGGTATTAACCCCTTCCCAGGCTAGAAACATCGGCCCCCTGCCATCGGCTTTCCCTCTCCGGCACAGAAAATTGCGCGGGAGCCCAAGCCATTTTTTTCCCTTTTTTTTTAAATTAAAGATATTGCATGCAGATTTTGTGTGTGTGTGTGGGTGTGTGTGTGTGTCTTTATTTATTTATGTATTTTATTAGGTTCATTACTAAACATCGGCCTTGGTATTATCTATCTATCTATCTATCTATCATTATCTATCTATTACACTATGTAACACAATTTTTGTTCCTGGCTTCCAAGTGTAGTATTTCTACTGCTTATATTTAAAGACTATGGAAAAATTACTTCATTCAGCACAAACTTTGATTTTATGACCACATGCCAGTAAAAAATCATATTTATTGTGTCAAAAAAAGGAAATTACACTTTAACAAATTTTTAATACATTTTTGTTCCTGGGTCCAAAGTGTGTTTTCCTAACCCGTTATGCTTAAAACAAATAAAAAATAGTCTTTGTTCCACAAAAACGTTGCTTCTGTTATCAGGACAATAAAATTTTGAAATTTGTCTGTTTTCAGGAAAATTCTCCATTAATATTCATTACTGAGTAGTCATCATTGTCCTGATCACAGAAGCAAAGTTTTTGTAGAACAACAACTATTTTCTATTTGTTTTAGGCATAATGGGTTAGGAAAACACACTCTGAACCCAGGAACAAAAAATAAATAAAAAATTGTCACATAGTGTTACTGTATCTATCTATCTATCTATCTATCTATCTATCTGTCTATCATCTATGTGTTTGTATATGTCTGTCTGTCTCTGTGTGTGTAAACATTATTCTTCAATGGAATATGTAAAATAAGAGGTTGGACAAAGATATGACATCACAATTCTTTTTTTTTTTGTGAAATAATAGATCTTTATTTAGGTTACAAAAACGCAGACAAATCAGCATGAAAATCCGCACAAAAACACATCAAAACCGCAGCAATACTACATCAAAACACGCAGATTTTTACCTGCGTTTTCTGCCAAGAGATGCAGATTCTGTGCAGAATATTCTGCAGACAAATCTGCAGCGTGTTCACATACCCTAAGAGAGATAAAGCGCAGTACCCAAGAGCAGCCACTAAACAGTGAAAGGAACTGTGCTGTTCTGCCTCCATACACTCTTTGTATCCAGCTGGAGCAGTGAGCAGCAATTCCATGGGAGTGCAAGGTGTCAGACCCAACCAGACCCAGCTGGTTTAACGCCTATAAATATACAGTATAATTCTTTCACAGAATCTTAGTTTTAAAGCTCTCTGAATCCAGTGGGATTTAAATATGTAACATACATAAAATATAAAAATACAGATGTCCATTAAATATAAGCTATATGAATGATAGATAGGTACAGAAAGAGAGAGGCCTTTGCTCAGCTGATACAGGAAAGAGAAGGTACTGTAGAAGCGAATATGACAGTGCTTTGGAAATAGGATCATTGCACATTCTGAACTATTCTGAAGAAGCAGTTGTATAAGTCTTTTTAGAGTTTTAATGGTGGAGATATGTGGGAAACCTTGGAAAATATGATTTGAAAAGAAGACTAGAAGATAGCAGAGAAGAATATATTGTGATGGCCTGAAAATATGTGAAACAATCAAACACTTAGGTCATGGACACGTGTACGGTATAAGATGCTAACTGACTTGTCTATAGGTGGAACATTCATTCACATTAATCATGCAATATTAACAGGTTGCCATTCATGCGACAAATTTAACAGATGTAAAACACTTGTTCATTGGGTTAAATGATGTTTTGTTTTACACAAAAGATCATCATTTTTGACAGGGCATTGACCTCAGTAAACAGGACCTGTGCATAAACTTAAATGCATTTTATTGCCATTTTCTGTGATATACCAACACTAAGCAACAAGTATTTGTGAAGTGTAAAGGAATTGAAACATGTTTTTCTAAATATTTTAAAAATATAAATCTCAAAATTGTGATATGGATTTGTATTCACCCCCCTGAGTCAATACTTTTTCCAGAGCAACTTCTTCCACATGCTAGCTGTGCCACATGGCGTATGGAAGAAGATGCTCTGATCAGATGAGGCCTAAGTAAATCTTTTTAGGCTAAATGTAAAAAGCTATGTGTGGTAGAAAATTAACACTGCACATCACCCTGAAAACACCATCCACACAGTCATACACGGTGGTGGCAGCATCATTCTGTGGGGATGCTTTTCTTCAGCAGGGACAGGGAAGCTGGTCAGCATTGATGGGAAGATGAATGTGGCTAAACACAGAGCAATCCTGGAGTAGAACCTGTTAGAGGCTGCAAAAGACTTAAGACTGGGGTAAAGGTTCAACTTCCAGAAGGAAAATGACCCTAAACATGCTGCCAGAGCTTCAACAGAATGGTTTAGATCACAGAATATTCATGTGTTTAAATGGCCCAAAGTCCAGACCTAAATCACATTGAGAATATGTGGTAAGACTTGAAAATTTCTGTTCAGATGCTCTCCATCCAATCACACTTAGCTATAGCTAGGTTGCAAAGATGAATTGGCACAAATTTCAGCCTCTAGATGTACACAGCTGATAGACACATACCCCAAAAGATTTCCAGCAGTAATTGCAGCAAAAGGGGGTGCTCCATAGTATTGACTCAGGGGGTCTGAATACAAATGCAAGTCACAATTTTCAGATTTATATTTTTTAAATATTTAGAAAACCATGTATCGTTTCCTTTATACTTCCTTTATACTTCACAAATACTTACTACTTTGTGTTGGTAAAACAAATAAAAACCTAATCAAGTACATTTAAGTTTGTGGGTGTAAGGTGCATTAAAAATGTGGAAAAGTTCAAGGGTATGATTACTGTTTCAATGCACTGTAGATATGCTTTAAAGTACTATGTGGTTACCTACAAGTGCTTTTTTCTTAGCAGTGATTATACTGTGACTAAAATAGGTAAATCAGAGCTAAAATGTTCTAAAACCTCAGTTTAGTTACATATTGGTGTACGACTGTAAATTTATAGTAGATAAATGATACAAAAGGAGGTAAAATATTTTTTTTAGGTTTTCCACATCTGGTGGTTTCATTCATTAATAGTCTCTGGGGAGTAGATATACAGATTAACTAGTCATAATATGTTATCCTTCTTATAGAATTGTACTAAGAATTGTTTCTTCTTCAAATAGTTGCCATTCACTCTTCTTTAAAACCTGGAGATGGTTCAAACATATAAAATATATCTTTTAAGTGAAGACATCTGGATATGGGCAGTATGGTAAATGCTAAACTACCCAGCTGTTGTCTACATTTCTCTATTTTCTACTCCAAATTGAAGCACAATAAAAAGAAATCTTTTGCTTAAGGCCCCTATCATTACAAGGGGTGTTCAACCATAAGAATTGTCTAGAACACCATTGAGCCTTTTATACACAAAGATTACACAGACGTGCAAAAAATGGGCAAATGAACATGTTTAAACTACTCTGTCTTGGCATTGTATGCAGATTTAATGTATTTTTCATGGCATTTGAAAGACACTTGTATTTTGGATGAGAGCCATTAAAGAAAATTAGTACTCAAAAGCCAAGCTGTGGCGTTGACTCCCAACATGCCAAGATGAATCAGTTCATAAGTAAACCTTGGATAAAGAGGATTTCTATCTGGCATTGACAAGTCCTCTCATTACATGAAGTCAGCATTCCTGGAGATCTCATATGACAGGAGAACATTCACAAATAGGGAATATTTATATGGGAGGCCCTGAGTGTGAAAATTTCAGGGACATATTATGAAATGACTTAATATCGTGGTTATACAATATATTTTTGACCCTAAAATCAAATAAGATAACAATGCTGAGATAAATGCTCATAATTCTTTTTTCTGAATAGTTCAATGAACAGGCATATTGTGGTGTAACGGAGGTGGTAGGCATGGTTGGCAGGGTCTGAGAGCCATCAGCACCATGATTCATTCCCTGGCCTCCGACACATCCAGCTGTCCTATTAACAAGATGTGGTAATACTCCAGCTATTATTATGTGCAGGTGTGTGTAACTGGAGTTTTACTGCATGTGGATCAATTACGTCATTTTTGGACCTATATTGCCTCCATCTACACACCTCCACCTCGGTACTCCCTGATGAAGCCTGGATTGAATCACATGTTTGGGTCTGAGGCAGAGGCTGATGTTCCAATAATGTCCATAGCAATAGATGGTCAGTATTTGGACTTAACTTGCCTGTCATATTTTCCCACGCTACAGTTCATATGAGTTTATGCCACCAGGGGGCGCATCACTGCAAGTCTGCGAAGCTACGTTCCCCTGCATTCCATTCATTCTCCAGTTCTTACAACCAGGAGCAACAGCTGCATTAGCAGGCTCCTGGTTGTAAAATTATTTAACCCCTTCAGATGGATTTACAACGTGGGACATGACTGTACGACGGACAGGTATGGGATATTGTTGCTTTTTTATTTTAATTTATTTTACAGAACGAGGGTCTTCAGGTGGATTAAGCGTACATTAAAGATTTTAAAAACCCATGTGTGTATTTATTTCATTAAAATACTTTATTCATAATGTGTGTGTATTATTAACCCTTTACTACTATTGGATTAATAATGGCTTAATGTCACCTCACATTAGCAAAGTGACATTAAATCTTTATTACCCCATATCCCACCGCTACACGGGAATGGGAAGAGAGAGGTTAAGTGCCAGAATAGGCGCATCTTACATATGTGCCTTTTCTGGGGTGGCTGGGGGCAGATATTTTTAGCCAGGGGAGGGGCAATAACCATGGTCTCTCTCTAGGCTATTAATATCTGCCCTCAGTCACTTGCTTTCCCACTCTGGCGGAGAAAATTGCCCACGCCAGTTTTTTCCATGATTTAACTCTTTATTTTAACACCTAGAGCCCCCAAATTTTGCACACAGACACTTCAAGAATTCTTAGTGAGGAATATGTAAAAAATAAGGGATATGAAATGGTTTACTGTATGTAAACCATGTCTCATATCCTGTTGGGTTTGATAAGGAGATAGCAAAAGCCGGTAATTGAATTACCGGCTTTTAAGCTATCTAGCGCTGTATTAAATATAAATATATATGTGTCTCACTGATATATATATATATATATATATATATATATATATAGACTGTATATATGTTTTCACGAATATTTGAGCCCATGGATCCATTCTATGTCCATTTTGCAAGCCGGTGAGAAAATCTCGCTGTACTGATGCCATGCCGATTACATACGGAGGTTTGCATGCGCAAAATACGCAGCCACACCCTGCCTACGGATGACATACGGATCACTGTTCAGGGAACATTTCTGCGTATTTGGTCTGTAAAAATGGACCATATTTTTATACATTGTGTGTGACTCCGGCCTTACCCTTGCCATTAGTACTATGTAAGATTTGAATTTCTTGGGCATTAACCTCAAATGTGAGATAATAATAATTATAACAATAATAATTTTATTTATATAGCGCCAACATATTCCGCAGCACTTTACAAATTATAGAGGGGACTTGTACAGACAATAGACATTACAGCATAACAGAAATCACAGTTCAAAATAGATACCAAGAGGAATGAGGGCCCTGCTCGCAAGCTTACAATCTATAGGAAAAGGGGAGACACGAGAGGTGGATGGTAACAATTGCTTTAGTTATTCGGACCGGCCATAGTGTAAGGCTCGGGTGTTCATGTAAAGCTGCATGAACCAGTTGACTGCCTAAGTATGTAGCAGTACAGACACAGAGGACTATTAACTGCATAAAGTGTATGAGAACATGATGCGAGGAACCTGATTATGGTTTAAGTTTTTTTTTTTGTTTTTTTTTAATGGGCCACACAGAGATAGTTAGAAACAACCTAACTATCTCTGTTAGAACACACAGATGCACCAATAAAGAATAAAACAATAATAATATATTGACGAAGGAAAGTGTTTTCCGAAACGCGCGTCGGGGTGCGCGGTGTCAGGACCTGGCGTCTCTCCCTACAGGTAGTTTACAGATTGAATACTTATTTTCTTTTTTCTGCACCTTGCACTTTTTTGGTGTGATTACTTTGCAGCAGTGTGCTGCCTTCACGAGTGGCTCTGCACTCATTGAGTACACACTATAGCACAGAAATAATCATGGCATACTATACACTATAGCTGTGTGCTTTTATGCTTTGTGGTTCCACACATTAACATATGTGGCACAAGGTTGGATTCCTATATTTAGCACTATATTTTGTCACTCTTAGAATTGGGTTATATATATTTTTCTTTAATTGTGGTTTTTTCATTTTTTAGCCCATCATATAGCATTTTTGCACTTATGCACTTTAATGCGTTTTCTTGAGCTGATATTTAAGAGTACACCTTCTACATTTTTATTTTATTTTTTTATTTTTTATTTTTAATCAGGTTTCTATCTGTACTAACCGGGATTGGAGGTCACCATATATTATTATATATTTTTAAAAAAAATATTTTTTCCTTATTGTCCTGAAACTAAATCGCGTACTTGTTTTTTATTGTATTTTTTTAATGTAATTTTTATGTATATATAACTTTTTTGCCACTCATTGTAATAAAGGCTATTTTATATTTATCTTCTGTGTGGTTCAACTCCTTTTGGCATTCCAGGTCTTGGTTGTTGCGGTTGTTTCGTACTCTAGTGTTTAGTCACTACTTCCTCACAGAGCACTGATACACAATATATATCTTTTCTATATTTTTTTAGATCTATATTATTATTGTTTTATTCTTTATTGGTGCATCTGTGTGTTCTAACAGAGATAGTTAGGTTAATGCGTTGAGGCGGTAGGCCAATCTGAACAAATGAGTTTTTAGGGCACGCTTAAAACTGTGGGGATTGGGGATTAATCAGTCTCCCTCCTCAGTCAGTTTTTTAATTATATTTTATGGTCCAGTGCAGTTTTGTATATTTAATCCCTCAAGGACCAGCTGATTTTTCATCTTCACTTGTACGATTTTTCTGTCAACATAGTCTTATAAGGGGTTTTATGCTATATTGCCTTTTGTGCCATCCATGTGTTCTTTTACCCTACAGTCCCATAAGTCACCATTTAACCCCATGAAAATAAACCTGCAATGTTGTTTTAATCTCATCTGTTGTTAGATGAACATCTGTAAGGTCAAAATGCTGACTATACTCCTGGTGGGGTATAGTTTTCAAAATTGATTCTTTTCGGGGTGCAGTTAATGTTTTGGCACATCAAGAAAAGCCTGAAATGTTGCCTGAAAACAATCCAGATATCCATTTTCAAAAATAAACTGGCACCACTGTTAGATATTTGAAAAGTAGCTGTTAGAACAGTTGCTCTTTGGCTAGCCCTCAATCTGTGGATAGACTATCTGCTAGACAGATCTCTAGATGATCTTATGTCAGTAGGCAACTTCTTAAAAAGAGTTGTAAAACATAACTGAATTCTAATATTAGGTGTAAGACCCATTTCATTGTGGTACCAGAATGCAGATTAAGAGCCCGAAATATGGTGGATAAAAAAGATAGAGAAAATTTATTAAAATCTAATCTTAAATCTAAAAAAATTATTTTATAACTATGTTACTATGCCTGAGGAGGTGGTGATGGCGAATTCAGTCGAGGGGTTCAAGAGAGGTCTGGATGTCTTCCTGGAGCAGAACAATATTGTATCATACAATTATTAGGTTCTGTAGAAGGACGTAGATCTGGGGATTTATTATGATGGAATATAGGCTGAACTGGATGGACAAATGTCTTTTTTCGGCCTTACTAACTATGTTAGGGCAGTTAAGCAAAATAAACCGTATGTTTGCCTTCAGTATAGTTCCCATTTTAATTAGATCAAATCCATTATACAAAAATGGCTACCAATTTTAGAACAGGATGACATTTTGTAAAATATACTAAATGATGACATAAATATAGTAGCTAGAAGAGCCCCAACCATAGGAGATATAATTTCTCCAAGTCAATATACATCCAAACCTAAATCTAATATGTGGTTGGAATGTAAAGGCTTCTATAAATGCGGCACTATTGCATGCAGGCAATACATTCACTAATTATGATAACTCTAAAAGTTATAAAATTAGAGATTTTATAAATTGCCACTCTAAAAATGTGGTATACAAGATCAATTGTACACAGTATAAAGTTTTATATGTGGGATGTACCACCAGAAAGCTCAAAACGAGAATCTCTGAACATATAAGAGATACAAGTAATTTCAACGGTGGTAATAGAAATGTATCTATGGTTGCCAAACATTTTGCTACTTGCCACGGAGATAACATTGCAACAATGTCTGTCCAGGGCATAGAATTGGTTAAATGCTCAAATCATGGTGGGAATATCAAAAGACGCCTCCTAACCAGGGAGGCGTAATGGATATACACTTTACAAACGAGATCACTGTTAGGTTTAAATAAGAAAAACGAAATATTATGTCATTATTGTTAAATAGTTTTTATTTATTTATACTTAGTTTTATTGTTACATGGTTATTTATTAGGACCTGCGACTTCTTAGTCATGTGTCTGTGAAACTCATAGTGATTGGTTTCTTAGTACTATGAATACTGGCAATGTTCATATGCTGTTAGACATGATTGAGATCGCATAGATCGAAACACGTTGTCTATCCTCATGACTGCATCCAGCTTTGAGCAAGGATTTTAATCACGCTATATTTATATGCACCAATAAAGAATTTCAAGATTTTAGAAGCTGGAGTCCACACCTTTTCCTCATCTTCCATTGCTGCACGTCTTGGTCGGGACGAAATCTCCGTGCTCCTTCGGTCTGTCGGTGAGCTGGCTGTGGCTTTTTTAGCCTTATCTATAATATAACGCTGGGAGCGTCACTCTGTCCGAAGCCTTTATAGACTGTGCAAGCGCAAGCGCCGGCGCAGTCTGGACCCCACAGAGTGATGCTCCCAGGAGATCGCGGTATGCATAAACACTGAACGCACACCGCGATCTCCAACGGAGATTCACCTGTCCCCCGTTCCAGCGCTGCGTGTGGCTCCGTGTTCCGGGTCCTCTGCCTGTGACATTCACAGTTCAGAGGGCGCGATGACGCGCTTAATGCGCGCCGCCCTCTGACTGAACAGTCACAGCCAGAGGAGCCTGAACACGGAGCGGTGTGCAGCGCTGGATCACGGCCAGGTGAATATAGCAAGTGCTGGGGGGCCTGAGCTAGCGGTGATACCGGCACCTGACCCCCACAGCGCTCCGGTGTCCCTGCCTGCTCAGGCCCCCCAGCACTCGGAACCCAGCGACTATAGGTGAGTATGGTATTTTTTTTTTTATATATCGCAGCAGCATACGGGGCATATACAATGGAGCATCTTATGGGGGCCATCAACCATAATGGAGCAGTGTATGGGGGCATATACAATGGAGCATCTTATGGGGGCCATCAACCATAATGGAGCAGTGTATGGGGGCATATAATATGGAGCATCTTATGGGGGCCATCAACCATAATGGAGCAGTGTACGGGGGCATATACTATGGAGCATCTTATGGGGGCCATAAACCATAATGGAGCAGTGTACGGGGGCATATAATATGGAGCATCTTATGGGGGCCATCAACCATAATGGAGCAGTGTATGGGGGCATATACTATGGAGCATCTTATGGGGGCCATCAACCATAATGGAGCAGTGTACTGGGCATATAATATGGAGCATCTTATGGGGGTCATCAACCATAATGGGGCAGTGTACGGGGGCATATACTATGGAGCATCTTATGGGGCCATCAACCATAATGGAGCAGTGTACGGGGGCATATAATATGGAGCATCTTATGGGGCCATCAACCATAATGGAGCAGTGTACGGGGCATATACTATGAAGCATCTTATGGGGGCCATAAACCTTTATGGAGCAGTGTACGGGGCATATACTATGGAACATCTTATGGGGGCCATCAACCATAATGGAGCAGTGTACAGGGGCATATACTATGGAGCATCTTATGGGGGCCATAAACCATAATGGAGCAGTTTACGGGGGCATATAATATGGAGCATCTTATGGGGGCCATAAACCTTTATGGAGCAGTGTACGGGGCATATACTATGGAGCATCTTATGGGGTCATAAACCTTTATGGAGCAGTGTACGGGGCATATACTATGGGGCATCTTGTGGGGGCCATAAACCTTTATGGAGCAGTGTACGGGGCATATACTATGGAGCATCTTATGGGGGCCATAAACCTTTATGGAGCAGCGTATGGGGCATATGGATGGGAGCAGCAAATTGCAGAACGGTGGCGCAGGATGGGAGCAGCACATGACGGAACGGGGGTGCAGGATGGCAGCAGCACATGACAGAACGGGGGCGCAGGATGGCAGCAGCACATGACAGAACGGGGGTGCAGGATGGGAGCAGCACATGACAGAACGGGGGTGCAGGATGGAAGCAGCACATGAAAGAACAGGGGCGCAGGATGGAAGCAGCACATGAAAGAACGGGGGTGCAGGATGGGAGCAGCACATGACAGATCGAGGGTGCAGGATGGAAGCAGCACATGACAGAACGGGGGCGCAGGATGGGAGCAGCACATGACAGGATGGGGGCGCAGGATGGGAGCAGCAAATGACAGAATGGAGGCGCAGGATGGGTGCAGCACATGTCAGAATAGAGGCGCAGGATGGGTGTAGCACATGTCAGAATGGAGGTGCAGGATGGATGTAGCACATGTCAGAATGGGGGCGCAGGATGGGAGCAGCGCATGACAGGATGGGGGCGCAGCATTGGAGCAGCACATGACAGAATGGGGGCGCAGGATGGGTGCAGCACATGACAGGATGGGGACGCAGGATGGAGCAGCACATGACAGGATGGGGACGCAGGATGGAGCAGCACATGACAGGATGGGGACGCAGGATGGAGCAGCACATACCAGGATGGAGACCATATACCAATATAAATGCTCGCCACCCGGGCGTAGAACGGGTTCAATAGCTAGTTTTTATATATATTTGAATGCAGATTAATGCACATACTCATTCCTACAGAAAGATAGGTAATCACACATACCTAAATACAAATAAACGGACACACAAACTCACAGAGTTATATACACACATACACATTCATGTGAACATATGATACTCATAGTGTATAAGAGTCATAGCTGCATCTGTTACAGTTCCAAAATGTCCAAATCTGGGAAACCTATCTCAGACTTCAGCTCCATCTCCTGTCTCTTTCCACTGTCTGCACCTAGTGTTTGAGTGTATGGCAATGAACTACAACAGCTTAATTGTTTCCATTGTGTATTAGACATGTGACGCCCCAGGGTTCTGGTCGTCACAGTAGCATTGCTTTCCTCATGGGGAGAGTGATGTTATGCTTGGAAGCGATGAAGGATATCTTTTATCAGGTAATCACCATACACACAACATTTTTACACTCCAGGCCACAAGGGGAAGCTTTTGATCCTATTTCTAGGTGACTCCCCTGCATATGCAGATATATTGTGGTTTGGAGGGAAGTTAGTCGAATTATGTCAGAGGACAGAGGAGGAAGCAGTCAGACATAGAGTGTCGGGTCGGAAGGACTGAAGGAGCCGTGTCGCTACAGCTCCTAAAGAAAGAGAATTAAGAAGGGAAGGACAGCTTGTGGAAAGTGTGCAGGAGAGCGAAGCACAGGAGAGTGATATCAGGGGAGACCAGCTGCGAACGAGCTGCCTCTCTCTGAAGCGCAGATAACCGGTAGCTGGAACACCACGGTTATAAGGGACTCTACGACTTACAGCAGAGACCGGCAGGACAGCTGAACTGCAAGTTACCTGTCCACCACACACACATGAAAACACAGTAACACATAGAGCCCGGGGCGTGATAGAGTCCCTGTAAAAAGGCTCGAGTTACCTGTCATACAGGTATTGTCCTATCCTATATGGGGGACAGAGAGGAGAACTGTGAGGACCTTATCAGAAGCCATAGGCAGGAAGGGACTACAACACCATCGCGCTTTGAGGGAGGCTTTTAACTCCACCTGGTAAAGTGGACTCTGGATTCAATTCCAAGCCGGCCGGACTCTGCCTGCCCTGTGATCTGGTGCCCTGGACTGTGGCTGCCTGAAGTCTTCAGTAAACCAGGTAAAGAGACTGCAAACCTATGTCCTCGTTCTTTACTGCACCGTTCACCATCTTCATCTATACATCGGGAGCCCTGGGGACATACTTCACCTGTGGGAAGTTATACCATCTAGCTGCCATAACATCACCCCAGTGGACCCCTCTAAGCAGCGTTGGTCCCCACTGACCGAATACCACAGGTGGCATCACGAACATAAACTTTATTCAATTATCCCTTTTACATGGGCGCCCAGGGCCACGGACCGGGTTGCCACTGTGATATCCCCCTGTGAACACTGGACCCGGTACTGGGTACCCCACGGCCCTGGCAGGCGACTCAGGCACTTGGTGCTTAACGTACATTAATGGTTGAGCACAGTAGCGCTGCTACCACAGAGGCCAAACTCTGCTGCAGAGCAGGGAGACATGGTCTAATTGCACTATTGCTCTTTGTTCTGCAGATCCCAGGTCACTTTAGACCTGTGTCCTACAAGAGAACAGCAGGTCCTGGGTGGAGTGATGCAATGACATGAGCTGTGAGGATATCTTAGGCTACGTTCACATTAGCGTCATGCGACGCAGCGTCGCCAACGCAACACACGACGGATCGGAAACGCATGCAAAAACGCACCATTTTTGACGCATGCGTCGAACGGATGCGTCGTTAAACGCAGCGTTTTTTGTGCGTTTTTGTTGCGTTTTCCCAAAAAACGCAGCGTTTTACGACGCATGCGTTGTCAAACAATGATGTTATCTTTCCACACAATTTAGTGTCTAGACACTAGATAACACCACCAATGAATAGAAGAGGGTGGGTCTAGTGTCTAGACACTAGTTAATGCCACCAATGGGTAGATGAGGGTGGGTATTAATGTAATAGTGGTATATATACCCCGGCATAGATCATTTCCAACCATACAGCATCAAGATGGAGCGTCCCATGGAGAGTATCTACCTCAATATTGAGCTGGAATTAGCACTTGCTATTGCTTATGCTATTGCCTGTCATGAACAGAGGAAAAGAGACAAACTACGGAGAAGGAGTCGTCGGCGTTTTTGGCTACACCCTATAGTGGAAGTCCGAGAGAGTCGTGGAGTCTACCATTGTCTGTTTGGCGAATTAAATGAGAACCAGGAGAAATACTTTGAATACACCAGGATGTCACAAAACAGCTTCCGATATCTGCTGCGTCTGGTGGAAGGAACCATTTCCAGGCAGGACACGCAGCTCCGTAAATCGATTTCCCCCGAGGAACGTCTGCTGGTGACTCTTTGGTACGTAATGCAATGTGAAGGATTTATATGTTCTTGCCATTTTTTTAAGTAACGTGTTTTGGTTTTGTGGGGTGGGGGATTGTAATTAAGAATGAAAAATTCTTTCATAACAATTTAATTAATTACATTTATTTTTTTTTCTTCTTGTCAGTTTCCTTGCTACCGGAGAGACCTTGAGATCACTGCATTTCCAGTTGGAGTCTCCACACTGTCTGGTATTATTGCCGACACATGCCGCGCATTGTGGGACAACCTCCGGGAGGAATTTTTACCCATCCCTACAACTGAAATATGGCAGGCCAATGCCCAAAAATTCGAATAAGTGTGTTCTTTCCCTAACTGTATTGGAGCCGTGGATGGGAAGCACATTAGGATTACCAAGCCTTCCAGAAGTGGATCTCTGTTTTTTAATTATAAAAAATACTTTTCCACCGTGCTCATGGCAATTGCAGGTGCGGACTGCAGGTTTCTCGCTGTGGACATTGGAGCGTTTGGCCGTGCAAATGATTCACGGACATTTAAGGAGTCTGATATGGGCCGAAGATTGTACGATAACAATTTTAATTTCCCCCAGCCACGACCTCTTCCCAACACCGAAGGCCCGGCCCTGCCATTTGTTGTGGTTGGGGATGAGGCTTTTCAAATGAGTGGCAACCTACTTAAACTGTACTCCAGTCGGGGGTTGGACCGCACCAAAAGTATTTTTAATTATAGACTGTCCAGGGCCAGAAGAACTGTGGAGTGCGCCTTTGGAATCCTTGTCTCCAAATGGCGTATCTTAGGATCCGCTATAAATTTGAAAATTGAGACAGTGGATGAGGTGGTGAAGGCGTGTGTGGTTCTCCACAATTTTATTATTGATAAAGAGAGAGTCAACGTGGAACTCGATGAACCCATACCAAATCCATTGCCTGATTATCAAGATCATCCTCTGCGGACAACTGTGGAGATTGCTCATATGAGGGACCAAGTTGCTGCATACTTTGTTTCAGATGTTGGCCGTGTTTCATGGCAAGATCAAATGGTTTAATTCATCTTGGTATTATGATGTCATGTAAACACTGTGGAGTCCATGTCATTTTACCATCCTATAAGGTTATTGTTATAATGTCCCCTGATTGTCTAATGCGTTGTGTTTTGAAATAAAGTTCTTGTGCCTTTCCGTTTTCACAAAACATATCTCCCATATGTTTTTCCATAGTAATCAAATTGTAAAATCCAATGTTATGTAAAGTAATGTGTGTCCCACAAAATTTATGTGAGCACCAGTACCCAAATGGACTGTGACAAAACAAAAAAATATTTCAGCCGTGTTTTCCATAGTTTTGACATATAACATGATCGGCTCCCACCTTGTCAACCATTTTTAATCTTGCAGACTATTTGCATATGGAACCTGCCTTGACAAGGAGGGAGACGATCATGTTTGCAAAACTCTACAGAGTTAACACTATTGCACTCAGGATGCTAGAATTCGTCCAGAGTCAAATAGTGGCGACACTGTGAACATTGCTACCACCTCACCTGACCAATATTCTTAAGGTACCGTAATAAAACTATTATCCAACGATACCGACCAGTGATACGACCGGACCGTGATCGTTGTTTAGTCGTCGCGTGGTTGCTGGAGAGCTGTCACACAGACAGCTCTCCAGCGACCAAAAAAGAGCAAGTCCCCGTGTAATCTGGGTAATATTATGAAGCGCATGGCCGCACTCACGATGTTTTCCCTGTTTACCATTGTTAATGTAATTTAAAAAAATAAAAAAAACCTTACATTCCGGTGTGTGACACGTCCATCGCCCTCAGCTTTCCGTACTGTGCCAGCCCTAAAGCACAGTGTTTATTATTAAGTCAACGGTGTGCTCTGCTTTACGGGCGGGAATCACAGTGTCAGTCACTGCGAAAAAATGACGGCGAGGGACGTGGTTGACACTTTTTTTTTGGGGGGGGGGGTCTTGTTCACTTATTTGAGTGTTTAAAACACTGCGCTAGTAACCCAATATTCCCTTGTTTAAAACAAAGACATCGCTGGATCGGTGTCAAACACGCCGATCCAACAATGACAGCGTGTGATCAGTTACCCCCAAAAATTCCTGATCATTCGCTGACACCAAAAATCTCACAGCAGGGGTCTAATCGTTGTACGATTTCAGAAAAGATAACGTTGGTTACACACAAAAACCAACTATATCATTACTGAAATCGTTGTGTGATGGTACATTTTAAACTTGATATATTGATCAATGCTGTTTGTGTTTGTAACATCTCATAGTACAATGAGCGACAGCCCTATAAAAAAATGAAAAAAAAAATGTAAAAAATATTGTCAGACATTGCACATCAGGTGTTACAAACACAATATTGTGTATACGGCGCACGGTGTGATTTGGTGCAAACTTTATTTGAGACAATAAAAACTCAGTATTTTTTTTAAAAATAACAATTTTATTAGGGACACAAAAAAAAGAAATGGGAAATGTTAAGGGGTATCTATGTCCGCAATTAAGGGGGATTGATATACCCCACGTTTGGGGGGTGTTGAGGAGACCGAGGAGGAGGACGAGGGGGAGGAAGCAGCATAGTCTATGACACTAGACGGGATGCCGACATCAATCCAGCCAGTTGACGGTGGTGAGACTGCCAAAGCAGGAGGTGAGGGAGGAGGAGGGACGACCAGTGTCCTTGGCTGGCTACTCCGGCTCCGGGTAGACCCAGGCTGTGTACTAGGTGTACTCCTTGTAGACCCAGGCTGGGTACTGGGTGTACTCCGTGTTGACCCAGGCTGGGTACTTGGTGTGCTCCGGGTCGACCCAGGCTGTGTACTGGTGGTTGTTTTGGGAGCAGCCATAGCCAAGGTTGTAGTGCTTGTCGTCGTCTTCTTCTTTTTTTTCCTCCTCTCTCCCTCTGGGTGTGGGTCGGCTTCCCGTCTGTGTGCCCTTGAAGGCCTGGCATGATCAGAACTTTGGGGCTGTGTTCTGTGGTGGCGGTGGCGGTGGCCCTCGGCACGCGGAGCTCTGTGGTGGTGCTCTGCAGCAGGAGTCGGAGTCATGGCAGCCAGCGATGGTACTGCGGGCACTGTAGTCGCTGACTGCATGACCCGAGCCTGCTGCAGAGCAGTGACATATGCATTGTTGAAGCCCTGCATGACCGAAATCTGGAGTTCCGGCGTAAGATGTTCAACCATGCCCTTGTGAATGGCACTAAAAAAATGTTTGGCCGGCCTCGAGAGCTCCGATTCGATGTTTTCAAGACACCGGTCGATATTGGACATTTTATCGCACAGCGCCTTGAAACCATTCTGAAATACGGTGCTCAAATGTAAAAATTCGGGCAGGACCGCCCTGTCCGAGGCCCGCTGACGCTGTCGGGAAGACCCGAAGGAAGGAGCGACAGAGGCCTCGGCCAGGGGAACATCTGATGGACCGGCTGCCGGTTCGCCAGATTGCGGTGGTGCAGACCTGCTCTCGCTGTGGGATGGCTGCGACTGTTCAGATGGCGCTTCACGAAGGACCGCTCCAGAGGGTCGGACAGTCTCGCGGGTGCTGCTGTGTGTTCTGTGAAAACATAAGGAAACCATTAGTATACTAAATATAACATTTCACATGCGTCATTAATTAACTTTACCGGCGGTATCCATTGCCGCCGTTAATATTATCCTATTTTTAATATTGACACTGCATATGCCGCATCAATATTAAAAAAAAAATGCATTTATTTATTTCAAAATAGTCACCCATGGTTGCGGTTTGTAACGCCCGACAATTACGCTTACCGTTGGAACTGCCATGACGTCACGGTCATGTGACCGAGACGTCATCACAGGTCCTGCGAGCTGAGCAACCATGGGAACATAACCTGCCTTGCAGTAGAAGGTATGCCGTGTCTATTATATTTTAAGTTTTTGTGTGTTAAAAAACTGGGATACACCTGGATGGGCACTATACTACTCCACTATGAAATATTGCCCGGGCATGGCCAATCTACTATCTTTCTGTGTTCTGTATACTTCTGATTTTCAGGGAAATAAATAGTAAGTCAAGCTCACCATTGTAGTAATCCCAGAAGGCTCAGAGCACGGAGCCGCTGTGTCAAGCGTGAGAAGACCAGAAATGAATAAAAAATTCGAGGTCACCGAGGCGTGAAAAGTAAAAACTAAATACTTTATTCACTTCAATCAGAAGCAGAGGATGAAACATCTGCACAATACAATAAAAACACTATCTACGCGTTTCAGGTCTGATGTTCCCTGTCACCTGAAACGCGTAGATAGTGTCTATTGTATTGTGCTGATGTTTCATCCTCTGCTTATGATTGAAGTGGATAAAAGTATGTATTTTTTACTTTTCACGCCTCGGTGAGCTTGCATTTTTTTCTTCATTTCTATATTTCGTACTTGCCAAAATAAATGGCTGGGCAATAAGCTACGTGGCTGGAATATAGTACGTGAATATGCATGTTGTAAAAACTAGGTGTGTGCATAGGTACTATACTTACTCTCTGCTGTCAAGGACCGGTCGCAAGAACTGCAATATACGGTTGTATTTGTAGACAGAGGTCCTTGACGCTGCAGCACCACTACGGATCTGTCCCTCCTTTTTCAGGCCCCTCCTGAAACGGTCCTTCATGGAGCGCCATCTGGTCTTCAATTGTTTAACTGTGTATAAAAAAAAAAGTTATAGAGAATATATTGAAAACGATTACGCAACCGTGTGCAATCCCAATAGAAGACATCACAGACGGTTGTGTAATCCTGGCCTGATGGGTCACAGCAGCATTTTGGAAATACTTACGAAATTTAGCTTTGACCATGGGGAAGCGCTGTCGAAGCCATCCCACAGCGATTGTGCCACCTCTATCCACAAACGGCGCAATATGCCCTGGTCCGCGTGCCGGGGGTCACGGCTGTCCCACAACGGGCCCCGTTCCTCTATGGATGCCACCATCATGTCGATATCCAGTGGGTCATCATGGGCCCGTTGTGAAACCTAGAATAAATGTAAAATATTAATGTTTGCAAGATAAAAAATGTTGTCCCTACCTCCTCCACCGCCACCGACCACCTCCACCACCACCCCCTCCCACCACCCCCCATACCCGCAAAAACAAAAAATTAAAGAAAAAAAAAAGAATAGGTTTGACATAAAAACTTACTCGCCGTCCTGCAACCACAGCTTGGCCCCGTTGTCTCTGCTCCTGCTCCCTCTGTTCCTCCTGGCTCTCCTCCTCACTTGAAGAAGCCTGCAAAATAGTTTACCAAAAAGTTGAGTGACCCATCTACAAATGACAGCGAATAGTAAGCAATAGTAGATCATGTACTCACCGGACTCCTCAGCGGTGGGGTGTTGCTGGAATCGCTGGCCATAATGCAATTCTGAAATAAAGAACAAAATAACATTTATCCTATGCTCCTAGGCACAATACAGCAATATAAAAAAAAAAAAAAAAACATTTACATTTCAACCACAAAGAACATTGCACTCCAACTGAACTAACGCTCAGCAAACAACACTGCCACATTGATTAAAAGAAACAATGGCAGAGACAACCCAATGCCAGAGTAAACAAAAGCCTAAAGATAACAAAACAAATATACAACAGACCCTATGTCGTAATCCCAAAAGAGAGTTTTTTTTTAATAAAAAGTACAGTATGCACGGAGCAACCCAAAAAACACAATAGATTTTTGAAAGGAAAAAATTACCAACCCCCAAAAATTAAGGGCAGAAACGTTAATAACACACCATACTTTACAATAAAACCGACAGGGCCGGAGACAATAAAAGGCCATACAACGCCATACATCACAACCAGAAACATACAACAATGTCTTTACACAACCACAGTGCTGAACATAATACACAACTTGCAATATAAATTATTACATTTAATAAAAGGGCGCAGAATCATACTTTACAATAAATCCAACAGGGACGGATACAATAAAAGGCCACACAACGCCATACATCACAACCAGAAACATACAACAATGTCTTTACACAACCACAGTGCTGAACATAATACACAACTTGCAATAAAAAATATTACATTTAATAAAAGGGCGCAGAATCATTCTATACTACCATACTTTACAATAAAACCAACATGGACGGAGACAATAAAATTCATATAACGCAAGAATAAAACATCACAACTGACTCAAAAAAAACACCACCAAACCAATAAATGGAAATCCATCCTGGAAAGAACAATAATCAAGGCCGCAGACAATGAAAAGCCATCCTATACAACGCCATAAATCACAACCAGACTAAAAATACAACAATATCTTTAAACAACCACAGTGCAGAATATAATACACAACTTGCAAAAACAATTAAAAAAAACATGTAGAAAATGCACAGAATCATTCTATACTTACATCTCTGAACAGCGGATGAAAAGACAGCCTGGTCTGATGTGTAGCCTGATGTGTAGCCTGCAGCAGAAGTGACAAACAATCCAACATTTTCTTTACATATGGGGGATGTTTTTATCACTGTTTGCACTGTCTAGACACCATCTAGACACTTTTTTGTTTAATTTTATTTAACGACGCATGCGTCGCACAACGCACGCACGACGCACACACGCGACGCAAGTGCGTTGTCAATTGGTTTCAATGGGAAATTGTAACGCAATGACGACGCACGAGCAACGCAAGTGCGACGCGTGCGTTTTTTAGACGCTACAAAAATGCAACATGTAGCGTCTCCGACGCCACCCAGGTGCGGTGAAACGACGCATGCGTCGTGCGTTTTTCCGAAAACACACGACAACGCAACGCATGCGTCCCCAATGATAAAGATAGGGGCGCATGACGCATGCGTTGTCGTGCGTCGACGACGCTGCGTCGCATGACGCTAATGTGAACGTAGCCTTACTGTGTAAAGGGGAACTGTGGGCCCATCATACCATGTAGAGGGAAGCTGTGGGGACATTATACTGTAGAGGGGAGCCGTGGGCCCATTAAACTGTGTATAGAGAGCTGTATGTGTACTATACAGTGTATAAGGGAGCAACAGAGACATCATGCGGTGTATAGGGGAGTTGTGGGCCCATTATACTATGCATAGAAAACTGTGTGGGCATTATCCTGTGTTTATGGGAGCTGTGGGAACATCATCCTGTGTATAGGGGAACTATACAGGTAAGCCTCAGGGGATATTAGTAAATGATAAGTGGGCACTTAGTGTTATAGGGACACTAGGGGATTGTCACCGTCAAAGGGGTACACAGGGGGCATTATTACTTTATAGGGGGCAAAATGTAGGCACTGTTTTATCAGGCACTTTTACATGGCATTAATATATTCTAAAGGTCTACTTCATCATCTAGAGGGTACAAAAATGTGTTTTGCTTTGTAACGGGCACAGTGGTGGGCATTAGTTTGTAGGTCAATAAGAGGAGCACTGTATTTGTGCCAAACAGCAGGTGCACAATAATAGGGACACATACAGCAGCAGTTGCTCAGCATTGGGGTATCAGTAGGATGAGTAGTTTGTGCTGGTCTGGAATAGATGGGAACAGTGCTGGAAATGTAAGAAGTCAAATGTGTCTTTGTTTGTTAGTCTTGGCTGGAAAACATTATCATGTCACTCTGGGCCAGATGGAAAAGACAGTAAAAATTCACTCCACCAGAAAGAACATCAACTGTAAGCCACTATCAATAACTGTACTGTAATCTCTTATATGCTCTGCAGTACTGGTATCTAAAACTATATGGTTACCAGATGGTGGTAAAATTAGTGTTGGTCTTTGTAAAGTGATTTACTCTCAGTAGCATTTTTTGGAAAAAATAAATGGTAAATCCACCTGAGGAAGGTAGCAGTCCGCTGCCGAAAAGCGTAGTGGTTTAAAAAAAGGTTTGTTTACCACTAATCTATTGCAGTGTGCTCTATAATCATAGAGCTCCTTAAATTGACCACATATATATTTTTTGCAAAAAACATTGATATTTCCCTTGAGGGATTGTGGCTGGAGCAGCTTGGGGCCATAGAGTTCACCTCCAGAAAACAGGACCTGAAGTGACGTCACATCCTGCGTAGTGGCATCACATGACTGGATCTTGGACCCATGTGACGAGACCAGGAAGCAGAGCACATGAGCAGTCCCGGAACAACAGTGCAGGAGTGCACTGAGACGTCTGCTACCGGAGTTGTGCAGGGGTACACAACCCTTCCAGGTGAGGCTATGCCCCCCACCTTTCATTGAAACATCCCAATTGAACCACTTGGTGATTCTCATGCTGCGCTCTTCCATGTTTATTGTCTTACTTTCAGTAGCAGCTTGGTCATCTGCTGAGGTTCCCCTTTACTCACTATTGGGGGCGTCACGGTAATTATAATCAGGGTTATCTGGTTAGGGGCCCACTCAGACCTGTCATCGCTTAAGAGCTGAACCCCAAGCTACTCCTATGGTTGAGCATCAGCCTACATGACAAGAAGAATGGACACAGGCCTTAGATCTATTCTCCCTTAAGCCTCGGAACCTGGGATACCATTTAATTTGGTCATACCGAGATTGATCCATGTATACCTTGATTGAGGCGCAACATTAAAGCTCCTATATTTTTTGTAGGCTCACCCAGTGTCACCAAATCAGTTTTGACCCATTGAGGCACACATGAGGTGTGACGTCCAAGGATCAGTGCACTTTCTCTACTCCACTCCTGCATATTTTTTGCAGTGTGTCAGGGTACATTATCCTACAAATGAAGCCACTGCCATTAGAAAATACTGGCACCATCAAGAGATGTAGTTGGCATGCAACAATGTTTAGGTAGATGCTATCCTCATGAGTGCCATACCCTTGTGAAATATGTCTCTATGACTTTCCTTTTTTCCTTGTGCATTCTTTTCCCCAAATAAGTGATGAATACACACTGACTATCGACATTTGATAAAATAAAAAGCAATTCTACCCCAGGCAACCATCTTTCATTACTTTATGAAGAAAATTTGATGCCAATGTACTAACTTTGACAGGAATCAGCATGAGCAATATGACTCGTCTGCAACTATACAGCAAGCTTTGATGCACTGTGTATTCTGACAATTTTTAATGGCATTACCATTCTAGTCTTTTACTAAAGCAACTCTTCTGTGACTACACCGAGTTTTGAACACTCATGTTAAAGACTGACTGTTTCATCCCTCTACATCTGTCGTTTTGGAGGTGTTCTGATCCAGTTATTTTCCCATCACAATCCATACTCTGATTAAATGTTCTAGCAGAATTGTATGAGTCTGATAGGCACCATCTGTGTATTTATTCTTCCACAGTGTTGTTTTGTGGTCTGTAGTAGAGAAGAATATAGGCTTTCCTAGGCAGGGGATAGTGTTGATAAATGCATACAGGTCTATGTAGCATGCAGGTGTTAGTAATATTATTCTATATATATTTAACATGTGTAATCTACGGATAAAGTCAAGGTCTTTAAAGAACCACAAAATAAATGCTGAATACCTTTCCAGATCTCTGGAATATCAGTTGTCATGATATATGCAACAAATTTGCATTTAAAAATCTAAAAAAAAGATCCATTGCACAATTATAGTGATCTGGAATGACAGGAATATACTCGAGTCTGAACACATTGTTGCTGTGCCTCAGCTCTGGATATTCCATACATTAATTCTATTAGCTGACATGAGATTAAACATTTTTCAAGACTGTTTTAGGTATGAAGTTAAAAGAAATCTCAGGCACATTTAGTCTAATAGCTTGCTAAAAATTCCCTAAAAATCTTTTGACATTATGGCATATGGGGGTTTGCAAAAATCAGATTACGCGGCCTCTGTTTTAGACATTTGCAAGGAAGTATATAATGAGACGTGTCGTTATTAAGTAGCAATTCTGAGAGAATTCCACACTTAGGTCATACAGATGTGATACTACATAAAAAGTTATCAGGGTTTATTGTAATCACAGAAAGTAAAAAGCCAGACAAAGCTTTGAGAAATAGGTTATCTAGTCAATCTGTTGCTAGTTTAGAGCATGATACAAACTGTTGCACTGAAACCTAGACTTTTCACTGTCTGTCATCCCAGACAGTCTTGATGATGTTAAGGTCAGGACTCAATGGGGGCCATATCATCACTTCCAGGACTCTTTGTTCTTCTTTATGCTGAGTATAGAACTTAATGACATTGGCTATATGTTTAAAGTTGTTGCCCAGCTTCAGAATATGCTTGAAACCAATCAGGTGCATGCCTGACAGTCAGGTAGGACTGGGGCTGAAATTCAGCCCAGGCATTTGAAATCACACAGGCCCATGTTCTCCCCGTCCCCATGAACCAGATGGAATATATTACTAATATTACCCTGGATGGAGGAAAGGAAGATTTACTACTAGACCAATATTTCTAATGATACGCGTAGCCTGCTGGGTAAGTGATGGAGTCAGCAACTTTGTGCCCCATCACAACTCTTAACAGTATGGATATCTTGAGAACACCGATTCTTTTAACAATGTAGCAGACAAGGCAGCCCATGACCAGACAGGCCCTTCTGGCAGTTGCCAGAATTACCACATGGCCAGTCCGGCCCTGCTGACAGTATTGCATCATGGACAAGTATCTGCTTGTACTTCTCAGATTAGAGGACATCTTTAATCCTGACCAAATCCCCAACTACATTTGCTGAAATCCAGCCCCAAACTTGCAAAGAACCTTCATCATACTTCACTGTTGTCGTGATCCAGTCTGGGGTTTGTTTCTGATTATTCTCTCCCCGGGATGGTCATGCGGAGGTTAAATTTCCTTGCCTCATTTTGGGATCTG
Source organism: Ranitomeya imitator (assembly GCF_032444005.1). NCBI lineage: Eukaryota > Metazoa > Chordata > Amphibia > Anura > Dendrobatidae > Ranitomeya > Ranitomeya imitator. The sequence continues at coordinate 312,849,703 of NC_091287.1, forward strand.
TCTGGCTATTTCAGTCCTCTGTTGCCTGCAAGCAGTATCAGTTATACCCTGTATAACTGTTCAGCCGAACCCGAACATCCAGAGGTATGCCCATCTCTAATCCTGTGTCTGGTGTGTATGCTGTGTCTGGTGTGTATGTATCCTGTGTCCAGTGTGTGACTGGTGTGTATGTATCCTGTGACTGGTCTGTATGTATCATGGGTCCAGTGTGTGACTGGTGTGTGTATCCTGTGTATAGTGTGTGACTGGTGTGTATGTATCCTGTATCTAGTGTGTGTCTGGTGCGTATATGTCATGTGTCTAGCTTGTGACTGGTGTGTATGTATCCTGTGTCTAGTGTGTGACTGGTGTATATATATCATGTGTCTAGTGTGTGACCGGTGTGTATGTATCCTGTGTCTACTGTGTGACTTGTGGGTATGTGTCATGTGACTGGTTTGTATGTATCCTGTGTCTAACGAGTGACTGGTGGTATGTGTCATATGTCTAGTGTCTGCATGTGGCACATGTCTAATTAACCCCTTCATGACCCAGCCTATTTTGACCTTAAAGACCTTGCCGTTTTTTGCAATTCTGACCAGTGTCCCTTTATGAGGTAATAACTCAGGAACGCTTCAATGGATCCTAGCGGTTCTCAGATTGTTTTTTCGTGACATATTGGGCTTCATGTTAGTGGTAAATTTAGGTCAATAAATTCTGTGTTTATTTGTGATAAAAACGGAAATTTGGCGAAAATTTTGAAAATTTCGCAATTTTCACATTTTGAATTTTTATTCTGTTAAACCAGAGAGGTATGTGACACAAAATAGTTAATAAATAACATTTCCCACACGTCTACTTTACATGCTAGGAAGTTATAAGGGTTAAAATTTGACCAGCGATTTCTCATTTTTACAACGAAATTTACAAAACCATTTTTTTTAGGGACCACCTCACATTTGAAGTCAGTTTGAGGGGTCTATATGGCTGAAAATACCCAAAAGTGACACCATTCTAAAAACTGCACTCCTCAAGGTGCACAAAACCACATTCCAGAAGTTTATTAACCCTTCAGGTGCTTCACAGCAGCAGAAGCAACATGGAAGGAAAAAATGAACATTTAACTTTTTAGTCACAAAAATGATTTTTCAGCAACAATTTTTGTATTTTCCCAATGGTAAAAGGAGAAACTGAACCACGAAAGTTGTTGTCCAATTTGTCCTGAGTATGCTGATACCTCATATGTGGGGGTAAACCACTGTTTGGGCGCACGGCAGGGCTTGGAAGGGAAGGAGCGCCATTTGACTTTTTGAATGAAAAATTGGCTGCACTCTTTAGCGGACACCATGTCAAGTTTGGAAAGCCCCAGTGTGCCTAAAAATTGGAGCTCCCATACAAGTCACCCCATTTTGGAAACTAGACGCCCCAAGGAACTTATCTAGATGCATTGTGAGCCCTTTAAACCCCCAGCTGCTTCACAAATTGATCCGTAAAAATGAAAAAGTACTATTTTTTCACAAAAAAAATTTTTTTGCCTCAATTTTTTCATTTTCACATGGACGACAAGATAAAATGGATCCTAAAATTTGTTTGGCAATTTCTCCTGAGCACAATGATACCTCACATGTGGGGGTAAACTACTGTTTGGGCACATGGTAAGGCTCGGAAGGGAAGGAGCGCCATTTGACTTTTTGAATGAAAAATTATCTCCATCGTTAGCGGACACCATGTGGCGTTTGGAGAGACCCTGTGTGCTTAAACATTGGAGCTCCCCCACAAGTGACCCCATTTTGGAAACTGGACCCCCCAAGGAACTTATCTAGATGCCTAGTGAGCACTTTAAACCCTCAGGTGCTTCACAAATTGATCCGTAAAAATGAAAAAGTACTTTTTTTTCACAAAAAATTTATTTTCGCCTCAATTTTTTCATTTTCACATGGGCAATAGGATAAAATGGATCCTAAAATTTGTTGAGCAATTTCTCCCGAGTACGCCGATACCTCATATGTGGGGGTAAACCACTGTTTGGGCACACGGCAGGGCTCGGAAGGGAAGGCGCGCCTTTTGACTTTTTGAATGGAAAATTAGCTCCATTTGTTAGCGGACACCATGTCGCATTTGGAGAGCCCCTGTGTGCCTATGCAATGGAGCTCCACCACAAGTGACCCCATTTTGGAAACTAGACCCCCCAAGGAACTTATCTAGATGCATACTGAGCACTTTAAACCCCCAGGTGCTTCACAGAAGTTTATAATGCAGGGCCATGAAAATAAAAAATAATTTTTCTTTTCTCAAAAATGATTTTTTAGCCTGGAATTTCCTATTTTGCCAATGGTAATAGGAGAAATTGGACCACAAATGTTGTTGTCCAGTTTGTCCTGAGTACGTAGATACCCCATATGTGGGGGTAAACCACTGTTTGGGCGCACGGCAGGGCTCAGAAGGGAAGGCACGCCATTTGGCTTTTTAAATGGAAAATTAGCTCCAATCATTAGCGGACACCATGTCGCGTTTGGAGAGCCCCTGTGTGCCTAAACATTAGAGATCCCCCACAAATGACCCCATTTTGGAAACTAGACCCCCAAAGGAACTAATCTAGATGTGTGGTGAGCACTTTGAACCCTCAAGTGCTTCACAGACGTTTATAACGCAGAGCCATGAAAAAAAAAAATTGTTTTCTCAAAAATGATTTTTTAGCCCGCAATTTTTTATTTTCCCAAGGGTAACAGGAGAAATTTGACCCCAAACGTTGTTGTCCAGTTTCTCCTGAGTACGCTGATACCCAATATGTGGGGGTAAACCACTGTTTAGGCACATGCTGGGGCTCGGAAGTGAAGTAGTGACGTTTTGAAATGCAGACTTTGATGGAATGCTATGCAGGCGTCACGTTGCGTTTGCAGAGCCCCTGATGTGGCTAAACAGTAGAAACCCCCCACAAGTGACCCCATTTTGGAAACTAGACCCCGAAAGGAACTTATCTAGATGTGAGGTGAGCACTTTGAACCCCCAAGTGCTTCACAGAAGTTCATAACACAGAGCAGTGAAAATAATAAATACGTTTTCTTTCCTCAAAAATAATTTTTTAGCCCAGAATTTTTTATTTTACCAAGGGTTACTGGAGAAATTGGACCCAAAAAGTTGTTGTCCAGTTTCTCCTGAGTACGCTGATACCCCATGTGTGGGGGTAAACCACTGTTTGGGCACACGTCGGGGCTCAGAAGGGAAGTAGTGACTTTTGAAATGCAGACTTTGATGGAATGGTCTGCGGGCGTCACGTTGCGTTTGCAGAGCCCCTGGTGTGCCTAAACAGTAGAAACCCCACACAAGTGACCCCATTTTGGAAACTAGACCCCCAAAGGAACTTATCTAGATATGTGGTGAGCACTTTCAACCCCCAAGTGCTTTACAGAAGTTTATAACACAGAGCCGTGAAAATAATAAATACGTTTTCTTTCCTCAAAAATAATTTTTTAGCCCAGAATTTTTTATTTTCCCAAGGGTTACAGGAGAAATTGGACCCCAAAAGTTGTTGTCCAGTTTCTCCTGAGTACGCTGATACCCCATGTGTGGGGGTAAACCACTGTTTGGGCACACGTCGGGGCTCAGAAGGGAAGTAGTGACTTTTGAAATGCAGACTTTGATGGAATGGTCTGCGGACGTCATGTTGCGTTTGCAGAGCCCCTGGTGTGCCTAAACAGTAGAAGTGACAAGTGACCCCATTTTGGAAACTAGACCCCCCAAGGAACTTATCTAGATATGTGGTGAGCACTTTGAACCCCCAAGTGCTTCACAGACGTTTACAACGCAGAGCCGTGAAAATAAAAAATCATTTTTCTTTCCTCAAAAATGATGTTTTAGCAAGCAATTTTTTATTTTCTCAAGGGTAACAGGAGAAATTGGACCCCAGTAATTGTTGCACAGTTTGTCCTGAGTATGCTGGTACCCCATATGTGGGGGTAAACCACTGTTTGGGCACACGTCGGGGCTCGGAAGTGAGGGAGCACCATTTGACTTTTTGAATACAAGATTGGCTGGAATCAATGGTGGCGCCATGTTGCGTTTGGAGACCCCCTGATGTGCCTAAACAGTGGAAACCCCTCAATTCTAACTCCAACACACCCCTAAACCTTATCCCAACTGTAGCCGTAACCCTAATCACAACCCTAACCCCAACACACCCGTAACCCCAACACACCCCTAACCACAACCCTAATTCCAACCCAACCCTAGCCCTAAGGCTATGTGCCAACGTTGCGGATTCGTATGAGATTTTTCAGGCACCATTTTTGAAAAATCCGCGGGTAAAAGGCACTGCGTTTTACCTGCGGATTGACCGCGGATTTCCAGTGTTTTTTGTCCGGATTTCACCTGCGGATTCCTATTGAGGAACAGGTGTAAAACGCTGCGGAATCCGCACAAAGAATTGACATGCTGCGGAAAATACAACGCAGCGTTCCCGCGCGGTATTTTCCGCACCATGGGCACAGCGGATTTGGCTTTCCTTATGTTTACATGGTACTGTAAACCTGATGGAACTCTGCTGCGGATCCGCAGCGGCCAATCCGCACCGTGTGCACATAGCCTAATTCTAAAGGTATGTGCACACGCTGCGGAAAACGCTGCGGATCCGCAGCAGTTTCCCATGAGTTTACAGTTCAATGCAAACCTATGGGAAACAAAAATCGCTGTACACATGCTGCAGAAAGACTGCACGGAAACGCAGCGGTTTACATTCCGCAGCATGTCACTTCTTTCTGCGGATTCCGCAGCGGTTTTACAACTGCTCAAATAGAAAATCGCTGTTGTAAAAAACCGCATTGAAATGCGCAGAAAAAACGCTGTAAATCCGCCATAAATCCGCAGCGGTTTAGCACTGCAGATTTATCAAATCCGCAGCGGAAAAATCCGCAGAGGACCAGAATACGTGTGCACATACCGAAACCCTAACCCTAACCCTACCCCTAACCCTAACCCTACCCCTAACCCTACCCCTAACCCTACCCCTACCCCTACCCCTAACCCTACCCCTAACCCTACCCCTAACCCTAACCCTAGTTCTTACCCCAACCTTAGTGGGGAAAAAAAAAAATATTTTTTTTATTGTCCCTACCTATGGGGGTGACAAAGGGGGGGGGGTCATTTACTTTTTTTTTTATTTTGATCACTGAGATATAACCTATCTCAGTGATCAAAATTCACTCTGGAACGAATCTGCCGGCCGGCAGATTCGGCGGGCGCACTGCACATGCGCCCGCCATTTTGGAAGATGGCGGCGCCCAGGAAAGAAGACGGACGGTCCCCGGGAGGCCAGGTAAGTATAAGGGGGGGAGATCAGGGCACGGGGGGGGGCATCGGAGCACGGGGGGGTGGATCGGAACACGGGGGGGTGGATTGGAGCACGGAGTGGGGGATCGCTGTGCAGGCGGGTGGATCGGAGCACGGGGGGGATCGATGTGCGGGGGGGGATCGCTGTGCGGGGGGCGGGGGATCGGAGTGCGGGGGGGTTTGATTGGAGCACGGAGGTGTGATTGGAGCACGGGGGGAGCAGGCAGAAGGACGGGGGAGCGGAGCACAGGACCGAGGGGAGCGGACCACAGATCGGGGGGCTGGGGGGGGCGATCGGAGGGGTGGGGTGGGTGCACATTAGTGTGTCCAGCCATGGCCGATGATATTGCAGCATCGGCCATGGCTGGATTGTAATATTTCACCATTTTTTTAGGTGAAATATTACAAATCGCTCTGATTGGCAGTTTCACTTTCAACAGCCAATCAGAGCGATCGTAGCCACGAGGGGGTGAAGCCACCCCCCCTGGGCTAAACTACCACTCCCCCTGTCCCTGCAGATTGGGTGAAATGGGAGTTAACCCTTTCACCCGATCTGCAGGGACGCAATCTTTCCATGACGCATATGCTGCGTCATGGGTCGGAATGGCACCGACTTTCATGACGCAGCGTATGCGTCAAAGGTCGGGAAGGGGTTAATACATTATTTCCGTAGTTATAGAATAGAATTGTTCTCGGTAGCAATTGTCTTGTTTACCCAAAATAAGGATGTTTTTAAATCAAGTGTAAAAATTATTGCACCCAACAAATGAGCGTTTTGCTGGTTTGTCTGGTGATTGGACAGATATATAGTTGGAAAAAAAATCCCTCATTATCAGCTTGACTAGATGGAAGCTAAGGGAAGACTCTGCAGCTAGTACCCCTTAGCATGGTGGGTCCCAAGAATGATTTTCCCTGATGAGCCCAAACAACTGCAGTCCGACGCTGGTTGAAGGTATGGCTTTGGGGCCGCAATTCTTCCATGAAGACTACTTCTCACCAGGCGTCTCCGAACAGTAAATGTGTATAGCTGAGTCTCTGGTTGCTGCCAGTTCTGAGATGGTTCTGAAATGGCACTGCTGAACATCTTCCAATTTTGACGGGAAGTAATCATGGTGTGTCTTTCATCTGCTGTCCTAAGTTTTATTGGTCAACCACTGCAACTACAGTCCTTAACATGCCCATTTGTTTGTGCTTTTTTTAAAAACCTCTACATCTACAAACCTGAGTCTACTTTGCAATCTTTTCCTGGAAGAGACCTTACTGATGCTTTATGCTACCTTGTCTCTTGTTGCTGTGCTAATTCTTGCCATGGTTTGTGACCTGTGATATTAAACTATCTTCTATAGCCTCACATTTTTGCAGCCTAGTTTGGATGCTCCTCACCCAGTTTTTAACTTCTAACACAAAGGTTTCTGTTTTGGTTAAATAATTTATTTCAGCCTACGCACAGACACCTGACTATAATCCTACCAAATCTTTTACTTTGTGCAAGTGAACCTAAAAGAGTGTATGGTGTTTTGAAGGCAAATGTGGTCACAGCAAATATTAATTTGATGTGCATTTCTCTTTTGTTCATTCACTTTGCATTTTACTACATTATAAAAATAAGCAGTTAACACCTTTATTTTTTTTAAGCATTATTACTTTGCAGCATTTTTTTCAAACCTACCTATAACCTTTGCACAGTATGTACTGTATGTATCAAGGCAAACAATGAAGACATGGTAAGTATTTGAGCAACGTCTATGTTCCGCTGATTTGTGGTGGTGCTAGTCCGACCTACACTAATCAAGCACTGATTGCCTATTCGAAAAAAAAAAACCTTTCGACATTCATTCCATACTCTTATAACCAATTCTGCTTTGTTTGCTTTTTTACTGTCATCTTCTTTCAAAAGGGAGCTGTTCTGTAAGTAGGCATTTACCTTAGATTAAAAGCACTTCATATTAAAGAATGGAGCAGCTTTCACATCCATGACAAATTTTTCTTTACTCTTTTCAGAGCAGAGTGATATATAAAAAACTCCATTTGATAGTGGTGACAGAAAGTCAATCCCTGCTTACAGTCACATGGAAGAATTTAGGACTTACCATCCATATTATATGTAACATTACAAGCCCAAGAATTGTATGGCTGGATTTCAGGAGTATTCATATGCTTTTACAAAAGACTTACACTAATATACTAGACAGTATGTAAGAAGCACAGACAACTTATGTATAAAACATAAATATGCTCCCAGAATGCCAATAGTTCAAATGAATGAGCTTTAATTTACTCCAGACACATATTTGGCAGTTTTATGCAAAGCTTCTCATGTCTTCCTTGAAGTCAGAAGAAATTTACCTTGTTTTGCAAAAGCAGTATTTGAAGCCAGAACACGAAATCAAGTAAAGAAAGAAACGTTCAGTTAACAGTAAATTATATGTAGAGAAGTAAAGGGCCATGATTTCCTAGCACAACATATCAAATTTACCTACCTATATTTTTTCTTTAGCCAGTAAATTGAAAAGTAGGACAAAAATGGCAAAGCAGGCATCATATACTATCTTTTTAAAATAAATCCATACTTACTTTAATATGTTAGATTGCCATCCTTTGAAATTCAATAGTCTCTCTACTACTTTCCTTTTGACCTTTTAAAATCTTTTTTTGCATTCTACCGATTTGTCTTTCAGCGCCCTACTCCTTACTATTGGTGACATCACCGGCGCTATTACAGAACACTGATGACTATTTAAATAGTAGAACTACAGATGTGGTAAGCTTCTCACCAGACATTTATTTAGAGAGTTGCTTAACTTTTTATTTAGAAAGCAAATGAACAATAAAAAAAATCTTTACAAAGGTTTACATAGTCTTTAAGTATGAATTAAACAGCAATATGGGTCTTAACATGGACATGTGTTTCTTTTTTATTATGACATGTTACTATGAATACAGCAATATCAGTGAGCGTGCAGGAGAGGAAGCACAGGAGAGGATACCATTAGGGGACCCCAAGCAGGCTGTCTCACAGAGCATCGGTAGCCGTAACCACAAGGTTGTAAGGACCTCCACGCCTTACATCAGGGATTGGCAGGACAGCTATTGGCACGTTACCTGTCCGACCCAACACCCAGGAGGCACGGTGACACCCCACAGAGCCGGGTCATCTAAGAGACCCTATAAACAGGCTCAAGTCACCAGTCATACGGGTTATTTCCTATCCTATCCAGGGGACAGAGAGAAAGAGATAACATCTGTGAGGACCTTAAATGAAGCTTCTAGAAGTAAGGGACTACACCACTACAGTGCAATGGAAGGCTTCTATTTTTCACCTGGATAAGGGGACTCTGGACTTGCCTCCAAACCGGCCGGACCCTACCTGCCCTCTGATCCAGTGCCCTGGACTGTGGCTGCTGAAGTCTTCAGTAAATAAGGTAAAGAGACTGCAAACCTGTGTCCTCCTTCCTTACTGCACCTCTCACCATTCTACCACCTTCACACTGGGAAGCCCTGGGGACATACTTCACCTGTGGGAAGTTATACCATCTAGCTTCCATAACATCACCCCAGGGAACCCCTTAAAGCAGCGTCGGTCACCTTGACCAAATACCACAGGTGGCGTCACGAACATAAACTTTATTCCCTTTAAAGACCTTTCCCTTTTACATGGGCGCCCTGGGTCATGGACCGGGTCGCCACCGTGACATCCCCCTGTGAACACCGGACTCGGTACCGAGTACCCCACGGCCCTGGCAGGGCGACTCACGCACATGTCAGGAGGAATTTTGGTCCACTCCTCTTTGCAGATCATCTCTAAATCATTAAGATTTTGAGGCTGTCATTTGGCAGCTCGGAGCTTCAACTTCCTCCATAAGTTTTCTATGGGATTAAGGTCTGGAGACAGGTTAGACCTCTCCATAAACTTAATGTGAATCTTTTTGAGCCACTCCTTTGTTGCCTTGGCTATATGTTTTGGGTCATTGTCTTGCAGGATTTTAAACTTTTACGGTTTAATATGTTACCATGTTACGGTTTTCTTGGTGACTATGGTCTCAGCTGCCTTGAGATCACTAACAAGGTCCCGAAGTATAGTTTTAATCTGATCTCTCACCTTCCTCATGATCAAGGATAAACCACAAGGTGAGATTTTGCACGGTGCCCTAGGTCGATGTCGATTGACAGTCATTTTGTATTTCTTCCATTTTCTCACTATTGCACAAACAGTTGTCTTCTTCTCACCCAGCATCTTACTTATGGTTTTGTAGCCCATTCCAGCTTTGTGCAGGTCTATGATTTTGTCCCTGACATCCTTATAAAGCTCTTTGGTCTTGCCCATGTTGTAGAGGTTAGAGTCTGACTGATTCAGTCTGTGAACAGGAGTCTTTTATAAAGGTGAATATGTAATACAGCTGTCTTTAATGCAGGTAACAAGTTGATAAGGAGCATCTAACTGGTCTGTAGGAGCCAGAACTCTTAATGGTTGGTAGGGGATTAAATACTTATTTCTCACTGCAAAATGCAAATAAATTTATATAATTTATACAATGTGATTTTCTGGATTTTATTTTTGATATTCTATCTCTCAATGGTAAAATTAACCTACCCTTAGGCCATGTGCACACGTACAGTATTTTTTGCATTTTTTTCGTGTTTTTTCGCTATAAAAACGTGATAAAAACGCAAAAAAAAACGCTTACATATGCCTCCTATTATTTACAATGTATTCCGCATTTTTTGTGCAAATGTTGCATTTTTTTCCGCGAAAAAAATCGTATTGCGGAAAAAAAAGCAACATGTTCATTAAATTTGCGGAATTGCGGTGACTCCGCACACCTAGGAATGCATTGATCTGCTTACTTTCCGCATGGGGCTGTGCACACCATGCGGGAAGTAAACAGATTATGTGCGGTTGGTACCCAGGGTAGAGGAGAGGAGACTCTCCTCCACGGACTGGGCACCATATAATTGGTAAAAAAAAAAAATAATTAAAATAAAAAATAGTGATATACTCACCCTCGATGTCTTCCCGCCTCTCAGCGGTGCACGCTGCCGGTTCCGTTCCTATAGATGCTCTGTGTGAAGGACCTGCGATGACGTCGCGGTCCTGTGATTGGTCGCGCGACCGCTCATGTGACCGCGACGTCATCGAAGGTCCTGCGCGCACCATCTATAGGAACGGACGCTGCTGAGGACATCGGCTGTCTGCAGAGGGTGAGTATAACCATTTTTTTATTTTTTTTATTATTTAACATGATATCCTTTACTATTGATGCTGCTTAGGCAGCATCTATAGTAAAAAGTTGGTCACACTTGTCAAACTCTATGTTTGACAAGTGTGACCAACCTGTCAGTTAGTTTTCCAAGCGATGCTACAGATCGCTTGGAAAACTTTAGCATTCTGCAAGCTAATTACGCTTGCAAAATGCTAAGAAAACCGCAAAAAAAAACGGGAAAAAAACGCAAAAAAAAAAAATGCGATTTCTTGCAGAAAATTTCCGGTTTTCTTCAGGAAATTTCTGCAAGAAATCCTGACTTGTGCACATACCCTTAAAATTATAGACTATTCATGTATTTGTCAGTGGGCAAACTTACAAAATCATCCAGGGATCAAATAATTATTTCCTTCACTGTATCCATTCAGTGAATTAAGCACTAAAGTATTCATTTAACCTTATAAAGGTTTTGCCTTTCTTAGGAGAATATCTATGTGTCCTGAATTATCGAGCAAATATAAATGTTTGTGCTGGATTATTATGCAACGAAATGAAAACGTAAATTTTCTCATCTCAGTTGTTTATTTCTATCTTTAAAGGCGAGAATAAAAACCAAACAATTCAAAATTTGCAAAAATATATTTCTGATATTTAAAAGATACATATCAGTGAGCAATATAGCCCCCTCCTTTTCAATAACAGTCGTGGTGTCTGTCAGTTTCTTAATCTGTTGATGATAAACTTTTTGGGCATCATCAACCATGGCCTCCCAGACACTGTTCAGAGAGGTGTTTTCCGTCACCATAAATCACCTGCTTAAGAAGGGCCAACAAATTCCCAATAGGGTTTAGGTCACATAAGGAAGGGGCCATATAATTTTTCCTTCAGCTTTAAAGGGGTTGTCCAGTCCAAATCAATAAGTCTACAGTCAATCTGTGTGAAGTGCAGACTTCTGAATCCCCCAATGCATGCACTGTGCGCTGTGGGAAATCGCCAGCTCCAGACCCGGACCGGGGGTATGTATGAGTTATACCTACCCCCAGCCAATGGGCCTGGCCTCGCACCATACACTTGCATAGAGACAGCACTAGTGATGCGGCCAGCCAGTGGGCATGGTGGAATAGATGGCGTGGCCTCCTTCCATACAAGTGTATGGGGGGCGAGGCCACACCCACTGGCCAGGAGTATAACTCATACATACCCTCAAAATTAGAAAAAATAAATGCGTTCCTGCATTTTTTTATTTCTTATTAGATATTTGTAGCACCTCTTTTTCACTGTGATTATAACTTTTCTGGTGAATAAATGTGTGTTTCATTTTTTATTTAATTTTGAACTGCAGATATAATGACACGAGTTTTATATTGGATTGCCACGGCACAGCCTTTTGTATAAACATTTTCATTTGATGTATTTTTTCATCTAAAGTACTTTGTCATGACTCTGTTGTTGGGTGTGCAGGGACCAGGGGTTCCTTCCCTGTCCTAAATGCGAGGGGCGCCCTAGCTTGCCCTGCTCCCCGGATTACTTCTGATGGTGTATACGCCGCGGCTACGTAACTGACCTTAGCTCCTGAATCTGCCCTCAGTCTGTACCCTTCCCCCACCCAATGAAGAGTGGAGTAGTAATGTACCATAATACAACAACCAGACTAGCAAGGTAATACAAACAGGGATAAAGAAAAATACCAATCATACAAATATACTCCCACAAACAGCACAGGAAAACACTGGGGAGTGGAGAATGGGGTAAAACCAAAGTAGGAGAAGGAGAGGAATTAGCACACACCCAAAACCTAACAGTCTCAGATAAATCCACCAAATGCTTTCTCAAACAACAACCACCAACCACCATTTCTTAACCATGCAGCATAAGCTTGCTCTGGCAATGAGTGCTATCCAGTGCCCATATTATATAGGAGATGGGAGTGGCTAACAGTGAACAGCTGAGAGCCTTAATGCAGGAAGGCTTCCAAGAGCTGAAAAATGAACAGCATAACCCTTGCATTGCTAAAAGAACTTTGCACTGTGTAATATGAAGGTGAAGTGCTTCTAATCAGTGCAGGAGTAGGAGAAATCAGATGCTATGGTCTTCTGGCTCCTCTCTGTCATGGTAAAACCTGTGACATCTATCTTAGATTAATTTGTATAATAGTATGTCTTTCTCAACTTTGATTGGTTTGGACTCACTTAAATACTTTACCCATAACTGTTTGCCATATACTATGAATAAGGGCGCTGGGATGTCAGAAATGTATCAGATTTTAATGTTCTACTGGATTCCATGCTTTTAATGAATCTATATATAAAGCTGAGTGTATGTTACATAGTTACATAGTTATTAAGGTCGAAGGAAGACTATAAGTCCATCTAGTTCAACCCATAGCCTAACCTAACATGCCCTAACATGTTGATCCAGAGGAAGGCAAAAAAAACCCATGTGGCAAAGAGTAAGCTCCACATTGGGGAAAAAAATTCCTTCCCGACTCCACATACGGCAATCAGACTAGTTCCCTGGATCAACGCCCTATCAAGGAATCTAGTGTATATATCCTGTAACATTATACTTTTCCAGAAAGGTATCCAGTCCCCTCTTAAATTTAAGTAATGAATCACTCATTACAACATCATACGACAGAGAGTTCCATAGTCTCACTGCTCTTACAGTAAAGAATCCACGTCTGTTATTATGCTTAAACCTTTTTTCCTCCAAACGCAGAGGATGCCCCCTTGTCCCTGTTTCAGGTCTATGATTAAAAAGATCATCAGAAAGGTCTTTGTACTGTCCCCTCATATATTTATACATTAAAATAAGATCACCCCTTAGTCTTCGTTTTTCCAAACTAAATAGCCCCAAGTGTAATAACCTATCTTGGTATTGCAGACCCCCCAGTCCTCTAATAACCTTGGTCGCTCTTCTCTGCACCCGCTCCAGTTCAGCTATGTCTTTCTTATACACCGGAAACCAGAACTGTGCACAGTACTCTAAGTGTGGTCGAACTAGTGACTTGCATAGAGGTAAAATTATGCTCTCCTCATGAGCATCTATGCCTCTTTTAATGCATCCCATTATTTTATTTGCCTTTGTAGCAGCAGCCTGACACTGGCCACTGAATATGAGTTTGTCATCCACTCATACACCCAGGTCTTTTTCATTGACGGTTTTGCCCAGAGTTTTAGAATTAAGCACATAATTATACATCTTATTACTTCTACCCAAGTGCATGACCTTACATTTATCCCCATTAAAGCTCATTTGCCATTTATCAGCCCAAGCTTCTAGTTTACATAAATCATCCTGTAATATAAAATTGTCCTCCTCTGTATTAATTACCCTGCAGAGTTTAGTGTCATCTGCAAATATTGAAATTCTACTCTGAATGCCCCCTACAAGGTCATTAATAAATATGTTAAAAAGAAGAGGGCCCAATACTGACCCCTGTGGTACCCCACTGCTAACCGCGACCCAGTCCGAGTGTGCTCCATTAATAACCACCCTTTGTTTCCTATCCCTGAGCCAGCTCTCAACCCACTTACACATATTTTCCCCTATCCCCATTATTCTCATTTTATGTATCAACCTTTTGTGTGGCACCGTATCAAAAGCTTTTGAAAAGTCCATATACACTACATCCACTGGGTTCCCTTGGTCCAATCCGAAACTTACCTCTTCATAGAAACTGATCAAATTAGTCTGACATGAACGGTCCCTAGTAAACCCGTGCTGATACTGGGTCATGAGGTTATTCCTCTTCAGATACTCCAGTATAGCATCCCTTAGAATGCCCTCCAGGATTTTACCCACAGTAGAGGTTAAGCTTACTGGCCGATAATTTCCGAGTTCAGTTTTTGTCCCCTTTTTGAATATTGGCACCACATTTGCTATACGCCAGTCCTGTGGTACAGACCCTGTTATTATGGAGTCTCTAAAGATTAAAAATAATGGTCTATCAATAACTGTACTTAATTCCTGCAGTACTCGAGGGTGTATCCCATCTGGGCCCGGAGATTTGTCAATTTTAGTGATTTTTAGACGCCGCCGCACTTCCTGCTGGGTTAAGCCGGTGACATTTAATTGGGAATTTTTATCACTAGTCATTTTGTCTGCCATGGGATTTTCTTGTGTAAATACTGATGAAAAAAAGTCATTTAGCATATTGGCTTTTTCCTGATCCTCATCCACCATTTCACTCAGACTATTTTTAAGGGGGCCAGCACTATCATTTTTTAGTTTCTTACTATTTATGTAGTTAAAGAATATTTTAGGATTATTTTTACTCTCTCTGGCAATGAGTCTCTCTGTCTCAATCTTTGCAGCCTTGATTTGCTTTTTACAGAATTTATTTAATTTTTTGTATTTATTTAATGCCTCCTCACTACCTACTTCCTTTAATTCTCTAAATGCTTTCTTTTTATCACTTATTGGGCCCCTTACAGCTCCATTTAGCCATATTGGTTTCCTCCTAATTCTAGTATGTTTATTCCCATACGGTATATACTGTGCACAGGTCCTATCCAGGATGCTAATAAACGTCTCCCATTTTCTTTGTGTATTTTTGTGTATAAGGATATCGTCCCAGTTAATTGCACCAAGATCATCTATCATCCGTTGGAAATTTGCCCTCCTAAAATTTAGTGTCCTTGTAAGCCCTCTACTACAAATCTTATTAAAGGATAAATGAAAACTTATTATTTTGTGATCGCTATTTCCCAAGTGACCCCCAACCCTTACATTTGCTATGCGGTCTGGCCTGTTGGTTAATATTAGGTCTAGCAGTGCCCCCCTTCTTGTTGGGTCCTGAACCAGTTGTGAAAGGTAATTGTCTCTCATAGTTGTCAAAAACCGATTACCTTTGCTGGAACTGCAGGTTTCTGTTCCCCAATCTATTTCAGGGTAGTTGAAGTCCCCCATAATAATGACTTCTCCTTGAGTCGCAGCTTCATCTATTTGCTTTACGAGGATATTCTCCATTGCTTCCATTATTTTAGGAGATTTATAGCAAACCCCTTTCAGTAATTTATTATTTTTTCCCCCTCCCCTTATCTCCACCCACAGGGATTCTACATTTTCATTAAATTCACCTATATTATCACGCAGCATGGTTTTTAAGGACGATTTTACATACAGGCACACCCCTCCCCCTCGCTTATCTGTACGGTCATTTCTGAACAGGCTATAGCCCTGCAAGTTAACAGCCCAGTCATGGCTCTCATCCAGCCATGTCTCAGCTATCCCCACCATGTCATAATTATGCTCCAACAACATTAGTTCTAATTCGTCCATTTTGTTGGCGAGGCTTCTGGCATTAGTATACATGCACTTGATGTTCCTCTCTGTACCTCTATTCTTTCTTAAATTATTAACTGTTCTAACCCCACCCCCCATGCCACCGCCACCCCCAACTTCCTTATTTGTGCCCAGGTCTCTGTCTGCACTATCTTCCCCTCCTATAAATTGAATACCCTCCCCCCCAATTCCTAGTTTAAACACTCCTCCAACCTTCTAGCCATTTTCTCCCCCAACACAGCTGCACCTTCCCCATTGAGGTGCAGCCCATCCCTAGCGTAGAGCCTGTAGCCAACTGAGAAGTCAGCCCAGTTCTGCAGGAACCCAAACCCCTCCTTCCTACACCAATTCTTGAGCCACTTATTAACCTCCCTAATCTCCCGTTGCCTCTCTGGCGTGGCACGTGGTACAGGCAGTATTTCAGAAAATACCACGTTGGAGGTCCTTGCTTTCAGCTTGCGGCCTAATTCCCTGAAATCATCTTTAAGGACCTTCCACCTACCTCTAACTTTGTCATTTGTGCCAATGTGCACCATGACCGCTGGGTCCTCACCAGCCCCTCCCAGTAATCTGTCCACCCAATCAACGATGTGTCGGACTCGAGCGCCAGGTAGGCAGCACACCGTTCGACGATCCCTGTCTTTGTGACAGATTGCCCTATCTGTGTGTATGTGTGTGTATGTATGTATCAAGCCATGCCCACTCCACATAGCTCTGCCCACTCCACATAGCCACACTCAATCTACAAGCAAAGCCCTGTCCACGCGGCCCACGCTGTTAGCGCACACGGGCAGAGACACATTCACTTCAAAAGCCACCCTGCAAAACTCACTGGCTACGATGTCCCAGGGAGGAGCCTCTCATGGTCTATATGGAAGTTCTTGTCTAGTGCTTCAGGGGTTAATGCTGTTGGCCTCTCTCTGCCTGTGGGAGGGCTTTAAATAGCCTCTTTTGGGCTCTGTCCATTGTCAGTGATACTCGGCTGAGTTACTGACCCTGTGCATCTGTGGATACTGTTTGCTCTTGAATGCTCGCTGTTATGATCTGGTGGCCTAGGAGCAGCATGAGACGTACTCTGGAGAAGGTGGTACCTTTACTGACCGCAAACCCTGAACTAGCAGCACAACTAGAAGTAGCCGTGGGGGGTACCTAACACTCCCTAGATCCCTCGACACAGCCTAAGAACTAACTACCCCTAAAGACAGAAACAGGAAAACTATCTTGCCTCAGAGAAAATCCCCAAAGGATAGACAGCCGCCCACAAATATTGACTGTGAAAGGAGAGGGAAATAACATACGCAGACATGAAATCAGGATTTAGCATAGGAGGCCATACTAGCTAAAAAGGAAGAATAGGACAGAGTACTATGCGGTCAGTATTAAAACACTAGAAAATATCCACCACAGAAAATACAAAACACCACATCTGACTAAAGACATGGAGGGTATATCTGCATCTCCAGAGACACGGCTAGGCTGCAAAAAAAATCCTTCACAGACAAAGCTGGACAAAACAAAACAAGAAATTGCACAGACTATAAGGCCCACAGCAGGTGGACAGCAAAAAACAAGGCCAGAACTTATCTTTGAAGAAATGAACAGTAGATCAGGAGAGACCAAGTATGGATGAGAATCCTCCAAAAACAATGGACAACTGGCACTGACTAATGGATAAAGCAGGACTCAAATAGCCCAGCCCAAATTGCAAAAAATGGACACACCTGATAAATGCTGCGATCCAACTACCGCAGCACTACCACTCATAACCACAGGAGGGAGCCCAAGAGCAGAATTCACAACAGTACCCCCCCCCCTTGAGGAGGGGTCACCGAACCCTCACCAGAGCCCCCAGGCCGATCAGGATGAGCCAAATGAAAGGCACGAACCAAATTGTTAGCATGAACATCGGAGGCAACAACCCAAGAATTATCCTCCTGGCCATAACCCTTCCATTTGACCAGATACTGAAGCTTCCGCCTCGAAAAACGAGAATCCAAAATCTTCTCAACCACATACTCCAACTCCCCATCAATCAACACCGGGGCCGGAGGATCAGCAGAGGGAACAACGGGCACCACATACTTCTGCAACAAAGGTCTATGGAACACATTATGGATGGAAAAAGAGGCTGGAAGGGCCAAACGAAAAGACACCGGATTGATAATCTCAGAAATCCTATAAGGACCAATAAACCGAGGCTTGAACTTAGGGGAAGAAACCTTCATAGGAACATGACGGGAAGACAACCAGAGCAAATCCCCAACCCGAAGCCGGGAACCAACACACCGACGATGGTTAGCAAAACGCTGAGCCTCCTTCTGAGACAACACCAAATTGTCCACCACATGAGCCCAAATCCACTGCAGCCTGTCAACCACTGAATCCACACCAGGACAATCAGAAGGCTCAACCTGCCCTGAAGAAAAACGAGGATGAAAACCAAAATTACAAAAAAAAGATGAAAGCAAGGTAGCAGAACTAGCCCGATTATTAAGGGCAAACTCGGCCAATGGCAAGAACGCCACCCAATCATCCTGATCAGCAGACACAAAGCATCTCAAATAAGTTTCCAAAGTCTTATTAGTTCGCTCCGTCTGGCCATTTGTCTGAGGATGAAATGCGGAAGAAAAAGACAAATCAATGCCCAGCCTAGCACAAAAGGCCCGCCAAAACCTAGAAACAAACTGGGAACCTCTATCGGACACAATATTCTCCGGGATGCCATGCAAACGAACCACATGCTGAAAAAACAACGGAACCAAATCAGAAGAGGAAGGCAATTTAGGCAAAGGTACCAAATGAACCATCTTAGAAAACCGGTCACAAACCACCCAGATAACCGACATCCTCTGGGAAACCGGAAGATCTTAAATAAAATCCATAGAAATACGCGTCCAAGGTCTCTCAGGGACCGGCAAAGGCAGAAGCAACCCACTAGCGGGGGAACAGCAAGGCTTAGTCCGCGCACAAATCCCACAGGACTGCACAAAAGAACGCACATCCCGCAACAAAGAAGGCCACCAAAAGGACCTACCAACCAAATCTCTGGTACCAAAAATCCCAGGATGGCCAGCCAACACAGAACAATGAACCTCAGAAATCACTTTACTAGTCCATCTATCAGGAACAAACAGCTTCCCCACTGGACAGCGGTCAGGTTTATTAGCCTCAAATTCCTGAAGAACCCGTCGTAAATCAGGGGAGATGGCAGAAAGAATCACCCCTTCCTTCAGAATGCCGACCGGCTCAAGAACCCCAGGGGAATCAGGAAAAAGCTCCTAGAGAGGGCATCCGCCTTAACATTCTTAGTGCCAGGAAGGTACGAGACCACAAAATCAAAACGGGAGAAAAACAGGGACCATCGAGCCTGTCTAGAATTCAGTCGTTTGGCAGACTCGAGGTAAATCAGATTCTTATGATCGGTCAAGACCACAATACGGTGCTTGGCCCCCTCAAGCCAATGACGCCACTCCTCAAATGCCCACTTCATAGCCAACAACTCCCGATTGCCGACATCATAATTGCGTTCCGCAGGCGAAAACATCCGAGAAAAGAAGGCACACGGTTTCATCAAGGAACCATCAGAATTCCTCTGAAACAAAACGGCCCCTGCCCCAATCTCAGACGCGTCAACCTCAACCTGAAATGGAAGAGAAACATCCAGCTGACGCAACACAGGGGCAGAAGTAAGTTGGCGTTTAAGCTCCTGAAAGGCAGAAACAGCCGCAGAGGACCAATTCGTCACATCAGCGCCTTTCTTCGTCAAATCGGTCAGAGGTTTAACCACACTGGAGAAGTTGGCAATGAAACGACGATAAAAATTAGCAAAGCCCAAGAATTTCTGAAGGCTCTTCACAGATGTGGGCTGAATCCAATCATGAATGGCCTGAACCTTAACTGGATCCATTTCTATAGATGAGGGAGAAAAAATAAAGCCCAAAAAAGAAACCTTCTGCACTCCAAAGAGGCACTTCGACCCCTTCACAAACAAAGCATTATCACGGAGGATCTGAAATACCATCCTGACCTGTTTCACATGAGACTCCCAATCATCGGAAAAAATCAAAATATCATCCAAATATACAACCATGAACTTATCAAGATAACTCCGAAAGATATCATGCATGAAGGACTGGAACACAGATGGGGCATTAGAGAGTCCGAATGGCATCACTAGGTATTCAAAACGGCCTTCAGGCGTATTAAATGCAGTTTTCCACTCGTCACCCTGTTTAACCCCTTCATGACCCAGCCTATTTTGACCTTAATGACCTGGCCGTTTTTTGCAATTCTGACCAGTGTCCCTTTATGAGGTAATAACTCAGGAACGCTTCAACGGATCCTAGCGGTTCTGAGATTGTTTTTTCGTGACATATTGGGCTTCATGTTAGTGGTAAATTTAGGTCAATAAATTCTGCGTTTATTTGTGATAAAAACGGAAATTTGGCGAAAATTTTGAAAATTTCGCAATTTTCACATTTTGAATTTTTATTCTGTTAAACCAGAGAGTTATGTGACACAAAATAGTTAATAAATAACATTTCCCACATGTCTACTTTACACCAGCACAATTTTGGAAACAAAATTTTTTTTTGCTAGGAAGTTATAAGAGTTAAAATTTGACCAGCAATTTCTCATTTTTACAACGAAATTTACAAAACCATTTTTTTTAGGGACCACCTCACATTTGAAGTCAGTTTGAGGGGTCTATATGGCTGAAAATACCCAAAAGTGACACCATTCTAAAAAATGCACCCCTCAAGGTGCTCAAAACCACATTCAAGAAGTTTTTTAACCCTTCAGGTGCTTCACAGCAGCAGAAGCAACATGGAAGGAAAAAATGAACATTTAACTTTTTAGTCACAAAAATTATCTTTTAGCAACATTTTTTTTATTTTCCCAATGGTACAAGGAGAAACTGAACCACGAAAGTTGTTGTCCAATTTGTCCTGAGTACGCTGATACCTCATATGTGGGGGTAAACCACTGTTTGGGCGCACGGCAGGGCTTGGAAGGGAAGGAGCGCCATTTGACTTTTTGAATGAAAAATTGGCTCCACTCTTTAGCGGACACCATGTCACGTTTGGAGAGCCCCCGTGTGCCTAAAAATTGGAGCTCCCCCACACGTGACCCCATTTTGGAAACTAGACGCCCCAAGGAACTTATCTAGATGCATAGTGAGAACTTTGAACCCCCGGGGGCTTCACAAATTGATCCGTAAAAATGAAAAAGTACTTTTTTTTCACAAAAAAATTCTTTTAGCCTCAATTTTTTTCATTTTCACATGGGCAACAGGATAAAATGGATCCTAAAATTTGTTGGGCAATTTCTCATGAGTACACCGATACCTCACATGTGGGGGTAAACCACTGTTTGGGCACATGGTAAGGTTCGGAAGGGAAGGAGCGCCATTTGACTTTTTGAATGAAAAATTATCTCCATCGTTAGCGGACACCATGTCGTGTTTGGAGAGCCCCCGTGTGCCTAAACATTGGAGCTCCCCCACAAATGACCCCATTTTGGAAACTAGACCCCCCAAGGAACTTATCTAGATGCATATTGAGCACTTTAAACCCTCAGGTGCTTCACAAATTGATCTGTAAAAATGAAAAAGTACTTTTTTTTTCACAAAAAAATTCTTTTCGCCTCAGTTTTTCATTTTCACATGGGCAATAGGATAAAATGAATCCTAAAATTTGTTGGGCAATTTCTCCCGAGTACGCCGATACCTCATATGTGGGGGTAAACCACTGTTTGGGCACACGGCAGGGCTCGGAAGGGAAGGCGCGCCATTTGACTTTTTGAATGGAAAATTAGCTCCAATTGTTAGCGGACACCATGTCGCGTTTGGAGAGCCCCTGTGTGCCTATGCATTGGAGCTCCCCCACAAGTGACCCCATTTTGGAAACTAGACCCCCCAAGGAACTTATCTAGATGCATATTGAGCACTTTAAACCCCCAGGTGCTTCACAGAAGTTTATAATGCAGAGCCATGAAAATAAAAAATAATTTTTCTTTCCTCAAAAATGATTTTTAGCCTGGAATTTCCTATTTTGCCAAGGGTAATAGGAGAAATTGGACCGCAAATGTTGTTGTCCAGTTTGTCCTGAGTACGCTGATACCCCATATGTGGG
Source organism: Ranitomeya imitator (assembly GCF_032444005.1). Lineage (NCBI taxonomy): Eukaryota > Metazoa > Chordata > Amphibia > Anura > Dendrobatidae > Ranitomeya > Ranitomeya imitator. The sequence goes on from NC_091287.1 coordinate 312,871,628, forward strand.
GGTAAACCACTGTTTGGGCGCACGGCAGGGCTCGGAAGGGAAGGCACGCCAATTGGTTTTTTAAATGGAAAATTAGCTCCAATCATTAGCGGACACCATGTCACGTTTGGAGAGCCCCTGTGTGCCTAAACATTGGAGATCCCCCACATATGACCCCATTTTGGAAACTAGACCCCCAAAGGAACTAATCTAGATGTGTGGTGAGGACTTTGAACATCCAAGTGCTTCACAGAAGTTTATAACGCAGAGCCATGAAAATAAAATAAAAATTTTATTTTCTCTAAAATGATTTTTTAGCCTGCAATTTATTATTTTCCCAAGGGTAACAGGAGAAATTTGACCCCAAAAGTTGTTGTACAGTTTCTCCTGAGTACGCTGATACCCCATATGTGGGGGTAAACCACAGTTTGGGCACATGTCGGGGCTCGGAAGTCAAGTAGTGACATTTTGAAATGCAGACTTTGATGGAATGCTCTGCGGGCGTTACGTTGCGTTTGCAGAGCCCCTGATGTGGCTAAACAGTAGAAACCCCCCACAAGTGACCCCATTTTAGAAACTAGACCCCGAAAGGAACTTATCTAGATGTGAGGTGAGCACTTTGAACCCCCAAGTGCTTCACAGAAGTTTATAACACAGAGCAGTGAAAATAATAAATACGTTTTCTTTCCTCAAAAATAATTTTTTAGCCCAGAATTTTTTATTTTCCCAAGGGTTACAGGAGAAATTGGACCCCAAAAGTTGTTGTCCAGTTTCTCCTGAGTACGCTGATACCCCATATGTGGGGGTAAACCACTGTTTGGGCACACGTCGGGGCTCAGAAGGGAAGTAGTGACTTTTGAAATGCAGACTTTGATGGAATGGTCTGCGGGCGTCACGTTGCGTTTGCAGAGCCCCTGGTGTGCCTAAACAGTAGAAACCCCCCACAAGTGACCCCATTTTGGAAACTAGACCCCCCAAGGAACTTATCTAGATATGTGGTGAGCACTTTGAACCCCCAAGTGCTTCACAGACGTTTACAACGCAGAGCCGTGAAAATAAAAAATCATTTTTCTTTCCTCAAAAATGATGTTTTAGCAAGCAATTTTTTATTTTCTCAAGGGTAACAGGAGAAATTGGACCCCAGTAATTGTTGCCCAGTTTGTCCTGAGTACGCTGATACCCCATATGTGGGGGTAAACCACTGTTTGGGCACATGTCGGGGCTCGGAAGTCAAGTAGTGACGTTTTGAAATGCAGACTTTGATGGAATGGTCTGCGGGCGTCACGTTGCGTTTGCAGAGCCCCTGGTGTGCCTAAACAGTAGAAACCCCCCACAAGTGACCCTATTTTGGAAACTAGACCCCCCAAGGAACTTAGCTAGATATGTGGTGAGCACTTTGAACCCCCAAGTGCTTCACAGACGTTTACAACGCAGAGCCGTGAAAATAAAAAATCATTTTTCTTTCCTCAAAAATGATGTTTTAGCAAGCAATTTTTTATTTTCTCAAGGGTAACAGGAGAAATTGGACCCCAGTAATTGTTGCCCAGTTTGTCCTGAGTACGCTGATACCCCATATGTGGGGGTAAACCACTGTTTGGGCACATGTCGGGGCTCGGAAGTCAAGTAGTGACGTTTTGAAATGCAGACTTTGATGGAATGGTCTGCGGGCGTCACGTTGCGTTTGCAGAGCCCCTGGTGTGCCTAAACAGTAGAAACCCCCCACAAGTGACCCCATTTTGGAAACTAGACCCCCCAAGGAACTTATCTAGATATGTGGTGAGCACTTTGAACCCCCAAGTGCTTCACAGACGTTTACAACGCAGAGCCGTGAAAATAAAAAATCATTTTTCTTTCCTCAAAAATGATGTTTTAGCAAGCAATTTTTTATTTTCTCAAGGGTAACAGGAGAAATTGGACCCCAGTAATTGTTGCCCAGTTTGTCCTGAGTACACTGATACCCCATATGTGGGGGTAAACCACTGTTTGGGCACACGTCGGGGCTCGGAAGGGAAGGAGCACCATTTGACTTTTTGAATAAAAGATTGGCTGGAATCAATGGTGGCGCCATGTTGCGTTTGGAGACCCCCTGATGTGCCTAAACAGTGGAAACCCCTCATTTCTAACGCCAACACACCCCTAACCCTTATCCCAACTGTAGCCGTAACCCTAACCACAACCCTAACCGCAACACACCCCTAACCACAACCCTAACCCCAACACACCCCTAACCCTAACCACAACCCTAATTCCAACCCAACCCTAACCCTAAGGCTATGTACCCACGTTGCGGATTCGTGTGAGATTTTTCCGCACCATTTTTGAAAAATCCGCGGGTAAAAGGCACTGCGTTTTACCTGCGGATTTACTGCGGATTTCACCTGCGGATTCCTATTGAGGAATAGGTGTAAAACGCTGCGGAATCCGCACAAAGAATTGACATGCTGCGGAAAATACAACGCAGCGTTTCCGTGCGGTATTTTCCGCACCATGGGCACAGCGGATTTGGTTTTCCATAGGTTTACATGGTACTGTAAACCTGATGGAACACTGCTGCGGATCCGCAGCGGCCAATCCGCTGCGGATCCGCAGCCAAATCCGCACCGTGTGCACATAGCCTAATTCTAAAGGTATGTGCACACGCTTCGGAAAACGCTGCGGATCCGCAGCAGTTTCCCATGAGTTTACATTTCAATGTAAACTTATGGGAAACAAAAATCGCTGTACACATGCTGCGGAAAAACTGCACGGAAACGCAGCGGTTTACATTCCGCAGCATGTCACTTCTTTCTGCGGATTCCACAGCGGTTTTACAACTGCTGCAATAGAAAATCGCAGTTGTAAAACCGCAGTGAAATGCGCAGAAAAACCGCGGTAAATCTGCCATAAATCCGCAGCGGTTTAGCACTGCGGATTTATCAAATCCGCTGCGGAAAAATCCGCAGAGGACCAGAATACGTGTGCACATACCGAAACCCTAACCCTAACCCTACCCCTAACCCTACCCCTAACCCTACCCCTAACCCTACCCCTACCCCTAACCCTACCCCTAACCCTACCCCTACCCCTAACCCTACCCCTAACCCTAACCCTAGTTCTAACTCCAACCTTAGTGGAAAAAAAAAAAATTCTTTATTTTATTATTGTCCCTATCTATGGGGGACAAATGGGGGGGGTCATTTACTGTTTTTTTATTTTGACCACTGTGATAGATTATATCACAGTGATCAAAATTCACATTGGAACGAATCTGCCGGCCGGCAGATTCGGCGGGCGCACTGCGCATGCGCCCGCCATTTTGGAACATGGCGGCGCTCGGGGAAGAAGACGGACGGACCCCGCCAGGATCGGTAAGTATAAGGGGGGGAGATCAGGGCACAGGGGGGGAGATCAGGGCACGGGGGGGCGTCGGAGCACGGGGGGGGAGGGATCGGAGCATGGGGGAGAGTGATCGGTGTGCGGGCGGGTGGATCGGTGTGCAGGGGGGGTGGATCGGTGTGCAGGGGGGGTGGATCGGAGCACGGGGGGGATCGGAGTGCGGGGGGGTTTGATTGGAGCACGGGGGGGTGTGATTGGAGCACGGGGGGAGCGGACAGGAGGACGGGGGAGCGGAGCACAGGACGGAGGGGAGCGGGCCACAGATCGGGGGGCTGGGGGGGCGATCGGTGGGGTGGGGGCACATTAGTATTTCCAGCCATGGCCGATGATATTGCAGCATCGGCCATGGCTGGATTGTAATATTTCACCATTTTTTTAGGTGAAATATTACAAATCGCTCTGATTGGCAGTTTCACTTTCAACAGCCAATCAGAGCGATCGTAGCCACGAGGGGGTGAAGCCACCCCCCCTGGGCTAAACTACCACTCCCCCTGTCCCTGCAGATCGGGTGAAATGGGAGTTAACCCTTTCACCCGATCTGCAGGGACGCGATCTTTCTGTGACACAGCATATGCGTCACAGGTCGGATTGGCACCGACTTTCATGACGCATACGCTGTGTCACAGGTCGGGAAGGGGTTAATACGAATGAGATTATATGCCCCTCGAAGGTCAATCTTAGTAAACCAGCTAGCCCCCTTAAGCCTAACAAACAAATCAGTAAGCAAAGGCAAAAGGTATTGAAATTTGACCGTGATCTTATTCAAGAGGCGATAATCAATACACGGTCTCAAGGAGCCATCTTTCTTGGCAACAAAAAAAAACCTGCTCCCAATGGTGAAGAAGATGGCCGAATATGCCCCTTCTCCAAAGACTCCTTAATATAGCTCCGCATGGCAGCATGTTCTGGCACAGACAGGTTGAAAAGTCGACCCTTAGAGAACTTACAACCTGGAATCAAGTCAATAGCACAATCATAGTCCCTATGTGGTGGAAGGGAACTGGATTTAGGCTCATCGAATACATCCTGGAAATCTGACAAAAACTCAGGAATTTCAGAAGAGGGGGAAGAGGAAATCGACATCAAAGGAACGTGATCATGAACCCCCTGACAACCCCAACTAGTCACAGACATGGATTTCCAATCTAACACCGGATTATGTAGCTGTAACCATGGAAAACCCAGCACAATATCATCATGCAAATTATGCAACACCAGAAAATGACAATCTTCCTGATTGGCTGGCGCCATGCGCATGGTCAGCTGTGTCCAAAACTGAGGTTTATTTTTAGCCAACGGTGTAGCATCAATCCCCCTTAAAGGAATAGGGTTCTGCAAAGGCTGCAGGGGGAAACCACAACGTCTGGCAAATTCTAAGTCCATTAAATTCAGAGCGGCGCCTGAATCCACAAATGCCATGACAGAAAATGACGATAATGAGCAGATCAAGGTCACAGATAACAGAAATTTTGGTTGTACAGTACTGATGGTAACAGAACTAGCGATTCTCTTTGTACGCTTAGGGCAATCAGAAATAACATGAGCAGAATCGCCGCAGTAAAAACACAACCTATTCTGACGCCTAAATCCTTGTCGTTCAGCTCTAGACAAAATCCTATCACACTGCATAGGCTCAGGGCTCCTCTCGGAAAACAACGCCACAGTGTGCACAACTCTGCGCTCGCGCAAGCGCCGATCAATCTGAATGGCCAGAGACATAGAATCACTCAGACCAGCAGGCGTGGGGAACCCCACCATAATATCTTTAACGGATTCAGAAAGACCCTTTCTGAAAATTGCCGCCAAGGCATCCTCATTCCATTTAGTCAGTACAGACCATTTTCTAAATTTCTGGCAATACGATTCTGCCGCTTCTTGACCCTGACACAGGGCCAACAAGATCTTCTCAGCTTGATCCACAGAATTAGGCTCATCATACAATAACCCCAATGCTTGAAAGAAAGAATCAACATTAAGCAAAGCAGGATTGCCAGATTCCAGGGAAAATGCCCAATCCTGTGGGTCACCACGCAGTAAGGATATGATGATTTTAACCTGCTGAATGGGATCACCAGAAGAACGGGGTCTCAATGCAAAAAACAGTTTACAATTATTTTTGAAACTCAAAAATTTGGATCTGTCACCAAAAAATAAATCAGGAGTGGGAATCTTAGGTTCTAAGGCAGGAGTCTGAATAATAAAATCTGAAATACCCTGTACCCTAGCAGCAAGCTGATCCACACGAGAAACTAAGTCCTAAACATTCATGTTAATACTAGGTTCCGTAGCCACCCAGAGATTAAGAGGGAAGAGAACACAGAATAGACTGGAGAAAAAAAAATGGCTCAAGAGCTTCCTTCCCTTCTTCTGAGATGCATTTAACTCATTGTTGGCCAGTTGTACTGTTATGATCTAGTGGCCTAGGAGCAGCATGAGATGTACTCTGGAGAAGGTGGTACCTTTACTGAACGCAAACCCTGAACTAGCAGTGCAACTAGAAGTAGCCGTGGGGGGTACCTAACACTCCCTAGACCCCTCAACACAGCCTAAGAACTAACTACCCCTAAAGACAGAAACAGGAAAACTATCTTGCCTCAGAGAAAATCCCCAAAGGATAGACAGCCGCCCACAAATATTGACTGTGAAAGGAGAGGGAAATAACATACGCAGACATGAAATCAGGATTTAGCATAGGAGGCCATACTAGCTAAAAAGGAAGAATAGGACAGAGTACTATGCGGTCAGTATGAAAACACTAGAAAATATCCACCACAGAAAATACAAAACACCACATCTGACTAAAGACATGGAGGGTATATCTGCATCTCCAGAGACACAGCTAGGCTGCAAAAAAAATCCTTCACAGACAAAGCTGGACAAAACAAAACAAGAAAATGCACAGACTATAAGGTCCACAGCAGGTGGACAGCAAAAAACAAGGCCAGAACTTATCTTTGAAGAAATGAACAGCAGACCAGGAGAGACCAAGTATGGATGAGAATCCTCCAAAAACAATGGAGAACTGGCACTGACTAAAGGATAAAGCAGGACTCAAACAGCCCAGCCCAAATTGCAAAAAATGGACACACCTGATAAATGCTGCAATCCAACTACCGCAGCACTACCACTCATAACCACCGGAGGGAGCCCAAGAGAAGAATTCACAACAGCTCGCTTGTGTTTGCATTTCTGAGTATTGCTGTCTGATTCGGTGCCTCCTGTAGATCTCAGTTTAACCCTTGCTATGTCCCTGACTTTCCATCTTATCGCTCCTGCCTGGCACCTCGCTGCTCTCTCTGGTTCTGACCTTGGCTAGTTGTTGACCACATATTTTGTCTTCTTCCTCCGGTAACCACGCTTTCCTCTGGACTTACCCTTGCCTGTCTGACACCTCTTTCAGCTTCCTTAGCTGGTACTCTGTTCTCCGGAGCTCCGGGGTTAGGCTTCACTCACAGACACTCCCGTGGTGGTCACGTGCTTCAAGTCCTGTACATCAGTTGCACGTCTCACCACCGCTTCCGCACTACATCTCAAGAATCTCCGAGCTCTGCCAGCTTAGCTCAGGAATCGTGCACTGACTCAGGTGGTATGTACAGTGCGGTGCCCCTGACAGAGCCTCATGGATTACACCGCTGCTCATAACAGGAAGTTATTGTGCACGTGTGAGGGGAAGAGAGGAGTGGGGTGAAAATGAGAGGAGTGAGTGTAAAATGAGAGGAGTGAGGGAAAATGAGAGGAGTAAGGGTAAAATGAGATGAGAGGACTGAGAGTAAAATAGTAGAGTGGGGGGAAAATAACAGGTGTGAGGTGAAAATGAGAGGTGTGAGGTGAAAATGAAGAGGTGTGAGTGGAAAATGAGAGGAGTGAGGGGAAAATGGTGGAGTGACTGTAAAATAACAGGTGTGAGGTTAAAATGACAGGTGTGAGGGGGAAAAATGAGAGGAGTGAGGGAAAATAGTGGAGCGAGGGGAAAATAGTGGAGTGAGGGGAAAATGAGAGGTGTGAGGTGAAAATGAAAGGTGTGAGGTGAAAATGAAGAGGTGTGAGTGGAAAATGAGAGGAGTGAGGGGAAAATAGTGGAGTGACCGGAAAATAACAGGTGTGAGGTCAAAATGACAGGTGTGAGGGGAAATTGAGAGGAGTGAGGAGAAAATAGTGGAATGAGTGGAAAATAGTGGAGTGAGGGGAAACTGAGAGGTGTGAGGGGAAAATGAGAGGTGTGAGGTGAAATTGAGAGGTGTGAGTGAAAAATGAGAGGAATGAGGTGAAAATAAGAGGAAGAGGAGTGAGTAAAAAATGAGAGGAGTGAGGGAAAATGAGAGGAGTGAGGGTAAAATGAGAGGACTGAGAGGAAAATAGTGGAGTGAGGGGAAAATAGTAGAGTGAGGGGAAAATGAGAGGTGTGAGGTGAAAATGAAGAGGTGTGAGTGGAAAATGAGAGGAGTGAGGGGAAAATAGTGGAGTGACCGGAAAATAACAGGTGTGAGGTCAAAATGACAGGTGTGAGGGGGGAAAATGAGAGGAGTGAGGGGAAAATAGTGGAGAGAGGGGAAAATAGTGAAGTGAGGGGAAAATCAGAAGTGTGAGGTGAAAATGAAGAGGTGTGAGTGAAAAATGAGAGGAGTGAGGTGAAAATGAGAGGAGTGAGTGGAAAATGAGAGGAGTGAGGGAAAATGAGAGGAGTGAGGGTAAAATGAGAGGACTGAGAGGAAAATAGTGGAGTGAGGGGAAAATGAGAGGTGTGAGGTGAAAATGAAAGGTGTAAGGTGAAAATGAAGAGGTGTGAGTGGAAAATGAGAGGAGGGGAAAATAGTGGAGTGTGGGGAAAATGAGAGGTGTGAGGTGAAAATGAGAGGTGTGAGGTGAAATTGAGAGGTGTGAGTGAAAAATGAGAGGAATGAGGTGAAAATAAGAGGAGTGAGTGGAAAATGAGAGGAATGAAGGAAAATGAGAGGAGTGAGGGAAAATGAGAGGAGTGAGGGTAAAATGAGAGGACTGAGAGGAAAATAGTGGAGTGAGGGGAAAATAGTGGAGTGAGGGGAAAATGAGAGATGTGAGGTGAAAATGAAGAGGTGTGAGTGGAAAATGAGAGGAGTGAGGGGAAAATAGTGGAGTGAGGGGAAAATGAGAGATGTGAGGTGAAAATGAAGAGGTGTGAGTGGAAAATGAGAGGAGTGAGGGGAAAATAGTGGAGTGACCGGAAAATAACAGGTGTGAGGTCAAAATGACAGGTGTGAGGGGAAATTGAGAGGAGTGAGGAGAAAATAGTGGAATGAGTGGAAAATAGTGGAGTGAGGGGAAACTGAGAGGTGTGAGGGGAAAATGAGAGGTGTGAGGTGAAATTGAGAGGTGTGAGTGAAAAATGAGAGGAATGAGGTGAAAATAAGAGGAAGAGGAGTGAGTAAAAAATGAGAGGAGTGAGGGAAAATGAGAGGAGTGAGAGGAAAATAGTGGAGTGAGGGGAAAATAGTAGAGTGAGGGGAAAATGAGAGGTGTGAGGTGAAAATGAAGAGGTGTGAGTGGAAAATGAGAGGAGTGAGGGGAAAATAGTGGAGTGACCGGAAAATAACAGGTGTGAGGTCAAAATGACAGGTGTGAGGGGGGAAAATGAGAGGAGTGAGGGGAAAATAGTGGAGAGAGGGGAAAATAGTGAAGTGAGGGGAAAATCAGAAGTGTGAGGTGAAAATGAAGAGGTGTGAGTGAAAAATGAGAGGAGTGAGGTGAAAATGAGAGGAGTGAGTGGAAAATGAGAGGAGTGAGGGAAAATGAGAGGAGTGAGGGTAAAATGAGAGGACTGAGAGGAAAATAGTGGAGTGAGGGGAAAATGAGAGGTGTGAGGTGAAAATGAAAGGTGTAAGGTGAAAATGAAGAGGTGTGAGTGGAAAATGAGAGGAGGGGAAAATAGTGGAGTGTGGGGAAAATGAGAGGTGTGAGGTGAAAATGAGAGGTGTGAGGTGAAATTGAGAGGTGTGAGTGAAAAATGAGAGGAATGAGGTGAAAATAAGAGGAGTGAGTGGAAAATGAGAGGAATGAAGGAAAATGAGAGGAGTGAGGGAAAATGAGAGGAGTGAGGGTAAAATGAGAGGACTGAGAGGAAAATAGTGGAGTGAGGGGAAAATAGTGGAGTGAGGGGAAAATGAGAGATGTGAGGTGAAAATGAAGAGGTGTGAGTGGAAAATGAGAGGAGTGAGGGGAAAATAGTGGAGTGACCGGAAAATAACAGGTGTGAGGTCAAAATGACAGGTGTGGGGGGGGGAAAATGAGAGGAGTGAGGGGAAAATAGTGGAGCGAGGGGAAAATAGTGAAGTGAGGGGAAAATCAGAGGTGTGAGGTGAAAATGAAGAGGTGTGAGTGAAAAATGAGAGGAGTGAGGGTAAAATGGGAGGACTGAGAGGAAAATAGTGGAGTGAGGGGAAAATAGTGGAGTGAGGGGAAAATGAGAGGTGTGTGGTGAAAATGAGAAGTGTGAGGTGAAAATGATGAGGTGTGAGTAGAAAATGAGAGGAGTGAGGGGAAAATAGTGGAGTGACCAGAAAATAACAGGTGTGAGGTCAAAATGACAGGTGTGAGGGGAAAAAATGAGAGGAGTGAGGGGAAAATGAGAGATGGGAGGGGGAAAATTACCGATGTGAGGGGGAAATGAGAGGTGTGATGGGAAAATGAGAGGAGAGAGGTGCTGCTGCAGTATGAGGCTTTGCATAGAGAAGAGTGAGGCACTGCAGGTGGAGGCTGTGTATAAGGCCACATTCACACGTTCAGTATTTGGTCAGTATTTTACCTCAGTATTTATAAGCCAAAACCACGAGTGGGAGAAAAATAGTAGTGATGTGTTTCTAATAAATTTTTCCTCTGATTGTTTTACTCCAAATTTTAACTTACAAATACTGAGGTAAAAGTACTGACCAAATAACGTGTGAATGAGGTCTAAAGGAGAAAAGTCTGTAGTGTTGAATATATAATGTGAAATGTTTTTATGTGCAATATAATAATTATAATTTGTTATAACTAATCACAGTTAGTTACTATGCCTGGGCAACGCCAGGCTCTTCAGATAGTTCCAAATAAAGTTTAACATTTTTATATATCGTGGGATGGAAGTGCCATACTTGTCCTTCTTCTATTGACTCTTGGCTGTGCTTCACCAGCAGGACCGGCACCCGCCACGCAGATCTCAACCAGGACTATCAGGCTGCAAAGCATGGTGAGCTGTAATCCTCTTCTCTCTCTTTGAAGAAAGTGTCTTCTGAATACTAGCAGAGGTTTGAGAGTTAAATCCATCTTTAGCCCCTTTCTGCCATTAGACGTACTATCCTGTCAAGGTGACCTGGGACTTAATTCCCAGGGACAGGATAGTAAGTCATAGGCGATCGGCTGCACTCACGGGGGGAGCGCGGCCGATCGCGGCCGGGTGTCAGTTGATTATTACAGCTGATATCCGGCACTATGTGCGAGGAGTGGTCACGAACTGCTCCCGACACATTAACCCCGGAATACTGCGATCAAACATGATCGCAGCGTTCCAGCGGCATAGAGAAGCATTGCGCAGGGAGGGGGCTCCTTGCGTGCTTCCCTGAGACCCTCGGAACAATGAGATCACATCGTCTCCTTCGTTCTCCTCCCTGCATGCCCCAGATCCAAGATGGCAGCGGGGGGCCTTCCGGGTCCTGCAGGGAGGTGGCTTGCAAGCGCCTGCTGAGAGCAGGCGTCAGCAAGACTGCAGCACTGCCTGTCAGATCGCTGATCTGACAGGCAGCACTGCCTGTCAGATTGCTGATCTGACACAGTGCTGTGCAAAGTGTCAGATCAGCAATCTGACACTATACCATGATGTCCCTCCCTGGGACAACGTAAAAAAGCTAAATAAAAAATATTTACATGTGTAAAAAAAAAAATCCAAAATAAATGAAAAAAAAAATATTGTTCCAATAAATACATTTCTTTATGTAAAATAAAAAAAATCAATACAAGTACACATTTAGTATCGCCGTGTCCGTAACGACCCAACCTATAAAACTGTCCCACTAGTTAACCCCTTCAGTGAACACCTTAAAAATAAAAAAAACGAGGCAAAAACAAAGCTTTATTATCATACCGTCGAACAAAAAGTGGAATAATATGCGATCAAAAAGACGGATATAAATAAACATGGTACCACTGAAACCATCATCTTGTCCCACACAAAACGAGCTGCCATACAGTGTCATCAGCAAAAAAAATAAAAAGTTATAGCCCTCAGAATAAAGCGATGCAAAAATAATTATTTTTTCTATAAAATAGTTTTTATTGTATAAAAGCGCCAAAAAATAAAAGAATATGTATAAATGAGCTATCTCTGTAATCGTACTGACCTGAAGAATAAAACTACTTTATCAATTTTCTCAAACACCCCCCCCCCCCAAAAGAAATTCAGGAATTGTTGGTTTTTGTTCATTCTGCCTAACAAAAACTGCAACAAACACATTCCACTAGGGAATAAACGATGTACCAGTCCAATACTATTTAAATATCATCTTTATTATGAAAAACATTAAAAAGATTGACAAGTGTATGTCAGATGACAGCCATGAAGAATTAAACCTTCGGGCACACTACCCCCCATACCTCCCACCTAATATCCAATTACATATCAATAGTTATAGCCAGGGTACCTTCCCTTTAAAACTGCCTTGCATCACTGTGTCACGTATCTCAAACTTATGACCATTCACTGAATCCCATATCAAACAGAACCATCACATATATATATATATATATATATATATATATATATATATATATATATATATATATATATGTATATATATATATATATATATATTAACAACAGTACTTACTATAAAGTGCAGTGTGTGCAGCAAGTGGTAGAGGATCAGGGGAGTGTGTGCCCACCCCAACACACGTTTTGGTCTGTCCTTCAAAAGGGAGCACACACTTCCTCCTGTCTCATGCATTAAATACTCTCCAACCTCATGCGGCTGCCAGTAGAATATGGCGGCCTCCCCTGGATGTGACGTTCCCGCAGGGTGTGACGCGCATATCCCCCCGGCAACTGTGACTAAAACTGGAATAAAAAGTGATCAAAAAATGTCATGTGCCCAAAAATAGTAGCGGTAAAAACGTCAACTCGTCCCGCAAAAAACAAGACCTCAAATGACTCTGTGGACCAAAATATGGAAAAATTATAGCTCTCAGAATGTGGCAACGCAAAAAATATTTTTTGCAATAAAATGTGTCTTTTAGTGTGTGACAGCTGCCAAACATAAAAACCTGCTATAAAAAGTAAATAAAACCTCCCTTTATCACCACATTAGTTAGGGGGAAAAAATAAAATAAAAAAAGTATTTATTTCCATTTTTCCATTAGGGTTAGGGCTACGGTTGGGGCTAAAGCTAGGGTTAGGGTTGGGGCTAAAGTTCGGGTTAGAGTAGGGGCTAAAGTTAGGGTTGGGGCTAAAGTTAGGGTTAGGGTTGGGGCTAAAGTTACTGTTAGGGCTAAAGTTAGGGTTGGGGCTAAAGTTAGGGTTGGGGCTATAGTTGGGGTTAGGGTTTGGATTACATTTACGGTTGGGTTAGGGGTGTGTCAGGGTTAGGGGTATGGTTAGGGTTGGGATAAGGGTTATTGGTGTGTTGGGGTTAGGGGTGTGTTGGGGTTGGGATTAGGGTTAGGGGTGTGTTCGAGTTAGGGGCATGGTCAGGGTTGGGATTAAGGTTAGGGGTGTGTTGGGGTTAGGGGTGTGTTGGGGTTAGGGGTGTGCTTAGGGTTGGGATTAGGGTTAGAGGTGTTTTGGGGTTAGGGTTGGAGTTATAATTGGGAGGTTTCCACTGTTTCGGCAAACCAGGGGCTCTGCAAACGCAACATGACGTCCAATCTCAATTCCATCCAATTCTGCGTTGAAAAAGTAAAACGGTGCTCCTTCCCTTCCAAGCTCTGCCATGCGCCCAAACAGTGGTTTACCCCCATATATGGGATATCACCGTACTCAGGATAAACTGGACAACAACTTTTCGGGTCCAATTTCTCCTGTTACTCTTGGGAAAATACAAAACTGGGGGCTAAGAATCATTTTTGTGGAAAAAAAAGATTTTTTATTTTCACGGCTCTGCATTATAAACTTTAATGAAACACTTGGGTTTCAAAGCTCTCACAACACATCTAGATAAGCTCCTTGGGGGGTCTAGTTTCCAATATGGGTTCACTTGTGGGGGGTTTCTACTGTTTAGGTACATCAGGGGCTCTGCAATCACAACGTGAAGCCCGCAGACAATTCCATCAAAGTCTGCATTCCAAAACGCCACTTCTTCCCTTCTGAGCTCTGCCATGCACCCAAACAGTAGTTTTCTCCCACATATTATTATTATTATACATTTTTATAGCGCCATTTATTCCATGGCGCTTTACATGTGAATACGGGGCAAATATAGACAAATACATTAAACATGAGCAGATAACAAGGCACACGAGTACATAAGGAGGGAGGACCCTGCCCGCGAGGGCTCACAGTCTGCAGGGGGTGGGTGAGGATACACTAGGAGAGGGAAGAGCTGGCTGTACGGCTGTTCAGTAGGTTGAGGATCACTGCAGGCTGTAGGCTTGTCGGAAGAGATGAGTCTTCAGGTTCTTTTTGAATGTTTCTATGGTAGGCGCAAGTCTGATGTGTTGGGGTAGAGAGTTCCAGAGTATGGGGGAAGCACGGGAGAAGTCTTGGATGCGGTTATGGGAAGAAGAGATGAGAGGGGAGTAGAGAAGGAGGTCTTGGGAGGATCGGAGGTCGCGTGTAGGTAGGTACCGGGAGACCATGTCACAGATGTATGGAGGAGACAGGTTGTGGATGGCTTTGTATGTCAGTGTGAGGGTTTTGAACTGGAGTCTCTGGGCGATAGGAAGCCAGTGAAGGGCTTGACACAGGGGAGAGGCTGGGGAATAGCGGGGGGACAGGTGGATTAGTCGGGCAGCAGAGTGTAGGATGGATTGGAGTGGTGCCAGAGTGCTAGAGGGGAGTCCAGAGAGTAGGAGGTTGCAGTAGTCGAGGCGGGAGATGATAAGGGCATGCACTAGCGTTTTTGCAGTGTTGCGGTCAAGGAAAGCACGGATCCGGGAAATATTTTTGAGTTTGAGACGACAGGAGGAGGCAAGGGCTTGGATATGTGGCTTGAAAGAGAGGGCAGAGTCGAGGATCACCCCGAGGCACCGGGCGTGTGGGACTGGGGATAGTGAGCAGCCATTGACATTGATGGATAGGTCTGGTGGAGGGGTAGAGTGAGATGGGGGAAAGATGATGAATTCTGTTTTGTCCATGTTCAGTTGTAGAAAGCGAGCAGAAAAGAAGGCTGAAATGGCAGACAGACAGTGCGGGATTTTGGTAAGCAAGGAGGAGAGGTCAGGTCCGGAGAGGTAGATCTGCGTGTCGTCAGCGTAGAGATGGTACTGCATACCGTGGGATTCTATGAGCTGTCCCAGGCCGAAAGTGTAGATGGAGAAGAGTAGGGGTCCTAGAACAGAGCCTTGAGGAACACCGACTGACAAGGGGCGAAGTGAGGAGGTGGTGTGGGGGAGGGAGACACTGAATGTTCGGTCTGTCAGATATGACGAGATCCAGGAAAGGGCCAAGTCTGTGATGCCAAGGGATGAGAGGATTTGTAGCATATAGGGTATCAGCATACTCAAGACAAATTGGACAACTTTTGGAGTCTAATTTCTCCTGTTACCCTTGGGAAAATACTAAACTGGGGGCTAAGAAATTATTTTTGTGGAAAAAAAAGATTTTTTATTTTCACGGCTCTGCGTAATAAACTTTAGTGAAACACATGGGGGTTCAAGGTTCTCACAACACATCTAGATAAGTTCCATGGGGGGTCTAGTTTCCAATATGGGGTCACATGTGGGGGGTTTCTACTGTTTAGGTATTTCAGGGGCTCTTCAAACGCAACGTGACGCCCACAGACCATTCCATCAAAGTCTGCATTCCAAAACGCCACTTCTTCCCTTCTGAGCTCTGCCATGTGCCCAAAAAGTAGTTTTCTTCCACATATGAAGCATCAGCATACTCAGGACAAATTTCACAACAACTTTGGGTCCAATTTCTCCAGATACCCTTGGGAAAATACAAAATTGGGGGCTAAAAATCATTTTGTGGAATTATTTTTTTAATTTTCACGGCTCTACATTATAAACTTCTGTGAAGCACTTGGGGGTTCAAAGTGCTCACCAAACATCTAGATAAGTTCCACAGGGGGTCTACTTTCCAAAATGGGGTCACTTTTGGGAGTTTCCTCTGTTTAGGCACATCAGGGGCTCTCCAAACTAGAGATGGCATTCTATCTCAATTCAAGCCAATTTTGCATTGAAAAGTCAAATGGCGCTCCTTCCCTTCTGAGCTCTGCCATGCGCCCAAACAGTGGTTTACCCCCACATATGGGGCAGCGTACTCAGGACAAATTGCACAACAAAGTTTCGGGTCCAATTTCTCCTTTTACCCTTGGGAAAATAAAAAATTTGGGGCGAACAATCATTTTTGTGAAGAAAATAAGATTTTTTATTTTTACGGCTCTACATTATAAAGGTCTGTGAAGCACTTGGGGGTTCAAAGGGCTCACCACTCATCTAGATAAGTTCCTAAGGGGGTCTACTTTCCAAGCTGGGGTCACTTTTGGGGGGTTTCAATGTTTAGGCACATCAGGGGCTCTCCATTTTCCTGAAGCCAAATTTGCATCTCAACTTCAGGAAAATGGCCGCCGCAATCTCCATCTGCGCACGCGCGGCATCTCGCGGCCATTTTCCTGAAGCCCTGGGCAGCAGAGGACTCCATATGCGCAAGCGCGGCCTCAGGAAGATGGCCGCCCCCACAGATCACCAGGGAAATAGCGCCGATCGCGCGTTTTTTCTTCTCTTGCCCAGTGGATTCAGAAGATGGGCATGCGCAAACCACTACGCCACCAACGGAAATATATGCAAGATCTGGAGGAAGATACAGCGATGTCGCCACGCCCATCTGACCTGACCAGCCTGATTGACAGGCAAAAACGGCGACTTTGGTAAGTTATTTCGGCAGCTTAGGGGTGGAATCAGGGTACATAAAATACACTATAGTAACGCACAGCTCAGGCCCTATTTAACAGTATTTTTATCTCGTACTGAAAAACCGGGATGACAGGTTCCCTTTAAGGATAAATTCTTCCTGCTGATTTCACCGGACCAATTAAAGAACAGCTGACAAACAACATCTGCCCTGCTTCCAAGGGCTAAAAATAGAACTGTGATAGTGCACAGCTGACCCATCCAAACCACCAATTAGACGGGTCCTAAAATCTGCCAGATACCATTACAACCATGTAATCACCTCTAGTTTAAATTATCTCAAGAAAACTTAAGTGTAAAGACTCCGAGAGAGAACAAAAGGGGGCTGGAGAGTAAAGGTACCTTCACACTAAGCGACGCTGCAGCGATACCGACAACGATGTTGATCGCTGCAGCGTCGCTGTGTGGTCGCTGGAGAGCTGTCACACAGACAGCTCTCCAGCGACCAACGATGCCGGTAACCAGGGTAAACATCGGGTTACTAAGCGCAGGGCCGCGCTTAGTAACCCGATGTTTACCATGGTTACCATCGTAAAAGTAAAAGAAACAAACACTACATACTTACATTCCGCTGTCTGTCCCTGGCGCTCTGCTTTCCTGTACTGACTGTGAGCACAGCGGCCGGAAAGCAGAGCGGTGACGTCACCGCTGTGCTTTCCGGCTGGCCGACGCTGACACAGGATGCAGGAGGAGTGCAGAGAAGCAGAGCGCCGGGGACAGACAGCAGAAGGTAAGTATGTAGTGTTTGTTTTTTTTACTTTTACGATGGTAACCAGGGTAAACATCGGGTTACTAAGCGCGGCCCTGCACTTAGTAACCCGATGTTTACCCTGGTTACAAGTGAAGACATCGCTGAATCGGTGTCACACACGACGATTCAGCGATGTCTACAGGAGGTCCAGCGACAAAATAAAGTTCTGGTCTTCTAGCTCCGACCAACGACATCACAGCAGGATCCTGATCGCTGCTGCGTGTCAAACACAACGATATCGCTATCCAGGACGCTGCAACGTCACGGATCGCTAGCGATATCGTTGTGAAGTTGTTTAGTGTGAAGGTACCTTAAGTACCGTGATATGTAACAAAGGCAATACACATCGAATAAACAACATGGGGCTGTGATACCATGTGTTTTCCTAGGCTAAACGCCAAAGGGGGATGACCTGTTAATATATCAGTAATTGCTTTTCCAGCATATTTGTAAAAATAATTAAAGTATTCAACCCCTTTGATGCAGCGGTCATTGCCGTTTTGGTCCTAAAAGCCACATTGTTCTAAGGCCTCCCTACACATTAGATAGCTGTTGGTCGCACAATTTTGCCCTGGCTCCCGAATACACAGGAACACTCATCATGGCAAAGCACTCCTGTATCGTGTCTGAGAGAGCGGCTGCCAGACTGCATTAGAAGCAGCTTATCTCCCTGAGAACAAAAGCAACGGTCGTAGAAATCCAAAAGATCTGAACATTCCCTGACATCAGTGGGAGGGTTCTCATTTTTTAAGCTGTCTACTGGAAAAGTCCAGGAATGGGTTGGGTGGATCCCTTATGATCACTTACAATGATCAACTGTGGGATCTAAGGTGTAAAAATGGCCAAGATCTGAGTTATTTTACATTTCATCCTAGAGTGATGCCAAAGGGTTACAGAAGGACACTTTCTTGGCATTAATAATAGAGGTGTACTGTCAAAATATTGAGAGGACTCAGTTATCACGATTTATAATAGGAGGCACTACACCAGCTATGTGATAATGAGCAGTTTCCTTCAGTGCAAAGGAAAACTCATTGATCATCAAAGTGAAATAAACCGCTTAATATTCACTAGGTTCTGTCATCCTACATGGACAGGTGACATCTGTGTAACAGGAAAGTTTGTAATTTTTATTTTAGCTGTCTTTTTCTGAGCTCCTCTCATGACTACTATGTACAATAAAGTTGAATGTGCCATTCAGGGCCAATTTTTGACAAATGGAGCTCTGAGCATAACTTTAAAGCAGGGCCCCAAATGTTAACATTACGCAAGATCACACAGAAATAATTACGTTGCATTCATATGGGCTAAGTTCAGGTCGTTAAATGTGCGCGATCAACTCTATTGAAGTCCATCAGTGCTAGTTTTGCAGCCTCTTTACACCGGTTGAGGAATTATGATGAGGACAAAAATGATGACTAACAGATCAATCTGTCCACATATGGTATATTGTTATTAGCAGCACATCCGCAGTCTGCACTGGGCGATGTGCTGCTGAGAACAATTATTTTTGTTCCGCCATAAATAGTCCAATCACCGGATGAATATTAAGCATTTTGCTCATTTGTTGGGCGATTGCTGATGTTTACACCTATGGACTCCCATCTGTGCTTCCAGTATTTATAAATGTGGATGCTAAACATAGACAGTATGTGACACACACATAATCACAAACCGCATGTTAAACACACATGAATATACACATAGCACACACAGATACATAGAGTACATACATACAGATATATGTATACACAGAGCACCTTCATACCAATGCATGCATGAACGGAGCACATACATACTGACACATGCATGGACAGAGCACATACATACTGACACATGCATGGACAGAGCACATACATACTGACACATGCATGGACAGAGCACATACATACTGACACATGCATGGACTGAGCACATACATACTGACACATGTGTGGACAGAGCACATACATACTGACACTTGCATTCGATGGAGCACATACATACCAACACATGCATGGATGGAGCAGATACAGTACATACCGACATATGAATGGACGGAGCATATACAGTACATATAGAGACACAGTATAATGGACTCCACACAGCCCTTCAAACAGTATAATTGGATTCCACACAGCCCTACAAACAGTATAATGACCCCAACACAGCCCTCCCCACAATATGATGGACCCCACACAAACCTTCACACTGTAAAATTGTTCATATACAGTATAATGGTCCCCACATAGCCTTCCAAAAGGTATAAAGGCTCCTACATATCTCTCCATATAGTACAATGGTCCCAAAAAGCCCTCCAAATATTATAATGACCCCCTTATAGCCCTCCAAATATTATAAAATCCCAACAAATATTATAATGGCCTCTACATAGCCCTCCAAATAATGTAATGGTCCCCACACAGCTCTCCATATCATATAATGGGAGCAGATGACTTTCCTCCTCCATCATTACTTTCAAATATATTGGCATCTTGGATGTCGATACAGTTGAATATGGGTTCCCGGGCGGGGGTGCTCAAAGCCAGCACTGGCACCGGCCCCCCCCCCCCCCCCCCCCCAGACTCATGAGTCCCATAGTGTCCACAGGCTAGAGGTCCTGGGGGAGTGATAACCCTGGACAATTGCCCAATACCCCATTAATGTCGGCCCTGGTGCAGGTATTTAAATAGAGGCATCATGTGATCTAACAAATCCACCAGCAGCCTCCATTGAAAACTGTGCATCCACTAATTTCCCTCTATTTTGGGTAACTAATAGTTGGTTTAGACAATTCATCCATTGGTGTTAGGCCTTTTCTAGTTTGAGTCATTGATTCAAGGATAGGTAAAACAACTCTGGAACTTCAGGTGCTTTCCAGAATTTAGATATTAAAGGATAATCCTTAGCTTAGTTCCTCAATTTTAAACCGGCGGGGGTATGACACCCCTACCCACCAGCTGTTTGTAGCTACCCCAGTGGATAGATGCACAGTGTGCAGAGACAGAATGCATTGTTCTGTGTACTGTGTAGTGCCTTCCTTGGATACTGCAGCTCATATTATATTCAATTTAATAGGAGCTGTACTGAGGTACCTGAGAATGGACATAACATGGTGCACACCGTTCGGTATACTGTGTATATCAGCCCACTGTAAGAGCTGCAACTAGCTGATCTATCCTAAGGATAAGTCATGTCTAAGGTCTGGAAAAAAACCTTTAATAACTGCACTCCTCACTCCTTAAGGGAGTGTTCTCAAATTTAAAACTTATCTCCTACTCATGTTTAGGGATAACTTTATGATCACTGGGGGCTTAACTGCCGTGGTGTTCAGTGATCCTGAGATCCAGCGCTATGAACGGCTTTGATTGATTGCAGTAGATGTCGATTATGCGCACTAGCACTCCATTCATTGTAATGGGAGGATCAGCCAAGTGTAAAGTGGTATGGGGCTGTAGCCGCTGTGAGGCAATCTTCTTCAGCTCCTCGGGACATTATGCAGCGACATGGTCTTTGCAGTAATGTCGCTCTGCTACTAAGGGGAGTGATGTTATGTCTGATTGCACTAAAGGAGTTCATCTGACCAGGTATCACAGCACACATTACACTTCACACTCCGGCCACTAGGGGGAGCAAAATGCACTATGTATTAGGTCTCTCCTCACACTGGTAAAACTAGGGGTCGGATAGGAAGTGAGTACAGAACGCAGCCTGGGAGAACTCCAGGGAGGACCTTTCAGGGGTGGGTTCCTGACAGGGGCCTATCAGAAGGAATAGAAAGCAACGGAACCGCGTCTGCACTACCTTGCAGCAATATCCTAAGAAAGGACACGAAGAGAAGGATATTGTGGAAAGTGAGAAACGAGATCAAGCACAAAGGAGAGCCAGTAGGAGTCGTGCCTCGAGAACGGCAACTTCCTACTGAGGCGCGTAGCTGGTGACCGGAACACCGAGGAAGTAACTGACTATACCTTACTTCAAATACCGCAGGACAGTTAATTATAGGTTGGCTGTCTACCATACATCACCTAAGCAGACATAGGGGGCAAGCGTGGAGAGGGGCATCTCTAGGGTCCCAGAATAGCTCCGAGCCTTCCCGTCAAATGGGTGCGTCCTATCCAGATAAACTTGGGGGACGAAGAGAGAGAGAGAAAGAGAAAGAACGAGAACAGAAGTTGTGAGGACTATCCTGAATGCTCAGCAGGGAAGAACTACAACACACAGGCGCTAGTGGTAGGCACTGATTTCCACCTGCAAAGGGAACTCTGGATGTGCCTTCGGACCGGCCGGTCTCAGACAGCCCTGTTAACAGTGCTCTGGATTGAGGATCCCGAAGTCTTCAGTAAAAGGTAAAGAGACTGCAACCCTGTGTCCTCGTTATTAACTGCGCATCACACCATCGCCACCTACACTACTGGGAAGCCCTGGGGACGCACTTCACCTGTGGGAAGGTATACCATCCAGCTGCCATTCAATCACCCCAGCGGACCCCTAAGCAGTGTCGGTCACCCTGACCAAACACCACAGGTGGCGTCACGAACCTTTGACAAACTATCATTACCCCTTTCATTGGACGCCCCTTAGCAGGGTCACGGACCGGGTCCAGCCACCGTGACAACCCCAGCACCGAGACAGAGAGGATCTGTACCGAGAACCTGTGGCCCTGTGTCTGGGGGCGCTCCAATTACTCCAGGACTTTCAAGGCACACTGTTTCAAGGCACACTGAAATCATGCCTGGCAGGCTACTCTGTCACAACCCAGCTTGCTCAGCAGTTCTGCATCCTATTTCTTCCACTACTGTCACCCTAGATCTACTGCTTTGCTTTTGACTCTTCCCTAGTCCCCGTCTTTCAGTCCGGCTAAGGCCTGTTACTTTTTGTGTTAGAAGCCCCAGGTCTCATGGCAAGGCATGCTCTCATAAGATCTCTCTCCGGAAGGCCACTTTGCCTTGTCAGGCAATTTCTTCAGGATATCACTATCCTTCAGCCTTCAGTCTCCTTTCACTTAGGCTATGTGCACACGTAGAAAAATCCGCTGTGGATTTTTCCGCAGCGGATTTGATAAATCTGCAGTGCAAAACCGCTGCAGTTTTTACTGCAGATTTATCAAGGTTATTACTGCGGATTCTGCTGCGGTTTTCCATCTGCATTTTTCTATTGGAGCAGATGGAAAACCGCTGCGGATACCGCACAAAGAATTGACATGCTGCGGAAAATAATCCGCTGCGTTTCCGCGTGGCTTTTTCCGCAGCATGGGCACAGCGTTTTTCGTTTCCCATAAGTTTACATTGTACTGTAAACTCATGAGAAACTGCTGTGGATCTGCAGCTGCGGAAACACTGCGGATCCGCAGCAAAATCCGCAACATGTGCACATACCCTTAGGGTCACCTTTTTTGAAGTACTGCTCAATACTCACTCCAAACTCACTATCAGTAAATCGTATCTCTCCCTAACACTAGCCATTTCCACTGTGGGCTAGTCCCAAACATTAACTCTTTCTTACCCTACCGTCATCTATATACATCCTACACAACCTATCCTATAACGCTATACATTACACTAAACTATCAATATTTATCCTAAATTACTGCACACTGTTATACCTTATATTATCTATAACACTGCTACACACTATGCATAACCATATCACAAGACAATTCACAATACACAATATATAGATAAGATCCAAGACATTATTCACTCACAATGCGACTGATATCTTACAGCGAACCTGTCATCAAGATTTTGCTAAGTAAACTACAGACACTGTCAGATTAGCACTGTTACACTGACTAAAATGATACCTGGGATGAAGAAATCTGTCCTGTGGTTGTTGTTTAACAGTCAATGAGATTCTCTTGCTTTGGGGAAGGACTGGCTGCTTCACACTTTTCTGTATTAATGGCCAGAGTGTGGATGTGCACATATACATTGCACTTATACCAACAGGTGTGCTGGCTCATTTTTTTGGTTTTGCTTTGCTTTGTATATACTGTATATACTCGAGTATAAGCCGAGATTTTCAGCCCAAATTTTTGGGCTGAAAGTGCCCCTCTCGGCTTATAATCGAGTCATGATTGACGGTGGGGGCGGCGGGTGAGGCTGGAGAAAGAACTGTCGCATACTCACCTGCTTCCGGAGCTCCTGTCGCTGTCCCTGTCTGTCCCATGGTCTCTGGGTGCTGCAGCTCTTCCATTGTTCAGCGGTCACGTGGTACCGCTCATTAAAGTTATGAATATGGACTCCACTCCCATAGGGGTGGAGCCGCATATTCATTCCTCTAATGAGCGGTAACGGTGACCACTGACAGAAGACGAGCTGCGGCACCCGAAGGCCATCTGTCTGGGATAAGGAGCCAGGGATGCTGGAGCAGGTGAGTATTACATATTTACCTGTCCACGTTCCACCCGCCAGGCGCCGCTCCGTCTTCCCATCCTCTGCACTGACTGTTCAGATGAGAGGGCTCGATGACGTATTAGTGTGCTCGTCGCCCTCTGCCTGAACAGTCAGTGCGGAGAGACGCCGAGATGGGACGCTGAGGAGCAGCGGGCAGCAAGAGAGGTGAGTATGTCATTTTTTTTTATTGCAGCAGCAGCATTATATATTGCACAGCTTTATATGGAGCATCTATGGGGCCATAATGAATGGTGCAGAGCATTATATATTGCATAGCTTTATATGGAGCGTCTATGGGGCAATAATCAACGGTGCAGAGCATTATATATTGCACAGCTTTCTATGGAGCATCTATGGGGCCATAATGAACGGTGCAGAGCATTCCATATGGCACAGCTTTATATGGAGCATATATGGGGCAATAATCAACGGTGCAGAGCATTCTATATGGCACAGCTTTCTATGGAGCATCTATGGGGCCATAATGAACGGTGCAGAGCATTCTATATGGCACAGTTTTATATGGAGCATCCATGGGGCCATAATGAAATGTATGGAGCATTATATGTAGCACAGTTTTATATGGAGCATCTATGGGGCAATAATGAAATGTATGCAGCATTCTATGTGGCACAGTTTTATATGGAGCATCTATGGGGCCATAATGAAATGTATGGAGCATCTATTTTTATTTTGGAAATTCACCGGTAGCTGCTTCATTTTCCACCCTAGGCTTATACTCGAGTCAATAAGTTTTCCCAGTTTTTTGTGGCAAAATTAGGGGGGTCGGCTTATACTCGGGTCGGCTTAAACTCGAGTATATACGGTATGTGTCTTGAAACCCCCCTCCCACACAACCTCATTTGGGCTGTGCATCTTATCTATTTGACTTTCCCCTGGCAGGTGTGAAACAGTTAGGTATAGGTCCTGCTCTGTCCTTGACTATTTTGAAAAAATGGTGTCAACCAAATACCTTGTCTTACTTACTTGTACCATAACTATTTATTTACTTACTGCAAGTTAGCTACTCATTGTCTTTATTCTAGGTTTTGTTCATCCCAAAAGTGTTCAACAGGATTGAGGTCAGAAATCTATGTGGGCCACTCAAGATCTTCCAAACCCAACCAGTCAGTACGAAACAAAAATTGACTAGTGAACAGTCCCATAGACCATAATGGATACATGGTCTATCCATGAAAAAAACAGATAAAACACGTAAGAGAAAATCGGACTTGTGAAAGTGGCTTTTAGCAACAGCTGTAGACGGAGGATTCCAATGCATATTGCCAGACCAAGTACAGTGAAGCATACTTAGGCAGGCCAAGTGCTTTCATGAGAAGTTCCTGGCAGACAGCAGGCTAGAAATAATTATATAAATTCAAAACAAATCCATTTTTTGCTCAAACTAAAATGTAAAGAACCTTATTGCTCAGTCACATGGCAATGTGTGGAAAGTTCTAAAGAAGCCTAGAGTAAAAGGTCATTGGCTGAGGTAGATGAACACTCTTTAACCCCTTCCTGACATGTGCCGTACATATACTGTTCTGCGGGAGCTGCGTTCCCGCAAACAGCAGTACATGTACATGTGGCACCCCAGGAGTCCAGATGCTACAATTCCAGCCACATAGCACCCCCTAGGCACCCAGAAATTACATACCACCAGGAAGTGGCATCTTTTCCTCAGGTACCCATTGAGGCCAATGGGCAGACCCTGGATAATAACCCTGTCGTGGGACTGCGCCTTCAGGTCCAAGAACTGCCCAAAAGTGTGGCTGCACTAGCCAAAACCGTGCAGTCCATGCAAGTATCCCCAAAGGAGAAGATCCAGCTGGCTTCCAGTCCAGATGACATGCCGTGGAGAGGGCAGAAGAGGATCCCTCCGACCAGAGGGACAGATAACGACCGCTATGACCAGGACGGATGACCCATTTGTCACCACTGCAGCAAGGCAGGACACATCGCAAGATTCTGCACTTTAAACGAGCAACCCCTGGGGCAGAGGGCCAACCCCCAGGAGTAGAATGGCAAGGCCTACAAAGCTGGAGAGCCAAGTACGTCGGAGGATGACCGGTTCTCCCAATTGTGATTGACGGCATCCCAATGAACGCTTTACTGGACACCGGCTCGCTGGTGACGACTATGCCATATATTCTTTACAAACGGTACTGGGCCGACTCTGATATTACCCGTGGCCCAGATATTGATTTGACAATAGTTGCCAGCAATGGTCAGCCTTTGCCACAAGTGGGGTACAAGGAGGTGACTATTAAGGTGGGGCGGGTAGAGTTGAAAGCCCAAGGCCTAGTAATTGTAGATATTGATCGATGAGAATGGAGCGCCCCCAGACACAGGGCCACGACGTTTTGGTACCGGGCCTCTCTGGTTCGGTTCTGAGGCTGTCACGGTGGCTAGACCCAGTCCGCGACCCTGCTAAGGGACGTCCAATGAAGGTGGTAGTACAGTCTGTCAGGAGTTCGTGACGCCACCTGTGGTGTTATGTCAGGGTGACCGACGCTGCTGTGGGGTCCGCTGGGGTGATGGAATAGCAGCCGGATGATATACCTTCCCACAGGTGAAGTATGTCCCCAGGGCTTCCCAGTATGGTAGATGGTGATGGTGTGAGGTGCAGGCAATAACGAGGACACACGATTGCAGTCTCTTTACCTTTTACTGAAGGCTTCAGTACACTCAGTCCAGAGCACGTTAAACCGGGCTATCAGAGACCGGCCGGTCCGATGGGCACATCCAGAGTTTCCCTCGCAGATGGAAATCGTTGCCTACCAATAGCGCCTGTGTGTTGTAGTCCTACCCTGCTGAGCATTCGGAATAGTCCTCACAACTGCTGTTCTCTTTTGTTCGTTCTCTACAGCTTTCTCTCTCTCTCTCTCTTTCTTTGGTTCCAGATGTTGCTAGTTTCTAACGTCCCCCAGATATGTTATGGCTAGGACGTCACCCGTTTGACGGGAAGGCTTGGAGGTCTTCCGGGACCCTAGAGACGCCCCTCTCCCAATGTTGCCCCCTATGTCTTCGTAGGTGTAGAAGGTAGACAGCCAACCTATAATCAACTGTCCAGCGGAATTTGAAGTAAGGCCTGAAGTCAGTTACTCCTACGGTGATCCGGCCACCGACTACGCGCCTCAGTAAGATGTTGCCTTGCTCTCTCGGCACGACTCTTACTGGCTCTCCTTTGTGCTGATCTCGTTTACACTGTTCCACAATATTCTTCCCCTCTTGTCTCTTCCTTAGGATACCGCCGCAATGTGTGCAGGCGCGGTTCCGTAACGTTCTGTTCTGTTGCTAGGCACCTGCCAGGTTCCCACGCCTGACAGGGACCCCCCTGTGTCTTCTCCCAGCAACACCCCCTGCCACGGGATGTTGCCTGGTTCCAACCCAGTCAGCTTCTGACAAACTTCCTCCCCAGCCCCTAGTTTTACCAGTGTGAGGAGTGGCCCAATAAATGAAGCCTTTTTCTCCCCCTAGTGGCCGGAGTGTGAAGTGTAATGTGTTCTGGTGATACCTGGTCAGGAGAACTCTTTAGTGCCATCGGACGTACCGCTACTCGCCTTGGGGCCATACTGCAATGACGAGGTCTCTGGGGCGCTGCAAGAATGTAACCCAATGATGACCTTAGGTACTAATGTGATAGAAAACTGTCTTGGCAAGGTTATTGTTTTGATACAACAGGTAGCCGAAACTGCTGGTTCCATTGAACAGCGTGTCCTGCAAAAATAAATCAAAGTCCTAATGCAGAGACAACAGGTAGAACTGTCTGGTGGAGAAGTCGGCAGTGTCAGAGTGAGTGTTCCAATCCCCATTGCAATACCCCCCAGGAGTGAAATGTTTATCTGGTGATGAGCAGCAATAGGCCTCAGAGGTCAAGACTACCAGGGCCTGGTAGAACCCATGTATTCTGATAGTAGGCCCACCATCCTGACAGACAGAGAGGTAGTTGATGTCTGCAAGCGGTGGGTACCAATACGCATCCTGAATTGTGGAGAAAAAGAGGTCCATTTACCCAGATATGCTATCCTGCTAAACTGTTCATGGTCAGTAACAATGCAATACAAGCAACAGAACTCTTGGTCCCATCTGACCACGCGGGGGACAATTGCTCTGCAGGACAGCTGGAGGATTGGTGTCAGCAGCTACACGTAGGCACTGATTCCACTCCTTTGCACCAAAAGCATGGGGCTTACCGCGAGTTCCAATAATATGAGCGGGTATTCAGCAAACACCCACTAGACTTTGTGCAGGTAAAAGGGTTCCAACATAATATCCCAACTGGAGATCATCTGCCCATTAAAGAGAGGTACCGGCCTGTACCTCCAGCTCACTATCAATGTGCCAAAGGTACGTTATGGGAGATGAAGGAGGCTGGGGTCATCAGAGACAGTTGTAGCCCCTGGGCAGCTCCGTTAGTCCTCATTAGAAAGAAGGATGGTACAGTGAGGATGTGTGTTGACTACAGGCAGATTAACCGCATTACACATAAGGATGCCTACTCGTTACCCAGAATAGAGGAATCATTAGCTGTACTGAAATTCGCTAACTATTTCTCCAGCTTAGATCTCAACAGTGGGTATTGGCTGGTTCCCGTGGCAGAGGCGGATAAAGAGAAGACCACCTTCATGACACCAATTGGCCTCACTGAGTTCAACTACATGCCATTCAGACTTTGCAACGCACCAGGGACGTTCCAGAGGATGATGGAGTGTTGCCTTGGGCACAAGAACTTTGAAACCATTCTGTTGTACCTAGATTACATCATCGTCTTCCCCAAAACCTATGAAGACCACTTGAAGCACCTAGCTGAAGTGTTTGAAGCCCTGTCCAACTTTGGCCTGAAAGTGAACCTGTCAAAATGCCACCTGCTGAAGCCCTAGGTGCAGTACCTAGGTCATGTGGTAAGCGCCGAAGGTGTGGCACCAGACCATGACAAAGTCACCGTTATCAGGGATTAGTCAAAACCCAGCACCATTCATGAAGTACAGCAGTTCCTCGGGTTGGTAGGCTACTACCGGAGATTTATCAAGGGTTTCACCAATATAGCCGCACCCCTGCAATATCTTCTGGTGGGCCAGTCCAAGAAGGCCAAGAACAAGAATCCTCCGTTTGAGTGGAATGAAAGGTTAGAAGAATCCTTCCCTCGGCTGAAGTTTGCTCTCATGGGAGATGATGTCCTGGCCTATCCTGACTATGACCAACCATTCATACTTTACACTGACTACAGCAATGTGGGATTGGGAGCAGTGCTGTCCCAAGTACAGAAAGGCAGAGATAGATTGATTGCCTACGCCAGCAGGAAGCTTCGTCCCACTGAAAGGAACCCTGACAACTACAGTTCCCTTAAGCTGGAGTTTCTCACCATAGTCTGGGCTCTGACCGAACGATTCAAACACTACCTGGCTTCCACAAAATTTATGGTCTTCATGGACAATAATCCACTGACTCACCTGGAAACTGCAAAGCTAGGAGCACTGGAACAGCGATGGTTGTCCAACTATGAGTTTACCATCAAGTACCGAGCAGGGCATAAGAACGCTAATGTTGATGCGCTCTCCAGGATGCCAATATACCAGATGAGGGAGAAGACCTGGAAGAGCTAGATGAAGTCCAGTTACCAGCCTTCCACTGCCCCGAGGCGGCTCAGTGCTCCCATTGCGTGAGGAACAAGCGATATGTCAGGCAAGAAGGGGCCATGTTTAACCCATTGCCCCACCATGGATGGGCAGAGACGCAGGACAGCAACCCGGCAATCCACCAGGTAAAGAAATTGTTGACACAAGCTGATTCGCACCCTGGTCCAGATGCTCCACAAGAGACCCAGCAGTTGTGGAAAGAGAAGGGCAAGCTGTTCATCTATGAGGGTAAACTGTATCGGAGGAACATCAACTCAAGAACCCACGAACTGGTCTGACAGGTGGTAGTCCCGAAGCGGGAAGCGCCAATAGTCTTGGAAGCGTACCACGATGGAGCAGGACACTTTGGATGGAAGAAGCTGGAGGTCCTACTTCGTGAAAGATTCTACTGGATTGGCATAAGAAGAGCCATTAAGAAGTGGTGCCTAGAGTGTGGCCCAAGCAACTTGCGCGGGAAAGACCGCAACAGCCAGCAAGACCCATTACAGCCAATAGTCACTAAACAACTGCTTGAGCTTTGGATCACATCAAGTTGGCTCAGAGTAGGACTGGCTACACCTACGCCATCACCATAGTGGACCATTACTCAAGGTTCCTGGTAGTTGTTCCTGTTAAGGACCCAACAGCGAAGACGGCAGCCAAGGCATTTCAGCAACACTTTTGTCGACCACACAGTTACCCTGAAAAGGTTCTCACTGACCAAAGCCCAGCCTTTGAAACAGAAGTGTTCCAAGAGTTCTGTAACCTGTACGGATCCAAGAAAATCAGAACAACGCCATACCATCCATAGACAAATGGCATGTGTGGGAAAATGAACCAGGTGGTAATTGACCTGTTGAAGACCTTGCCTCTGGAAGAGAGAAACCAGTGGCCAGAGAAGTTGCTGGACTTGGTAGACCTATACAACCATATCCCGGTGAACTCCACCAACTGTACTTCAGCCTACCTAATGAGAGCGAGACCTGGCAAGTTGCCTATTAACTTGGACATGGGAGTCTTAACGCCTGGAACCACATCAACAGATGCAGACTGGGATACAGAATGGCAGCAGCAATACCGCAAAGTAAAAGAAAGTGTAGAGAAAACTTTGTCCCAAGCCAGGTAAAGACAAGAAAAGAGCTACAACAAACAAGCTCCGGCTACTCCTTTAGTACCAGGAGAACAAGTTTTCAAAAGAAAGAGGAGGATGCACAAACTAGATGATCAGTGGGAATCTGAACCAAACACCATCATGCCTTCAAACTTTGATAATACTAAGGTATGCATCGCCAGTAAAGATGGACGAGAAACCCCAGCAGCCATATCAAGAGATCATCTGAAGATATGCCTTGACCAACAGAAAACCAAGATGCCCCTCAACCCAAAGAAGAGGAGGAAGAGAAAATCCATACCGTTCTTGGAGACTTTCCCCAGTCATGGACACAGGTAAACCAAGCCATTGTAGTACCTGTCCTGATCTTTCCCCAACCTACTGCACTTGAAGCAGCAGAGACTCAAGACCAACTTGAAGACCTGTCAGCTTAAGCAGCAGATGCCATACCAGCAGTGGAACAAGAGAATCCACCCCTGCTATCAGTGAATCTGTCATGCCCACAGTGAGCAGGAACAGTTGTAGAACATCAGATATCCCTCCACTACGTAGAATCACCCATACCATAGCCAATAGTGAGCACACTACACCAGTGGTATCAAGCATAGTGAATCCGGTTAGGACACTATCAATACCTGTACTGCATAGATCTACCCGTAGTACCAGAGGTCAGATTCCAGCCCAGCATAGGGACTAAAATGTCACTGTAATCTACTATATAATTGTCTAAGGGTCACTTCCATCTTTCTGTCTGTCTGTCCTTCTGTCTGTCACGGATATTCATTAGTCGTGGCCTCTGTCTGTCATGGAATCCAAGTCGCTGATTGGTCTCGCTAGCTGCCTGTCATGGCTGCCGCGACCAATCAGCGATGGCCACAGTCCAATTAGTCCCTCCCCTGCAGTCAGCGCCCGGTGCCCGCTCCATACTCCCCGCAGTCATCGCTCACACAGGGTTAATGACCGCGTTATGCCGCGGGTAACTCACTCCGTTACCGCCACTATTAAACCTGTGTGACCATGTTTTTACTATTGATGCTGCCTATGCAGCGTCAATAGTAAAAACATCTAATGTTAAAAATAATTAAAAAAAATAAAAAATCATTATATACTCACCTTTCGAGACGCTCCGGTGACCGCTCCATGCAAGCGGCAGGTTCCGGTGCCAACGATGGTGTGGGAGAAGGACCTGCCATGACATCACGGTCATGTGACCGCGACGTCATCACAGGCCCTATGCGCCTGCGCGAGAAGGACCTGCCATGATGTCACGGTCATGTGACCGAACTACAAGGGGCCCTCGGAAGGTGAGTATATGTTTATTTTTTATTTTTTAACCCGTGACATACGTGGCTGGGCAATATACTACGTAGCTGGGCAATATACTACGTGGCTGGGCAATATACTATGTGGCTCTGTGCTGTATACTACATGGCTCTGTGCTGTATACTACGTCGCTGTGCAATATACTACGTGGCTCTGTGCTGTATACTACGTCACTGGGCAATATACTACGTGACTGGGCAATATACTACGTCACTGGGCAATGTACTACGTCACTGGGAAATATACTACGTAACTGGGCAATATACTACCTGCCTGGGCAATATACTACGACCAGGGCCATGGACCGGGTCATTGCTGCCGTGACCTTCCAATTTAAGTACCGCCAGAACCGTCCCGAGAATCCCACGGTTCTAGCGAGCGCTCCATACATCTTCTAATTATGCCAGCAAATTTTAAATTCAAAAAGAGAAATAGCGCTCCTTCCCTTCCGAGCCCTGCCGTGTGCCTAAACAGTGATAATTATAACATCAATATATAGTTACGCATGAGACAAGATCTTTATATATGTACAGTCTCTTACCAATATTTATGATACCACTGAATCCAAAACAGACTCCGGAATATACAGTATAGGGAGTAAGAATTGAATATATATTTTGTCAATATAACTACAAACTCTAGTGAATCTCTTTTTGTCTATTGTTTGCACCATATTGTGCTTTACTTTCTGATATAGTTCATGTACCATATTATATATCAGACATAATACATCATCTAAACCCAATGGTACCCTACTTTTTAACCTTCCTACACCTTCTATCCTTTAAATAAGGCCATATAGGTGAGGGATGGATAATAGACTGTGAGCGGGGGCACCAGGTTAAGGGTGCCAACCTCCACAGCAAGGTAGGGAGATATTAGTAGCCTATTAGGCCGGCGTCACACTAGAGATTTTTACGGACGTATCCAAGGCGCAAAAACAACGCATTGCACATGGACCAATGATTCTGTATGGGGCAGCTCCTATTTGGCGTACAATATTCCGCATCCGTATTTTACGGCCGTAGAAAATCACAGAATGCTGCGTTTGTCAGTGTATTGCTCAAAAAGTCCGCCAATGAAAGTCTATGGGTGCACAAAAAATACGGATTACACACGAACCAACAGTGTGACTTGCGTAAAATACGCAAGAGTTCAGCAGGTGACAGGAAATGTGCCAAGCACTCAATCAGGAAGCTTAGATGTGCTAATTAGCTGAAAAAGCCAGACAGACATCCCAGAAGTCTGCCGCATACCTCCACGGAGTCTCCTGCATCATGTGCAATATTATTAATGTCAAAATGCTGCTGGTCCTGGTGCAAGAGAGGCCAGAAATATGGGATCAGTGAGATGCCCATTATTCCAATCGGGCCAGAAAAGAGGCTGCTTGGAGAAGCATATGTGGAATCCTTTTCCCAGACTATGAGCAGCAGCCACATGAGGTCCAGAGGCAGATAAGTAAGTACACTCATGTTTCTCTATGAATAATATTGCAAACTGCATTACTTACATGAATTTGGGCCTATTGTTATTTTCATTAAGATTAATATAATTTATTTATATAGCACCATTAATTACATGGTGCTGGACATGAGAAAGGGGTTACGTACAAAGTTTTATAGATGTCATTTACAGTAACCAACTTTACAATGACATACTGCTACAGAGGGGGAGAGGACCCTGTCCCTATAGCCTGAAATTCTATGTATTTTCCATTATATCGTATTGTGCTGTTTGTGTTTACAATAATTATGTTGATGATATTTTTTAAGAAATGCAGGTTACTAGGCAGGGGCGGATTATCAGAGGGTCAATCTGGGCGGTAGCCCAGGGCCCAGTGGTGTGGGGGGGCCCTGGGCTTCCGCACAGATTGCCCGCCGGCCGCCGCCATCATCATATACTACACAGTGTGGTATACTGGAGTCTGGCACCCACCAGCCGCCCGCCCCGGTCAGACTGGTGGTGCCGGCGCCGCGGCGTTATTATCTCCTGTCCTGATTTATGTGCGGCCGTGCCCCTGCCGTGCCGTGCTGTGCCATCACTGCCGTGCCGGGAGCCCCCCCCGGACCCGGTGGGCAGAGAGAGGGGGCCCGCATCGGGCCCCGTCTCATCTGCTCACCGGGCCCCTACCGGCGCTGCCTGCGGCGGTTTCCTATTGCCGTGCGGGCGCGCCCGCACGGCAATAGTTAACAGCCTCCAGCCAATTGGAGGCTGGCGGCCGAAGTCGGCCGCAGGCGCCGCGCACACGTCGCCGGCGTCTGACGTCATAGTCAGTCGCTGGCGAGTGCGCGCTGCTTGGAGAGAGCTCATCACCTGGATCGCTGGTAAGGTGAGGAGAATTTTTTTTTTTTATAACCTAACGGTACCGTGGAGGTGGAGCGGAGGAGTCGGACACTGGGGCAGGCTGGGGGGCAGATTGCTGTACACACTGGGGGCAATGCTGGGCCTAGGAGCAGGACACAGTTTCTGGGGGCCTGGGCAGTCTGATTTCTGGACAGTGGACACACTGGGGCAGGGGCAATGATGCTGGAAGAGGACACAGTCTGGGGACTGGGGGGGACTGGGGCAAATGATTGCATTTGCTGGACACACTGGGGCAATGCAGGAGACACTGGGGGGGCAATGCTGAGGGACACAGTCTGTGTACACACTGGGGGCAAATATGCTGGGCCTGGGAGCAGGACACAGTCTCTGGGGCAGTCTGATATCTGGACACACTAGGGCAATGATGCTGGAGGAGGACTGTCTGGGGCAAATGATTGCATTTGCTGGACACACTGGGGAAATGCAGGAGACCCTGGGGGGGGGGCAATGCTGGAGGTCACAGTCTGTGTACACACTGGGGTGGAGCGGAGGAGTCGGACACTGGGGCAGGCTGGGGGGCAGATTGCTGTACACACTGGGGGCAATGCTGGGCCTGGGAGCAGGACACAGTCTCTGGGGGCCTGGGCAGTCTGATTTCTGGACAGTGGACACACTGGGGCAGGGGCAATGATGCTGGAAGAGGACACAGTCTGGGGACTGGGGCAAATGATTGCATTTGCTGGACACACTGGGGAAATGCAGGAGACACTGGGGGGGGCAATGCTGGAGGTCACAGTCTGGGGACTGGGGCAGATGATTGCTGGACACACTGGGGCAATGCTGGAGGACACAGTCTGGGGCAGATGATTGCTGGACACACTGGGGCAGATTGCTGGACAAACTGTGGGCAATGCTGGACAATTGGACATACTGGGGCATATTGCTGGACAGGACACACTAGGGGCAATGCCTGGACATACTGGGGCAGATTGCTGGATACACTGTGTGGAGGCAATATGCTGGACACACTGGGGGTAATATGCTGGCCACACTGGGTCAGATTGTTGAACACCCTGTCATGGGACAGGATGGAGATGGATGGGGCAGGATGGGGAAATCATATGGGGTAGAATGGATACTCATGAGGGCAGGATGCGAGAACATATTGCAGGAGCTAGGAATGAGATAAACGGGGGCCAGGATGGGGAATATTATTTCCGTAGGGGCTAATTAAGGGATATTATTACTGCAGTGATGTATTTATTTTATTTTTTGAGCATACTGTTTTAATTGGGGGGGTGGTCCTGTTACTGTGCAGAGTGACACTATATCGTCTTTTTTTCTTCATGTGGTGTAATGTTGAAATTGGGAAAAATTAAGTAATGTGTTCTGCAAGCGGAGCTCGAGATAACTGTGTTATTTCCTGCAGAAACAACAAACAAGCCCTGGCTGGAATAAATGATGGCGGTCTGTGCTTCATGACAGATGAAGGACTTCACCTAGAGACGTCACTGGTGAGTCAGTGTTATTTATACTGACACTATACACTGTAAACCAGGGGTGTCAAACTGCATTCCTTGAGGGCCTCCGCTCAGACCATGAGTGTTTTCAAGATTTCCTTTGTATTACACAAGGTGCTGGAATCATTCTGTGCAGGTGATTAAATTATCACCTGTGCAATACAAGGAAATCCTGAAAACATGACCTGTTTGCGGCCCTCGAGGAATGCAGTTTGACACCCCTGCTGTAAACCATATACAGAGCTCCTGTGTATAATGTCGCCAGTGATCGCTGTATAACCTCTACACAGACACTGCATACCAATTACAGATCTCCTGTGAATACTGGCAGTTATGGTGACAGTATTTTGTTGTTTTATTTTTTTATTACTGATCAGTATTGTAGTATTCAGTCACTATGTGGTGGTAAAATGTGGTCTGGAAATGGTGTTGTGGTATTTGTCCCTTGTATGTGCTATTTGGTCACCAAGTGGTTGTAATTTGTGGTCTGGTCATGGTGCGGTGTTCCTTGTATGTGATATTATTTGATCACTGTGGTTGTAATTTGTGGTCTGGTCATGGTAGGGTGGTATTTGTTCCTTGTATGTGATATTATTGGTCAAAATACACCTAAATTGTATTGCAGATTTTAACAAATATTTAATAGGTTACAGTAGAGTAGGGCCCGGCCATTTTTCTGGAGTAATCTGGTTCGGGTATATCATGACCCCCGTCACATGACCCCCGTCACATGACCCCCGTCACATGACCGGGGGGGCCCACAGTGTCTGAACAGCCCGGGGCCCTGGCTACCCTTAATCCACCCCTGTTACTAGGCCACATGAAAATCTGTTATATCACTGACACATTGTGGTACCACTGTGCACAATGGCCTTATACATTATTTTTTTCTCTTTCATTGCAGTGGAAGATGGTATGAGAAGATGGCTTAGCATACGCGACCAATATAAGAGAGAAAGGCAGCAGCGGGCCAGGAGTGGGTCAGCGGCGCCTGCAAAAAAGAGAAAATATATTTATTATGACCAACTCTCCTTTTTTGATCCCAGTATGGATATGAGACCGTAAGTAAAAACATTAAAAAAAATTACACGTATGTTTTATAAATGTTAAATTTTAAATTTTAATTAATTATTCTTATACTTTACAAACAGAACACAGTCAAACCTCACTGAGAGGGAGACCGGCTCAGACTCGGAGGCTCTGAGATCCGGTTGGGGAAGGAGAAGAGGTGGCTGGCCCATCTTCACATCCTTCCAGTGACATCCCTCCTGCAACATCTTCAGTTGCACCACAAGATCCGGCAACAACTGGCTAAGAAGCTGCACCATCACCCACAGCAGCACCACATCCAGGAAGTCAGGATGATCCAGGAAACAGTAGCATCCCTACTGTTACACTGGAGACATCCCCACAGCCTGCTATCATTTCCCGGCGTGGCCGCAGAAGGAGAGAGCTGCAAGAAACTCGCAGGAATGTGGACATTGGGGTCCTTAATTATTTGGCCAGGGCTGCCCAGGATGATGGTGAGGAGGCCTATTTGAGGAGCCTGGCCCGGTACCTCCGCCCCGTGAGGTGAGGCTACATGTGAGAGGGTGTTTTCAAATACGTATTGATGCATGTACCCCACCAAACGAACCGTATGAATTATTTGAGTTCATTGAGAGGTGGCAGCTGTCAGCACATAACGTCCTGCACCTTCCATCATCTCAACAGGTGCATGCTCAACAAGTATTTGAAGCTCCCCCTCCAAGAGTGCCTACACCTAGAACTGAAAATGTAGGCCCCTTAAAAAATAGTGAGGAAAGAATGGTTGTAGATGACGAGGAAAAAGCTAACATATTAAACACCTTCTTCTCCACGGTATTCACGGTGGAAAATGAAATGCTAGGTGAAATCCCAAGAAACAATGAAAACCCTATATTAAGGGTCACCAATCTAACCTAAGAAGAGGTGCGAAACCGGCTAAATAAGATTAAAATAGATAAATCTCCGGGTCCGGATGGCATACACCCACGAGTACTAAGAGAACTAAGTAATGTAATAGATAAACCATTATTTCTTATTTTTAGGGACTCTATAGCGACAGGGTCTGGTCCGCAGGATTGGCGCATAGCAAATGTGGTGCCAATATTCAAAAAGGGCTCTAAAAGTGAACCTGGAAATTATAGGCCAGTAAGTCTAACCTCTATTGTTGGTAAAATATTTGAAGGGTTTCTGAGGGATGTTATTCTGGATTATCTCAATGAGAATAACTGTTTAACTCCATATCAGCATGGGTTTATGAGAAATCGCTCCTGTCAAACCAATCTAATCAGTTTTTATGAAGAGGTAAGCTATAGGCTGGACCACGGTGAGTCATTGGACATGGTATATCTCGATTTTTCCAAAGCGTTTGATACCGTGCCGCACAAGAGGTTGGTACACAAAATGAGAATGCTTGGTCTGGGGGAAATTGTGTGTAAATGGGTTAGTAACTGGCTTAGTGATAGAAAGCAGAGGGTGGTTATAAATGGTATAGTCTCTAACTGGGTCACTGTGACCAGTGGGGTACCGCAGGGGTCAGTATTGGGACCTGTTCTCTTCAACATATTCATTAATGATCTGGTAGAAGGTTTACACAGTAAAATATCGATATTTGCAGATGATACAAAACTATGTAAAGCAGTTAATACAAGAGAAGATAGTATTCTGCTACAGATGGATCTGGATAAGTTGGAAACTTGGGCTGAAAGGTGGCAGATGAGGTTTAACAATGATAAATGTAAGGTTATACACATGGGAAGAAGGAATCAATGTCACCATTACACACTGAATGGGAAACCACTGGGTAAATCTGACAGGGAGAAGGACTTGGGGATCCTAGTTAATGATAAACTTACCTGGAGCAGCCAGTGCCAGGCAGCAGCTGCCAAGGCAAACAGGATCATGGGGTGCATTAAAAGAGGTCTGGATACACATGATGAGAGCATTATACTGCCTCTGTACAAATCCCTAGTTAGACCGCACATGGAGTACTGTGTCCAGTTTTGGGCACCGGTGCTCAGGAAGGATATAATGGAACTAGAGAGAGTACAAAGGAGGGCAACAAAATTAATAAAGGGGATGGGAGAACTACAATACCCAGATAGATTAGCGAAATTAGGATTATTTAGTCTAGAAAAAAGACGACTGAGGGGCGATCTAATAACCATGTATAAGTATATAAGGGGACAATACAAATATCTCGCTGAGGATCTGTTTATACCAAGGAAGGTGACGGGCACAAGGGGGCATTCTTTGCGTCTGGAGGAGAGAAGGGTTTTCCACCAACATAGAAGAGGATTCTTTACTGTTAGGGCAGTGAGAATCTGGAATTGCTTGCCTGAGGAGGTGGTGATGGCGAACTCAGTCGAGGGGTTCAAGAGAGGCCTGGATGTCTTCCTGGAGCAGAACAATATTGTATCATACAATTAGGTTCTGTAGAAGGATGTAGATCTGGGGATTTATTATGATGGAATATAGGCTGAACTGGATGGACAAATGTCTTTTTTCGGCCTTACTAACTATGTTACTATGTTACTATGTTACTATGTTACTATGTTACTATGTTACCTTTACCCGTTCCCACCCAAAACCCACCAAGGCCAGCACATTACCATATGCCATCATACCATCAACCTTCCCAATATGGCCACTTGTCCAGACCCAGTGCTGGAGGCTGGTCCCAACCTGGGTTTGGACGACATGGCCATATTGGGGGGGTTATGAGGCAAGGCCTTATTTTCAACCTCATGAGGGCCATACTCAAAACCCTTATTATAGCCAATACACAACTGGCCAATATGAGCAAGGGCATCATTTTGAGCAGGGACAGACATCATACACACAGGATGATGGACAATTGGCCCAACAGAGGCCACCTGACCAGGACCCTGAGCTTCCGCCATCACCTCCACCAACTTACAGAAATCTGTAATGAGAATTGTTTTATGATTAATCTTTTTTGGTTCTAAACATGTTTTTGTTTGACTCTGCTGTGATAGCACTTTGTTATATTTATCTAGCAAAATGGGTTATGTCATGTTTTATGATAAAAAAAAAACCATATGATATTAATATGGTGTTTAAAAAACAAAAAAGGCTTTTGCTATTGTTGGGGTGGTCTGCAAGTCAGACCCTCAGGGATATTGGATGGTTGCCATATATGAGGATGCTTGAGCAGTGATGGGACAGAGACAGAGGTGGTCCCTGATTTCCCTATCACTATATTAAAAAAATATAGTCAAAAGTCAATTTAAGTTTGTTGGACAAATCATTACAACATCATACTCAATTACTCGATGGATAAACATCTGTTACATAAGTCAATGAAACACACATAGTTAAGTACCGTATTTTTCGGACTATAAGACGCACCGGACCATAAGACGCACCCCAAATTTGGGGTGAAAATTGCATAAAAAAATATTTTTTATAAGATGGGGGTCCGTCTTATTGTCCGAATTTACAGTATCTTACCTGAGGGCTGGCGGTGGCAGAGCAGGGTCACAGGAGGCAAGGTGTCGGCAGAGGTGGGGTGATGCTGGGATAAGGAGGTGCTGGGATGAGAAGGTGCTGGGATGAGGAGGTGCTGGGATCAGGAGGTGCTGGGATCAGAAGGTGCTGGGATCAGGAGGTGCTGGGATCAGGAGGTGCTGGGATCAGGAGGTGCTGGGATGAGGAGGTGCTGGGATCAGGAGGTGCTGGGATGAGGAGGTGCTGGGATGAGGAGGTGCTGGGATGAGGAGGTGCTGGGATCAGGAAGTGCTGGGATCAGGAGGTGCTGGGATCAGGAGGTGCTGGGATCAGGAGGTGCTGGGATGAGGAGGTGCTGGGATCAGGAGGTGCTGGGATCAGGAGGTGCTGGGATCAGGAGGTGCAGTGAGAGGTATGGCGTGAGAGGGGTCCCAGGCTTACCGTGCAGGCAATGCAGGCTTACCGTGGCGGCAGAGGTGCGGTGGCAGAGGTGCAGTGGCAGAGGTGTGGTGGCAGAGGTGCAGCGGCAGAGGAGGCGCAGTAAGCGGGGTCCCTATCCCCGGTATGGTGATGCAGCAGCCCGGTAAGCAGCAGAGCCGGGTGAATCCTGTTGTTATCGGTGGGCGCGGCCATCTTCCTGAGGCCGCGCGTGTGCAGATGAAGCACTCTGCTTCCCGGGGCTTCAGGAAAATGGCCGCGGGAGGCCGCGCGTGCGCAGATGGAGATCGCGGCGGCCATTTTCCTGAAGCCCCGGGAAGCAGAGCGCTCCATCTGCGCACGCGCGGCCTCAGGAAAATGGCCGCCACCACCGATAACAACAGGATTCACCCGGCTCTGCTGCATACCGGGCTGCTGCATCACCTCACCGGAGAAAGGGACCCCGCTTACTGCGCCTCCTCTGCCGCCACACCTCTGCCGCCGCACCTCTGCCGCCGCACCTCTGCCACCGCACTTCTGCCGCCACGGTAAGCCTGCATTGCGACTATTAGACGCACCCCCCATTTTCCCCCCTTTTTTGGGGGGGAAAAAGTGCGTCTTGTAGTCCGAAAGATACGGTAATTTAAGTAATGTATGCATTTTTACAGAAAATATATATAGATATATATGAAAAAAGTACAACAAAGAAACAGCATTATCTTGCCAGGGAGTAGCTCCCTGAGGAGAAACAAAATAATTTGTAAAAAATATCCCTAACTTTTATGCCAGAAAGGGGACGCTGTGGAGGAAGGACTTGTGTTGTAGGCCTACCCACATTAGCCAACATGCCTTCACCACTGTCAGCTGCGGAGCACTCATGAATTCTTGTGAAGTTGTGTAGAATTACACAAGCTTTTATGACTTCATTAACATTTGCCTCAGTCAGCTGAATGGCAGACTGGAGAACACGCCATTTGTATGCCATAATGCCAAAGGCGCACTCCACCAGTCGCCGTGCCCGTGAAAGTCTGACATTAAAGACACGCCGCTGGTGGTCAAGGTTGCGCCCAGGATAAGGCCTCATGACATGCCTGGTCAATTGGAAGGCCTCATCTGCCACAAGTACATATGGGACTGCTTCAGCATTGGAGCCTGGGAGTTGTTGTGGGGGTGGGAGGTCCAACAGGTTTTCACGTAACCGCCGACCAATAATGGACGCATTGAAAACTCTAGAGTTTCCAGTTCGCCCATAGGCCCTAATATCTACAATTATAAACCTGTAGTTACTGTCAACTACAGCTAACAGAACTACAGAGAAAAACTGCTTATAATTATAGAATTGGGTGCCCAAGTTGGGCGGCTTACGCACCCTGATATGTTTCCCATCCAGTGCTCCAATACAGTGCGGAAATTAACAACAGTCAGAAAATCCACGGGCTATTTTCAGCCAATCCTCCATTTTGGGCTCCGGCATCACAAGTTCATGTAGTTTGTCCCATATTTGAACACATGTATTACGCACAATGCCTGAAATAGTGGACCGCCCTATGAGAAATTCAAGATGCATTCCCGCATAAGATAATCCAGTTGACAGGAATCTGAAAGCAAAAAAAAAAAAAAAAAATTAGCTATTTTGCAATGCTTTTAAAAAACCCTAGAAAACCAAACTAATATGAGGATAAAAAAAAGGCAGGAGACCAGTGTACCTTCCTAAATTTATACCGGATACTAACATTTACCATTTAATACATATTTGTATATGATTTTAAAAAAATGTATTAATATAATTTAAATAAGATGCTATGAAAATCAAAATAGTACAAAAAACATCATCAACATACAGTATGTGAGGATGGTGAATACATACCATAAGGTAAGGAGAAGATGCTCCTCTGCGGATATGCATTTCCGCATCCTGGTATCCTGATACGTAATTCCTGAATGTACTGTCTCCAACAAGATATCAAAGGTGGGTATTGTCATGCGACAGTATTGGAAGAATGTGTCTGGATGTGTCCGCAGAGCTGAATAGAGACTGTGAAAATGCCCTTTTCAGTGAGGCGTTGCCGCAAAAGTGGATGCACCCACATTCTTCTTCTCCTCCTTCGCGGATCAACTATCATGGGGTATGGCTGGCCAAAGCAGTGTGACAACACCCAATGAAATAACACCTGCTGAGTTGGTGTGAATTGCAGGAGGTCACACATGTTGCCCAAGTACCACAAAAACACTTGCACAAGCACAGCAACAAAATGGCCATATGGAAGGGTTTCAGCTGTTGTAGAGACCTTAAATAGGATTATGCTGATGATTTAAATTCTATTCAGGCCTCAAAACCGTTAAAATGTCCATTTTGTAAGGTTGCGTGAAAAAACGCAGTACGGATGCCATACGGATTACATACGGAGGTTAACATGCGTAAAATACGCAGACACACACTGCCTACAGATAACATACGGATCACTGTTTTGGGATCATTTCTGCGTATTACACCTGTAAAATACGGACCGTATTTCCCTACGCTGAGTGTGACGCTGGCCTTAGGGTGAAAATTTTTTCCTCTTTGAAATACAGACAAATAAAGACTTAAGTCTGATAATATTTTTAAGAAAAATTCTGAAATTGACT
Organism: Ranitomeya imitator; assembly: GCF_032444005.1. Taxonomy (NCBI): domain Eukaryota; kingdom Metazoa; phylum Chordata; class Amphibia; order Anura; family Dendrobatidae; genus Ranitomeya; species Ranitomeya imitator. The sequence goes on from NC_091287.1 coordinate 312,914,599, forward strand.
TGATACAAAACCTTTTTACTGATTGAAATAAAGGGTATGTTTTATATGATTAAATTGTAGATATAGCACTTAAATCGGTGATTTGCTAGGAAACAAATTAAAGCAAATTTAGGCTAGTTTCACATTTGCATTAAAAGAGCAACCAAAGAGAAAGGGTAGCATGTATATGGAAGGGATCACCACAAAGATATATCCAAACTATAACAATTTTATTACAAACCACACATGTAATGAACACTACACAATACAATTAAAAACAATTTAAAAAATGCATAGACAAAGCAGCATAATACGAACCAGACTGATGATAAGGTCAAACCTGAGCGTCACCCTAAAAACTACCTAAGGGATAAGGAAATGGAAAGATACACCGCCCCCCTATGGCTAGAAACAGCCAGATATGGGCGTTCTATATTACCTGACACAATGTACCAGGTTCCCCAGGTAGAGTCCCCATATGAGAGGTATAAGCAGTAGAAGGTGGTGAGATAAAGAGGGTGACGCCAGGCAAAAATGCCCAACGCGTGTTGCCAGTAAACTGGCTTCCTCATTGTTTTTAATTGTATTGTGTAGTGTTCATTACATGTGTGGTTTGTAATAAAATTGTTATAGTTTGGATATATCTTTGTGGTGATCCCTTCCATATACATGCTGCCCTTTCTCTTTGGTTGCTCATTGTGTCTCTCTGTAGCATGTTTTAGGTGATCCCCTGGCGGTTGTGCCCGCCTTCATTTTGTTGTTTATACATTTGCATTAAAAAACGCAGCATTAAAAACGCATCCGCAGGTGGTGAAAAAACGCATCTAAATGCGTTTAAACGCTGCGTTTTTTAGACGCATGCGTTTTCGTATGCGGTAAAAAACGCCGCGTTTTTACGCGTTCACATGCGTTTTTTACCGCATTTGCGTTTTTTAAAAGCATGATGAGAAATTTCACAAGAGAAAAATCAAGATCCAGACACCGCCAATGGGATTACAGAGGGCGTGTGACATGACTCTGTGGACTAAAATATGGAAAAATTGTAGCTCTCAAAATGTGGTAACGCAAAAAATATTTTTTGGAATAAAAAGCGTCTTTAGTATGTGACAGCTGCCAATCATAAAAATCAACTAGAAAACCCACTATAAATAGAAATGACTAGGGTTAGGGTTAGGGTTTGGATCCCTAGGGTTAGGGTTAGGGTTTGGGTTTGGATCCCTAGGGTTAGGGTTTGGATCCCTTGGGTTTGGGTTAGGGTTAGGGTTTGTATCCCTTTATCACCTTGATGGGTTAGGGTTAGGGTTTGGATCCCTTTATCAACTTGATGGGTTAGGGTTAGGGTTAGGGTTTGGATCCCTTTATCACCTTGATGAGTTAGGGTTAGGGTTTGGATCCCTTTATCACCTTGATGGGTTAGGGTTAGGGTTTGGATCCCTTTATCACCTTGATGGGTTAGGGTTAGGGGTTGGATCCCTTTATCACCTTGATGGGTTAGGGTTAGGGTTAAGGTACCGTCACACTAGACGATATCGCTAGCGATCCGTGACGTTGCAGCGTCCTGGCTAGCGATATCGTCCAGTGTGACAGGCAGCAGCGATCAGGCCCCTGCTGTGCTGTCGCTGGTCGGGGAAGAAAGTCCAGAACTTTGTTTTGTCGCTGGACTCCCCGTAGACATCGCTGAATCGGCGTGTGTGACACCGATTCAGCGATGTCTTCGCTGGTAACCAGGGTAAACATCGGGTAACTAAGCGCAGGGCCGCTGTGAGAACCGGGCAGCCGGAAAGCAGAGCGGTGACGTCACCGCTCTGCTTTCCGGCCGCTGTGCTCACAGCCAGACCAGAGAAGCAGAGCGCCGGGGACAGACAGCGGTAGGTAAGTATGTTGTGTTTGTTTTTTTACTTTAACGATGGTAACCAGGGTAAACATCGGGTTACTAAGCGCGGCCCTGCGCTTTGTTACCCGATGTTTACCCTGGTTACCGGCATCGTTGGTCGCTGGAGAGCGGTCTGTGTGACAGCTCTCCAGCGACCAAACAGCGACGCTGCAGCGATCCGGATCGTTGTCGGTATCGCTGCAGCGTCGCTAAGTGTGACGGTACCTTTAGGGTTTGGATCCCTTTATCACCTTGATGGGTTAGGGTTAGGGTTTGGATCCCTTTATCACCTTGATGGTGGGGGGTGGCTTATCAGTGTGTAGACTTGTTTTTCTCTATGGAAACGCATGCGTTAAAAAACGCAACCAAACGCATGTGCTTAAAAACGCATGCGTTTACATAGACAGCAATACTTTTTTTGCCGCAAAAAAACGCATGCAGAAATTACTACATGTTGCATTTCCGCAACAAAACGCAAGCATAGAAGCGATGCATGCGTCGTCAAACGCGGCAAAACGCATAAAAAAACGCATGCGTTTTTAATGTTAAATATAAGAAAAAAAATGCAGCCTTAGAGATATTTTAAATTTTGGTACATACTTTCGCAATAGGTAGTGAATAGTGATGAGAGAGTATACCTGTTGCTCGGGTTTTCCTGAGCACGCTCGGGTGATGTCCAAGTATTTGTTAGTGTTCGGAGATTAAGTTTTCATCGCGGCAGCTGGATGATTTACAGCTATTAGCCAGCTTGATTACATATGGTTCCCTAGCAACCAGGCACATGTTCTCAGCCTGGCTATTAGCTGTAAATCATTCAGCTGTGGGGATGAAAACTTAATCTCCGAACACTAACAAATACTCGGAGATCACCTGAGCGTGCTCGGGAAAACCCGAGCAACGAGTATACTCGCTCATCACTAATAGTGAAGTCTGCATCACCTAGATCTGTCGCAGTCTGTCTGGTGGGACCCCACAAGAAAAAATTCAAGAAGCCGTATTCAAGGAAATATTAGCTCTATAATTGGTGTATAACCCTTTTAATATTCAAGCATGTAATTTTCTCAAAGTTTCCATGTAAACAGTACAATGGTACATATTATTCATTGTAGAACAGGAGGAGACCCCTAATCTGGAGGCAAGAGCAGCAACAATTAAAAATGTTTCCTATATTAAAACTCTCATTATTTCTTGCACAATTTGTGCAGCGTTGCATTCCATTTTTTTGCCTTTCTATATATATTAAAAAGTTAAAGTGCTCTGCATAAACGTATTCAATATATAACATTGTTACCTAATGTTACAAAAAAACAGAACCTCCCACCGAAATTTGCAATATAACAAAAATGCTGAAATTAGCTTTTCCTGTGCCTTAATGTGCTCTGAAGCATGCCATGACATTCATAAATCATAAAAGTAAAGCTCCACCTTTGGCTGACATATTTGAGCAAAGTATATATCATGTTTCTTAAATGCTTGTAAAATTAATTGGAACAAACCTGATAAAATAGACTTTTATTACACTATTTACATATGTTTAACAAATGAATAACTATTTCTGCTTTGTCAAGATATTTTTCCAAACTTTTACTAAATTAAAAAAAAAATTGAGTATTTATCAATATCAAGCTCTCGTGGAAGGATGCAAGGGTATCCATCTAGTAAAATGAGCCCTAAGGATATTTTATGGTCAAAAGCTTTCCCAGCACATATGATGAAAGTTGTGTAAATCCAAAATGTGAACTGTGACTAAGTGTAACGTAGAAAGTCTCATGTTTGTGCACTGTGTATTTAAACAGACTGTTTAAAATATATTATATAATATATATTGTAGTCTGTGAGCCCTCGCGGGCAGGGTCCTCTCTCCGCCTGAACCAGTTGGTGACTTTATTGTTTAAGATTATTGTACTTGTTTTTTATTATGTATACCCTCTTTCATATGTAAAGTGCCAGAGATATGCGAAAACAATGCTAGTGCAACAGGTTAAACTGAATGTTCAGGCTTATGCTTCAGTTCCAGATAAATAGCATGAAGATATGAATATTGCTTGAAAATGTCACTCTTTTCTACATTATTGATGTACAACCTTTATTTTCAATAAACAGCATAGCTATGGCTATATTTTTTGAGGCGGAACAAATAAAAATCTATAAACATAGGCCCCAATTCATCAAAACGTTTACTCCAGTTTTTGGCGTAAAATGCTTTGAACATCACAAAATTGTTGCGACTTTTGGTTTTTCACACTAGTTTGAAGCTGTTCCACCACATGGGAGGTTCTGGGGAGGAACTGGGGTGGGACGTGGCTGTGCCTACCTATCATATTCAACAAAACTGTCCACATTTCTTAAGCTAGTAGCATTTCTGATGAGGCGCACACCACTGAGAAGATGCCCCGAATTCATGAAGTGGCATGCATCAATTCATCGCATTGTACTTTACTGAGCCTTTCATTAATAATGGCAACATTCTTGATGCCTCGACCTCAAAGACTAGAGTTGGTGCAAATTTATTAGCACATCCTATTCCATCAGCTATGACAGTGGTCTGTGGCAGCTGTGTGGGAGTGGGTGTAGCGCTTCTTACCTGGCAGCATCAGTGGCCTTTCATTTGATTAGACTGCCTGGTATAATGTTATCATTGCGGCGTGATGCAAGTGATATTGCACAAAGCCAGCTAATGTAAAGAAGAGCTGTTGATGCTGGAAGAGGCAGTATTGCTGCTCCCATGTAGAGGCCACAGAACACTGTAGTGGCCAAAGGCATGGGACATGCCAATTGATTTGCACTAACTCCAAAATAGACCAACAATGGGAAGCTAATGTTGAGTATTGAGTGAAATTAATGATATGATATAGTGCATCCTTCACAATCATTCTACCAACTCCACACTAATAAACTCATTAAATGGCTTAAAACACACACGGAAAGCATCTAAAGTCATTCTACTTTTTTTTTTAAATTGCATTAAAAAAAAATTCACCAGTATCAAGAAAAATATACAATGTCTCCAAACTCACCAAAACAAATTGTTGCCTCCACTGTATCACTGCGCATGTGTTGGCATCCCCATAGGAGCTGTTCTGCAGTACATGGCAGCGACTGCTACATGGAATGGAGCTGCACAGCCTCTGGAGCTCATCAATGGGGGTGCGGAGCATGTTGGGCCCACATCAATTTGAAATTGATCACCTATCCTCTACATAGGTCATAAATATCTTTTGACAGGATAACCGTTTTTAACAGGATCCGTTTAATCCTATATCAGCTAAAGATAGGCAATACATGATTCAAGCCTCTTTCCAAATCTGTTAAGTGCAAAACTACTCTTACATTTTGACAAATACTGTGGTACAGATGTACTGTTGCATAAGTTTATTCCCGTACTTCCAGAATCTTGGATCTGAGTTCAAGGTTATGCTGGCAACATTTCAGCATGTACGCCAGATGCAAAATCAGAAGCTTTAATTGCTGCTTCAATTCAGTTCCAATTCACTTACTATCACAGGAAACATAGATCAGGATCAGTTTACCATAGGATCAAAACAACAAGATATGTGACATGTAGACGTATAACCTTGAGTCTGCCTTTCATTTTTATGTAACAAACTGAAAGAGGAAATCTTGTTTTACTTTGCCAAAGCATATTAACTGTGTATTACTCTTCTCTAGTGAACATTTGAGAGGTGATATGGAAGCAATAAAAGAATGAAAACACTTTTTTGGATGCAATTGAAAAGCTTTGAATTCCAGGTTCAGCATTTTCTTCCTCAGTTGATTTTTGTCAATATTATTAAAACAGAGCTATCCTGACGCAGATGTAAGGAGATGGACATACTGCTCACATTCCCCCTTGAAGAATACTTGTATTGTGTTGTATAATAATACTGATCTTTTGTGCATCTGTTTTATTAGTCTAATTTGACTTACATACCTGACACACCAGTACTACGGTCTGTTGCTGCTGTTTTTTGGGGGGAGGAGTAGAGGTGTCTACCTCGCAACTCTTGGTTGCTTTCTTCTTGGGAATGGTGGAATTGTGGTTACTAAAAGACAAAAGTTAATTCTACTGAAGTAAAAAATGTATGGTAAAATGAAAAATGGCATTGGCAATCTAAGAGAAAAATAAATGTAACACAGTATCTGTCAATAAGAATATGGGAGTTACAAGTAGCATCACCAGAGTCATCACTGGTACCAGCTGCGCAGGCAGCAGTGCTACCAAACTGGCAACATCAAGTAAAAGTGACTGCAGAGCTGAGCAAAGCATAGTTTTCATTTTTAATTTCTCACCTCTGTTGTGGACATATTAATTTGAAGTTAGGGTTATAATTTATTATAAGTCCAAAGGGGTGTTACTAGAGTTTTTTTGTGGTGCCGTCTACTTCCTCCCTTGCATGAGGTTGACCAATCATATCAGACAGCAACATACTGGGAAAAGGACATAACCACCAAAAAACTCAGAGCACGTTTCTCAGTGTGAGTCATGAAATGACACGAAGTCTACACACCTCACTGGTCTCATTGCAGAGTTGGTGTGATTTCAAACTGCCAGGAATAGAGCAGAGGTGAGTTTGATTACATATGAGTTGCCCACCAGGGCAGTGGGGTACCGGGTCCGGTCGCCCTCAAAGGGGATGTCACGGTGGCTGTGGCCCGGTCTGTGGCCCTGGGACTCAATTAAAGGGGAACGGTCATTTAAGGGGTATTGTGAAAGTCTATTTTCGTGACACCACCTGTGGTTCTGGGTCAGTAGGGACCGACACTACTTAAAGGGGTCCTCTGGGGTGATGGTATGGCGGCTGGATGGTGACGCTTCCCAGAGGTGAAGCGGGGTCCCCAGGGCTCCCAAGGTATATGGCAGGGATGATGTGTTGCCTGTAAATAACAGAGGACTCAGGGTTGCAGTCTTTACCTGGTTTACTGGAGTTGTAGTAGGCCTCAGTCCAAAGTACCAGCAACAGGTACAGGAGTCCAGGCAGCCCGAAAACAAGAAGAAGTCCCCTTGGCAGGTCAGGATGGCAGCCTTCCTCAATGCACTGGGTTTCTCGTACCTTGCTACCTGTGATTTGGTGACAAAGTACTCATTTCTCTCTCTTGTCCTGGGACAGAACCTGCACGGCAGGCAGCTTGAGTTGTACTCTTGGGGGTCTCTGACACCGTGACTCCAGGCTCTATCTGCTGATTTGCCTCAGGTATGGTATTGGCAGTATATTTACTAGTCCTATGCCCTCCGGCTCTGCTGTGGACCTTACAGCTATCCACAACCTCGGGCTCCCGGGGCCCGGTTTCTGCGCTCTGGCTCTTAAGGGCCTAATCGTCGCCTCCTTGAGCCCTCAATCTCTCCTCTGCTCCTTTCCTGTCTGCTCCAGACTGAACTGAACTCTCTAGTCTCTCTAGACCAACTGTCTGACTCCTCCTCCAGACCAGGATCCTTATTCAGGGAAGCTCCCCTTCCTGGCCTGGATTCAGAAGGTGTTGTGTGTGAGATTACCTGCCAAAGGGATCCCTCTTGTCTCCAGCCATAGCACTACCCTCCCCGAGAGGAAGGCAGCACTACTGTGGTACCCGAACTCCTGGGGTGCACGCATACACCTTTCAGCATTTATCTTAGAACAGTCCATGTTGGGGAACAAACAGTACAGGAAAGCTGAACTTTGTCTCATTAAAGGGAACCTGTCAGGTCCGCCGTGGCCTCAGAGCCACCGGCAGTTGTGTCTGCATAGCTAAAGGCTGCCGTCACACTAGCAGTATTTGGTCAGTATTTTACATCAGTATTTGTAAGCCAAAACCAGGAGTGGAACAATTAGAGGAAAAGTATAATAGAAACATATGCACCACTTCTGCATTTATCACCCACTCCTGGTTTTGGTTTGCAAATACTGATGTAAAATACTGACCAAATACAGCTAGTTTGACGGCAGCCTCTTTTATTACATTACACACATAAACAGATCTTTAGAAAAAATATTTCTAAAATCCGTTTATGATATGTAAATGAAACCCTTGACTAGTCGAGGGGGCGTTAGTGTCCTCAGAATAGTCAGCCCACTTAGCATGTTATCATGCCCCTGTGGGCCTGATAACATGACTTACAAGCACCGGCATCATCACCACCGCTATACATACCTCGTAAATGCCCGCGGCTTCTTTCCCTCACTGCGTTGATCCTCTGAAGCCGGATGTACGCATCCCAACTTCATAGAGGTGCATGGAGCATGATCACAAGTGAAGCAGACCTCAATTGTTTTAACAGCTTCTCCATGGACACCAATCTGAGGTGAGCAAAGGGTATTCACCAATGACCCTAAGATTGGGATAATGAGAAACTCCACCTCCTACTGCCTTTTATAAAAAAAAACACTACTCTTGCCCTACCCCTGCCTCTGATAATGGCTCCACCTTCCTCCAACCTAACGTCATGCGAGCCTCAACCTATTGTCAGGGACTGGGGCTCTGGCCTTTCCTGGCAGATCACAAAGTCTGTGAAGTGAAGCTGCAGATAACAGTGAATGATCAAATATACTATATTATGACTATGGCAATTTCTCCTACACAGTCCAGTAACATACGGCCATTTAGTTCTTAGATGTAAATTATACAGAGTGTACTGTACTGAAGTTGTGAAAAAGCATAAAAACTTTTAGTTTCTGGTTCTTTGTGTTTTCCAAGATGAGGAAAGAGAAAAACAAACTGAAGGTGACATTAGGACAATCAGTAGACCTAAGGGTACCGTCACACAGTGGCATTTTGATCGCTACGACGGTACGATCCGTGACGCTCCAGCATCGTAACAATATCGCTCCAGCGTCGTAGACTGCTGTCACACTTTGCAATGTACGACGCTGGAGCGATAATTTCATGACGTATGTGCGATATAGAAGCCGTTGGTTACTATGCGCACATCGTATACGATATCTGTTACACCATGCGATCATGCCGCCACAGCGGGACACTAGACGACGAAAGAAAGTTTGAAACGATCTGCTACGACGTACGATTCTCAGCGGGGTCCCTGATCGCAGGAGCGTGTCAGACACTGCGATATCGTAACTATATCGCTCGAACGTCACGAATCGTGCCGTCGTAGCGATCAAAATTGCACTGTGTGACGGTACCCTAAGGCGATGCAGAAAGCTTTACTCATGTAATTCACTCCCCCTTACTAGTTTGGGATACTGTAAGTTCCCTCTAATTTTAGTCAGACTACTCCACATCCGTATTTGCAAACTGTTAGATGACATTTTCAATTTACTTTCAAGATGGAGCCTGAGCAAGCTATCACAAAACAACAATTCCTGTTTGGACTTTTTATGTATGTTTGTGTTTATGTTGCTAAAAAGTCAAGTATCAACCAAATTTTATCCTTCCAGCATAAACACAGAGGTTTGGGGGTCTTTAGTAAAATTAATTATGCCATTTGTTTTCATTAAAGCCATTGAAACACCAGAAGCAATATAATTCCAAAATATCAATCATTAAATTTGAGAGTGGGTGTCAGGGCCTTTTTTTCTATGCAGTCTTTTTTTCATGATTTGAAATTATGATCTTAAAGGGCTTGGAAGGAACCTTATGGTTAACTTAGGGGCACTTCATGAAAAAAGTGAAATCATGATGATATGCCCTTTCAAATTAAAAGGACTTAGATGTTTTCATGGCAGACTGGCTCCTCACTCAGGGATGGAGGACTGGTACGGGTATAAACATATGTAAGTGTGGCGCCCCTGGGGGTCCAGTCGCCACAGAGATACTGCACTTCACCCAGAGGTGTGGTATTCCGCTCTCAGGTAAGGAGGGGGCACGGCACAGAACCCTAACACTAGCATCCAACACTAGACACTTCAGCCAGGGCACCTGTGCGTACCTTTAGAGAGGATGGCCTCATCCCAGGCTGGAGGGGGTATACAAAGTGCCTTGCGAAAGTATTCGGCCCCCTGGAACTTTTCATCCTTTTCCCGCATATCATGCTTCAAACATAAAGATACCAAATGTAAATTTTTGGTGAAGAATCAACAACAAGCGGAACACAATTGTGAAGTTGAACAAAATTTATTGGTTATTTTAAATTTTTGTGGAAATTCAAAAACTGAAAAGTGGGGCGTGCAATATTATTCGGCCCCTTTAACTTATTACTTTGTTGTGCCACCTTTTGCTGTGATTACAGCTGCAAGTCGCTTGGGGTATGTCTCTATCAGTTTTGTACATCGAGAGAATGAAATTCTTGCCTGTTCTTCCTTGGCAAACAGCTCGAGCTCAGTGAGGGTTGATGGAGATCGTTTGTGAACAGCAGTTTTCAGCTCTTTCCACAGATTCTCAATTGGATTGAGGTCTGGACTTTGCCTTGGCCATTCTAATACCTGGATACGTTTATTTGTGAACCATTCCATTGTAGATTTTACGTTATGTTTGGGAACATTGTCTTGTTGAAAGACAAATCTCCGTCCCAGTCTCAGGTCTTTTGCAGACTCCAACAGGTTTTCTTCAAGAATGGTCCTGTATTTGGCTCCATCCATCTTCCCATCAATTTTAACCATCTTCCCTGTCCCTGCTGAAGAAAAGCAGGCCCAAACCATAATGCTGCCACCACCATGTTTGACAGTGGGGATGGTGTGTTCAGGGAGATGAGCTGTGTTGCCTTTATGCCAAACATATCGTTTGGCACTGTTGCCAAAAAGTTCGATTTTGGTTTCATCTGACCAGAGCACCTTCTTTCACATGTTTGGTGTGTCTCCCAGGTGGCGTGTTACAAACTTTAAATTACACTTTTTATGGATATCTTTGAGAAACGGCTTTCATCTTGGCACTCCTCCATAAAGGCCAGATTTGTGCAGTGTACGACTGATTGTTGTCCTATGGACAGACTGTCCCACCTCGGCTGTAGATCTCTGTAGTTCATCCAGCGTGATCATGGGCCTCTTGGCAGCATCTCTTTTCAGTCTTCTCCTTGTTTCAGATTAACGTTTAGAGGGACGGCCGGGTCTTTGTAGATTTGCAGTGGTATGATATTCCTTCCATTTCAATATGATCGCTTGCACAGTGCTCCTTGGGATGTTTAAAGTTTTGGAAATCATTTTATATCAAAATATGGCTTTAAACTTCTCCACAACAGTATCACAGACCTGCCTGTTGTGTTCCTTGGTCTTCATGATGCTGTCTGTTCTTCAAACAGAACCCTGAGAGTATCACAGAGCAGGTGGATTTATACGGAGACTTGATTACATACAGGTGGATTATATTTATCATCATTAGGCATTTAAGACAACATTGGATCATTCAGAGATGCACAATGACCTTCTGGAGTCAGTTTGCTGCACTGAAAGTAAAGGGGCCGAATAATATTGCACGCCCCACTTTTCAGTTTTTGAATTTCTACAAAAAATTAAAATAACCAATACATTTCGTTCAACATCACAATTGTGTTCCACTTGTTGTTGATTCTTCACCAAAAATTTACATTTGGTATCTTTATATTTGAAGCATGATATGTGGGAAAAGGTTGAAAAGTTCCAGGGGGCCGAATACTTTCGCAAGGCACTGTAGGTAGAGGTTGTGGGTAGAGACAAGGGGTCAGCAGGGAGAAGGAGAGGAGAACAGACATGAGAGAGAAAGAGAGGAAATAGAAAGATCAAGACAGACAGAAAGGAGTTCCCAAAGAGAGGGAGCAGAAGGAAAGTGAAACGACAGAAGACAGAGAAGGACAGAAGGGGTCCTAGGGGCATGGGTAGTGCAGAAGCGACCCATGGGGCCCGTATCCAGACGTGGAGGGACCAGGTAACAGGTCAGTGGTCAGCTCCATTCTAGTGGAGAAGTTAAGGACTCAGCTAGATAACCAGAGGCTGTGGCTTTTGCAAGAAGCACAGTCACATCTGCACACATTCGTTAAAATGGCAGCCATATAGGATCTAAGGGGATTTAGAGGTCGCCGCCCGACAAGATCTGAGGCTGCTGGCTTGGGAAACTGTGTGGCAGGCGCAGGGCAGGAGAGGCGAAGCCAGATCAGAGTGAAGGCCAGGAAAGGACATATGAAAGAGGGTTCTGGAAAGTGCACCCAAATTGCTTGAGAGCTGGCTGGACCACTTACTCGGAGGACACAGCACCCCAGGTGGGGCAACTAAGAACTGTGAGTAAAGCATTGGAAACTGCACCCCGCTGTGTCCTCACACTTATTTTCTGCACCATCCACACTGCACTACATCTACCATCAGCATCTCCATCTTTTACAACCTAAGTGCCCTGCGACTAAAGCTCTGCCTGTGGAGAGCTATACCAACTCTGCTGCATCACCATCAGCCCCGGAGGTCTCTTTAAGCAGCGTCGGCCAACACCTTTATTGCCGAATACCACAGGTGGCATCACGAATAATTCCCCTTTTTCCCTATAAACTTTATTTCCCTTTTATCATTATTTTCATTGGATGCCCAGGACCACGGACCGGATCACTGCTGCCATGATACATCCCTTTAAGAACCGACCTGGTACCGAGTATCCCCACGGCCCTTGGTGGCGCTCCATAAGTGCAACTGCTTTACTCACAAGGAGGCAACAAGCTTAATTGTCACACAGTTTTAAATGAAGCAATGAGCTTAATGTTTCTTTAATCTCACAAAAGAGGCAAGTTTACTTGAACAGAAATAGACAAGAAAAATTCGGTAACACTCGCAGCAAAGTTACTAAAACTTGCAAGAGCCTACTGGCAATCATCTCAGCACCACCTCTGTCACTACATAACAGTCTGTGTCACTTTCACAGCAACTTAGAACATATGCTCTTTGCAATCCCTTTCACTAGCAGCAATGTTCTAAAATAACACATATGGGGAGTGCATTATACTATGTGGAGGCCTATGGGGAGTGCATTATACTATATATAGTGTCTGCCTATGGGGAATGCATTATACAATATAGATTCTGTCTATGGGGAGTGCATTATACTATATGGAGACCTATGAGGAGTGCATTCCCTTTCACTAGCAGCAATGTTCTAAAATAACGCACACGCATGCTTGCAGTTTACTCAGTAGCGTAGCTACCGGGCGGCAGAGAGGGCGGTTGCCCCAGGCCCCATGCTCTAAGGGAACCCACCAGGAGCTACGCTACTGTAACTATCAGCATGAACATCTCAGCGAGAGGGACTACTGATAAGTCTTTGGCTTTTTTATCTTTTTTTGTTTCTATGGTAACAAATGTTACATCACATGAAGGCCTTATATGTCTAATAAATGTTTTCAAAATTTAGTGTTTCTTAACTTATGGCAACAGTGTTCTACGCACACGGGAAAACAAAATGGCGGAGTCTAATGCGATATTCACAGCAAATGAGAGCAAAGGAATGATCAAATTCTTGTTTCTGCAAGGAAAGTCCACGAAGGATATTCATGGTGATATGTCTCCATGAATAGGTCTGCAGTCTGGAGATGAGTGGGAGCTTGGAGCAGCGGAGGAACCAGGAGGTAGAGAGGTGAGTATTGGATTTACTTTTTTATGAGGCTGCATTACACTATAGAGTCTGCCTATGGGACTGCATTACACTAGGCTGCCTATGGGGGTGCATTATACTATAGAGGCTGCCTATGGGGGTGCATTATATTAAGGGGTGCATTACACTATAGAGGCTGCCTATGGGGGTGCATTACACTATAGAGGCTGCCTATGGGGGTGTATTAGACTATAGAGGCTGCCTATGGGGCTGCATTACACTATAGAGGCTGCCTATGGGCTGCATTACACAATGGAGGCAGCCTATAGGGGTGCATTATATTAAGGGCTGCATTACACTATAGAGTCTGCCTATGGGGCTGCATTATACTATAAAGGCTGCCTATGGGGGTGCATTACACTACAGAGGCTGCCTATGGGGGTGCATTATACTATAGAGGCTGCCTATGGGGGTGCATTATACTATAGAGGCTGCCTATGGGGGTGCATTACACTACAGAGGCTGCCTATGGGGGTGCATTAAACTATAGAGGCTGCCTCTGGGGCTGCATTACACTATGCAGGCAGCCTATGGGGGTGCATTATATTAAGGGCTGCATTACACTATGCAGTCTGCCTATGGGGCTGCATTATACTATAGAGGCTGCCTCTGGGGATGCATTACACTACAGAGGCTGCCTATGGGGGTTCATTATACTATAGAGGCTGCCTATGGGGGTGCATTCTACTATAGAAGCTGCCTATGGGGGTGCATTACACTATAGAGACTGCCTATGGAGCTGTATTATACTATAGAGGGTGCCTATGGGGGTGCATTACACTATAGAAGCTGCCTATGGGGGTGCATTACACTATAGAGGCTGCCAATGGGGGTGCATTACACTATAGAGTCTGCCTATAGGGCTTCATTACACTATAGAGGCTGTCTATGGGGTTGCATTATACTATAGCGGCTGCCTATGGGGGTGCATTATATTAGGGGCTGCATTATGCTATAGATGCTGCCTATGGGGGTGCATTATACTATAGAGTCTGCCTATGGGGGTGCATAATACTATGCAGGCTGCCTATGGGGTTGCATTATATTAGGGGCTGCATTACACTATAGAGTCTGCCTAGGGGGTGCATTATACTATATAGTCTGTATAGTCTGCCTATAAGGAGTGCATTATACTATAGAGTCTGCCTTTGGGGAATGCAGTATATTATATGGAGACATATGGGGAGTGCATTATACTATGTGGAGGCCTATGGGGAGTGCATTATACTATATATAGTGTCTGCCTATGGGGAATGCATTATACAATATAGATTCTGTCTATGGGGAGTGCATTATACTATATGGAGACCTATGAGGAGTGCATTCCCTTTCACTAGCAGCAATGTTCTAAAATAACACACACGCATGCTTGCAATTTACTCAGTAGCGTAGCTACCGGGCGGCAGAGAGGGCGGTTGCCCCAGGCCCCATGCTCTAAGGGAACCCACCTGGAGCTACGCTACTGTAACTATCAGCATGAACATCTCAGCGAGAGGGACTACTATAAGTCTTTGGCTTTTTGATCTTTTTTTGTTTCTATGGTAACAAATGTTACATCACATGAAGGCCTTATATGTCTAATAAATGTTTTCAAAATTTAGTGTTTCTTAACTTATGGCAACAGTGTTCTACGCACACGGGAAAACAAAATGGCGGAGTCTAATGCGATATTCACAGCAAATGAGAGCAAAGGAGTGATCAAATTCTTGTTTCTGCAAGGAAAGTCCACGAAGCATATTCATGGTGATATGTCTCCATGAATAGGTCTGCAGTCTGGAGATGAGTGGGAGCTTGGAGCAGCGGAGGAACCAAGAGGTAGAGAGGCGAGTATTGGATTTACTTTTTTATGAGGCTGCATTACATATAGAGTCTACCTATGGGACTGCATTACACTAGGCTGCCTATGGGGGTGCATTATACTATAGAGGCTGCCTATGGGGGTGCATTATATTAAAAGGTGCATTACACTATAGAGGCTGCCTATGGGGGTGCATTACACTATAGAGGCTGCCTATGGGGGTGTATTAGACTATAGAGGCTGCCTATGGGGCTGCATTACACTATAGAGGCTGCCTATGGGGCTGCATTACACAATGGAGGCAGCCTATAGGGGTGCATTATATTAACCCCTATCTGACCTCGGACGGGATAGTATGTCCGAGGTCAGATCCCCTGCTTTGATGCAGGGCTCCGCGGTGAGCCCGCATCAAAGCCGGGACATGTCAGCTGTTTTGAACAGCTGACATGTGCCCGTAATAGGCGCGGGCAGAATCGCGATCTGCCCGCACCTATTAACTAGTTAAATGCCGCTGTCAAACGCAGACAGCGGCATTTAACTACCGCTTCCGGCCGGGCGGCCGGAAATGACGTCATCGCCGACCCCCGTCACATGATCGGGGGTCGGCGATGCGTCTCCATTGTAACCATAGAGGTCCTTGAGACCTCTATGGTTACTGATCGCCGGTGGCTGTGAGCGCCACCCTGTGGTCGGCGCTCACAGCACACCTCCATTTCTGCTACATAGCAGCGATCAGCAGATCGCTGCTATGTAGCAGAGGCGATCGTGCTGTGTCTGCTTCTAGCCTCCCATGGAGGCTATTGAAGCATGGCAAAAGTAAAAAAAAAAAGTTGAAAAAAATGTTAAAAAAATTAAAAAAAATATAAAAGTTTAAATCACCCCCCTTTCGCCCCAATCAAAATAAATCAATAAAAAAAATATAAAATCTACGCATATTTGGTATCGCCACGCTCAGAATCGCCCGATCTATCAACTAAAAAAAGCATTAACCTGATCGCTAAACAGCGTAGCGGGAAAAAAATTCAAAACGCCAGAATTACATTTTTTTGGTCGCCGCGACATTGCATTAAAATGCAATAACGGGCGATCAAAAGAACATATCTGCACCGAAATGCTATCATTAAAAACATCATCTCGGCACGCAAAAAATAAGCCCTCAACCGATCCCAGATCACGAAAAATGGAGACTCTACGGGTATCGGAAAATGGCGCAATTTTTTTAGCAAAGTTTGGAATTTTTTTTCACCACTTAGATAAAAAATAACCTAGTCATGTTAGGTGTCTATGAACTCGTACTGACCTGGAGAATCATAATGGCAGGTCAGTTTTAGCATTTAGTGAACATAGCAAAAAAGCCAAACAAAAAACAAGTGTGGTATTGCACTTTTTTTGCAATTTCACCGCACTTGGAATTTTTTTCCCGTTTTCTAAGTACACGACATGCTAAAACCATTGATGTTCAAAAGTACAACTCGTCCCGCAAAAAATAAGCCCTCACATGGCCAAATTGACGGAAAAATAAAAAAGTTATGGCTCTGGGAAGGAGGGGAGTGAAAAACGAACACGGAAAAACAAAAAATCCCAAGGTCATGAAGGGGTTAAGGGCTGCATTACACTATAGAGTCTGCCTATGGGGCTGCATTATACTATAAAGGCTGCCTATGGGGGTGCATTACACTACAGAGGCTGCCTATGGGGGTGCATTATACTATAGAGGCTGCCTATGGGGGTGCATTATACTATAGAGGCTGCCTATGGGGGTGCATTACACTATAGAGACTGCCTATGGGCTGCATTATAATATTGAGGTGGCCTATGGGGGTGCATTACACTACAGAGGCTGCCTTTGGGGGTGCATTAAACTGTAGAGGCTGCCTATTGGGGTGCATTACACTACAGAGGCTGGCTATGGGGGTGCATTAAACTATAGAGGCTGCCTCTGGGGCTGCATTACACTATACAGGCAGCCTATGGGGGTGCATTATATTAAGGGCTGCATTACACTATGCAGTCTGCCTATGGGGCTGCATTATACTATAGAGGCGGCCTCTGGGGATGCATTACACTACAGAGGCTGCCTATGGGGGTTCATTATACTATAGAGGCTGCCTATGGGGGTGCATTCTACTATAGAAGCTGCCTATGGGGGTGCATTACACTATAGAGACTGCCTATGGAGCTGCATTATACTATAGAGGCTGCCTATGGGGGTGCATTACACTATAGAAGCTGCCTATAGGGGTGCATTACACTATAGAGGCTGCCAATGGGGGTGCATTACACTATAGAGTCTGCCTATAGGGCTTAATTACACTATAGAGGCTGTCTATGGGGTTGCATTATACTATAGCGGCTGCCTATGGGGGTGCATTATATTAGGGGCTGCATTATGCTATAGATGCTGCCTATGGGGGTGCATTATACTATAGAGTCTGCCTATGGGGGAGCATTATACTATGGAGGCTGCCTATGGGGGTGCATTATATTAGGGGCTGCATTACACTATAGAGTATGCCTAGGGGGGTGCATTATACTATACAGCCTGCCTATAAGGAGTGCATTATACTATAGAGTCTGCCTTTGGGGAGTGCAGTATATTATATGGAGACATATGGGGAGTGCATTATACTATGGGGAGGCCTATGGGGAGTGCATTATACTATATATAGTGTCTGCCTATGGGGAATGCATTATACAATATAGATTCTGTCTATGGGGAGTGCATTATACTATATGGAGACCTATGAGGAGTGCATTATACTATATGGAGGCCTATGGGGAGTGCATTATACTATATAGTGTCTGCCTATGGGGAGTGCATTATACTATTTGGAGACCTATGGGGAGTGCATTATACTATATAGAGACCTATAGTCAGTGCATTATGCTATATTGAGGACTAGCTGATGTATTATGCTATATGGAGGCTATCTATGGAGCCATCATACAGTGTGCAGAATACAGTGATGGGGCCATCATACAGTGTTGGAGCCATTAAACAGTTTGGGGGATATTAAGGGGTGAGTATATATACAGTGAGGGGGCATTATACTGTGTATAAGAGAGCATTATATTGTGTATAGGGGAGCTGTACACTGTACAGGGGGGAGACTCGGGACATTATTAAATGTAAAGTGCGCACTTATTGTTATAGGGGAACTTGGGTTACTGTGACTGTCAAAGGGGCACACACAGGGCAATATTGCGTTTTAGGGGACAAAATGTGGGCACTGTTTTCTATGGCACTTGCACCCAGCATTACTTTATTCTAGAGGGTTGTTTTAGAATTTAGAGTGCACACGTACCACACTGCAGGTGCTGTAATATGGACACATAAAGCGGCAGTGGCTCAGCATTGGGGTTTCAGTAGGATGAGGAGTTTGTGCCGGTTGGGAATAGAATAGATGGTGATGGGGCTGAAATATGAGAGGTGAAATGTGTCTTTGTTGTATTCTCTGCAGTTGAGCCCTGGCTGGAAGAATTTGTCATGTCGGTGTGGGCCAGATGGAAAAGACGGGAAAAGTGAATGACTCCATCAGAAATATCGTCCTCTGTAAGTCACCATCTATAACTGTGCTGTGATCTCTTATATGTTCTGTAGGACTGGTATTTACCACTGACCACATGGCAGTAATATCAATTTTGGTCTTCATATAGAGATAATTTTCAGCAACATCATGGTCAACTGCTGAGGTTCTACTACATCCACTATTAAGGTGCATCACCAAGTTGTAATCAAGGTTACCTGGTTAGGGGCCCACTGAGAAGTTTTGCAACCCATTCCCCCCCCCCCCCAGCCAAAGCTCTAGCTGCACCTCTGAGTTAACTTTTCTTTTAATGTATCACAGTTCCTCACTCAGGGGTACTTGACTGCCAAGCATCAGCTTCTGAACTGTTCTGGCAAATGCATACTTCAAATGTAGGAATGCCCTCTATTGTGAAACCCTTTGCCTCTCTGTGGTGGTAATCTATTATGCAATTAACTGTTATCCTCCCCTTGGTGCCTGCCTATGGGGAATGCATTATACAATGTAGAGTCTGTATATGGGGAGTGCATTATACTATATGGAGACCTATGGGGAGTGCATTATACTATATGGAGGCCTATGGGGAGTGCATTATACTATATAGTGTCTGCCTATGGGGAATGCATTATACAATATAGAGTCTGCCTATGGGGAGTGCATTATACTATATGGCGACCTCTGGGGAGTGCATTATACTATATGGAGACCTATGGAGAGTGCATTATATTATATTGAGGACTAGCTGGTGTATTATGCTATATGGAGGCTATCTATGGGGCCATCATACAGTGCGCAGAATGCAGTGACGGGGCCATCATACAGTGTTGGAGCCATTAAACAGTTTGGGGGATATTAAGGGGTCAGTATATATATAGTGAGGGGGCATTATACTGTGTATAAGAGAGCATCATACTGTATATACGGGAGCTGTACACTGTACAGGGGGAAGACTTGGGACATTATTAAATGTAAAGTGGGCACTTATTGTTATATGGGAACTCGGGTTACTGTGACTGTCAAAGAAGCACACACAGGGCAATATTGCGTTTTAGGGGACAAAATGTGGGCACTGTTTTCTATGGCACTTGCACCCGGCATTACTATATTCTAGAGGGTTGTTTTAGAATTTAGAGGGCACACAGTACCACACTGCAGGTGCAATAATAGGGACACATACGACGGCAGTGGCTCAGCATTGGGGCATTAGCAGGATGAGGAGTTTGTGCAGGTTGGGAATAGATGGTGATGGGGCTGGAATATGAGAGGTGAAATGTGTCTTTGTTGTATTCTCTGCAGCTGAGTCATGGCTGGAAGAAGTTGTCATGTCTTTCTGGGCCAGATGGAAAAGACAGGAAAAGTGAACGACTCCATCAGAAAGATCGTCCTCTGTAAGTCACCATCTATAACTGTGCTGTGATCTCTTATATGTTCTGTAGGACTGGTATATACCACTGACCACATGGCGGTAATATCAATTTTGGTCATCATATAGAGGTAATTTTCAGCAACAGCGTGGTCATCTGCTGAGGTTCTCCTACATCCACTATTATGCTATGTGCACACATTCAAGATTTTTAGCGTTTTTTGTCCATTTTCCGCCAAAAAAATGGTAAAAAATGCTTACTTAAGTATCCCATCATTTTTAATGCATTCTGCATTTTTTGTGCACATGCTGCGTTTTTTCCACATTCTGGAAAAAAATACAGCGTGTCCATTCTTTGTGCGGAATCGCGGCGATTCCACACACATAGGAATGCATTGATCTGCTTACTTCCCCTATGGGGCTATGCCCACCATACGGGAAGTAAGCGGATCATGTGCGGTTGGTACCCAGGGTGGAGGAGAGGAGACTCTCCTCCAGGCCCTGGGAACCATATACCTGTAAAAAAAAAAAAAGAATTAAAATAAAAAATTGTGATATTCTCACCTTCCTGCGGCACCCGCAGCCTTCCAGCTCCTCGCGATACTCCCATTCCCAGTAATACCTTGCGGTAATGACCTGCGATGACGTAGCAGTCTTGCGTGATGCTACGTCATCTCGGGTCATTGCCGCGAGGCATTACTGGGAATGGGAGCTGCCGGGAGCATCGCGAGGAGTGAGAAGGCTGCGGGGGCATAGGCAGCATCAATAGTAAAAAGTTGGTCACACTTGTCAAACACAAGTGTGACCAACCTGTCAATCAGTTTTCCAAGCGATGCTACAGATCACTTGGAAAACGCTAGTGTTTAACGGGAATATGCATGCCAATTCTGCATGCGTATTTCCCGTGGCAGGGAGTTGCAGAATCGCTGCAGAAATTTCAGCAGCAATTCTGCAACATGTGCACATAGCCTTAGTGTGCATCACTCAGTTATAATCAAGGTTACCTGGTTAGGGGCCCACTGAGAAGTTTCGCCCCCCCTGAGCCAAAGCTCTAACTATGCCTCTGAGTTTACTTTTCATTTACTGTATCACAGTTCCTCACTCAGGGGTACTTTACAGCCAAGCATCAGCTTCTGCCCTTTGCCTCTCTGTGGTGGTAATCTATTATGCAATGAACTGTTATCCTCCACTTGGTGCAGACAACACTGAGTGCAGCTCAAACTGGAGTTTCTTTCCTTCCAATTACGAAGTCTATAATAGTGGGTGCTTACTTACCCCTACATGCTAGCTAAGTTATCTGACCCAGAGGAGGGGGTATTTCTAAAAAAAAGTCTTTAACACAGATCTGTTACCCAATTTCACAATGCAAACTGTATATATTATGAAACTGATCTTTTAGACTTGCTGAGGTTGGTGTTCTTTCTTTGAAAATCTATGTCAAAATGGCTCTATAATCATGTATAAAAATGAAAGTCAATTTCCACCCACCTAATCTGATTTACATCTCCTCAGTGTCCCTCCTCCTCACTGCGGCTGAAACCATTCTGTCCAACATTTTGTCCACCACATCTCCAACATCTTCACTATAGACCAGAACTTCCATCTGCGTCCATGCTGGATCATAAGATTGACAATGCAACCTTATGATGCATAGTGAGCTGTGGCCTGGACATGGCAGGGAGCTTGGCTTTATAGAGAAGAGGCATGCAACGGCAGAAAGAAGAGGACAAGACGGTGGCCGGAGAGGTCAGTGGTGAGGTGAGAGTGCTAGGTTTTGGAGGCATTTTTTGAACATCCAACATTCGTAACTAGAAATGGTAAGTCGGATGTTCGTAAATCAGGGACTCCATGTAATCTCTAGATATTGCAGAACCTTTCCCACCAACCTAATATTGATGACAATCTGAGGATAGGCTATCAATGTTAAAGCAGTGGACAACCCCTTTAATAATGTCTGCAGTTTGTATTGTGAAATCTGGTGACAGATCTGCTTTAATGTATGAAAAAGTTGAACTGCTTTTACAACTTATTGACTTAAAGTCCAACTTAGATGATTTACTTTGTAAGGTAATTAAATTATTTTCAATGACTGTTTTAAATGACTTTTCTTGGCTTGCTTGTATGTATAACATTAAAACAGCGACTTTTCTATGACTTCTCTGGAGTTTGGCCCACTTGGCTGGTTCACAGCTCGGATTACAAACTTGATCGCACTGGAGGGCTCTGGGCTGACTTCATTCAATTTCATTGTTACAATCCTGTGACAAACTCTAGTAAACACTGTAGACTGGATTACATGCATATGGCGCATTCTCCTATATAACAGTCTTCTTTTCCACTGGGAATCATAAGTTAGTGTATTCCAGTTCCCAGATGGAGTTTCCGTGCCCAATCCAAAACACTCATTTTATATTGGTATTTTAAAAAACATTTGTTTTAATTAAATTAAATGCTATTACAGTGGCATGGCAGACGTGAATGCCCTTACCTTCTTGCCCTCTCGGCATTGTTTACTCTATCAATACACGCCACATAAACATTGAAATCAGAGACAAGAGAGACCTATTGGCCACTGAATCCAAATACTAATTTACTTGTGTAGATTTTAATCTCAGAAACCACACAATAATTTCTCCCTTGGCTCTTAAGTGCATTCTCATGTCCTTTTTCATTTTCTGATGCTGAGAAGAGGCTCTCCAGTTAAACCGAACATTATTACAGGTCATTATTTTGTTTTATTTTCTGTGATGCCATTAACATTAGACATTATTTTCCATTATTTTTGCTAATTTGCACACTGCGCTTTTCTAAAGTATCATCACAGTGATGAAAACTGTATGTGGAATTTTGATACATAAGGGAAAACCATTCATATGTTTAGGTACAGAAAGTTTTATAAAACCTTGGGACCTTTAATATTTCCCCAATTCATTCACAGTATTACAATTTCTGAGCTTTTCAAATGAAATTTTGAAACGATTGAGTAACGAGCTTCTTCCTATGCTGCCATCTGACTCTTCACACTAGGAACAAACACTTGGATCATTTTTGCTTCTACACCTCCACCTATTTTTGACCAATCTGACCTCCTCTAAAATATATGAAGTTGGACAGATATATCTGAGAATAATTTGCAAACCCTTTGACTTTTGTTCTTCATTATTTAATCTTCATCACACATATTGAAGCGCCTTCTTGATCCTATGGTTGTAAAATTCCCCACTGATATTATTGGTGATAATGGTCCATCATCTTTACTGTGGTGACTACAGTTTCAGCTTCATCTCAATATTGAATTATCTCAATAATCCCAACATGTAAAAGTGCATTATACACTTATCTTACAATCCAGAGCTGTAGTCGAAGATGGTAAATCATTGAATTATATGAAAATTATTTAGAATTGAGAGTCCTCAGTGGTTGATACCTTTTAATGGCTAACTGAAAAGATGGTAACAAATTGCAATTGAATTATATGAATCACTTAAGCATGGAAAGCTACTTAGTTTATCCCAACGGTTTAAGGCTATGTTCACACTTGCATACCGGGGCTTTGTGGACAGCTGCGTACTTCCTCCCTGAAGCTTCGCCAACTTCCGCACTTCCGTTTAGGTCCGCCTACTTCTGCATGAATCCTGCGTACCTATCTTTAACATTGGGTAGGCAGGACATGCGGATTTATGCGGATGTATACATTCAGAAGTGCTGAAGTGGGCGGAGCTTGAAGGAGGAAGTACGCAGCCATCCGCAAAGCCCCGGTACACAAGTATGAGCGTAGCCTACAAGGGGTTGTCCTTCCCCTGAGTACATTTTTGGCTAAGTGTGTAGCTTGCCAGATCTTAACCCCTTCCCGACCCATGACGCCACGTAGGCGTCATGAAAGTTGGTGCCAATCCGACCCATGACGCCTATGTGGCGTCATGGAAAGATCGCGTCCCTGCAGATCGGGTGAAAGGGTTAACTCCCATTTCACCCGATCTGCAGGGACAGGGGGAGTGGTAGTTTAGCCCAGGGGGGGTGGCTTCACCCCCCCCCCCCCCCGTGGCTACGATCGCTCTGATTGGCTGTTGAAAGTGAAACTGCCAATCAGAGCGATTTGTAATATTTCACCTATTAAAACTGGTGAAATATTACAATCCAGCCATGGCCGATGCTGCAATATCATCGGCCATGGCTGGAAACACTAATGTGCCCCCACCCCACCCCACCGATCGCCCCCCCAGCCCTCCGATCTGTCCGGTACACTGCTCCGGCTCCCCTCCGTCCTGTGCTCCGCTCCCCCCGTGCTCTTGTCCGCTCCCCCCATGCTCCAATCACCCCCCCCGTGCTCCAATCACCCCCCCTGCACTCCGATCCACCCCCCCGTGCTCCGTTCCACCCCCCCCGTGCTCCGTTCAACCCCCCCGTGCTCCGTTCAACACTCCCCATGCTCCGTTCCACACCCCCCCCGCGCTCCGATCCACCCCCCCATGCTCCGATCCCCCCCCCGTGTTCCCCCCCCACCCCATCATACTTACCGATCCTGCCGGGGTCCGTCCGTCTTCTCCCTGGGCGCCGCCATCTTCCAAAATGGCAGGCGCATGCGCAGTGCGCCTGCCGAATCTGCCGGCCAGCAGATTCGTTCCAAAGTGCATTTTGATCACTGAGATAGATTATATCTCAGTGATTAAAATAAAAGAAATAGTAAATGACCCCCCCCCCCCTTTGTCACCCCCATAGGTAGGGACAATAAAAAAATAAAGAATTTTTTTTTTCCACTAATGTTAGAATAGGGTTAGGGTTAGGGCTAGGGTTAGGGTTAGGGCTAGGGTTAGGGGTAGGGTTAGGGCTAGGGTTAGGGCTAGGGTTAGGGCTAGGGTTAGGGTTAGGGCTAGGGTTAGGGCTAGGGTTAGGGTTAGGGGTAGGGTTAGGGGTAGGGTTAGGGTTAGGGTTAGGTTAGGGTTAGGTTAGGGTTAGGGTTAGGGCTAGGGTTAGGGGTAGGGTTAGGGGTAGGGGTAGGGTTAGGAGTAGGGTTAGGGCTAGGGTTGGGGCTAGGGTTAGGGTTAGGGCTAGGGTTAGGGCTAGGGTTAGGGCTAGGGTTAGGGCTAGGGCTTGGGTTAGGGTTAGGGCTAGGGTCAGGGTTAGGGTTAGGGTTAGGGTTTCGGTATGTGCACACGTATTCTGTTCCTCTGCGGATTTTTCCGCAGCGGATTTGATAAATCCACAGTGCTAAACCACTGAGGATTTATGGCGGATTTACCGCGGTTCTTCTGCGCATTTCACTGCGGTTTTACAACTGCGATTTTCTATTGGAGTAGTTGTAAAACCGCTGCGGAATCCGCAGAAAGAAGTGACATGCTGCGGAATGTAAACCGCTGCGTTTCCGTGCAGTTTTTCCGCAGCATGTGTACAGCGATTTTTGTTTCCCATAGGTTTACATTGAACTGTAAACTCATGGGAATCTGCTGCGGATCCGCAGCGTTTTCCGCAGTGTGTGCTCAAACCTTTAGAATTAGGCTATGTGCACACGGTGCGGATTTGGCTGCGGATCCGCAGCGGATTGGCCGCTGCGGATTCGCAGCAGTGTTCCATCAGGTTTACAGTACCATGTAAACCTAAGGAAAACCAAATCCGCTGTGCCCATGGTGCGGAAAATACCGCGCGGAAACGCTGCGTTGTATTTTCCGCAGCATGTCAATTCTTTGTGCGGATTCCGCAGCGTTTTACACCTGTTCCTCAATAGGAATCCGCAGGTGAAATCCGCACAAAAAACACTGGAAATCCGCGGAAAATCCGCAGGTAAAACGCAGTGCTTTTTACCCGCGGATTTTTCAAAAATGATGCTGAAAAATCTCACACGAATCCGCAACGTGGGCACATAGCCTTAGGGTTAGGGTTGGAATTAGGGTTGTGGTTAGGGTTGTGATTGGGGTTATGGCTACAGTTGGGATTAGGGTTAGGGGTGTGTTGGGGTTAGTGTTGGAGGTAGAATTGAGGGGTTACCACTGTTTAGGCACATCAGGGGTCTCCAAACGCAACATGGCGCCACCATTGATTCCAGCCAATCTCGTATTCAAAAAGTAAAATGGTGCTCCCTCAATTCCGAGCCCCGACGTGCGCCCAAACAGTGGTTTACCCCCCCCATATGGGGTACCAGCATACTCAGGATAAACTGCGCAACAATTACTGGGGTCCAATTTCTCCTGTTACCCTTGTGAAAATAAAAAAATGCTTGCTAAAACATCATTTTTGAGGAAAGAAAAATGATTTTTTATTTTCACGGCTCTGCGTTGTAAACGTCTGTGAAGCACTTGGGGGATCAAAGTGCTCACCACATATCTAGATAAGTTCCTTGGGGGGTCTAGTTTCTAAAATGGGGTCACTTGTGGGGGGTTCCTACTGTTTAGGCACACCAGGGGCTCTGCAAACGCAACGTGACGCCCGCAGACCATTCCATCAAAGTCTGCATTTCAAAACATCACTACTTCAATTCCGAGCCCCGGCATGTGCCCAAACAGTAGTTTACCCCTACATATGGGGTATCACCGTACTCAGGAGAAACTGGACAACAAATATTGGGGTCAAATTTCTCCTGTTACCCTTGGGAAAATTAAAAAATTCTGGGCTAAATAATTATTTTTGAGGAAAGAAAACGTATTTATTATTTTCACGGCTCTGCATTATAAACTTCTGTGAAGCACTTGGGGGTTCAAAGTGCTCACCACACATCTAGATAAGTTCCTTTCGGGGTCTAGTTTCCAAAATGGGGTCACTTGTGGGGGGTTTCTACTGTTAAGCCACATCAGGGGCTCTGCAAACGCAATGTGACGCCCACAGAGCATTCCATCAAAGTCTGCATTTCAAAACGTCACTACTTCACTTCCGAGCCCCGGCATGTGCCCAAACAGTGGTTTACCCCCACATATGGGGTATCAGCGTACTCAGGAGAAACTGGACAACAACATTTGTGGTCAAATTTCTCCTGTTACCCTTGGGAAAATAAAAAA
This sequence comes from Ranitomeya imitator, assembly GCF_032444005.1. NCBI lineage: Eukaryota > Metazoa > Chordata > Amphibia > Anura > Dendrobatidae > Ranitomeya > Ranitomeya imitator. The sequence continues at coordinate 312,941,597 of NC_091287.1, forward strand.
TTGCAGGCTAAAAGATCATTTTTGAGAAAATATTTTTTTTTTTTTTTTCATGGCTCTGCATTATAAACTTCTGTGAAGCACTTGGGGGTTCAAAGTCCTCACCACACATCTAGATTAGTTCCTTTGGGGGTCTAGTTTCCAAAATGGGGTCATTTCTGGGGGATCTCCAATGTTTAGGCACACAGGGGCTCTCCAAACATGACATGGTGTCCGCTAATGATTGGAGCTAATTTTCCATTTAAAAAGCCAAATGGCATTCCTTCCCTTCCAAGCCCTGCCGTGCGCCCAAACAGTGGTTTACCCCCACATATGGGGTATCAGCGTACTCAGGACAAACTGGACAACAACATTTGGGGTCCAATTTCTCCTATTACCATTGGCAAAATAGGAAATTCCAGGCTAAAAAATCATTTTTGAGGAAAGAAAAATTATTTTTTATTTTCATGGCTCTGCGTTATAAACTTCTGTGAAGCACCTGGGGGTTTAAAGTGCTCAATATGCATCTAGATAAGTTCCTTGGGGGGTCTAGTTTCCAAAATGGGATCACTTGTGGGGGAGCTCCAATGTTTAGGCACACAGGGGCTCTCCAAACGCGACATGGTGTCCGCTAACAATTGGAGCTAATTTTCCATTCAAAAAGTCAAATGGCGCGCCTTCCCTTCCAAGCCCTGCCGAGTGCCCAAACAGTGGTTTAACCCCACATATGAGGTATCGGCGTACTCGGGAGAAATTGCCCAACAAATTTTATGATCCATTTTATCCTATTGCCCATGTGAAAATGAAAAAATTGAGGCGAAAAGAATTTTTTTGTGAAAATAAAGTACTTTTTCATTTTTACAGATCAATTTGTGAAGCACCTGAGGGTTTAAAGTGCTCACTAGGCATCTAGATAAGTTCCTTGGGGGGTCTAGTTTCCAAAATGGGGTCACTTGTGGGGGAGCGCCAATTTTTAGGCACACGGGGGCTCTCCAAACGTGACATGGTGCCGGCTAAAGAGTGGAGCCAATTTTTCCATTCAAAAAGGCAAATGGCGCTCCTTCCCTTCCAAGCCCTGCCGTGTGCCCAAACAGTGGTTTACTCCCACATATGAGGTATCAGCGTACTCAGGACAAATTGGACAACAACTTTCGTGGTTCAGTTTCTCCTTTTACCATTGGGAAAATAAAAAAATTGTTGCTGAAAGATCATTTTTGTGACTAAAAAGTTAAATGTTCATTTTTTCCTTCCATGTTGCTTCTGCTGCTGTGAAGCACCTGAAGGGTTAATAAACTTCTTGAATGTGGTTTTGAGTACCTTGAGGGGTGCATTTTTTAGAATGGTGTCACTTTTGGGTATTTTCAGCCATATAGACCCCTCAAACCGACTTCAAATGTGAGGTGGTCCCTAAAAAAAATGGTTTTGTAAATTTCGTTGTAAAAATGAGAAATCGCTGGTCAAATTTTAACCCTTATAACTTCCTAGCAAAAAAAAAATTTGTTTCCAAAATTGTGCTGATGTAAAGTATACATGTGGGAAATGTTATTTATTAACTATTTTGTGTCACATAACTCTCTGGTTTAACAGAATAAAAATTCAAAATGTGAAAATTGCGAAATTTTCAAAATTTTCGCCAAATTTCCGTTTTTATCACAAATAAACGCAGAATTTATTGACCTAAATTTACCTCTAACATGAAGCCCAATATGTCACGAAAAAACAGTCTCAAAACCGCTAGGATCCGTTGAAGCGTTCCTGAGTTATTACCTCATAAAGGGACACTGGTCAGAATTGCAAAAAACGGCAAGGTCTTTAAGGTCAAAATAGGCTGGGTCATGAAGGGGTTAATAAAATGTAATGTACGCATCCTTATGGTTCTGCTCTGCTTGCCGGTTCCATTGGTTGTCACATGATCGCTAATATGCCATTTGCCTGACTGCAGCCATATTCTGACTAGATTCTCTGGTGCTTCGCTCAAACCATTAGGGACTGAACATAATACCAGTGAAATCTGCATAGAACAATACAATTCATGCACCCACATTTAGCTGATTAGAATTTTCTTTTGTTTGGGGGTAGAATATGGAAAACAATTCCACAGTCCAAACCAGCATTATATATTTTTTGTGCTGTTCACCATGTAAAGATAACATGTTAACTTTTCTTCACAGGTCCTTATCAATGTGTCGACAGCAAATATGCGTTGGTTGGACGGGTTACTTTTGATTCTTCTAGACAATAAAAGAATGCTTTATGTGTTTACGTTATGTTTTAGCATCTATCTTTATGACAAAATGTTTTTGTTTTTCTGTCATTGTAGCAGCAGTAACATCCATGTCTGCACATGCTCCTGCCACCTCTGCCCCTAGGCAGCAAGGAAATAACACTGTGGTTGCCACTGGGCAAGTCAAGCAGTTTTCTGCTAAGCCCTAGTGCTGCTAGGTCTCGTGCCCCTCCAAACAGTTTTTCTAGGTTTCTTCAGTGAGCTTATTAGTTAAATGTAATTAGTTCTCTGCTGGAGCCAGGGATAGGGCTTTTCCCCTATAAAACCTCCATTCAGTCCCTGGGTGCCAGTTATAGTCTTGCTACTCTGGTCCAAGTTAATATCCAATTGTGTGCCGCTTGTTAATCTCCTGTTATTGACCTTGGCCTGATTTTTGACTACCCACCTGGCTGGGTGTTTTTGCTTCTGTTCTCAACATCCTGGCTTGATGCTCCCTGATTACTCTTCTCCAACCAATTCTTCTGGCTAGATATCATGTACTGCCCCACTACTCACCAGTCTTGTTTTTGCTGTTGGGTGTGTAGTTTTTATTGGTACTCTTCCAAGGTATCAAAATTTACTATTTTTTTAGGGTAAATTCACATAAATTGGGTGTGCTGTATATTATTCCACAGCAAATGGAAATAAATCTGCAGCTCACATTTAGGATTAATCTTTACTGATTTTTTCCAGATTCCTTGCAATACTGTGTTGCTGTTTTTTTCTCTCCCATTGAGCTTGATATTGAACATTTGCAATTTGTATTAATCTGCAGCAGAAAGTTTTTGTAGCAAATGTCTGCTGCGTGTGCAGATAAATTTGTACATTATCATCCTCTTTCCCGCTGCTGCAATCTGCTGCAGATGTAAGGCTCGGTCCACACTGCGCCTGTGCCCACTGTCAGGCTCAGGAGATATGTTCCGACAGTGTGCACAGTTAGAATGTATGCTGAGGCATCCGGCCACAATGGGGACCCATTGTAAAGAAACATACAGTATATTGCTGCTGCATTTCTTTTATAGCTTACCAGTGTGCAGTAGCATAAAGCCCAGAAAGAGGCCAAAAGAACACACTTTAGTCTATGTCTGGTGAATGGTCGCCTATGGCGACGTTACAGTATATGTAAGGAAAACCTCCTGAGGTATACCTTAAGGTACCGTCACACTAGACGATATCGCTAGCGATCCGTGACGTTGCAGCGTCCTGGCTAGCGATATCGTCCAGTGTGACAGGCAGCAGCGATCAGGCCCCTGCTGTGCTGTCGCTGGTCGGGGAAGAAAGTCCAGAACTTTATTTGGTCGCTGGATCTCCCGCAGACATCGCTGAATCGGCGTGTTTGACACCGATTCAGCGATGTCTTCACTGGTAACCAGGGTAAACATCGGGTAACTAAGCGCAGGGCCGCGCTTAGTAACCCGATGTTTACCCTGGTTACCATCCTAAAAGTAAAAAAAAAAAAAACACTACATACTTACCTACAGCCGTCTGTCCTCCAGCGCTGTGCTCTGCACTCCTCCTGTACTGGCTGTGAGCGTCGGTCAGCCGGAAAGCAGAGCGGTGACGTCACCGCTCTGCTTTCCGGCCGCTGTGCTCACAGCCAGTACAGGAGGAGAGCAGAGCACAGCGCTGGAGGACAGACGGCTGTAGGTAAGTATGTACTGTTTGGTTTTTTTTACTTTTAGGATGGTAACCAGGGTAAACATCGGGTTACTAAGCGCGGCCCTGCGCTTAGTTACCCGATGTTTACCCTGGTTACCAGCATCGTTGGTCGCTGGAGAGCTGTCTGTGTGACAGCTCTCCAGCGACCAAACAGCGACGCTGCAGCGATCCGGATTGTTGTCGGTATCGCTGCAGCGTCGCTAAGTGTGACGGTACCTTTAGGCTAGGTGTACAGACGCAGTGTATACCTAGCGTTACATGTGCAAATACGTTTCAGACCTGTGTAGACCCAACAGATGCTTGTTAGGCCACGTGCACACATTCAGTATTTGGTCAGTATTTTACCTCAGTATTTGTAAGCCCAAACCAGGAGAGGAACAATCAGAGGAACAGTATAATAGAAACATATGCACCACTTCTGGATTTATCACCCACTCCTGGTTTTGGCTTAAAAATACTGAGCTAAAAAAGTCACCAAATATTCAGTGTGTGCACGTGGCATTATTTATGTGGCTGTAATGAGAGGTTTCTCTGATACCTGCTGTTACAGAGGGCGCTCTGCTGTCAATTACTGCAGTGCTCCTGCTGTTGTCCGTGGGCACAGCTTCACTGGAGCATTAGGCAGCAGTTACTGAGGGGAGGCAATGCAGGCGAATACTGAGAAGAGCACCAGCACTTGCTGGATGTGAGACTGCCTTTGGGCACTTTTAGTAAGCTCATATTTACATTAGCATAAATAAGGGCTCGTTCATGCCACCATTTAAAGCGGACGAATGCTATCCAATTTTTAATCAGATAGCATTTGGATCAATGTTATTTAGTGGGGAAGTGCTGATGACCATTTTTTTTTCACTGACAGAATCCGAATGTGAAAAAGATGACAGCATGCTGCTATTTCACTCGGAAATCGAATGCGTGTGAGAAAAAAATCATATGCCATACAGAGCCACAGTAAGACATCCAATTTTGATGGATATATTGCAACTCTGTAAGATAGCAAACTGTTAATCATCTTGTAAATGACTGACATATTTTACACAGATGGCACACAGGTGACAAGTGAGAAAAAACGGTCTCACTTTTTTGGATGAAAGTCAGACTGACTTTTTGTACACTCGTGTGACCCTAGTTCATTTTTTTCTACAATGCCAAGTCTATCTGTGGCCACAAAGTAGGTTTCCACATGTCTTAAAGTCACCTATCCAGTGCTGTCATTAGCTTAGTAGCCATACACCTTCTCACAAACACTATTATGTCAGTTATTACATCCCAAATAAATGGAATACATGTCAATTATAATGGTCATCACAATTTTAATATCATCATAATGTCTCCTTATCCATATGGAGGAATAGATCTTCTCCTTGTTACAAGGTGACACTAGAGCGACGCACTTTCCTGACCTGAAGAAAAAAAAAACAAAGGAGACATTGCAAGTAGAGTATTGCTAAGAATAAAAGCGGCTGTAACAAGAAACAGCTGGCAGAAGTGGTAATATTGTAAGAGCCTACAATGATGAACTGTAACTGCTTATATATGCCAGTATTAGATTTCACACCAAGCCTAGTTAAGCTGATTTAAGAGGTAAGCTAAACAGTTCTTCAAGGTTGTAGTGGGATTTTGGCATATTCAAGTAGATTGGTTTATGAAACACTGGTAGCTGGCACTTGAAGTTTAGGCTCCTATCATTTTTGCTTTTTAAGCAATTATATTCTGTAAAAAACATTCAGACTGTCTGGACACCAAAGTTATTAAGAAAAAAGCTCAAGTCAAATAATCTGAGAGTTTATGTATTGAAAAGGAGGAATAAAGCAAGGAAGGCAATTTCCACAGCATCCAGTCATTTTCAAACTAGACTTTGTTGTTGAATTATGTTATACTGTTTGCGAGGGGGTCTCCAAATATTACTCAAAACTTATAAGTTATCCAAAGCAAAGGCAGACTTATCGCTGGTGCAGAGACAGAGGGGGGCCCACAGACACTAGCGACTATTTAATCTGAAAGTGCATCTAAGGACGAACATTCAGCTGAAATATATTGCGGCACAGTACACAGTATATACCCACCGTCTCCCTGTGCTGGAATACATACTGCTGGCCAGTCAGAGGCCTGCAGCTGATGTCGGTGTGCCCACGACTAGGGGTGCATGACAGTGACGTCGTTCTCCTTGGTGGGGATGCCAAAGTCAGCTACCATCTCCCGAATTGGCTGTAAAAGAGGACTCCTCACGGCGTGGGAAAGGAGGAAGGTGAGAAGTATTGTTTATTTTTAATGTATTACAAAACAGGGCACATTATAGCAGGATGGGGCACACATATACCTGGATGGGGCACAATATACAAAGACAGGGCACATTATTCAAGGACAGGGCACATTATACCTGGAAGGGGACCAGGAAGGGGAACATTATCCCAGGAAGGGGCCCAGGATGGGTGACATTATACCAGTAAGGGGACCAGGATCAGGGACATTATACCATGATGGGGAACACTATACCAGGAAGGGGACCAAGATGGGGCACATTATTACTGGAAAGGGCATCCCTTATTAAGTTCCATCCTCTCTAGTTATAGAAAATAATAACCCCACAGCTACCCCACACAGTATGATGGCCGCTCATGTAGTATGATGGCCTCCATAGTCCCATACATAATATGATCGACTCCACAGACTCCCATAAGGTATTATTCCTCAAAGACCCCTACAAATTATGATGGCCCCCACTATTTCCCAAATAGTATGATGACCCTTACAGTCTCCCACACCGTATGATGGGTTTCACAGCCCACACACAGTTTGATGGGTCCCTCAGCCCCCCCCCACACACAGTATAATGGACCCCACTTCCCTCCATACAGTATGATGAACTTCTAAATCCACCATACAGTATGATTGCCCCTTCACAGCCCTCATACAGTTTTATGGCCCCTTCACAGCCCCCCATATAGAATGATGATCCCTAACAGCCCTTATACAGTATGATTGCACCTCCCAGCCCCCCCACATTATGGTGGCTCCCACAGCCCACACACACAGTGTGATGAACCCCATAGCCCCTATACAGTGTGCTGGTCTCTTACAGCCCCCGATATAGTATTATAAGCCATTCACAGTCCTCCATACAGTATGATGACCACTTTCCACATTCTATCGTAAGTCGCTCACAGATCCCCACACAGTATGATAGTCACCACAGTTCCCCATACAGTATGATAAGCTTCACAGTATCACACAAAGTATGATGGTCACTCATCGCTCCCATATAGTATGAGTGCCCATCACAGTCCCCCACACAGTTTGATGTCTCCTCACAGCCCCCAAACAGTATGATGTCCCCTCACAACCCTCCATATAGTATTATGAACCTCTCACAGTTCTCCATACAGTGTTATGGACCCTCAAAATCCCACACACAGATTGATGTTCCCTCATAGACCCCCACAAAGTATGATGTCCCCTCGCAAGCCTCACATAGTATTATGTCCCCTTACAGGCTCCACACAGTATGATATTTTTTCACAGTTCCCCATACAATATTATGGCTCCTCACAATCCCCATATAGTATGATGGCCCCTCATAGCCCCCATACAGTATAATGTCCCCTCACATCCCCACCAGAAGTATTATGATCTCTCACAACCACCCTTCACAGTATTATAGCCTCTCACAGTTCTCTTTACAGTATGATGGCTCATCACAGCCCTAATATAGTATGATGCCCTTAAAGTCCTCCACACAGGATTATTATTATTATTTATTATTATTATTATTATTATTATTATAGAGCCATTTATTCCATGGCGCTTTACATGTGAAATGGGGTATACATAATAATATGGTCTTTCACAGTCCTCCCACACAATACAATGTTCCCTCTCACCCCCATACAATGTATCTTCACAAGCCTTCTATAAAATATCATATGAAGGCACAGATGATTGGCCTTGGGGAGACCAAAACATCCAACACCGCGGAGACACCATCACGTGTTTCTCAACGCAGTGATTCCAGAACACTGCCCCATCCCTTATGGGAAATATGCAGATGCATGTAAAGAAGCTGCGGAGACACCATCATGTGTTTCTCGACGCAAGCAGTGAATAGCCAGGCCTTTCCCCGGGAAGGAACAACCACGGGAAGGGCAGCATCCTATGAAGGAAAGCCACCTATGCCAAGCATGGTATCCATCCACAGACAGCTGCTTGCGTCGAGAAACACGTGATGGTGTCTCCGCAGCTTCTTTACATGCATCTTCTATAAAATATCAGGCTCCCTCACAATCCCCATATAGCATAATGGCCTCTCGCAGCCCCTCATACTGTATGAAGTTCCCTCACAGCCTCCCACACAGAGCATGATGTCCACATAGTGCCATGACAAAAAAATACCTTTCCCCCTAATCCTCCTAATGATCTTCTTTGGTCCGCTCCCTTTTTACAGCAGGTGAAATGTAGGGACGTAATTGCAACTGCTGTGAGAGTCAGAAGTCAAACAGTAAATGATGGCACAGGGAGTTTCTGGCTCTGTTCAGCAGTACATCGATCATGATGATCAACTTCCGTCACCCCAAAACTACTTATATTGTCATGCTCTTATCTATATTCGCTATGTTTAATACCACCTTCTACTTGACTGATAGTTCAAAAGCTTAACAAGAATAAAACTAAAAAAATACAGTTCTCCCAGACCTTGCTCACATTAGTATTCTGAGATTTTTATTTTTGTTTTCAATTAAAAAAACAGTCCATCATTGTCCTTACACCACCCCTGTCAGAAGTGAAAGAAAGGAGACCAGCAGGGGAGACCTAAACCGCAGTACAAGAGTAAGATTGATACGTGAATATATTCTTATTTTGAAACAATGATTGCCTATTTTTTGTTTGTTTGTTTAAAAAAAAATAATAGACAAATCCAATAAGACACTCCTAAAATAAAGAATACTAAAAAAAAAAGTAAAAAGCACTGGCACTCCTGATAGTCCCTAGTGGGGAAACAAAATTACTGAATGTAGAGTGCTGCTGGTGATTGTGACAGGTTCTGTGTAGACCTGTAAAGTATATAAAATGAAAAAGAGTGGTATTCACCTGCACTGTCTACAAAAACGATCAATATGATGAAAAATGGATGAATAAATGAATAAGAGAGCACTTACTAAATGAGTAATCATTGGTTATGCAGTGGATGTTGTAATAGGTCCTTAAAGTACTACCAGAATCTTAGGGGAATGAGGAGAGAAAAAAAAAAAGGGTAAATGTTTGTATTGGTGAATATAGTGAGACTAAATAGATTTATAATATATACTCACTCAGATATTAAATGGAAATGTGCAATGAAGAGACGTGATCCCTGTGTATCTGCAATTGATGCGGGTATTGTGATGACCGCGGTTGCTTAATCTTCAGAGGTTTATAGTAGATGCCCCTGCTTAGATAAATGTACAACCTTTATAGGTGTGGTTTTAAATAAATGCGGTCTAGTTTTCCCAGTACACAATAAACTTACTGCTGGTGGGAGTAGCACAGGATTCCGTTAGGTTAAGGTAGTAAGATGACCATCAGGTGCTGGCTGACAAGGATTACTGTGATTAGAATGGATTGCCCATATGTTGAGATGAGGAGAAATGCTCCCCTAGTATGTTGGAGCACTAATATCACCAGCAGCTCTGCCCACCCTCTCCGACCGCTACCTCAGCGCTGCATCCAGCCGGGGCACGCGAGGTCTCGCGGTCGCATGGCTTCTGCCGCCACTTTCTCCTTAACCCACCGCTCTGTCATAGCGGTACACCTAGCGGTGGCTCAGACTTTCCGGAACCGCTTCCCTCCACACTCAGCGCCGCAGTGAGTACAGCATATTTTATGTGCACATAGCAATTGTGGCATACTCTTTTTCACTCCTAAAATATGTTTTTGGTCTTCATAGGATGAATCAAAGAACACTAAAACCAAACCTATGCATCCAAATGGTGGACCAATATACCATGGAGTTGCATAGTTTGTGAGTACCTCAAATTCTCCATATTTTTGAATAAATTGGACCTAAAACTACATAAGACTGTCACAATAGCACTAAACTTAGTTAATGAGAACCAAATCAAACAAAAGAATAAAAAATATTAGACTTTGTCATTTTTTTAAGGAAAATTATTAAATTTTACACATCTGTGAGTGGCAAAAGTATGTGAACCTCTAAAATTAGCAGATAATTTGAGGGTAAAATTAGAGTTTGGTGTTTTCAATCATTAGAATGTCAATCAGGTATGAGTTTTATTTAAAGAAGATGGATCTATCAAAGTCTGATCTTCACAATACATGTTTGTGAAAGTGTATCATGGCACAAACAAAAGAGAGTTTGAAAAGACCTCAGAAGAAGAGTTGTGGATGCTCATCAGGCTACAAAAGGTTACAGGTCAGTTTCTTAAGACTTGGTACTCCACTAATCCGCAGTGTGTGTGTGTGTGTGTGTGTGTGTGTGTGTGTGTGTGTGTGTGTGTGTGTGTGTGTGTGTGTGTGTGGAAGCTGGGGCCAGGGCTGTAGTCATGGTGGACAATAATCCTTGTATCACAAATGTTGTGGGAGGATCTAAATTCAGCAGTTTATGGGTGAAAACTCACTAACATAACAGAATTGAAGCTGTTTTATAGAGAGGAATGGGCTAAAACTCCCTCAAGAAAATGTGCAGGACTTATCAACAATTACCGGAAACATCTAGATGCAGTTCATGCTGCATAAGGGGATTACACCAGATGCTGAAATCAAAGGTTCACATACTCTTGTTACTCGCAAAGCCCAATAATTTACTCCTTTGTTTGCTTCTCTTACCTTATCTTAAGACTTGTGTGAAAATATGATTTAGTTTAAGGTTAACTTTATGCAGAAATATTGAAAATTTGGAAGGGTTTACAAACTTCCAAGCACAATTGTAAATCTAGCACAATTGTTTCATAGAATATACAATCTTTAACTTATACATACATGCTAGCCACCTTAGGGAGAGACCCAAGTTGGGCTAAATGTAGCGGGACGAAAGAGACCGAAAAGCCCTCTACTTAAAGGAAATACATAGTGGATGCTTTCCTGAAACGGAAAGTACTTGCAAGCAGCATAATACAAAGAATAGCAGGTTTACCCAGAATCCTTTGCAGTAGGCAGAGCTATGCAAATCATCTCTTTCTACCCCAGTCTAATCCACAGCGCTTGGAATCGCCAAGCGTGCAATGCTGCGGATTAGTTTCTAAATTTACACAGCCAACCAATTCCTACCTGTGGACACGTGTTTCGGGCTTTAGGCCCTCATCAGCACAGGGCTGGAATTGGTTGGCTGTATGGAGTGGGGCTCGGTGAGCAAGCGATACATACATGCTAGCCACCTTAGGGAGAGACCCAAGTTGGGCTAAATGTAGCGGGACGAAAGAGACCGAAAAGCCCTCTACTTAAAGGAAATACATAGTGGATGCTTTCCTGAAACGGAAAGTACTTGCAAGCAGCAAAGGATTCTGAGTAAACCTGCTATTCTTTGTATTATGCTGCTTGCAAGTACTTTCCGTTTCAGGAAAGCATCCACTATGTATTTCATTATTTCAAAATCACTATCTTTAATTCTTTAACTAAAAAAAAAAGAATATGAATACTGCCAATAATGCATCCATGGAAGATTTCAAATGACTGTTCTGTGGCTTTTCTTCATCGCTAGAATAGTGCATCTTGTCAATACAACTGGGGAATTTATATGACATATAATCTATTGTACAGTGGCTAATACTTTGGCAATTTCAAATATATTATGCAGTTTCACTTAACCATGAGTAATGATTATTCTGGTGGTAGAATAACATGCCATCTCCTATAAATAATACTTAACATTGCATATGAAATAGTCTAGATTATAGGACATTGCTACATGGTATTATCATTGCATCAGCAATCCAGAAAGAAACCACTCACCTCCCCCAAAATTTGTTTTGAGCAGGCACAGAGCTATAAGATTCCTTTATCAATTTCTCATACATTGCAATTATCATATTACCATTCAAAGTGATTTTCTTTAACGTAGTAGAGCTTTTATTTAAAATGCAAAACATAGGCAAAGGCTCAAATAAATGTGATACAAATCTACAAATAATATTTTTGTTGGTGTGTAAATATAGCATGGAACATAATGTGTACAGTCACAAAAGAATGTCATGACCAAAATAAAAAGGAACAAGATAGTCATCAATCTACATACATTATTAGAAAGATTGTGTTCACAGCAATTACTATAGGTAACCATATAATTTGTCTAACCCTTTATTCTTTAACAAGCGCTATATATTTTAATATATTATACCCCAGCACTAGCCGTGCTCTGGTTTTCTAATATACAGTGTTACAAGTTATCTGACCACAGGGACCACCGCTGAACAGGATTTTTCATTTACCTGAGCTCACCTGTCCTATTCTCCAAGATAACAAATTGCTTTACTATCGAATTTTATAGCAGCACAGAAGTGTAGCTGGGGGTAATTTCACAAAATCAGATTAATTTATTTGATATTTTGATAGATCAGACATTTCTTAACCCAGCAATACTAAATATGTGTATTTTTTTTTCTAATTGTCTTATTTTAAATGGGGCAAAAGAAGGCTGATATGAACTTTTTGTTTTTATTTAAAATTTTTCAAAACTTCTTTTTTTGTTTTAGGCCATGTTCACACAGTGCGTTTTTTACTGCGGAACCGCAGCGTTTTTGCCGCTGCGGTTCCGCAGCTGTTTTCCATGCAGGGTACAGTACAATGTACCCTATGGAAAACAGGAACCGCTGTGCACATGATCCTGAATTTCAAAAAAAAGCCGCGCTGAATAGCTGCGGGAAAAAAGAAGGAGCATGTCAATTCTTTTTTCGGAGCCGCAGCGGTTCTGCACCCATAGACCTCCATTGTGAGGTCAAACCCGCAGTAAAACCCGCAGATCAAAAATATATCTGCGGGTTTTATTGCGGTTTGTGGTGCCGAACTGCTGCAGCAGGAAGTGCGGGGAAGCGGGCGGAAGTGCGGAGTGTGGCTGCCCCGATCCCACCCCCCCATGCTCCGATGCCCCACCCCGTGCTCCGATGCCCCCCCCGTGCTCCGATGCCCCCCCCCCCCGTGCCCTAATCTTCCCCCCCCTTATACTTACCCGGCCTCCCGGTGTCTGTCCGGCCGTCTTCTCCCTGGGCGCCGCCATCTTGCAAAATGGCGGGCGCATGCGCAGTGCGCCCGCTGAATCTGCCGGCCGGCAGATTCGTTCCAAAGTGCATTTTGATCACTGAGATATAACCTATCTCAGTGATCAAAATAAAAAAATAGTAAATGACACCCCCCCCCCTTTGTCACCCCCATAGGTAGGGACAATAAAAAAATTAAGAATTTTTTTTTTTTTTTTCCACTAAGGTTAGAATAGGGTTAGGGTTAGGGGTAGGGTTAGGGTTAGGGTTAGGGTATTTTCAGCCATTTTAACCCTAAAAAACTTCCTAGAAAACACACAGACTCTGCATAGAAAACTGCATAAAAAAAAGGATCAAAAAACGCATCAAAAAACGCACCAAAAAAGCACAAAAAAAGGACCTGCGTTTTCTGCCAAGAGCTGCGGTTTCAGTCCTGAAAAAAAAAGGATGGAAATCAGGAACGTGTGAACATACCCTTATACTGCATTTAATAGTCCCCTTAGGACAGTTGAATAAGGCGATTGTCCAGTTACCTGTGCTATATAGTAAACAAGCCATCAAGTGCGGGAAGAGATGTGGGCTCAGTGTGCAAGCCCACATCAAAGGCAGAACACTACTTTTGACATACAAGTACGTCAAAGGTAATGAAAGGGTTAAAATATATTGGTAAGGACATGACACCGATACATTTAGATCCTGTGGAAGAGTAGGAGACCACATTCTCCATTCTGTGGGCTGCAGGCTGCTGTACTGTACACCTGCACCCTACAAGATGTTGGCTTCATGGCGCAAGCTTCACGATCACATCATTTTATTGCTTGTCTCATTTCAGCCTCTCTGTGGCCAGAGAAGATGACTTGTTTGCCGGTGATGAAACAAAGGTGGTATTATTACTTTTGTAGGGGCACTCATGAGACATAATTAGTTTTCAGGGGGGCAATAAGGGAGGAACTCAAATCTTCTAAAGGTGCACTCAGGGCATTACCACATTGGGGTGCACCTCAAGGGCTGGCAACACGTGCTATGCCACCGCTACTACATACATCATATAATTTAGAAGTTAAAGGGTGCCTATACTTTCATATAACTTTTCAGAATACGCTATTTTGTCTGTCCATATGGAATAACAGAGTTTCGGGCCATTATATTACTCATCAACTGTTCAAACAGAATCAACGTGGGGCATTTCAGCCTTATTAACAAATCGCTGGTAGGCAAATAAACCTTAACTAAAGATTCTGGGATAATAATTAAAATATAATTTTTACTTTCAAACTGAATATTGTGTGCTATTTAAAACCACAGTGTCTGAGTTGATCACTATAGAGGCTTTTTATTAGTCCTGAGCTACTGATTTAATTTCATTTTCAGTCCCTTTGTGGATACATAATTCAATTAGTGTTATTAAAGTCTATCGGAATTTATCTCTTCTTGATTACACAATTTTTAATTTCATTGTGTTCTAATACTTGAATTCACACCCACCAATTGAAGTGGGACTGAACAATCTGCTAGCTAAATATACTGATACTGATACTTTCCATCAGTCCATTAAGGTACTATATTCTCATTAAAGGAGTGAGTGATCACATTACATGGTACAGGGTTAGCTGATCTAATTGCAAACTGCAGCCTACAAGACAGAGAGTAATAGCCCATAGTTCACTGCAATGCACTTGTATTATATAACAGTACTGATTAATGTAGCTGTGAATCCTGCACTCGGCTAAGCTAAATCAAACTGCAGCATCATCTCCGTCTCAGCATCTGGTTTTCTCACTCTGCTCTTTCTCCTTCTCTCTCCATAGACTTCTAAGAGAAAAAAATACATTTATGTTGCCAGACCATAAGCCTTATTGAGGCAATAGGTACATTGCAGAGGAGTAGCAAGTCCAAAAGTTGTCTTCTGTATGGCAGAAGTTTTAGTTGATTTAAGAAGGGGGACATAGGGTGATCTGTTTTTACCATAGACTTTAAAGAGAACCTGTCATGTCATGTATTCAAAAAATTGAGATAAAAACACATAGTAAAAATCACTGAGCTCCCCTGATTGTTTTCTGTGATTGGTAGTGTTTGGAAGTGAGGCGTGAAATCACAGGACGGCAGAGAAGAATCACAAGAAAAACCCAGGTGGATTGCAGGCAAAAATTTCATATAGCAATTTAAAAATAAAGAGGAAAGACACATACAGTAGATTGGCTGCACTTCCCAAATGTTATGGCCATTTTGGAGTGGTATTATGCATGTATACTGATAGAGGCCATTTTGAAATGAAACTATGTGATGAGTGTTTGGTGGTTGCAGCCATTTTTTACTGGAACCAAATGAACTTCATGATCACTGATATTTATTGGAGTCGTATGACATACGTTCAGTAATTGTAGCCATTTTGGTATAGTGATTTCTGCCTGCTGGTCATTTGGAGTGAAACAACCTGTACCTTATAATTGCAGCCATTTTGGAACAGATTAATATATACTTGATTATTGCAGTCACTGTGGCCATTTTTGAGAAGGTCTGTTATATCCACACAATGTGCCTAGTACATGTACACATAGTTATTGCTGACTGTTGAGTCCATATTTGCCCACCATCATGTAGTGCATGTAATTTACCCAATTATATGAACTATTATGTTTGGCATATAAAGCACTAGCTTAGCCACTGAACACAGTAACATAGTAACATAGTTAGCAAGGCCGAAAAAAGACATTTGTCCATCTAGTTCAGCCTATATTCAATCATAATAAATCCCCAGATCTACGTCCTTCTAAAGAACCTAATAACTGTAAGATACAATTTTGTTATGCTCCAGGAAGACATCCAGGCCTCTCTTGAACCCCTCGACTGAGTTCGCCATCACCACCTCCTCAGGCAAGCAATTCCAGATTCTCACTGCCCTAACAGTAAAGAATCCTCTTCTATGTTGGTGGAAAACCCTTCTCTCCTCCAGACGCAAAGAATGCCCCCTTGTGCCCGTCACCTTCCTTGGTATAAACAGATCCTCAGCAAGATATTTGTATTGTCCCCTTATATACTTATACATGGTTATTAGATCACCCCTCAGTCGTCTTTTTTTTTCTAGACTAAATAATCCTAATTTTGCTAATCTCTCTGGGTATTGTAGTTCTCCCATCCCCTTTATTAATTTCGTTGCACTCCTTTGTACTCGCTCTAGTTCCATTATATCCTTCATGAGCACCGGTGCCCAAAACTGTACACAGTACTCCATGTGCCGTCTAACCAGGGATTTGTACAGAGGCAGTATAATGCTCTCATCATGTGTATCCAGACCTCTTTTAATGCACCCCATGATCCTGTTTGCCTGGGCAGCCGCTGCCTGGCACTGGCTGCTCCAGGTAAATTTATCATTAACTAGGATCCCCAAGTCCTTCTCCCTGTCAGAACCTTACCCCTGAGGAAATCCCCTCCTGTAGTGATACGCCCGGGTCCTCATTCTCATGTGATGCTTTTCCTATGAGCCTGGATAACTGTGCACATGGCACTTTATTGCATATTGCTATTGCCTGTTGTCTTTTATATATACTGCTTTATTTACTGTCTGTACATGTACTTTGCGCCTTTCTTCGTTACTGAACACTGCTTGTCATCATTTTAGGGGTAGTGTCCATTCATATCTATCTTTGATATCCACCACTTTTACATGGCTCTATTGATATCATGCAGGTTGTATCTCAGTGCCAATTTTTGGCATAAGAAACAAGTTCTGGCACAATAACGTAGTCCGTTACGGCCACCATTGATTGCAATGTCGGATGCATCGCTAGTGTATGCCCACAATGGGCGTGCGCTAGGGATGTGCCGTCATTGAGTGACGGACCCTGGGACGCAGGCTGCAGCATTTCCGGGTCCGTCACTGCTAGCGCAGATAGAGCTAGCAGATGCTCTATCTGCGCTTGCGCGATGGAATGTCGGCACTTGCGTCAGCAGCCCGTTCACGTATGTGTTGAACGGGCTGGTGTTTAACACAATGTGAACCCGACCTTAAGGTAAATAAATGGTGATATCTTTATATAAATTAAGAAGCAACTCAAGATTGCTAATCAAACCTACATTCACTCCATTCATTGCATGAATAAAGCGATTTTTGGAGGCTGTCCCAGTGAATTTTAGCTTGTGACGAATATTGTGAATGTAATTATTGTTCATGATCCTGAATAATATATCCACCGTTATGGACATACTTATTGTTATTCTTCATATTGGCCACTAGAGAGCGCCCTGGCTCCGTCATGTTTCAGCCATGAGAGCAAACAGGTGGCTGACACTACTAGAATGTGTGCAAATCCCATGAAATGCAGCAGGCGTCAGCATCTCCATCCCAAACTAGGGCTTGTTGGGCTCCATACAGAATAATGTCACAGATCAGCTGCATGGAGCTGATGACACTGTCTCGGGTGTTTCATAGGCAGCAGAGACAGCAGCTCCTGCCATTGTCCCTAGCCACACAAGAAAGCAGCCATTTAAAGATTATAGCACACAGCTTTAGCTATGACACACTTGGAAGATTACTTTTCTCCTGTTCCAGCAGTGTTCTTCAATTACCAGGATTACTCTAATTAGCTGTCTGCAGACCATCACTTATGGGAGCACTACACTGGTAATGGGAGCGATTTGTCTCAGTGTAATTACTATTTGGAAGACAGGAGTCAGGCGATAGAGAGTTAATGCTGCTTGTGCCGCAGAGGACTGGCTGCAAAGAACCAGAATAATGATTATATAGTGAATGAAAAGGCCCCCCAAAGCGCTTAGCTAGGGGGACACACGGGGGCACAGGCCCATTCATTACTGTCTATTTCTGGTACTATGTTTTCCCCCCCCCCATTGTTCCTCCTTATTGGTCTCTCCCACTCCCCCCTCTTCTCTATTAGGGCTATGATGTGAATGGTACTTACCGAGCTTTGAAGTCCTTTACAGGTCACCAGCAACTGCCAGGAGAAAATGCGAGAAGAAGGGGCAGTTGGTTTGAGCGGGAAAAAACGCTGATTTGATTGGCTCAGGACTGAAAAGAGCGGGAAAATCAGAGGTATATAAGGCCCTTCTTCTGCGCAATCCAGTCAGTCAGTGCGCAGCAAGAAAGAAAAGTGCCCCTCCCTCCCTCCCTAATAAATGTAAAAATTCCCGTCGCGATATTTGTTAGAAGGAATAGTCGCCCAGCTAATGCTGGGTGGACTTGGTTCTTTTTAAAGGTCATATAAATTATTTGATTATTATTTATTTATTTATGAATTCTTAATGGATTTAAGCATTTGATTTTAATTGGTTATTAAAGTAGTTGTTATTGGTAACCCTTAATAAATATCGCGGCCTATTTTATCCAATGAATTTGTCTGTGTCTTTTATTTTAGTTAGTTAAGTTATATATTGGTTCTATAATGAATTGGACCTTGTGCCTCCGTGCAACATGTCCAAACTGCAGTGTAGTGTGGTGATTGGCAGGATGCTGTTCACACCTCTCACAATCACATTACAAGGATGAGATTTCATTGGAAGCACTGGGTTATTGATCTGGCTCTGCTCTCTATAGAGTGATGTCACTGATCACTGCCTGCTGGTATGTAATGACGTCATTGCACACTTTGCCACTCTAGTCTTCTGGTATATAATGATATCACTAAACACTTCAGCACTAAAGCCTTCCGATATGTACACTGATGTCATTTTACATCTGCCACCTTACCACTAACCATAATGTGTGGCACAGTCACAGCATGCTTTAGATAATGAGCCCACTGAGCAGGGAGCACTTCAGAAATAATGATGATGTCACTGAGCAGGGAGCACTTCAGAAATAATGATGATGTCACTGAGCAGGGAGCACTTCAGATATAATGATGATGTCACTGAGCAGGGAGCACTTCAGAAATAATGATGATGTCACTGAGCAGGGAGCACTTCAGAAATAATGATGATGTCACTGAGCAGGGAGCACTTCAGAAATAATGATGATGTCACTGAGCAGGGAGCACTTCAGATATAATGATGATGTCACTGAGCAGGGAGCACTTCAGAAATAATGATGATGTCACTGAGCAGGGAGCACTTTAGAAATAATGATGATGTCACTGTGCAGGGAGCACTTCATTAATAATGATGATGTCACTGAGCAGGGAGCACTTCAGAAATAATGATGATGTCACTGAGCAGGGAGCACTTCAGAAATAATGATGTCACTGAGCAGGGAGCACTTCATCAATAATGATGATGTCACTGAGCAGGGAGCACTTCAGAAATAATGATGTCACTGAGCAGGGAGCACTTCAGATATAATGATGATGTCACTGAGCAGGGAGCACTTCAGAAATAATGATGATGTCACTGAGCAGGGAGCACTTCAGAAATAATGATGATGTCACTGAGCAGGGAGCACTTCAGAAATAATGATGATGTCACTGAGCAGGGAGCACTTCAGAAATAATGATGATGTCACTGAGCAGGGAGCACTTCAGATATAATGATGATGTCACTGAGCAGGGAGCACTTCAGAAATAATGATGATGTCACTGAGCAGGGAGCACTTTAGAAATAATGATGATGTCACTGTGCAGGGAGCACTTCATTAATAATGATGATGTCACTGAGCAGGGAGCACTTCAGAAATAATGATGATGTCACTGAGCAGGGAGCACTTCAGAAATAATGATGTCACTGAGCAGGGAGCACTTCATCAATAATGATGATGTCACTGAGCAGGGAGCACTTCAGAAATAATGATGTCACTGAGCAGGGAGCACTTCAGATATAATGATGTTGTCACTGAGCAGGGAGCACTTCAGAAATAATGATGATGTCACTGAGCAGGGAGCACTTCAGAAATAATGATGATGTCACTGAGCAGGGAGCACTTCAGAAATAATGATGATGTCACTGAGCAGGGAGCACTTCAGAAATAATGATGATGTCACTGAGCAGGGAGCACTTCAGATATAATGATGATGTCACTGAGCAGGGAGCACTTCAGAAATAATGATGATGTCACTGAGCAGGGAGCACTTTAGAAATAATGATGATGTCACTGTGCAGGGAGCACTTCATTAATAATGATGATGTCACTGAGCAGGGAGCACTTCAGAAATAATGATGATGTCACTGAGCAGGGAGCACTTCAGAAATAATGATGTCACTGAGCAGGGAGCACTTCATCAATAATGATGATGTCACTGAGCAGGGAGCACTTCAGAAATAATGATGTCACTGAGCAGGGAGCACTTCAGATATAATGATGATGTCACTGAGCAGGGAGCACTTCAGAAATAATGATGATGTCACTGAGCAGGGAGCACTTCAGAAATAATGATGATGTCACTGAGCAGGGAGCACTTCAGAAATAATGATGATGTCACTGAGCAGGGAGCACTTCAGAAATAATGATGATGTCACTGTGCAGGGAGCACTTCATTAATAATGATGATGTCACTGAGCAGGGAGCACTTTAGAAATAATGATGATGTCACTGTGCAGGGAGCACTTCATTAATAATGATGATGTCACTGAGCAGGGAGCACTTCAGATATAATGATGATGTCACTGAGCAGGGAGCACTTCAGAAATAATGATGATGTCACTGAGCAGGGAGCACTTCAGAAATAATGATGATGTCACTGAGCAGGGAGCACTTCAGAAATAATGATGATGTCACTGTGCAGGGAGCACTTCATTAATAATGATGATGTCACTGAGCAGGGAGCACTTCAGAAATAATGATGATGTCACTGTGCAGGGAGCACTTCATTAATAATGATGATGTCACTGAGCAGGGAGCACTTCAGAAATAATGATGTCACTGAGCAGGGAGCACTTCATTAATAATGATGATGTCACTGAGCAGGGAGCACTTCAGAAATAATGATGATATCACTGAGCAGGGAGCACTTCAGAAATAATGATGATGTCACTGAGCAGGGAGCACTTCAGAAATAATGATGATGTCACTGAGCAGGGGAGTATTCGAGCCTTCTTATATATTATGAGGTCACTAACAATTCTGCCGTTCTAGACTATCTGTACATTGTGATGTCATTAAACGCTTTACTTCGCCAGTCTTCTTACATACAATGATGTTACTAAACAATTTACTACTACAACACTACAACCATCTTATATAATATGATGTAATTAATCACTTTACTGAGGTCATAGTATGTGAGAAGTCTGCAACAGTTAACACTTCTACAGCCCTCTCAAATATTAAGATGTCAGCAATGCCTTTACTATTCCAGCATTCTTATATATTATGTCACTAACACGTTATTACCCCAGCCTTCTTTTTAAATATAATGATGTCACTGAAAACAGTTTTCTATTCTAATAATAATCTTTATTTTTATATAGCGCCAACATATTCTGCAGCACTTTTCAGGTTGCACACATTATCATCACTGTGCCCGATGGGGCTCACAATCTAAATTCCCTATCGGTATGTCTTTGGAATATGGGAGGAAACTGGAGAACCCGGAGGAAACCCACTGTGCCACCGTGCAATATTCTTATATATTATAATGTCACTAAACACTTTACTATTCCAACCTTCTTTTATATATGATGTCACTAAAGATTTTAGTATTTCAGCCTTCTTATATATGACGTCACTAAACACTTTAGTATTCCAGCCTTCTTATATATAATGATGTCACTAAACACTTTACTATTCCATCCTTCTTATATATAATGTCACTAAACACTTTACTATTCCATCCTTCTTATATA
Source organism: Ranitomeya imitator (assembly GCF_032444005.1). Lineage (NCBI taxonomy): Eukaryota > Metazoa > Chordata > Amphibia > Anura > Dendrobatidae > Ranitomeya > Ranitomeya imitator. The sequence continues at coordinate 312,963,404 of NC_091287.1, forward strand.
TAATGATGTCACTAAACACTTTAGTATTCCAGCCTTCTATGATGTCACTAAACACTTTAGTATTCCAGCCTTCTTATATATATGATGTCACTAAACACTTTAGTATTCCAGCCTTCTTATATATAATGATGTCACTAAACACTTTACTATTCCATCCTTCTTATATATAATGATGTCACTAAACACTTTACTATTCCATCCTTCTTATATATAATGATGTCACTAAACACTTTAGTATTCCAGCCTTCTATGATGTCACTAAACACTTTAGTATTCCAGCCTTCTTATATATATGATGTCACTAAACACTTTAGTATTCCAGCCTTCTTATATATATGATGTCACTAAACACTTTAGTATTCCAGCCTTCTATGATGTCACTAAACACATTAGTATTCCAGCCTTCTTATATATAATGATGTCACTAAACACTTTACTATTCCAGCCTTATAATATATTATAATGTCACTAACGGCTTTACTGGTCCAGTCTGCCCTATATAATAATGTCACTGAAAACTTTACTGCTCCAGTCGTCCAATATAAAATGATCCCACTTTACCCTACACCTTACAGCACCTTAGCTTTCTTCTATATATTGATGTCACAGAACATTTTACTACTTCAGGCTTCTACTATGTTCTCATTGATCACTATACCACCCCAGACATCATAATTATATAATCGAACTCTTTCCTATTTAGCCTTTTAATATATGTATAATTAGTTTTATCTAGATATTTGTTTTATTCCTGAGCCATACACAACTGATCACAGAGTTGTGAACTTCGTGCACCAGGCAGACATGCGACATTTTTGTGTCCAGCTCAGAGTGACATCTGGCATCAGAAGTAAAGCCACTGGACACAAGATTGTTCCCATCAAATCGGTATTGACACGGGTTTTCTCCTGACTTTCTGGGAGAACCAGATATATAGGAAAGAGGCCTTATATATAATGATGTGAGTGAACATGATTATTCTAAAACTAATATTTTATAAAATATCTTAATGTACCAGATCACAGCAATAAAGTCCAAATAAAATGCGGGAGAGGGGACAGATAATTTAAAACATGGATTAATAGCTATATAAAAAATTGAGAGAGAGAGAGAGAGAGAGAGAGAACAAAACAAAAAAACAAACAAATTCAAACAAAATAATAAACTCCATTCCTCGGCTTCTGTTGAGTTAGGAACAAACGTTTTATAGGATTTTGTGTTTAGAAAATGTCAGCTGTGAGTTTTCAAATATAATAATATAGTAATATAATAATAAAATACTTCCCCAGATCGAATCTCCATTTAGCAGCGCTCCTTAGGTCTGTGCTCCGTGCACTCATCAGCCGGCAGCTCCTGCAGTCACTGCTCGGCACAGCAGCAGGGTTGTCATTCTCCCTGTGAAAGTTGCTTTTTCACCCCAAATAATAACACCCTTCTGGCTCGGGACAGTCTGAGCTGTCTATGATAATAAATGTATAAAAGTGACAAGTGAATTGCTGGAATATTTGCATTGTAATTCTTCCTGCTTATCGAAAAGGAAACAGTCGTTCAATAGTTCAGTAAAAACTCAGTAATGCTGGCAGCATGATCCAATATTAAAGGAATAACTCCAGTGTACAAAATGACTCTACAAGAAAAAAATACAATAAAATATTGGTGTACATATTATATATAATATATTAAACAAATATATATTTAGATTCAGATTGTTCGCTGTATATTTAATCTGTAATGAAAATTTAGAACCGAATTTACTAGAATACAATGTTTAATAATTAGGCATAAATATTTTTCATAACATCGTTAAACATTAATAATTATTACATTGTTATGACTTTTGGGAGAAGTAAAATTAATGCTATTAGTGTCATAATTAACTTATTTATTCTCACTTATATCAAAGAAACACATTCATGACAAATATATTTCCTATATAACCACAATAACTGTTTCCACTAATGTTGCTGTGTTTGTGTCTGGGCATTACTAGGTTAATGTCAGAATTGGGCAGGATGTGGGCTGCAGTGGGCAGTGAGTGGTCGCCTGTGTAGTGTGGGGGGATAGAAGGTGAAATGTGGATGTCACTCAGTAGAAACAGCCTCAGGCTGGCAAATAAAGGTTCATCTGGAGGTCTCTGGCCGGGGAGCTCTGCCCTCACCTGTGTCATCTGGGGGCTCAGTCCTAATAGTGCAGCCACCACTGCACTAATCAGAATAGTATGAGGAGAGCAGTGCTAGAAGCCCCCTGGGATGGCTGGGAGAGCAGTGCTAGAAGCCCCTGGGCTGGCTGGGAGAGCAGTGCTAGAAGCCCCTGGGCTGGCTGGGAGAGCAGTGCTAGAAGCCCCTGGGCTGGCTGGGAGAGCAGTGCTAGAAGCCCCTGGGCTGGCTGGGAGAGCAGTGCTAGAAGCCCCTGGGCTGGCTGGGAGAGCAGTGCTAGAAGCCCCTGGGCTGGCTGGGAGAGCAGTGCTAGAAGCCCCCTGGGCTGGCTGGGAGAGCAGTGCTAGAAGCCCCTGGGCTGGCTGGGAGAGCAGTGCTAGAAGCCCCTGGGATGGCTGGGATAGCAGTGCTAGAAGCCCCTGGGCTGGCTGGGAGAGCAGTGCTAGAAGCCCCCCTGGGATGGCTGGGAGAGCAGTGCTAGAAGCCCCTGGGCTGGCTGGGAGAGCAGTGCTAGAAGCCCCCTGGGATGGTTGGGAGAGCAGTGCTAGAAGCCCCTGGGCTGGCTGGGAGAGCAGTGCTAGAAGCCCCCTGGGATGGCTGGGAGAGCAGTGCTAGAAGCCTCTGGGCTGGCTGGGAGAGCAGTGCTAGAAGACCCCTGGGATGGTTGGGAGAGCAGTGCTAGAAGCCCCTGGGCTGGCTGGGAGAGCAGTGCTAGAAGCCCCCTGGGATGGCTGGGAGAGCAGTGCTAGAAGCCCCCTGGGATGGCTGGGAGAGCAGTGCTAGAAGCCCCCTGGGCTGGCTGGGAGAGCAGTGCTAGAAGCCCCCTGGGCTGGCTGGGAGAGCAGTGCTAGAAGCCCCTGGGCTGGCTGGGAGGGCAGTGCTAGAAGCCCCTGGGCTGGCTGGGAGGGCAATGCTAGAAGCCCCTGGGCTGGCTGGGAGAGCAGTGCTAGAAGCCCCTGGGCTGGCTGGGAGAGCAGTGCTAGAAGCCCCCTGGGATGGCTGGGAGAGCAGTGCTAGAAGCCCCCTGGGATGGCTGGGAGAGCAGTGCTAGAAGCCCCCTGGGATGGCTGGGAGAGCAGTGCTAGAAGCCCCCTGGGATGGCTGGGAGAGCAGTGCTAGAAGCCCCTGGGCTGGCTGGGAGAGCAGTGCTAGAAGCCCCTGGGCTGGCTGGGAGAGCAGTGCTAGAAGCCCCCTGGGCTGGCTGAGAGAGCCCCATATACATTATTAGCAATATTTGGTGGATACATCGCTGCAGTCATTGGGTTGTGCCCCAGTAATACAGGAATGATGGGAGTAGAAGTGAAGCTGGAAGACCTCAGCTCTTTGTTTGTTTCCGACTATTCCCATGAATACAGCAGCTCGGGCTTCCTGGAGGATTTCCACTAAGGCCAGACAATATTTGGGTCAGGCTAGGAAAATACAAAGAGGCTCCATCTAATAACAATGGCGGTCACCCAGAGCCCATGGAGATGTGGAGGAGGTCTGCATGGAGGGCGGGCAGCTCCAGGGGTCCTCATCTGCTCCAGTGGTGGATGGGGACATTGCCTCAGCAGGTGTCTGTGTATGGAGGGGTCTGCAGCATGCCCTTAACCCTGTGCTCACCAGCACACACTGCCCCAGCAGAAGGTGGCACCTACACACATGGCTTCACTTACAAGTCACAAGCAGGTGAGAATGGAGCCGCCTGGAGATAAGGAGACCAAATGGCCACCTAACACCTTCCTACAAAGCCCGCTCAGGGTAATAGGAGGAGGTGGGAGTCCTGGGGCTTCACACCTCACCTTCCCTTCTCCAGATCATCTTTCACAGGGTTAATAGGTGCTAATAGCAGAGAATCCCACTCCCCACCTCCCCAGGTCCACAATCACTGCAGGGCCAGGGGTGGAGGTATCTGGCCAAGGTGCCAGGCTGTGGGGGGTCCAGGGGATGGCACATGCCAGTTGCTGTCACCTATGGGAACTTGGTTCTTGTATGAGTTGTTCCTGCAGTTATTGAGATAACAAATATTAAGATGCACTGCATTTAACCCATACAACCCCAGGGAGAGGTGTGAAGCTGCCCATGCTTTTCTCAGCACATGCTGCCGACAGTTGTGTGCTGTTCTGGTCACACTGAGAGCAGAGATGGCTGCGGTGGCCATGGTGCCCGGCGGGGTGAGATGTGTGCGGGCACTGGGTGCGGGGTGTGTGGTCAGTGCCTGGGAGCCGGCTCCGCTGCTGCCCACGGAGGATCAGGAAGTGTCCTGCCCTCTGATTGGCTGACGGCAGCCTGGGAGGCGTGGCCCGGCACTCTGCACTACTCTGTAGAAAAGTCCCTGCCTGCTGACTGATGCTCAAAGTTCCCAAGTTTCCCCCCTGTCCCCCAGCGGCTGAGAGCGCAGCACCGCGGGCTGGGAGGAGCGCCACTCATCGCACCCCGGTGACACTGCACCCACAGGCGGCTGGCAGAGGCGGGAGCGGAGCCGGTGACCTGCCTGCACCTCCCCGGGCCTGCACCATCGCCCGCAGGACATCTGCTGTGGATACTGCATGACACTCGCCCCATCCTGACCCCCAGCGCCCTCTTCTCTCATCGGTGCCCGGGCGGGAGGCTGGCAGCCTTGGCCTCCACTAGGAGGTGGCAGAACCATGCAAGCGCGCTACTCCGTGTCCAGCCCAAACTCCCTGGGTGTCGTGCCATACCTCGGAGGGGATCAAAGTTACTACAGGGCGGCAGCAGCTGCGGCAGCAGCTGGCGGGGGCTACACTGGCATGCCTGCCCCCATGAGCATGTACTCCCACCCAGCCCACGAACAGTACCAGGCCGGCATGGCCAGAGCCTATGGGCCTTACACTCCTCAACCCCAACCCAAGGACATGGTGAAGCCCCCCTACAGCTACATCGCCCTGATCACCATGGCCATCCAGAACGCCCCCGACAAGAAGATCACCCTGAACGGCATCTACCAGTTCATCATGGAGCGGTTCCCCTTCTACCGAGACAATAAGCAGGGCTGGCAGAACAGCATCAGGCACAATCTGTCCCTCAACGAGTGTTTTGTCAAGGTGCCCAGGGACGACAAGAAGCCGGGCAAGGGCAGTTACTGGACCCTGGACCCAGACTCCTACAACATGTTTGAGAATGGCAGCTTCCTGAGGAGGAGACGGAGGTTCAAGAAGAAAGACGTGGTCAAAGATGGGGGCAAGGAGGAGAAGGAGCGGCTCCTGAAGGACCACCACCAGGCCCCGAGCTCCCAGCGCCAGGCACCGGGGGAGCAGGACAGCAGCTCCCAGCCGGTCCGGATCCAGGATATAAAGACTGAGAATGGCACCTCTTCCCCTCCCCAGGCCATGTCTCCTGCCCTCAACCCTGTGCCCAAAATCGAGAGCCCCGACAGCAGCAGCAGCATGTCCAGCGGCAGCCCGCACAGCATCCCCTCCAGCAGGTCCATGAGCCTGGACCCCACAGAGGCCCACCACCAGCACCACAGCCAGGGCTTCAGCGTGGATAACATCATGACCTCCCTCCGGGGGTCTCCGCAGGCCACGGGAGAGCTGGCCACCAGTCTGATCGCCTCCTCCAGGACGGGCATAGCCCCTTCTCTTTCCCTCAGCTATTCTCCGGGCCAGGGCTCTCTCTACAGCTCGCCTTGTAGCCAGAATGCCAGCGGTGCCAGCTCTGCAGGGAGCTACCATTGTAACATGCAGGCCATGAGCCTGTACTCTGGAGACAGGTCTGGACACCTGGCCTCGGCCACCACCCCGGCGGCCACCACCGTGGAAGAGACATTGCCCGACTACTCCATCACCACCACCACCACCTCTGCCCTGAGCCATGGCAGCCTGAGCTCGGGCCAGGAGCACCCGCACCAGAGCAGGCTGCCGTCCTGGTACTTGAACCAGTCGGGGGATCTGGGCCACTACCCGGGGCAGCAGCAGAACTTCCACTCGGTGCGGGAGATGTTCGAGTCGCAGCGGATCGGCCTGAACAGCTCCCCGGTGAACGGGAACAGCAGCTGTCAGATGTCCTTCCCGTCCAGCCAGTCCCTGTACCGCACATCGGGGGCCTTCGTGTATGACTGCAGCAAGTTCTGACAGCCCCCCAGTGCCGAGCCTGGACCCCCGGGACTTTGTAAAGACCCCATTAGTTTGTACAGACTGCCAGGTTTGTAGGGGACAACACGTAAGTTCCTGCTCTCCACAGGTTCTTTGTAAGGTATCTTCTTCCCTATGTTACAGAGCGTATATATATGGCGAGCTTCTATATGGACATGTATATTGCAATATAGTAATTTATTTTTTAATGTCTACGTGGATAATGAGGACCAAACCAGACAGTGTTTCCATCTGCGTGTGCGAACATTGGAGTTTTCATTACAACAAAAGGGAATTGTACCCAACTATTTTACCGGTTTGTTTTCTTCTGAAGGCATAGTATTGTCTCTTTCCTAATAAATGACCATTCTATTGAACGAGAACCATGTCTGCTGCTTTGTAACCTCCTGCCTCCTCTGCCATGGGGGCAGCCGGGCTTGTCATTCCGATTAATAGAAGAGAAGGCAAAATAGTGTGCCCATACTGTGCCTACAGTGAACTCATAATGTACCTATCGTGTGCCCATAGTGTACCTATAGTATGCCTACAGTGTGCCTACAGTAAGCCCATAGTGCACCTATAGTGTGCCCATAGTGTACCTATAGTATGCCCATAATGTGCCTATAGTGTACCTATAGTATGCCCATAATGTGCCTATAGTATGCCCATAGTGTGCCTACAGTGTGCCCACAGTGTACCTACAGTGTGACCATAGTGTACCTACAGTGTGCCTACAGTGTACCCATAGTGTACCTATAGTATGCCCATAATGTGCCTATAGTGTACCTATAGTATGCCTACAGTGAGCCCATAGTGTACGTATAGTGTGCCCATAGTGTACCTATAGTATGCCCATAATGTGCCTATAGTGTACCTATAGTATGTCCATAGTGTGCCTACAGTGTGCCCATAGTGTACCTATAGTATGCCCATAATGTGCCTATAGTGTGCCTATAGTATGCCCATAGTGTGCCTACAGAGTGGCCACAGTGTGACCATAGTGTACCTACAGTGTGCCCATAGTCTACCTATAGTATGCCCATAGTGTGTCTATAGTGTACCCATAGTGTGCCTACAATGTGCCCATATTTTGCCCATAGTGTGCCTATAGTGTGCCTACAGTATGCCCATAGTGTGCTTATTAATTATCTGAAATGATCCAAAATTATATATTTACCCGGTGCATGTAAAATACACAGATATGTGTAAACGAAGCTAGATGAATATGCCTAAAATTATAGTTTGGCATTTTAGTATATTTAGATAGATATTTGTGTGTAATATGTGCATTTATTGCATTTATATACACTCAAAGTATGTATGAATTGATGTATATATATATATATATATATATATGTGTGTGTATGTGCATATAGTATACATATGTAGGTACACACACGTATTTCTGCATATATATGTGTAACCGTATATAGATGCGCAAATATGTGTGTCCGTATATGTATGTATACTATATGTATGCATTTTGCTTATATGCATTTATGTCGTTTATTTTATATTATTTCTTAACATGCATTTATATTATTAGTGTATATATATATATATATATATATATATATATATATATATATATATATATATATATATATTAGTTTTTTAGTGCAGGGAATTAACCCGAATTGGTCTGGTTTCTTGCGCTGCTCGTACATTTGTCCGCTTTTTCACACGCTAGCGCCGTTGTCCTGCTCGTCGCCAGGTAGGAGCTATTCGGGGGATCCTGGGGCAGTGTCCAGCCCTCCCCCACCCCGATCAGTCAGGGATTGCAGTAGATCCATTAGCTTCAGTGATCGGAGAGCTGATGGTTGCAGGACTCTCGGCCTCCCGACATCACAGGGAATGATCCGGCCGTATCTGGAGAGAGGCATTACAGGCTCATTACTAGCGCTCCTTGTCACAGGTCGGGTTTATGGTTTACATAGTCAAGATCGCTCATTTCTGTAATCCGTCTAATATTATTTGTTATCGATGATAGGATGTCTAGTGATCGGCGCCGCAGTCCTGATTAATGGCTGCGGACACTTTCAGAATACCGGTCCTAGAACCTGATACCTGACTGGATTCACTCAGACAAATATTTTGAGATGGACAAATACTCTTGTGTTTGGTCGTTTGAAATAGAAAAGTCTCCCTGGTGGTCGCAGGCGCTTGGAGTATTTTGTTGTCATTATTTCAGTGCAGTGTTGACAGACCCCAGAATGTGCAGGATAGCCCGGACTGCTGCTGGCTGGCACTGCCCGACATTGGTTATCTGACCGCTAAATATTCATTATCTTACAGAAATACAGATTATTATTTCTAGATCATCTATCACTGTTTATGTATCTAAATAATATAGAACTATATTTTACATAATAATAACGTTTATAATACATCTATCTATAACTGTTTATGTATCTAACCATTTATTATCTACATTATATATAAAATATTTCATTATATTGTCCATGTACATATATCTATAATCTCTCCATCACTGTTTCTTTATGTATGTAACATCTTCTTTTCTAAATTATATGTAACATATTATCTATCTATTATATATCCATGTATCTATCATATATCTATCTATTATATATCTATTATCTATCTCATATCTGTCTATCTATTATCTGTCTATCCCATATCTATCCATTATCTATCTACTATATATTTATCATCTATCTATATCTGTCTATCCCATATCTATCTATTATATATTTATTATCTATCTCATATCTGTCTATCTATTATCTGTCTATCCCATATCTATCTATTATATATTTATCATATATCTATATCTGTCTATCCCATATCTATCTATTATATCTTTCTATCCCATATCTATCTATTATATATCTATTATCTATCTATCTCATATCTGTCTATCTATTATCTATCTATCCCATATCTATCTATTATCTATTTATCATCTATCTATATCTATCTATCTATCTATCTATCCCATATCTATCTATTATATATCTATTATCTATCTATCTCATATCTGTCTATCTATATCTATCTATCCCATATCTATCTATTATCTATTTATCATCTATCTATATCTATCTATCCCATATCTATCTATTATATATCCAATTATCTATTATCTATCTAACTATCTACAGTGCTGTGCAAATTCATTGGGACAAAGCAAAAACATAAAATGTTATAATGCACTGTTACATACTAATTCTGAAAATTACCTTTTTCCACTGGCTAGTTGACCAAGATTTATTATATATTAAAACTGGTTTGAATCACTGACTGGTAACCACTTATGATTTTACTTAAAAAGTGCTTTGTCCCAATTAATGTGCACAGCACTGTATGTATCTATCTATGTCTCTTATCATCCGAATCTAGTAATAATCCAGGTAAGGACAGAGCGGCCATTGAATAAGTAAAGTAGGGAGGCAACATGACAAAGATCCCAGAACTCATTCTGAAATCATTATTTGGAGATGAATGTAACCTCCTAATTAGTCTGTTGGTGCAGTGAGTAAGTGTCAGTGCACTGCAGCCCACAGAAGGTGTTTCGAGACTGGCACACATGGCTGACGTTTATTAGCATAATTAGCTTTGTATGTAAATTGGGAGAGCAGGTCTGTCACTCCTAGTCTGATCTTCACCATTATTAGGATCAATAATATTAATAGTCTAGTTTATTAGATTCTGCGGATATAAATAGTGATTATACAGAATTATTATTATTACTGTTTTCAGTACCAATATTAATAACGTTATTGATTATTGCAGAGATGCTAACAGTTTTCATAAAACGAATTAGCCATGATGATAATAATGATACTTGCGATGACTGCGGCGATCAGTGCACCAGTCTGTATCTGGCATCGCACAGGCAGTCTGTGTGGCTAATGCGGTGGCTCGTGAGAAGCAGAGAAGCTCTCCTCTATGTGCTGGGCAGTGTGGGGGGCTGCCCCGGGGCTGGAGGTGGGATCCCACCTATACATGTCCTGGGTGTATGGTGCAGCGCCTGGCATCATCAGAAACGGGCACGGAAACCTGCGAGGAGCAAATCGCACCGGCAATGGCTGCACGCGGACACCGTACTAGGGCATCGGTGCTGACGTCACTGCTGCCCCTGACGTCACTGCTGCCCCTGACGTCACCGCTCCCCATCACACCCCGCCGGACAGCACTCTATACAGGGCCGCCTGGACCCGTGGCTGTGGGCTGCACGGTCTCTCCCTGCTGCCCCCCTGCAGCCAAATCACCCACCCTGAACCCTCAGCAGATAAATATGCCAAAATGTCGGGGGACGGAGGCTCCATCCAGCCCTGTATTCTCAGGCTGTGCCAGCTCAGATACACATGGCCATTTCATAGAATGTAGTCTGGGCGTAGATGGATAGGGAACTAAGAAAGAGGATGGAGGGATGGATATTGGACAGATTGATTTACATAGATAAATAGATATTAGATAGATAGATAGACACACAGATAAATATGAGATAGATAAATATTAGAGATATAGATTGATAGATAGATATTATATATATATAGATTGATAGATAAATATTAGATATAGATAAATCAATATGAAATAGATAAATATGAGACAGATAGATAAATAGATTATAGATAGATAGGGATAGATAGATGATACACAGATATACAGAAAGATAGATAGCAGATAATAGATAGATATATAAATGATAGATAAATAGATACATGATGGATAGACAGATAGAAGATACAAGATAGATGGATAATACATGAAAGCTAGATGACAGATAGATATATATTAGGTAAATACATAGATAAATAGATTATAGATAGATAGATAGATGATACACAGATATATAGATTGATAGATAAATATTATAGATAGATATGAAATAGATAAATATGAGACAGATAGATAAACAGATTATAGATAGATACAGGGATAGATAGATGATACACAGATATACAGAAAGATAGATAAATGACAGATAGATAGATAAATGATAGATAAAAAGATACATGATGGATAGATAATACATGACAGATAGATAATAGATATATATTAGGTAAATAGATAGATTAGGGAGATAAAAATATAGGTCATATTTAAGCAAATAGCGATAGATATATTTGTAGATAATATATGCGGATAAAAATAAAAATTTTCAGACAGCTAAAAAAATATATTTTTCCTATCTAAATATTATCTATAGTTTAGTCCCTGTAGAATTGTATTTCTATGTGTGAAGTATCGCTCTGGACATTATCTATCTCACCAGTGTATACCAGTACAGGTGTGACAGACCGGGGTTCAGGCCTTGTGAAGTCATTAGATATTAGGACACTATAGTCATTAATGGCACCGTTTTTGGATTTCGGGGCAGATTCTGTCCAGGCAGTATTGTCGGGCACAGGCTCTTCAGGCTTCCTACACATCTGTCACATAGGTTTATTACTTTAGATAAAGAACTCCAGTAATGAGCGCTGATGATGAGGAAGATGGCTGTGGCCAGGGACATGCTGCTGTTAGATCATTCTTCACCATATATTTATTTCTAGAATATCTGTTATTTACATATGCGGCCGGATAATCACGGAGGGCTATTGAGTAGATCGTTTTAAAATAAATATATACTGTATAGTGGTAGAAAAACAATCTTTATGAATAGACACATATGAGACAGGTACATTTTCAAAGACACTTGGTTAATATTATATAATTATAAATATACTGCTATAAATTGGTAATTCAATTGCTGAATTAATTTGACTCTAAAATGAATATTTAGAGCCAGATCGAGGCTTTCTGTGCTTGCAGTGCTCGGGTATGTGCAGATGTGATTGTGATCAGACTCATAAAGCCATTCATTTCATTCCAGAGCTGTAAACAAATGTCGCGTTAGGCCGAGATTGATGGCTCCATGTAATAAAAGCAGGTCTGCTCAGGAAGGAATAAAACGCAATCACAGACAGGGAATCATTCTTCAGGCTGAGGAGACGCAGGAGAGAGGGACGGGGGTCCCACTGTACAGGCAGCACTAGCCCACCAGGACCAGCACTGATCAGCTATGGAAGGCTCTCAGGATCGGCAAGATTACTGGTGCTCGGTTGGTTTCCTTGTAGAAAAAATAATTATTTTATTTCTGCAGCGCTGACATATTCCATAGCACTTTACAAATAATGAGTTGTCATCTAAATGACACCATAGGAGATATGTGTATATTGCAGGATTGTCATTATAATAGAGCGGAGTATTATATTATTATATATTATATTATATTTTATACTTCATCATGTTCTAAACTGTTCTAATCAATTAATATAAATACATCTTACCTATATATCATACAGAGTACAAAATGCTAATTATTATAACAATTTTGTGTGTGTGCATCTCTCTGTGTATATATATATATATATATATATATATATATATATATATATATATATATATATATATATATATATATATATATATATATATATATATATATACACACAGGTAGTTTATTGGTTTATCTATCCATCTATCCAGCCACCCATTATATAGTATACTATGATAGTGTGTGTGTATATGTATGTATGTGTGTGTATATATATATATATACACACACACACACACATACACTATTATAGCATACTATATAATGGTTGACTGGATAGATAAAACCTGTAGTTCTGATAGTTGCTGTGAGCCCAGGGTCTGTGTTCCCTGTGCACTGTGCTGCTGATGGGGATGTTTGCTCAGTGCGCTGATCCCAGACCCTCCATCCCAGACCCTCCATCCCAGACCCTCCATCCCTGGATCTTTCCTACTTCCCGGCTGCTCTTTCAGGAGCTGTAGATTTCCTCACCAGTGTGGCAGGCCCGCAGCGCACAGAGGGGCCATTGTGTGTCGCACACAGACGTCTTGTTGTGCGCCAGTCGCACAGCACCTCTGATAATTGCATTATTACAATCACTTCTCCTCCTGTAATAATCGCAGTGCCCTCAGACCCACTGGGAGTAAATCACCGGCAGAGCAGAATTGGACCCCGATGTAGCAGTGCTGTGCGGCCCTGTAGCTTGGTGTGTGCAGCCGGGCAGGGGATGTGGAAGGTGCAGGTATGTAGCATATTGTTGAGTTCTGGCTGCACTGTATTCTGCCCTCCCTGCAGCCTCCTGCACTGACAAGTCAGGAGCAGAGATCGCCTGCAGATACTGCAGAGCTGCTAATAACTCGTGTTCTCCTCCACTAACCACAGCTAGGGGTGTCAGACAAGGTGACACGGGTACACAGGGAGCGTCTGCTGGGTGCCTGGAGGACGGTGCGGAGCCACAGGCTATGCTGAGACACTGCAGAGCAGAAAGTTACCCCAAATCTATGCTCAGACACTGCAGAGCCGAAAGTCACCCCATGTCTATGCTCAGACACTGCAGAGCCGAAAGTCACCCCAAATCTATGCTCAGACACTGCAGAGCAGAAAGTTACCCCAAATCTATGCTCAGACACTGCAGAGCCGAAAGTCACCCCATGTCTATGCTCAGACACTGCAGAGCAGAAAGTCACCCCCAAATCTATGCTCAGACACTGCAGAGCAGAAAGTCACCCCCAAATCTATGCTCAGACACTGCAGAGCAGAAAGTCACCCCTAAATCTATGCTCAGACACTGCAGAGCAGACAGTCACCCCCAAATCTATGCTCAGACACTGCAGAGCAGAAAGTCACCCCAAATCTATGCTCAGACACTGCAGAGCAGAAAGTCACCCCCAAATCTATGCTCAGACACTGCAGAGCAGAAAGTCACCCCGATGTCTATGCTCAGACTCTGCAGCCCACATGCAGAACAGACGCTCTGCAGGGAAGACCACTGCTCTGGTCGGTGACTATCGGGGGCAGCTATTTCTGATTAGTGGAGGTGCTGAAATGTCTCCAGCACAGATGTTTGTCGATTAATTCCTCCATCATGGGACATATTGGACATACTTCCAGATTGTGCTCAGTGTCTGCAGTAGGAAGAAAGGAATCCCTTTTATTATGTATGATTATTATTATTATATATTATTATTAATACTAAATAAAGGTGGGTAGCTGCCTTCTGCGGGCACTGAGCACAACCTAGAAGTGTATCCAATGATGATGAGATTATTATTAATAATTATTGCTTAGGAATACTTCATTCTCATTATTATACAGTAGAGCAAACTCCTAGATCGTGCTCAGCGTCTGCAGCAGGGAGTAAGGAGTCAAACAATAATATTAATTATTATGATTATTATTCTATATTATGTATTGGCGATACCTTCCTCCCTTTCTGCACACACTGAGCAATCTGGAATGATCCTGGAACTATTATTATTATTATATTTCCTACTACAGAAGGCTGCATGTAATAACGCAGGGAGCATTTTCCACGCTTTTGCCGCCGTATTTCGGTTTTCCTGTGCGCCCTGTGCAGACAGCGCTGGTATAGACGCATGCCACCCAGGTGCCGCACAGCACATGCAGCGTTCCACTTTTGTACCACAGCAATGCCAAGGCATGGCGCAGGAAAGCTGCTGGTGGAAGTGGGCTGTGTGGAGTCTCCTGCTCCGAGCCCATACACACCCAGCAGGGTGCACACACCTGTAGCCTGTGAGCAGGGCAGGCTGCTGGGCAGCTGAGGGCAGGAGCTGCAGGTCCACACTCATCTGCTTCCCATTAACAGCAAACCACTGCTGACCCAGGTCCTCCAACACTTCCAGCAAGGTGTCCTCTAAGGACACACTCTTTAGAAGCCAGGTGTTCCGCATCTCAGGCCAGGCCCAGACTTTCCACTGAACACCTCTGGAAGGCTCCTACTTCTCCTCCACCATCAGTGCCATACAAAGAGCCCTCTCTTCTCCAGCACAGGCAGCCCCCATAGTGCAGGGCACATTACAAAACCACTCATTCTAGAAAAAATAGCCCCTTCTTGGCTAAATTACTCAAAGTCTAGGATGTCATAATTAATTAATACTGTGCCCAGACAAGGAAGCCCATGAAAAAACTTCTGTCAACTATTGGAAATTGTCTCACTTCTTCATTGTACTTTTCAGAATGGCTGTGTATTTAATTCTTTGTATGTAGTAAAATGTGTGTGTACATGCAAATGAATAAATACAATGTATTATACACACACTTCTATGTATGTATATATTATATAGTATATGTGTATATATATATATATATATATATATATATATATATATGCTATGTATTATTAAATAATATAATACATAATAATGTATACATGTATATTAATAATGTATACATACAAATTAATAAATACAATGTATTATACACACACATCTATGTACATATTACATAGTATATGTGTACTGTATATATATGGTATATATTATTAAATAATATAATACATAATAATGTATACATGTATAATAATAAAGTATACATACAAATTAATAAATACAATGTATTATACACACATCTATGTATGTACATATAATATAGTATGTGTACTGTATATATGTGGTATATATTATTAAATAATATAATACATAATAATATTTACATGTATAATAATAAAGTACACATACAAATTAATAAATACAATGTATTATACACACACATCTATGTATGTACATATTATATAGTATATGTGTATATATATGGTATATATTATTAAATAGTATAATACATAATAATGTATACATGCAAATTAATAAATACAATGTATTATACACACATACAGCTCTGGCAAAAATTAAGAGACCTCTGCAAAATGTTCAGTTTGTCTGATTTTTCTCTTTATAGGTATATTTTTGAGTAAAATGTAAATAGTTCTTTTAGTCTATACACTTCTGACAACATGTCTCTGAATTTCCAAACAATAAATTTTGTATTTTTTTTCTGAAAAGGAGAAATGGTCAAAATAAAAAAATAAAAAATAAATACAAAAACAGGCCTTTCTGACCTCAAATAATGCAAAGAAAACAAGTTCATAATCATTTAGAAACAACAATACTAGTATTGTAACTCCGGAAGAGTTCAGAAATTAATATTTTGTGGAATAACCATGATTTTTAATCACAGCTTTCATGCATCTTGGCATGCTTTCCCATCAGTCTTTCACACGGCTTCTGGGACAAAAATGTAAGCAGTTCTTCTTTGTTTGATGGCTTGTGACTATCCATCATCCTCCTGATTACATTCCAGAGGTTTTCAATGGGGTTCAGGTCTGGAGATTGGGCTGCCCATGACAGGGTTTTGATGTGGTGGTCTCTTAATTATTGCCATAGCTGTATATGTATGTATATTATATAGTGTGTGTGAGTGTGTGTGTGTAATTTTATTTATATAGCGCCAACATATTCCGCAGCGCTTTACAAATTATAGAGGGGATTTGTACGGACAATAGACATTACAGCATAGCAAAAATCACAGTTCAAAATAGATACCAAGAGGAATGAGGGCCCTGCTCGCAAGCTTACAATCTATAGGAGAAAGGGAGACACGAGAGGTGGATGGTAACAATTGCTTTTGTTGTTCGGACAAAGTGAATATGTATATATACTATAAAATATAATAAAGTGTGTGTACACAAATGTGAATTATAAATTAAATACATATATGTATATATTATAGTGTATGTGTGCCTATATATGGTTTAAATTATATAGTATATATCTTATATAGCATGTATAGTGTGTGTGTGTGTATATATATATATATACACACATACTATAAAATATATAAACATAAATGCATGCAACTTAAATACAATGATATAAGCACATTATATATACACTATATATTATATACACACGCAAGAAAAAAAAAAATATATATATATACACACATATACATTACCTGTTACCCTATGGGCCTGTCTGAACCTGTGTATATATATGTATATACACAGGTTCAGACAGGCCCATAGGGTAACGGGAATCCACTGATGGGCCCCTGTGCAGATCTGGGCCCCCAATCCCACTGTATGAGCAGTACTTGGTATAATCCACTTGATTCACTCTGTACAGAAAAAAAACAGCATATTCTCGTTCATTAACCAAACTGCCCAGTTTATTATTATATAGAGATATAGGTAAATTTGTGAACGAAGGTAGTGTAATATTTGTATGCAGGGGAAAAGTGGGCCCCCCAAAGTGAATGTTACTGGTGGGCACTTAGCAGCCCAGTCCGACACTGTATATATACACACACATACATATAGACACACACACACAAATATATATACACACACACACACACACACATACATACATATATATATATATATATATATATATAATCAAAGTCCTTGAGACCTAATAAAACATTTTTAATATAGAATTATTCCACGCGCTCCAGTGCAGCTCTAGCAGTGTAATCCATACTCCCCTGGTGGGTAGATTCCTCCATAACATAACTAAAATGACTTTTAAATACGACTGCAATTATAATAAACTTTATGTAGAAAATAAATCACTTTCCTTAATCACTCATCATGTGACTAATGCCTATTTTGTCTCTTACAAGTGTCTGTCCATCCTCTGCTCTGAATTATTCAGTAATGCTGCACCAGGAATCCTATATGTAATGTGCCAAAGAAAACACTCAATATTTTGTGCTTTTTTTTCTCTTTCTCTGTAACCCCATAAAACTTTTTTCTCCTAAAGGACATTTACATATTTGAATCTCAGCAAACATACAACACGCTGACTGTATTTCGTCCAGTGCCCGACCTCAAGTGAAAAAAAAAAAAAAAAAGCGAAAGGGATTTAAGAGGGAAAACTTGATGGAAGATTCTTTAGCGCCGTATGGGCTCATTGACCTCTGCATAACCCGGGCGCCTTGGCAAAGACGTCTTGATCAACATTTACAAACCTTACAGCTTTGTAGGTATAGTCTTTCTACTGTCTGCCATCTTTTCAGCTGCCTCAGGATCCTGTGCCTAATTATAGAAAGGAGAAACAGGAAAGGCACATGAATGGCGCTATTCTGAAGGTGCTCGGCCTGGATATAGAGGAGCTTTTTGTCACCAACTCTGTACTAGGTTACTACTTTCAAGACAACTTCAAACCTCCCCTTACACACTTCTTACACTTAACCACATTCTCAAAGGAGGCTTTTGAGCTATTACCTTGCATTACTGAAATGCGCATTAGCGGAGTGCGTAATACTGACCATAGACGTAAAGAATTTTTCCCCCAAACAATAAGTTCTCTTTTTTTTTTTTTGCTGTTGCAATAAGTCTCAGAAAAGGGGCTCGCCTAAATTGGTAAAAGGTCTAGCAATGAATATCTGACGGAAAACGTTCGTGGTTCCAAAGATGATGATCGTGTTAATGAGAATCTTTACATCTGTGATCAGCTCAAGTCAGTAATAAAAGGCTAAATATAATGAAAGACGTCGACTTAGGCTACACAACGACGTGTGGCGATGCAGCATTGAGAACTTGCCAGTCACATGCAGCGGATGAGAATAAGGCCTCATTCACACATCAGTCATTTTTGTCATATGCAAAAAAAAAACCTCAAAATTTCATGAGTGATTTTGATCAGAGTTTGGACAGTGTGTCAGTTTTTACTGTTATTTCTTTTTGATGAATGATGAAGGTTTCTCAAGCTTCTATTAAACAGTCCATGAAAAAAGGACAGCACACGGATAGCAGCTGAATGCGGTCAGATTCTTCCACGGACCCGTAGACCTGTCTCTGTGGTTCTGTGCAGACCAATTGGCCAGCAAAAATACACAGACCAGAAGATAGATCCACAGTCTGTAATAGGAATGAGTTCTTAAAAACATGGGTAGGACTTCGACGGGAAAAACGGTCAATCTGAATGAACCCTTAGAGCATGTTCAGACAAGCGTATTATACAGACATGTGCTGTCCACTATTTTATTCCAAAAACTGCACGAGACTTGCCACTCAAGACTATAAATAATAAAGATACTTTATTTTTATATAGCGCTAACATATTCCGCAGCGCTTTACATTTTGCACACATTATCATCACTGTCCCCGATGGGGCTCACAATCTAAATTCCCTATCAGTATGTCTTTGGAATGTGGGAGGAAACCGGAGTACCCGGAGGAAACCCACGCAAACACGGGGAGAACATACAAACTCTTTGCAGATGTTGTCCTTGGTGGGGTTTGAACCCAGGACTCCAGCGCTGCAAGGCTGCAGTGCTAACCACTGCGGCACCGTGACTATGGGTGCAAAAAAAAAAACCCCAAAAAATCCCTGGATCCTATGCGGAAAATCCTCATCGCATTTGATTTTGACATTATTAACGTAGGAAACGGTATTTGATCACGTTCTTTTTAAGATGTTGATCTATGGCACCCCGGAATGTGATCACGGGACGCAGAGAGGTTACTATTGCAGTTGGGAGTCTGTTGAAGGCCTCCGTGCCTGACATCACATAGCTCTATTGGCCGAGCTCCAACGGAGACCGTGATTTTTACTATATAAAGCAATACTACAGAATTGCTGGATATAGTGCAAGTGATCAGATAATCACAGGTTCAAGTCCTCTAAGGATACTAACAAATACAGTAAAAGAAAAAAAATTAATATAAAAATCCGAATCAACCTTTTCTTTTCTCTCATTAAAAAAAGATATTTAAAAAATACACACGTCCGTGTTCTCACTGTGTCCACACAAGTCAGACTTCTAAAAAAAATATATATAATTAATGACCCCAAAGGATAAACACAATCAAAATAAAAAAATAAAAATGTCAAAATGGTGACAACTTTTTATTTTTATTTAATAAATAAAAAAACTGGACAAGTTCGGTGTTGCAGGAATTACACAGACTTGGACAATCATAATTCCAGGTTTGTACCAAACGAAGTACACTTTAAAAACAATTCCTGAAAAACAGTGCAAGACTTCAAGACTTTCAGAATTGCATTTCTGGGGGGCAATTTCATCACGCTTTTTTCCCTGTTTTCCAGTACAATATGTGGTAAAATGAATGGCGTCACAAATACAACGCGTCCTGCAATAACTAAGACTTTATACATTTATGTGGATGGAAAAATAAAAAAAAATATATGGTTCTTGGGAAGAAATAAATTAAAATGCAAAAATGGAAATTGGTCATGTTGGGAAGGGGTTAACCAAACCCATGAATCCATAGGGATAGTAATGAGTTTGAATTCCTTCATACCGTGATGATTCCCCTGTACCTATGAGGTTCAGTGCCTCACTTGTCGTTATGTCCTGGGGAGAACCAGATCACTGTATAGAAGTGGAAGGGCGTCTTGTTGGATTAACATACACTCCATTAAGATGTAACGCAGCAGCACCCTAAGGCCTCATTCAGAGTTCAGTTTTTCACGTACTCGTTATATCTGTTTTTAATAAATAAAACATATTCATTATCTATAGTCTAATCACACGTCTGTGTTTTTTATTTCATGTTTGCAGGAAAAAAAAAATCAAGGAGACTTGTCTATTTTTGATTTGAGTTTAGGATCAAAATCCCCCATACAAGTCTATAGGTGCGAGAACATCAAGCACAGCAGATTTCGTCATGTGTATGCAATCTGTTTGTAACATTGCAATGGGTAGGTGAAGATTTGCTTTATTCAAATCCAACACAATCATGAAAATCAGAGTATTTTCTTGTGTACAGCAAAATTAATAATCCATAATCAGCCTTCTTCATTTCCTAGCATGCAGCAGTTGGGGCAAAAGTGGAAATCCTATATATTTATTTGGACTATTTGCCGTAATCTTTGCCTGTTTTTCAAAAGCCCTAAACGGAAAGATAACATTAATTTGCAGTGCAATAACAGTGTGTGACCTCCATAACAGCCTAGTGTTAGGCTAGGTTTGCACATAAGTATTTTTCCACTTACACAAGAAAATGTTGAAAAGTTTTTGAGCAAAACTAACATGCTAGCTTTCCCTTTAATGTCTGCTTTCTGTGTAATCCAGGCAGTATTGCACTGATGAGATCCTAGTGGATACCATGCTATAGGGTGGGGAAAATACTGTATTTGTATTTGATTCACTGCTGATTTTGCAAGTTTTCCTACCAACAAAGAATGGAGAGGTCTGTAATTTGTATCGTACACTTCAACTGTGAAAGGCAGAACCTAAAATAAAATCCAGAAAATCACATTGTATGATTTTTACATAATGAATTTACATTTTATTGCATGAAGTGAGTATTTGATACAGTAGAAAAACAGAATCTAATATTTGGTACGGAAATCTTTGTTTGCAAATACTAAGGTCAGACGTTTCCTGTAGTTCTTCACGAAGTTTGCACACACTGCAGCAGGGATTTGGCCCACTATACATACAGATTTTCCCCAGATCTTTCAGGTTTCGGGGCTGTTAGGTCTGCAGACTGGCTAGGCAACTCCAGGACCTTGAAATGCTTCTTACGGAGCCACTCATTAGTTGCCCTGGCAGTTTGTTTTGGGCCAATGTCATGCTGGAAGACCCAGCCACGACCCATCTTCAATGCTCTTACTGAGGAAAGGAGGTCGTTGGCCAAACTATTGCCATGCATGACCCCATCCATCCTCCCTTCATTACGGTGCAGTCGTCCTTTCCCTTTTGCAAAAAACACCCCCAAAGTATGATGTTCCCTCATCAGTCTTCATGGTTGTAACGGCGTTCTTGGGGTTGAACTCATCCTTCTCTCTTTCTCCAAATATAGCAAAGGGAGTTGATACCAAAAAGTTATATTTTGGTCTCATCTGACCACATGACCTTTTCCCATGCCTTCTCTGGATCATCCAGATGGTCACTGGTGAACTACAAACAGGCCTGGACATGTGCTGGCGTGAGCAGGGGGACCTTGTGTGCCCTGCAAGATTTTAATCCATGACGGCGTAGTGTGCTACTAACGGTAATGTTTGAGACTGTGGTCCTAGCTCTCTTCAGGTAAATGGCAAGGTCCTTCCGTGTAGTTCTGGGCTGATTCCTGACCGTTCTCAGAATCATCCTTACCCCCACGAGGCAAGATCTTGCATGGAACCTCAGACCGAGGAAGATTGACAGTCATCTTGTGTTTCTTCCATTTTCTACTAATTGTGCCAACAGTTGCTGCCTTCTCACCAAGCTGCTTGGCTACTGTCCTGTAGCCCATCCCAGCCTTGTACACATCTGCAATTTTGTCCAAGGTGTCGTTAGACAGCGCTTTAGCCTTGGCCATGGTGGAGAGGTCAGAGTGTGATTGATTGTGTCGACAGGTGTCTTTTATAAAGATAACAGTTCAAACTGGTGCAAATAAGTGCAGAGTAGGAGGGCTTCTTAAAGAAAAAACAACAGATCTGTGAGAGACTGAATTCTGGCTGTTTGGTAGGTGATAAAGCATTTATTTCATGCAATAAAATGCAATTTAATTACCATATTTAAAAATCATACAATGTGATTTTTCTGTTTTTTTTTTTCAAGATTTTGTCTCTCACAGTTGAAGTGTATCCACAATAAAAATTACAGACCTTTACATTCTTCATCCAGACCACTCCAAAACTTGCAAAATTGTCAGTTTATCACATGCTTTTTTCCCCACTGTTAAGTAGGTATTTTTTTGGCACTTGTCCTGAGTGATGCGAAAACAGAAAGACAGACACAAGGTTGCCAACTTGACTTTTTTTTTTCTGGACAGCTTATCAAAAAATCAGACAGACAATATTTATTACAGACACAATGGAAAACCATAATAAATTAAGAGTTATAAACGATACATGTCTGCAGACCCTAAATCTGATATTTAGACATCAGCTGTACTCACTAAACTGAAAAAATGACAATTTCAATCTTAATAATCTGTATAAGTTTCTTCAGCTGTAGAAAAGAATCACGGACGTCTTAAACATTTTTTATACACAGGTCAAAAATGTGCCCAATTTTTACACACTGTCCAGGGATTTATAGTAATAATAATAATCTTTATTATGCACTCCGTGCAGGAGCGGTGCCTGCACAACTCCCGACATCTTTACTCCATGCTGCAATTGTTATCAATCGCAGCATTTAGCAGGCATACAGAGGGAGGGAGCCCCCTCTGCTCTCTGATGGGTGCCCCCACGACATAATCGCGAAGGGTCGATCGTTGCTGTGGTGACCCGATGTCATCAAGGTGACATCCGAGTCACAAGAGCTAGCAAAATTGCTACACCATGCTCACAGCATGGTGTAGCAAGTTCGTCTGTCAGTAACATAGTAACATAGTAACATAGTTAGTAAGGCCGAAAAAAGACATTTGTCCATCCAGTTCAGCCTATATTCCATCATAATAAATACCCAGATCTACGTCCTTCTACAGAACCTAATAATTGTATGATACAATATTGTTCTGCTCCAGGAAGACATCCAGGCCTCTCTTGAACCCCTCGACTGAGTTCGCCATCACCACCTCCTCAGGCAAGCAATTCCAGATTCTCACTGCCCTAACAGTAAAGAATCCTCTTCTATGTTGGTGGAAAAACCTTCTCTCCTCCAGACGCAAAGAATGCCCCCTTGTGCCCGTCACCTTCCTTGGTATAAACAGATCCTCAGCGAGATATTTGTATTGTCCCCTTATATACTTATACATGGTTAATAGATCGCCCCTCAGTCGTCTTTTTTCTAGACTAAATAATCCTAATTTCGCTAATCTATCTGGGTATTGTAGTTCTCCCATCCCCTTTATTAATTTTGTTGCCCTCCTTTGTACTCTCTCTAGTTCCATTATATCCTTCCTGAGCACCGGTGCCCAAAACTGGACACAGTACTCCATGTGCGGTCTAACTAGGGATTTGTACAGAGGCAGTATAATGCTCTCATCATGTGTATCCAGACCTCTTTTAATGCACCCCATGATCCTGTTTGCCTTGGCAGCTGCTGCCTGGCACTGGCTGCTCCAGGTAAGTTTATCATTAACTAGGATCCCCAAGTCCTTCTCCCTGTCAGATTTACCCAGTGGTTTCCCGTTCAGTGTGTAATGGTGATATTGATTCCCTCTTCCCATGTGTATAACCTTACATTTATCATTGTTAAACCTCATCTGCCACCTTTCAGCCCAAGTTTCCAACTTATCCAGATCCATCTGTAGCAGAATACTATCTTCTCTTGTATTAACTGCTTTACATAGTTTTGTATCATCTGCAAATATCGATATTTTACTGTGTAAACCTTCTACCAGATCATTAATGAATATGTTGAAGAGAACAGGTCCCAATACTGACCCCTGCGGTACCCCACTGGTCACAGCGACCCAGTTAGAGACTATACCATTTATAACCACCCTCTGTTTTCTATCACTAAGCCAGTTACTAACCCATTTACACACATTTTCCCCCAGACCAAGCATTCTCATTTTGTGTACCAACCTCTTGTGCGGCACGGTATCAAACGCTTTGGAAAAATCGAGATATACCACGTCCAATGACTCACCGTGGTCCAGTCTATAGCTTACCTCTTCATAAAAACTGATTAGATTGGTTTGACAGGAGCGATTTCTCATAAACCCATGCTGATATGGAGTTAAACAGTTATTCTCATTGAGATAATCCAGAATAACATCCCTCAGAAACCCTTCAAATATTTTACCAACAATAGAGGTTAGACTTACTGGCCTATAATTTCCAGGTTCACTTTTAGAGCCCTTTTTGAATATTGGCACCACATTTGCTATGCGCCAGTCCTGCGGAACAGACCCTGTCGCTATAGAGTCACTAAAAATAAGAAATAATGGTTTATCTATTACATTACTTAGTTCTCTTAGTACTCGTGGGTGTATGCCATCCGGACCCGGAGATTTATCTATTTTAATCTTATTTAGCCGGTTTTGCACCTCTTCTTGGGTTAGATTGGTGACCCTTAATATAGGGTTTTCATTGTTTCTTGGGATTTCACCTAGCATTTCATTTTCCACCGTGAATACCGTGGAGAAGAAGGTGTTTAATATGTTAGCTTTTTCCTCGTCATCTACAACCATTCTTTCCTCACTATTTTTTAAGGGGCCTACATTTTCAGTTTTTATTCTTTTACTATTGATATAGTTGAAGAACAGTTTGGGATTAGTTTTACTCTCCTTAGCAATGTGCTTCTCCGTTTCCTTTTTGGCAGCTTTAATTAGTTTTTTAGATAAAGTATTTTTCTCCCTATAGTTTTTTAGAGCTTCAATGGTGCCATCCTGCTTTAGTAGTGCAAATGCTTTCTTTTTACTGTTAATTGCCTGTCTTACTTCTTTGTTTAGCCACATTGGGTTTTTCCTATTTCTAGTCCTTTTATTCCCACAAGGTATAAACCGCTTACACTGCCTATTTAGGATGTTCTTAAACATTTCCCATTTATTATCTGTATTCTCATTTCTGAGGATATTGTCCCAGTCTACCAGATTAAGGGCATCTCTAAGCTGTTCAAACTTTGCCTTCCTAAAGTTCAATGTTTTTGTGACTCCCTGACAAGTCCCCCTAGTGAAAGACAGGTGAAACTGCACAATATTGTGGTCGCTATTTCCTAAATGCCCAACCACCTGCAGATTTGTTATTCTGTCAGGTCTATTAGATAGTATTAGGTCTAAAAGTGCTGCTCCTCTGGTTGGATTCTGCACCAATTGTGAAAGATAATTTTTCTTGGTTATTAGCAGAAACCTGTTGCCTTTATGGGTTTCACAGGTTTCTGTTTCCCAGTTAATATCCGGGTAGTTAAAGTCCCCCATAACCAGGACCTCATTATGGGTTGCAGCTTCATCTATCTGCTTTAGAAGTAGACTTTCCATGGTTTCTGTTATATTTGGGGGTTTGTAACAGACCCCAATGAGAATTTTGTTACCATTTTTCCCTCCATGAATTTCAACCCATATGGACTCGACATCCTCATTCCCTTCGCTAATATCCTCCCTTAAAGTGGACTTTAGACAAGACTTTACATAGAGACAAACCCCTCCTCCTCTCCGATTTTTACGATCCTTTCTAAACAGACTGTAACCCTGTAAGTTAACTGCCCAGTCATAGCTTTCATCTAACCATGTCTCGGTTATTCCCACTATGTCAAAGTTACCTGTAGATATTTCTGCTTCTAGTTCTTCCATCTTGTTTGTCAGGCTTCTGGCGTTTGCGAGCATGCAGTTTAGAGGATTTTGTTTTGTTCCAATCTCCTCACTGTGGATTGTTTTAGAAATGTTCTTACCTCCCTTCTGAGTATGTTTTCCTGGGTCGTCTTTGTTCGAGTCTAATGTTTTTCTTCCCGTCCCCTCAGCGCTGACGTTTTGTAAAGCATAGCAAAGCTCCTGCTTTGTTATTCTTTACAAGTGATCAGACTGCAAAAAGTGAAAGTCTCATAGTGGGACAAAGGAAAAAAGTGAAAAAAAAAATTATAAAAATAAATAAAATAAAAATACAAAAATATATTGTACCCATAAATAAATGTTTTTATGAAAAAAGTACACATTTGGTATTTCCAAGTCCAGGGCGACCCAACCTATGAAACTGTCCCACTAGTTAATCCCTTCAGTGAACGCCGCAAAAAATATAAAAAAAGAGGCAAAAACTGATGCTTAATCATCCTACCACCAAACAAAAATTTGGAATAAATGCAATAAAAAAAGAATGTAAATAAAAATGGTATCTCTGAAAACATCATCTTTACCCGCCAAGAAACAAGCCGCCATACAGCTCTATCAGCAGAAAAATAATAAAGTTATAGCTGTCAGAGTAAAAGCAATGTAAAAATAAATTATATTTTTCTATAAAATAGTTTTTACTGTGTAAAAGCACCAAAACATTAAAAAAAAATATAAATGTGGTATTGCTGTAATCATATTGACCTGAAGAATGAAGCTGCTGCATCAATTTTACCACACGCGGAACGACATAATTAAATTCCCCCAAAAAACAATTTATGAATTGCTGCATTTTTTTAATTCTGACTCCCAAAAATCAGAATAGAAAATGTCATGTGTCCGAAAATGGTACCAATAAAAACATCAACTCGTCCTGCAAAAGAAAAGCCCTTACATGACACTGTTGGCAGAAATATGGAAAAATTATAGCTCTCAAATATGATGATACAAAAAAGTGTTTTTTAAGTGTGTGACAGCAGCCAAACCGAAAAACCCAATATAAATCTAGTATCTAAAATACTATGACATGTTAATAAGCGCTCCCTTTTGATAAAGTTTAAAAGTGCTGCATACAGATGCACGCTTTGCCACCGTGCATGAAAAAACTGTGGAGCAATACAAGTGTATGTGCTACAATCAACCTTCTGCTGCTAGAAGCCTATTTTATCTCTCAAGATATAAGGTAGGCTTCTAGCAGAAGTTTGATTGTAGCGCATACACTTTTATTGCAAATCTGGTATCGCTGTAATCGCACTGACCCGAAGAATAAAGTAGTCTAATCACTTATGCCGCACAATGAATGGCGTAAAGAATAAATAAAACCAATTCTTCACCTGCTGTTGATTTGTTCATTCTGCCTCCCAAATATTGCAGTAAGGCTCTTCTTACAATTATCATGTGATCTGCACTGAGAGTGTACACCAAGGTTTCTGAATAAGTCTCTGAAATACTTGATTCAGAAGGAACCTCTGGTGGAAGATTCCCTATAATAAGACAGAGAGAGACACTGTGGACGTAGTCTGACCTGTGATCTGGCTATGTCCATCTTTTTAGGAGTGCATAAAAACACGATCCTCCACAGTTTTGTGCACTTCTGAAAAAAGGACATAACTGAGCAGAGGTAACTCTGTTGCCTCATTACAATAAATTTAGATGGAAACCCGAAAGTAAAGCACCACATAAATGTGATCCCAAATGTTATTTAAAATGTTCCCAATAAAAGCTTCAACTCAATCCACAAAAAAAAGCAAGTCCCCACTCAGGTCCATCATCTGTCAATGGAAATATAGGGGGCTTCCACATTACTGGTAGCACAAAAGGCTCTGGAAAAGTAAAATGGCTTTTCGCAACCCCCTTCTCCCCCTTCAAAAAAAAGAAATTCAGCGCTTCGAAATTCAGATGCCCCCTCCTTTCTGAGCCCAAGTGTACCTAAACAACATTTAGCATCCACGTTTGGCATTTCTGTAGCAATGAGAGCCCACCTAATTTACGGGTGCGTGTGTCCTGAAGCATGAGCAGGGCATAATGTACTGTTCACTACAACTGCAGTTTACAATTTTCACTCAGCATCATCCAGTGTTGCTTGTTTCTGGAAAACAATGGAGTTCAAATACTACACCTGTAGATAAATTCTCAAAGGTAAACAATTTCAAAAATGGGGTCCCTCTTGAATTTCGCTGTGTGGCTAAGCAGTACTGTACAGCCATTTATAGGGTTTTTCTACATTGAGCAAACATTTGTGGGACAAATTTTGGTGCCATTTTCACCCATTTCCCAGTGTGATAATGTAAACTGTGGGGCTAAAACAACATTTTGGTGGTAAAAATGTAATTACTTTTTTCTTTACTGCCCAATGGTCTAAAATTCTGTGACCCACCTGTGGTGTCACTATGATCACTGCACCCCTACATTAATTAATTGAGAGGTGTAGTTTGTAAAATGGTGTCTCCTATGGGGGGTTCTGCTGTTTTGGAACCTCAGGGGCTCTGCCAATGTGAAATGGCACCCTCAAACCAGTCTAGCAAAATCTGAGCTCTAACAGGCCACTACTTCCCTTCTGAGCAGCAGTGTATCTACTGGAGGGGCAGAGGGGGCCATCGCCCGGGCTCTGTCACATGAAGGGGCCCTGAGAGTCACTACCCCCTTTTGACGAAGCAGAACACTGCACAGGACGAGAGCAGCAAAATGCCTGCTCCACTGCCTGACGGAGACTCTGCACGCTGGTAGCACAGTTGCCAGTTGCAGAATCTCCCAGTCTCTCCTGCACCGTACAGTGCTGAGTGACCTGAGGGCTGTGGGGCTTCTTCCTGGTTGCAGTTTGGTGTTAGTGCAGGCTGGATTGGCTCAGGCACTCTGGGTCCTAGTGCCCACCGTGCATTTCTCTCAGACACTTCCTGGTCCTGCCTCACTGCCTGCAGACTTGGTAAGTGACATGTCATGTGAGAGGATGGGGGTATTGTGAAGGCTGAAGTGGGTGAGGGGAGACAGGGCACTGGGGGTGAATGTGAGAGGATGGGGTATTGTGGGGGCTGAAGTGGAGGAGGACAGGCTACTGGGGGTGAATGTGCGAGTCTGAGGGTATTGTGAAGGCGGAGGTGGGTGAGGGGTGACAGGGCACTGGGGGGTGAATGTGAGAGGATGGGGGTTTTGTGAGGGCTGAGGTGGGGGAGGGGGGACAGGGCATGGAGGTGAATGTGAGAGGATGGGGGTATTGTGGGAGCTGAGGTGTTCGAGGGGAACAGGGCATTGGGGAGGTGAATGTGAGAGGATGGGGGTATTGAGAAGGGGTGACAGGGCACTGGGGGGCTGATTATTATAGTGTTTTGTTAGGAGATTATATGCTATTACATGTAATAGTTGCTGTCTGGGTGGCTGGAGCTGGGGAGGTCGGGGGCTTTTGATACTTACCTTAAGCTTGGTCTTTTACGATTATTAGTATAACAAGCCCCCATATAGTAAGCATGAGCTGCATCACATTTAAAGGGAATCTGTCACCCCCCCCACTGGAACGTGTATGACCTACTAATATGGGCATATGAGTAATAGAAATGTTACACTGGTCCCACCTGTGTGCCTCATATTAATAGTCTTAATGCTGAGAAATGTTATAGTCCGTCTTTATGTTAATGATTTCTTCCAGGCTTTGGGGCATGCGGTGCCTGGCAGAAATCCCTACCTCCTGTCCTCATTACAATACTATCCCCTTCCTATGCACGTCAGTTATGGCCCCGGAAATCCCATGCCTGCACCCTGCACTCACTCACAAATACATACCTCATCCTCCCTTCTGTGGGCACTGCATTCAGGGGATCTTCTGCGCAGGTGCCAGCGACTTACGCTCCAGTGACCTCTGGTGTGTGCGCCGACAAGGTACTCTTTCCACTTCCTCCCTGCATAGTCATCACCATGTACACATGGTTCCTAGCCATGACTGTGCAGGGAGGAAGTGGGGAGAGCACCATATTGGCCTTATTGTGACTCGCCTGCGCAGAAGATCAATGAATACAGCACCCATAGACGAGAGGAAGAGGTACAGATTGTGGTGACTCGAAGGGTGCAGGTGCAGGATTCCGGCACCGTAACTGACATACATGGGAGGCGGGTAGTATTACAATGAGGGCAGGAGGCAGGGTTTCATCATTAGCATAAGTAAAGAATATAACATTTCAATTTCCTGTATGCCCATATTAATAGATCATACACATCCCATTGGGTGACAGATTCCATTTAAAGCACCACTCCAGCATTTTTTTTATTACACCATTGGCGTCGCACCTTAAATCCAAGACCTCTACCGACTGTCTGATACTCGCCTTCCAGCGTTTTCATCTGTTTTCGCCTCCGCTCAGCTCCATCTCCTGCAGTTTGTGACCTGTCCGCTGCCCCAGTGTTTCATGGAGCGGCACAGAGGTCTCTAATTAATGTGAGTCTGAGAGCCTCTTTCTAGCCTCGTTCTCGCCTCTTTCTGTCTTTCATAGACTTATATTGAGCACTTGTCACGTAGCTTCTAACTTCTGGCCAGTCAGAAGCTGCATTCACAAGATGTAGCCGCGAGACTGAAGCGGAGCCATAAAACGGTGAATACGGCAGAGGATGAGAATATGATCGGGGCAAAGGACTTGTGCTTAAAGCACCAATATAGCGATGAACCCCCCCCGCTCGAGTGGTGCTTTAATAATAAGCAATTTATTATTATAAAGTTAATTACGGCTTGGAATAAATGTCTGCAGTCACTTTATGTGACTGCAGACTGCAAAATCATGATGGAGAGCCTGCTGCATGAACCCCCCAATATCACTGGCGTTATCAGGCAGTCATGAGACCATGTTTGCTATGTGCATGTGTCCACTAGAAAGGTTTGGTTTCTCTTAATAGAAGAGAATTGAGAGAAGATGAAAGAGTCATCACACGACCGTGTGTTGATATCACTGATACTGGGGCCATTGTTACTGTACATGGGGGGACTCCAGACATTATTAAATGTTAAGTGGGCACTTAAGCATTATTGTTATAGGGGCACTCAGAGTACTGTGACCATCAAAGTTGCATATGGGGTATTATTACTTTTTAGGGACAAAATGTGGAGGGCACTATCTAACATATGGCAACATTTTTGTGGGAAAAATGTGATTTTGTTATTTTCACGGCTCTATGTTATAAACTTCTGTGAAGCACCTGGGGTTTCAAGGTGCTCACCACACATCTAAATAAGTTCCCTGATGGGTCTAGTTTCCAAAATAGCATCACTTGTGGACAGTTTTCACTGTTTAGGCACATCAGGGGATCTCCAAACGCGACATGTAATCCCCTAATTAGTCCAGCAAATTTTGCATTAAAAATGTAAAATGGTGATCCTTCCCTTCCGAGCCCTGCCATGAGCCCAAACAGTGTTTTTCCCCAAAATATGGGTTATTGACATGTTCAGGAGATATTGCTCTACAATTTTTTTCTGGTTACCCTTGTAAAAATAAAAAAATGGGGTCTAAATTAAAATTTTTGTGAAAATCAGTTAAATGTTCCTTTTTTTCACATTCCAAAAATTCCCATGAAGCACCTGAAGGCTAAATAAACTTACTGAATGTGGTTTTAAGCACCTTGAGGGGTGCAGTATTTAGAATGGTGTCACTTTTGGGTATTTTCTGTCATATAGACACCTCATATGTGATGTGGTCCCTGGTCAACTTTTCATCCTTAAACATTTTTTAACAAAAAAAAATTTGTTTAACAAATTGTGCTGTTTTAAAGTAGACATGTGGGAATGGTTATTTATTAACTATTTTGTGCGACATAACTCTCTGATTTCTGGGCAGCACGGTGGCGCAGTGGTTAGCACTGCAGCCTTGCAGCGCTGGGGTCCTGGGTTCTAATCCCACCCAGGACAACATCTGCAAAGAGTTTGTATGTTCTCTCCGTGTTTGTGTGGGTTTCCTCCGGGCACTCCGGTTTCCTCCCACATTCCAAAAACATACTGATAGGGATTCTAGATTGTGAGCTCCATCGGGGACAGTGATGATAATGTGTGCAAACTGTAAAGCGCTGCGGAATATGTTAGCGCTATATAAAAATAAAGATTATTATTATTATTTAACCCCTTCCTGACATGCGTCATATATATACGGTGCTGCGGGAGCTACATTCCGGCAAAGCCCCATATAGGTATGGCCTGCAGCAATGCCAACGATAGGTAGTAGTGGAGCACCCGCCAGGACCTAGGGGTTTCTCGGTACCGGGCCGGTTCTTAAAGCGATGAGTCATGGGGCAGTGACCCAGTCTGTGGCCCTGGGCATTTAATAAATGGGAAATAAAGTTTGTAAAGTTTGTTCATGACGCCACCTGTGGTATTCGGTCAGGGGTGACCGACGCTGCTTAAAGGGGTCCACTAGGGTGATGTTATGGCAGGTGGGATGGTATGACTTCCCACAGGTGAAGCTGGCTCCCCAGGGCTCCTGGTGTATTTGGCAAAGATGGTGTGGTGCCAGAAATAAGCAGAGGACACGAAGTTACAGTCTCTTTACCTTTTTACTGTAGAGTTCAGGCAGCCACATTCCAGAGTACCGGATCACAGGTACTGGTATGGTCCGGCCAGGTTGGAAGCAAATCTGGAATCCCCTAACCAGGTAGGGTTGGAAGCCTTCCTTCTAGTGCTGCATTGTAGTCCCTTGCTGCTTTAAGTCTCACACAAGGTCCTCACGTTCTTTCTCTGTCCCGCTTTAGGTAGGACAATACCCATATGACAGCTAACTCGATCCTTTTACAGGGTCTCTCAGATTACTCCGGGCTCTATCTGCTGTGTCTTTGGGTGTTAATGGTGGACAGGAGACCTGAAATCTGCTGTCCGCCAATTTCTGCTGTGGGGCATGAAGTTACCCCCACAACCTCAGTCTTCTGGCTACTGATATCTGCGCTTCAGTGTGGAGGGAGCCCAGTCGCAGCTCCCCTGCAGCTCCTTACTCTGCCGTGCTTCTTTTCCTCCTTCACTGTCTCTACAACTGTTCTGTTCCTTTCTTTCCTTTCAGGAGCTGCAGCACTCTCGTGGATGCACGGCCCCAGCTTTCGTCTCCGACTCTCTATCTCTCCCTCCAGCAGACTAACTAACTCCTCCCCCAGGCCAGAATATGTATTATCTAGGGAAGCTCCCCTGAAACGGAGTTCAGAGCTCCCCTTTGCTGGTCTGGAGTCAGAACAGTGTTGCATGTGCTGAATACCTGTTCTAAGCATGACATCACTCTCCTCGTAAGGAAAGCAATGCTACTGTAACTACCGGTTGCTTCCCCCCACCCCCGCACCCCCCTTAAATCCATTACTGGGAAAACAAAAACAACAATACAGGTTAAAGATTTTGCAAAAACATTTTTGTAACATGTAACAGGTTAAACAGGTATAAAACTTTTGCTTCCCTTTATGGGAGGTTATCTTTTGACGTTATATTAACTAAATATAAAGTGCAAAACATTAACTTTACTTAGAAATATAAAAATCTCTGTAATACTAAATATTACCTATGAATATTTTAACTATCTGACATATTAAATACAATTCAAACCTCATTACGGGGTAAATTCTCTATCAATGTTGAAGACTAACACTTTCTTAAACAAAGTGCAACAAGTCAACATTTTTCTATTCTGGGGTTGTGCAATTTAAATGTGCAAACATTCAAGTATCAATAACAGTTTCATTTTGAGAACTGTGAGATTTCTCTCACCAACAACAGCAATGATGCAGGCGACCCGTTCTAAACCCCCAACGTAGGTCTTGGGTGTGCTTCAAGGCATAAGTGGTCTCCTCTCTGGACCGCTTCTTGGCCACGCCAAATGGTTTTTCTTCTCGGTCACTTTAAGGCAGAACAGCTTTTTAAAGAAAACATTAATAAACAGTTTCTTCAATGGTTCCATGTAAAACCAGCAGAAAGCACCTTAAGAAGTGCTAACTATTTACACAGGAAAGTTTGTCGACCTTTCACCGTCCATGGCCTCAGTGTCTTTTCAAACAAATGAGCTTAAACTTTAACAGTCATTTTGAACTTTCAGCAATCATTTTAAACTCTTTGTTTCCTCTTCCAGGGTAGCTCCTGCTGGCTGCTACTACCAGACTGGGAAAATTTAGGATCATACCTGTCAACTGGTACGGCATACCATGGCACATTGGCTGGTTCCACCACTGGTGTCTGACTGAACTGGTGGCATTTAGTAATTGGCCTGGCCTGACTGTTTCTGCACTTTAATACACTTTTTGCAATCCAGAGCGTACCACCCTTTTTTGCAGATATTGCGGTTATAGGTCACTCTATCTCCGGGGTACAGGTCTCTGTCAGGGTGTCCTTCCATTAATTGAGATTCAACATCTTTCCGGTTAACATAGATTTTGTTTATCATCTCTGCTTCTTTAATGAAACCCCAGCCTCTCTGTTGGTTGAAGACCACTACTTCTCCTTGCCATAGTGGTCCCCTTTCTGCCCGAGGGATTTTACGTGTTCAGGCCTTTGCCTGCAGGTTTCTCTCCTCATATGCTGCCTGCTGGGCCAGAGATTGCTGTCTCTCCTGCTCCTCCCACCGTCAAAATCCAGTAACGAGCAAACCTTAGTCCATTGTTTAACCCGTCTGATGCCGCTGTCATGTCAATAGTGACAGCAACATCGAGAAGCATCGCAAAGGGAGTGAGCTCCCTCTCTGTTTCCATCGGCACAATGCAATCCTATTGTGTTGGGTCTATGGTCTCCATTATGACCCCAGGAAGCAAGATGGTCATGAGGTCCTTCAGGGTCCTGCTGGCAAGGTGCCTGTCAGATGCTACCCTGATGCCCTCAGCGATCTGTCACTATACAGTGATGTCCCAACCAGGGACAATATAAAAAGGTAAAAAAGGTATTACAAATTGCAAAAATATATTTTAAAAATTTTTCTCTTAATTGGTCTCTAAATTTTTTGTGTGCATATATACAGTACAGACCAAAAGTTTGGACACACCTTCTCATTTAAAGATTTTTCTGTATTTTTTTATGACTATGAAAATTGTACATTCACACTGAAGGCATCAAAACGATGAATTAACACATGTGGAATTATATACTTAAAGAAAAGTGTGAAACAACTGAAATTATGTCTTATATTCTAGGTTCTTCAAAGTAGCCACCTTTTGCTTTGATGACTGCTTTGCACACTCTTGGCATTCTCTTGATGAGCTTCAAGAGGTAGTCACTGGGAATAGTCTTCCAACAATCTTGAAGGAGTTCCCAGAGATGCTTAGCACTTGTTGGCCCTTTTGCTTTCACTCTGCGGTCCAGCTCACCGCAAACCATCTCGATTGGGTTCAGGTCTGGTGACTGTGGCGGCCAGGTCATCTGGCGTAGCACCCCATCACTCTCCTTCTTGGTCAAATAGCCCTTACACAGCCTGGAGGTATGTTTGAGGTCATTGTCCTGTTGAAAAATAAATGATGGTCCAACTAAACGCAAACCGGATGGAATAGCATGCCGCTGCAAGATGCTGTGGTAGCCATGCTGGTTCAGTATGCCTTCAATTTTGAATAAATCCCCAACAGTGTCACCAGCAAAGCACCCCCACACCTCCTCCTCCATGCCTCATGGTGGGAATCAGGTATGTAGAGTCCATCCGTTCACCTTTTCTGCATCGCACAAAAACACGGTGATTGCAACCAAAGATCTCAAATTTGGACTCATCAGACCAAAGCACAGATTTCCACTGGTCTAATGTCCATTCCTTGTGTTCTTTAGCTCTTCTGCTTGTTGCCTGTCCTTAGCAGTGGTTTCCTAGCAGCTATTTTACCATGAAGGCCTGCTGCACAAAGTCTCCTCTTAACAGTTGTTGCAGAGATGTGTCTGCTGCTAGAACTCTGTGTGGCATTGACCTGGTCTCTAATCTGAGCTATTGTTAACCTGCAAGTTTTGAGGCTGGTTACTCGGATAAACTTATCCTCAGAAGCAGAGGCGACTCTTGGTCTTCCTTTCCTTGGGCAGTACTCATGTGAGCCAGTTTCTTTATAGCGCTTGATGGTTTTTGCCACTGCACTTGGGGACACTTTCAAAGTTTTCCCAATTTTTCGGACTGACCTTCATTTCTTAAAGTTATGATGGTCACTTGTTTTTCTTTACTTAGAATTTGTATTATGGCAAGAAAAAAGCAGCTAACAGTCTATTCAGTAGGACTATCAGCTGTGTATCCACCAGACTTCTGCACAACACAACTGATGGTCCCAACCCCATTTATAAGGCAAGAAATCCCACTTATTAAACCTGACAGGGCACACCAGTGAAGTGAAAACCATTCCCGGTGACTACCTCTTGAAGCTCATCAAGAGAATGCCAAGAGTGTCATCAAAGCAAAAGGTGGCTACTTTGAAGAACCTAGAATATAAGACAATTTCAGTTGTTTCACTTTTTTGTTAAG
Organism: Ranitomeya imitator; assembly: GCF_032444005.1. NCBI lineage: Eukaryota > Metazoa > Chordata > Amphibia > Anura > Dendrobatidae > Ranitomeya > Ranitomeya imitator. Next base: position 313,000,054 of record NC_091287.1, read on the forward strand.
TATATAATTCCACATGTGTTAATACATAGTTTTGATGCCTTCAGTGTGAATGTACAATTTTCATATGAATGACAGAAAAACGACTGGCACATCCAAACTAGTGTTAATAGGTGCATACCAGGAGCAGCTACCTCCATATACAATATACAAAAAAATATGAAATACATGAAATACGAATAGCAAAATGGCTTTTTGAACATTAGGAAAAATATTTGAGACGCTTTGCACAGAATTTGGCAAAATAGTGTGAGCCCATCAACCATCATCAGGGTGGTCTCATTAATCTGATGGGTCCCTGACCTCCCTGTCCAAATGTGAACACTTACCGAAAGCTAATGTCTGTATGCATGGGTGAATGTGGACACCTCTCTCAGTAAAGCCTACATGTATGGGTTGGTTATATAATAATTAGGAAAAAAGGAGTCAAAACGCTGCCAAATAGATCAATAAAATTATTTCAAGCATTTATTAGATAGTAACATGATATATACAATCAGTATATCAGAGGGACTAAATGAGTGTTTTTTCACTTTTGGTATACTTATCTCGCGCTCTGAACCTTGGACCTTAAGTCGTATAACCTTTTGCTGTGGTACGTGATTTTGTTACCTGTACCCTTCACATGAGTAACCCTATATGTACTGTAGATTTTTACTAGTTGTTTTCTTGATTGTATATATCATGTTACTATCTAATAAATGCTTGAAATAATTTTATTGATCTATTTGGCAGCGTTTTGACTCCTTTTTTCCTAATTGTTTATGCTATCATTGGGAGTTTTGTCTGTCCTTTATTGGACGCATTTGTGGCTCTGATCTAATTAATCATATGTATGGGTTGGTTGGTTAGATGTAATTAAAAACCACATGGTGAAGGGAGGAGTGCTCAGTCAGTAAGCTAACATAGAAATGACAGAAAAATGACTGGCACATCCAAACTAGTGTGAATAGGTGCATACCAGGAGCAGCTACCTCCATATCAATATACACTATTTGGCCAAATTCTAGGGACCTATCCATGTTTGAAGTGACTTTTGGGGTCCTATGTATTGTAAACTCCCCAAAAGTGATACCATTTTAAAACCAGCACCCCTTGACATATTGAAAACTGCTATCCGGTAGTTTATTAACTCTTCAGGTGCTTTTCAAGAATTAATGCAAAATGACATGACAGGAATGAAAAAGTTGATTTTTACCACCTAAATGTCGCTATCTTCTGAACAGCCGTCAGACTCTCAGACCGCTATTTGGTCGTGAATTGCCATGGCAAACATCAGGACCACACAATCATGATCTGAGGGCACCAATTGGGATAAAGAGAAAGCCCCCACACTCTGTTAACTATTTATATGATGTAGTCACCATTGACAGCAGCATCTAAGGGGTTAAACGGATATAGATGGTGCAAACACTGATCGTAGCTGATGCAGCAAGTTGTCAGCTATAGTGGACAGCCGACAGCTGCTGGATTATCACCTGTATGGGGAGGCTATTCTCTTATATCTCAGGTCAGTTAAAAGGCGTATTGGCAGTCATTAAGGTGTTACGATTGTCCTGTTGTAGGATGAAATTGGCTCCAATCAAGCGCTGTATTGTTATGACCTGGTGGTTAGGAGCACCCAGAATGACCTGATAATTTAACCTCATACAGGACGAGCTCTGGGATGTGGGAGCTCTGCTGACCGCAATCCGTAATCCTATCACACACACTAGAAATAGCCGTGGAGCGCTCCTGACCAGACCTAGGCGCCTCGTCACAGCCTAAGAGCTATCTAGCCCTAGAGATAGAAAATAAAGCCTACCTTGCCTCAGAGAAATTCCCCAAAGGTAAAGGAAGCCCCCCACATCCCAGAGCTTCCAGCTAGCAAGACAAAATCATGATAACCAGCTGGACAAGAAAACAGTGAACAAATAATGACTATCAGGAACTTAGCTTCAGCAGGAGAAGGCAGGTCACCAGAGAGATCCAGGAGCGAACTGAACCAATGCAAAAACATTGACAGCTGGCATGGAGTAACGATCTGAGAGGAGTTAAATAGAGCAGCCAACCAAAGGATAAACCACGTCACCTGTGTAAGGAACCTCAGAAGCAGCAGCTTCACTCACAGCCACCAGAGGGAGCCCATAGACAGAACTCGCCGAAGTACCATTCACGACCACAGGAGGGAGTTCGACAACAGAATTCACAACACTGTATACAGGGGATGGCATGGCGTTGCAAAATGGAGTGATAGCCTTCCTTATTCATAATCCCTTTTACCTTGTACAAATCTCCCACTTACCAATCACCAAAGTAACCCCAGACCATCACATTACCTCCACCATGCTTGACAGGTGGAGTCAGGCACTCTTCCAGCATCTTTTCAGTTGTTCTGCATCTCACAAATGTTTTTCTGTGTGATCCAAACACCTCAAACTTGGATTCGTCTGTCCATAACACCTTTTTCCAATCTTCATCTCTGTCCAATGTCTGTGTTCTTTTGCCCTTATTAATCTTTTCCTTTTATTAGCCAGTCTCAGATATGGCTTTTTCTTTGTCACTCTGCCCTAAAGGCCAGCATCCCGGAGTCACCTCTTCACTGTAGACATTAACTCTGGCGTTTTGCGTGTACTATTTAATGAAGCTGCCAGTTGAGGACCTGTGAGGCATCGATTTCTCAAACTGCAGACTAATGTACTTGTCTTATTGCTCAGTTGTGCAACGGGGCCTCCCACTTCTCTTTCTACTCTGGTTAGAGCCTGTTTGTGCTCTCCTCTGAAGGGAGTAGTACACACCATTGTAAGAAATCTTCAGTTTCTTGGCAATTTCTCCCATGGAATAGCCTTCATTTCTAAGAACAAGAATAGACTGTTGAGTTTCACATAAAAGTTTTTTTTTTTTCTGGCCATTTTGAGAGTTTAATGGAACCAACAAATGTAATGCTCCAGATTCTCAACTAGCTCAAAGGAAGTTCAGGTTTATAGGTTCTCTAATCAGCCAAACTGTTTTCAGCTTGGACAAGGTTTTTCAAGGGTATTCTAACCATCCATTAGCCTTCTTACACAGTTAGCAAACACAAGGTACCATAAGAACACTGAAGTGATGGTTGTTGGAAAAGGGCCTCTATACACCTATGAAGATATTGCATTACAAACCAAACGTTTGCAGCTAGAATAGTCATTTACCACATTAACAATGTATAGAGTGTATTTCTGAATCATTTAATGATAGCTTCACTGGAAAAACCTGTGCTTTTCTTTCAAAAATAGGGAAATTTCTAAGTGACTCTAAACTTTTCAACGGTAGTGTATAATATATATATATATATATATATATATATATATACATACATACATTATATATCTAATATATAATTGCCTAGAATACTACTTCCTGCAATTTGTGCCAACTTCCGTGGCTTTGTCCGGAGCTAATGTCCGGAGCTAATGTCCGGAGCTAATGTCCGGAGATAAGTGACGTCAACAGTGTCCAGTGTCTGATTGGTTGCCGCCTGCTGCGAGCGACCAATCAGAAACGTGCCGTACTGTGACACACTCCGCCCGCCATTTTGGTGTGATTTTTGAATTTTTACCTCACAGCAAGTTTCTACTGCGTGGAGGCGGGCCCAGTGACGTTGCTCTTCAAGCTCCTGCCGAATTTCGTTAAAAAAATGATAATACCATTTACCAAAACTATATATATTTAGTTGTGAAGTGGTTCAGTGACATTTTCACACCAATTTTGAACTTTTGTTTGGTGTTTTCTCCATATACTGCCTATTATTTTTGTTCTTTCTTACTATTATTTATTAATTGTATTATTCTTACATTTGAATAAATAAAGTATATATGGATTCTAGACTCCCGATTCTTTAGAATCGGGCTGCCATCTAGTATATATATATATATATACAGTAAATTCGTTTATTTAGGTAAAAAAAAGAGACAACTACACATATTTGGTATTGCTGCACCCGGAATGACCTGACCTATAAAGCCATCTCTCTAATTAACACCTTCAGTGAACACCGTAAAATAAAAAAAAAGGCAAAAAAAACTATGCTTTATCATCATTCCGCTGAACAAAAATGCAATAAAACGCAATCAAAAAGGAGAATGTAAAAAAAAAGAAAAATAATACTACCTCATCTCCGTCAGCAAGCTCCGTCAGCGGAAAAATAAAAAGTTATAGCTTGCAGAATAAAGCAATGCAATGATTTTTTTTCTAAGTTTTAATTGTGTAATAGCCCCAAAACACAAAGAAAATATTAATGTGGAATCTCTGTAATCGCATTAACCTGAAGAATTAAGCTGCTTTATCAAGATTACAACACGCGGAACGGTATAAAAAAACAACAAAAAACTATTCTTGAATTGCTGCTTTTTGTTCATTCTAACTCCCAAAAATCGTAATAGAAAGCAATAAAAAAAGTAATGTGCCTGAAAATGGTATCAATAAGAACATCGTTCTGCAAAAAAGCAGCCTTCACATGACTTTGTCGGATGAAATATGAGAAAATTATAGCTGTAAATATGGTGCTGTGTCCGTATTTTAGGCGTACATAAAAGCGCTGTCGATCACTGTATTGTGCACTTCTGAAAAGAAGGTTCACGCTGAACAGAGGCCAGACAGAGTTCAGAGTAAGGCCGGGCTCAGACACGCGAGAAATAGAGCCGAGTCTCACATGTTAATACCCGGCGTTGCCGCCGTCACTCAGGAGCAGGGTTGGATTATAATAAGGTCAATCTGCGCGGTAGCCCAGGGCCCAGTGGTGTGGGGGGGCCCTGGGCTACCGCTCAGATTGCCCGCCGCCATCAGGGCATCTCATCTGCTCACTGGGCCCCTAACGGCGCTGCGGCAGTTTCACCTATTGACGTGCGGGCGTGCGCCCACACGTCAATAGTTAACAGCCGCCAGCCAATTGGAGGCTGGCAGCTGAAGTCAGCCGCAGACGCAGCGCACACGTTGCCAGGGTCTGACATCATTGTCAGTCGCTGGCGAGTCCACGCTGCTGGAGGAAGCTCGCCGCTGGAGCGCACAGGTCAGGTGAGGAGAACTCGTTTTTTGGGGGTTTTTTTTGCGAACGGCAATCCGGGGGGCCCGGGGCAATATGCTGGACACACTGGGGCAGATTGCTGGATACACTGGGGCAATGCTGGAGACACTGGGGCAGATTGCTGGACACACTGGGGACAATGCTGGAGACACTGGGCAGATTGCTGGACACACTGGGGCAATGCTGGACACACTGGGGCAGATTGCTAGGCACACTGAGGCAATATTGGAGACACTGGGGCAGATTGCTGGACACACTGGGGGCAATGCTGGAGATACTGGGGCAGATTGCTGGACACACTGGGGCAATGCTGGACACACTGGGGCAGATTGCTGGGCACACTGAGGCAATATTGGAGACACTGGGGCAGATTGCTGGACACACTGGGGGCACTGCTGGACACACTGGGGCAGATTGCTGGGCACACTGAGGTAATATTGGAGACACTGGGGCAGATTGCTGGACACACTGGGGGCAATGCTGGAGACACTGGGGCAGATTGTTGGACACACTGGGGCCAATGCTGGACACACTGGGGCAGATTGCTGGGCACACTGAGGCAATGTTGGAGACACTGGGGCAGATTGCTTGACACACTGGGGGCAATATGCTGGAGTCAGACACTAGGGCAGATTGCTGGACACACTGGGGTAATATGCTGGACATACAGGGGGAAGATTGCTGGACACACTGGGGGTAATTTGCTGGACACACTGGGGCAGATTGCTGGACACACTGGGGCAATATTGGAGACACTGGGGAAGATTGCTGGACACACTGGGGGCAATGCTGGAGACACTGGGGCATATTGCTGGACACACTGGGGCAATATGCTGGACATACTGGGGCAGATTGCAGGACACACTGGGGGCAATATGCTGGACATACTGGGGCAGATTGCTGGACACATTGGGGGCAAAGATGCTGGACACTGGGGGCAGAGATGCTGGACACATTGGGGGCAGGGATGCTGGACACATTGGGGGCAGAGATGCTGGACACATTGGGGCAGAGATGCTGGACACATTGGGGGCAGAGATGCTGGACACACTGGGGGCAGAGATGCTGGACACACTGGGGGAAGGACTGGAGACATGGGCAGAATGTAGATACGGGGCATGATTGGAGACACGGGGCAGAATGAAAAACATGGGGCAGGATTGGAGACAGATCATGCAGGATCATGGGGCAGGATGGATACGATGGAGACTGATGGGGCAGGATGGAGAGATCATATGGGGCAGGATGGATACTCATGAGGGCAGGATGGGAGAACATATGGCTGGAGCCAGGAATGAGATACATGGGACCAGGATGGGGGATATTATTATTACCATATGGGCTCATTAAGGGATATTATTATTGCAGTGATGTATTTATTTTATTTTTAGAGGACACTGTTTTAAATGGGGGGGCGGTCCTGTTACTGTGTAGAATGACACTATGTCGCCTCTTTTTCTTCATGTGGTGTAATGTAGAAGTTGGGAAAAATTAAGAAATGTGTTCTACAAGCGGAGCTCGAGATAACTGTGTTATTTCCTGCAGAGACGAGTCCTGGCTGGATGAAGTGATGGCGGTCTGTGCTGGATTAAAGATGAAGGACTTCACCTAGAGACGTCACTGGTGAGTCAGTGTTACCTATACACTGACACTATAAACTGTATACTATATACTGAACTGAAGGGTAAATTGACTAGATCAATGGATGTTTGACAGGTTATAGTTTCACACAGCAACTATTTAACTGGAATAATCTGGTTCAGGTATATGATGACCCTGTCACGACCCCATCACATGACCCCCGTCACATGACCGGGGGGCCCACAGTGTCTGAACAGCCCGGGGCCCTGGCTACCCATAATCCACCCCTGCTCAGGAGCAAAGCGTGCGGCTGCATTTAGTGCTATGCCGCCGCACGCTCTGCTCCTGAGCGACGGGGGGCAATGGCGGGTAGTAACATGCGAGACTCAGCTGTATTTCTCGCATGTCTGATCCAGGCCTAACTCTGCTGCCTCATTATAGTAAATGGATCCCTCGGGGGTTTCATCTGTCACGTCACTCAGAGATTTAGATGGAAACCCCAAAGTAAGTGCTCGGATAAATGTGATCCTAAATGTAATGTAAAATGTGCAATTATGTAAAATCAAGTCCCCACTCAGGTCAGTCATCTGCCAATGAAAACATAGGGGGCTTCCACGCAACCGTTAGTAGAAATGCTCTGGAAAAGCGTAAAGGCTGCTCGCCCCTCAAAACAAATTAATCAAATTCTGAGCTCCCTAATCCAAATGCCCTTTCCTTTCTGAGTCACAGCATGTCTAAACCACATTTAGCGCCCATATTGGCATTTCTGTAGAGATGAGAGGCTGCCTACATTTATGGGTGCGTGTCTCCAGAAGCATGAGATGGGCATAATGTACTGGTCACTACAATGACAGTTTGCAATTTTCACTCAGTAACATCCACTGCTGCTTGTTTCTGGAAAACATCGTGAGTCAAAATCATCACTATGCAACATTCATGCCCAGACTGGTTGGCACGGGCGTGCGGGGATGTGGCCCCACTGACCAGACTACCCTGGAAGGGGCATGACTAAGCAGCTACCTTGGTGTTCACTGGAGCCTCTGATGGTGAGGTCAGGCTTGTGCGGCAGGTAGCTACCAGGTACCACTCCAGGGTAGTGTCTAGCTGTGGCTGCTAATCCCACTGGGTAGCGGAACAATTGGATGGGTGCTGGCGAGTGTCGATGGGCAGGACTTGACAGGCAGGACAGGCGGGCACAGGTGACCCTCGGGCAGGACAGACAGGCACGGCTGGCACACTGGCAGGAGGGGCGGGTACGGCTGGCACACTGGCAGACAGGACTGGAACTGTGGCTGGACAGGTAGGTACCGGAATACAGGCTGGTATATGGAAACAGGTAGGAACCTGTTCAGACAGGAGAACAGAGGTAGAGCAAGAGTGGACGCAAAGCAGAACCACAGGTGGCGGAGTTAAGAGCAGAAATGTAGGAGCGGAGCAAGGCAGAACCGCAAGGAGCGGAGCAAGGCAGAACTGCAAGGAGCCACAGAGTGGAGCCACAGAGCGAGAGTGGAGCGGAGCCGAGAGCAGAGCAAAGCCACAGAGTGCAGAGCCGAGAGCAGAGCAAAGCCACATAGCCACAGGTGGTGGCGAGCAGAGCAGAGGCGCAGAACCACAGGTTGTGGCGAGCAGAAAGGCGCAGAGCCACAGGTTATGGCAAGCAGAGCAGAGAGGCACAGAACCACAGGTGGTGGCAAGCAGAGCAGAGAGGCGCAGAGGTATGCACAGTAAAGTGGAAAAGGCAAACAAACAAAGAACAACAGGAACGGACACAGACCAGAGTACTGACAGGGACAGACAAGAACTGGACCCAGATATAGGCCTGGGTATTGCAGCCCCCAGAGGCAGAGACAGGACCTGGCAGCTCAGTAGCAAGATACTAACTGAGGGTTAGCTCAGGTATCCTCCAATGGGTGAGGATGCCTTAACTTAAGTATCAGAGGCCTCTAGGCAATTGGCCGGGGACACCGTAGGGAGGTGCACACAGTCTCAAAAAGAATCTGGATTTGCCAGCACCACCCCCCAATGCACACAGCCAGGAAGAGTGCACAGAGCAGGCAGACATGAGGCACACAGCATGGAACCGGCAGTGGACAGAACTCACAGCATGGCCCGGAGTAAGTTGATGTATCAGGCAGGTAGGCCATGATAGGTAGGTAGGCCAGATGGGAGGCCATGCAGTGATGCCGACAGGGTTGTTACATACACCTGTAGATAAATTCCCAAAGGGGTATAATTTCCAAAATCAGGTCACTTGAGGGAGGAGTCTGTTTTTCCAGCACTTAGGGACTCTGTATATGGAGTCCGCAAACTATTCTAGGAAAATCTGCATTCCAGAAAGCAAATAGTGATCCGTTACTCCCGAGTCTCGCTGTGTGGCTAAGCAGTACTGTACAGCAGGGGAGGACCTACTGCCTATGTAGCTGCATCGAGGCCCATAGGTGGCCCTTGCTGGAAGGGGAATACTGTCAGGGGCCCAGCTTTCTACTGCTTCAGTAGACCGATGCCGACACTGTATTGGATGTGTACACGGCCATCCCAGTATTGCAGACACTGCAGGCTGTGTGTGTGGGCATGTCTGTTTCAATCTGCCTGAGATGAGGTCAGCAGAGCCAGGGGGCCACGGCAGCAGGTATGTGACAGGGCTTGATCCAATTCCTGCATCTTGTCTTGTTTCTGTGGAGACTATCTGAAGGACTGTGAGATTTATTGCACCATCTTAAACTTACATACAGATCTGTCAGTGTCTGACCCCGAGCTCGGCTTCAGGATGTCCTGCATTATATATCAGATACACATAATGTGTGAGGTCCTGGTCCAGGAGTGCTCAGTCAGTGCATATAACACTTATTATTTATTTATATAGCACCATTGATTCCAAGGTGCTGTACACGAGAAGGGGTTACATACAAATTACAGATATCACAGTAAGCAAACAATGACAGACTGATACAGAGGGGAGAGGATATATGCACACATAGTATAGTACACAACACCCAGTACACAAATTAGTATACGGCTCGTATTTAACAGACCAGGACAATCGGACCGAGAAAGCCAAAGCCTGAAAACACTGGTCCGCAGGCAGCACCATAACCCCATCCAGCACCTAAACCCGTCCAGCATCCAGATTTCACAGCTATCGGACTCCTTTCAGTCAGTATGTGTCACTGACACAGAAGACGCAATGACATCACTTCTGCTGTGCGGAGTATCCATGCACACAGCAAAGACCGGAGCACAGGGAACAGGAGCAAGGTGCGTGTTTTTTTTCTTTTTAAATATGTGTATGCGATTTATTCTTGTATATAGAGGGCTATGTGATGGCTCATACTGTATATAGGGGCTATTTGATGGCTCATACTGTATATAAGGGGCTATGTGGAGGCCCATACTGTATATAGGGGACCTTGTGAGGGCTCTTGCTGTATATAGGGGACTATATGGGGGCTCAAGCTGTATATGAGGGACTATATGGGGGCTCATGCTGTATATAGGGAGCTATGTGAGGGCTCCTGCTGTATATAGGGCCTATGTAAGAGCTCATTCTGTATATAGGGGCTATGTGCTGGCTCATACTATATAGGGGACTATGTGGGGGCTCATATGCAGTATATAGGAGACTATGTGGGGGCTCATTCTGTATATAGGGATCTATGTGAGGGCTCATGCTATATATAGGGGGCTCTGCGAGAGTTCATGCTGAATATATAGGGGGCTCATCCTGTATATAGGGGCTATGTGAGGGCTCACGCTTAATATAGTGGATTATGTTAGAGCTAATGCTGTATATAGGGGCTCTGAGGGTTCAGGGAGCTCTGTGAGGGCTCATGCTGTATATAAGGGGCTGTCTAAGGGCTCACTGTATATGGGGCAATGTGAGGGCTCACTGTATATAGTGGGTTATTTTAGGGCTCATACTGTATAGGGGGCTCTGAGGGCTCACTATATAGGGGGCTCTGTGAGGACTCAGGAAAGCAATGTGGGGGCTCATACTGTATAAAGGAGGTTATGTAGGGTCTCATACTTAATATAGGAAGTAGTGTTGAGCATTCCGATATGGCAAGTATCAGGTATCGGCCGATATTTGCGGTATCGGAATTCCGATACCGAGTTCCGATATTTACCGCATTTCGGATACCGGAATCGGAAGTTCCCAGAATTCAAACTGCACGAATTCAGCCAATGAGGAATGATTGCAAGTGTGGGCACATCCTGTTCAGCATGGTGGGCATGTAACTACTGGCAAGGCTGTGATTGGCTGCTGAAATGATGCACTATAAAAAACGCTGCCGCCATTTTGGGCTCACTCTGCTGTGAATTCAGTTAGGGACAGAACGCTGTGTTCTGACTGCAGGCCAGTTGAGATAGCAATTTGCTTCATTGCGCTTTTCCCAGGCTAATTTAGCAACCACTGTTTGTTCACCTTGCTTTTGCCTTGCAGCGCTGTTTTCACAGCGTTCTGCAAGGTCTCTGTGTGTGTGTGTGTGTGTGTGTGTGTGTGTAGCTCACTCTGTAGTCTGTGTGCAGCCACAGCCGGTTGTATTCAGCTCAGGGTGGTTCACACTGCCTCATACTTTTCTATCCATTGTCCTTTTTTGCTAATAGTGCAGCCTGCTCTACATTTTTTTCAAATATTTCCTATTAGTGGCTTTCCACCCGTATCCAGCTAAATAGTGGAAAAACATTACATAGGATAACAGAGGAGGTTTTTTGGGCCCTGCAGCGCCGTTTACGGCTGTCTGCACGGTCTCCGTGTGAGTGCAGCTCGCCCTGTAGTCTGTGTGCAGCCACAGCCAGTTGTATTCAGCTCAGGGTGCGTTACTGACTCATACCATAAAATACATTGTCCTTTTTTGCTAATAGTGCAGCCTGCTGCACATTTTCTTAAAAATTTCCTATTAGTGGCTTTCCACCCGTATCCAGCTAAATCGTGGAAAAACACTACATAGGATAACATAGAGGAGGTTTTTTGGGCCTTGCAGCGCCGTTTACAGCTTTCTGTACGGTCTCCGTGTGAGTGCAACTCGCTTTGTAGTCAGATCTGCCCCCCCCCAAAAAAAAAAATAAAGTTCGCCAAACACACCACTTTACAGTTGTGTAGGCCACATTAGCTCATATTAAAGTCTAGTCCACACTTTAGAAAATTAGTGTTTCTTTTACCTGTTAGGAGGAGCTGTTTAGGAATAAGCACACTAAGGCCTTAGTACTTTTCTGCTTATCTTTATCTGTCAATCAAGATGAAGAGGGCAGGGAGTAAGGCACGTGGGCGTGGGCACGGAGCAGGGAGAGGACTTGGTGATTCTGTGCCTGCTGCGGTCACCGGTCACTCATCATCACCCAGTTTCAGCAGGGAACAGTCCTTCATGCGCAGCTTTGTTGGAGAGCGCCGTACACCGCTGCTGCGTGAAGATCAAATTGAAGCCGTTGTCGGATGGATGGCAGCTAACGCATCGGCATCGACTTCAATTAGTGCCACATCCTCTCAGGCACAGACCACTGGAGAGCAGCCATCTGTCTCTTCACCACCTGCCAAATTGCCCAGGCAGGAGCAGTTGGTGGCAGAGGGCAGTGTAGATGATGAGGTCCTTGACCCATTGTGGCGTGAGGTACAGGAAGGTGGTGGGAGCAGCTCTGAGGAAGAGATTCCCCGAACGGGCCAAAGAGGGAGAGGGAGGGGGAAGACTGCGGAGCCTGTAGCCTCCACTTCGGCACCCGTTAGGAGCATGTCTCTTCTAAAAGCCAAAAAGGGCGCTCCCAAGACTTGCAGTGCCTGGTCCTTTTTTGACACAGTTGCAGATGACATTTGCTTTGTCAAATGCAAGCTGTGTCATCAGAAAGTCAAAAGAGGGAAAAGTGTCAGCAACTTCAATACCACAAATATGTGGAAACATGTGCGGAACAGGCACGCGGTGGAGATACAAAAACACACTGAAGACCTAGGCCAACCAACAGCGGCAGCTACCACCTCTTCAGCTCGTGTTGCCTGTTTCCTCCCAGGATAGCCATGGAAGAACCTCTGGCACTGTTGTCCAGAGACCCACTGTAATTCCACCCACAGCACCACGTTCCCAGTCATTCTCACACTCCCAGCCCAGTCTACAGCCATCGGTAGTACAGGCATGGGAGAAAAGGCGGCCATTCTCGGCAAACCACCCCCGAGCACAGGCTCTGAATGCAGGCATTGCCAAACTTCTGTCACTGGAAATGCTCTCATTCAGGCTGGTGGAGACTGACAGCTTCCGTGACTTGATGGCATTGGCAGTCCCACAGTATAATGTGCCCAGCCGCTTTTATTTCTGCAGGCAAGCCGTCCCTGCCCTGCACAAGCATGTGGAGGGACACCTAAAACACGCGCTACTGAACGCCGTCAGTAGCAAGGTCCACCTCACCACCGATGCGTGGACCAGTCAACATGGACACGGGCAATACCTTTCCCTCACTGCCCATTGGGTTAATGTTGTTGAGCCGGGTACAGATCGTGCGAGTGGCGCAGGACGTGTCCTGCCCACTCCAAGGATTGCAGGAATCCAGTCTGTACGCATTGACTCCTCCTCATACACAAGTTCCTCAGAATCATCGCTGCAGGAGCCGTCACAGTCCACCTCCACATGGACCCGTGAACGTTTACCTGTTACGACATGAGCACAGCCGTGGCCAAACATCAACAGGCCGTACTGAAATTAGTTTCTTTGGGGAATCGAAGCCACACAGTGCAGCTCTGCAATGCCATCAAGCAGGAGAGCGATGTGTGGTTTGTGCCAGCGAATCTCCAGCCAGGCATGGTAGTGTGTGACAATGGTCGAAATCTGGTGGCAGCTTTGGCCCTTGGCAACCTCACTCACATCCCATGTCTGGCACATGTGCTCAATTTGGTTGTGCAGAGTTTTCTGAGGGACTATCCGGATCTTGATGCACTGCTGCACAAGGTCCGCCTAGAGTGTGCTCACTTGCGGCGTTCCAGCACGGCAAGATCGCGCATTGCAGCTCTGCAGCGCCGATTCCGCCTTCCAGAACATCGCATCATATGTGACCTACCTACCAGGTGGAGTTCCACGTTACATATGTTGGAGCGGTTCTGTGAGCAGCAGCAAGCAGTAATGGAGTACCAGCTGCATCAGGCGCAAAGAAGTCGCAATCCGCGCCGTTCAGACTTCACAACCACAGAGTGGGCCACTACGAAGGACGTCTGCCAGGTTTTGCGTCCCTTCGATTATTCCACGCGGATGGCGAGTGCAGATAATGCACTAGTCAGCATGACTGTCCCCCTTATCTGCCTGCTTCAACAAACACTGCAACCGCTAAGGGATGATGTTGTGGAAGAGGTGGAGGATGAGGAGTCACCATTTCCATCAGCTTCTGGACAGTCAGCGCCACGTGGTTCCTCACAAAGGCGTAGGCAGGGGACACTTTGTGAGGAGGATGAGGAGGAGTCAATGGAGGAGGAAGACATCCGTCCAGAGGAGGGAGTTACACAATTGTCCAGTAGTCAGTGTGTACAGCGAGGGTGGGATGATGAAGAGCGGGCAGAGATCACGCCTCAAGCAGGGGACAGCGTTTCTTGGCCAGTTGGCAGTCTGCAGCATATGGTTGATTTCATGCTGCAGTGCCTGAGAAACGACCGCCGCATCGACCACATTCTCAACATGGCTGATTATTGGGTGTACACCCTCCTCGATCCTCGCTACCGGGACAACGTACAAAACCTCATCACACCGTTGACCCGGGAGCGTAAAATGCCCAAGGCAAGACCAGTATGGCCCAACTGTGGCACAGTTTTGTGTGCCCGCCCCAAATGTCTACACCATCACCAGCGGCTCCAGTCAGCAGGAGGCAACGGTTCCGTCAGATGGTGACAGACTACATGTCTTGCCCTCTTACTGTACTCCCAGACTGTTCTTCCCCTTTCAAGTTTTGGGTCTCTAAGCTGGATACATGGCCAGAGCTAAGCCAGTATGCATGGGAGGTGCTGGCGTGCCCTGCGGGTAGTGTCTTATCGGAACGCGTCTTTAGTGCCACAGGTGGTGTACTAACAGACCGTCGCATGCGACTATCCTCCGATAATGTTGACCGGCTTACTTTTCTGAAAATTAACCAGGTCTGGATCTCGCAGGAATTTGCCACTCCTCTTCCTGATTAAATAATTGGGTGTCTACAGTATCCAGGTCTCCTGATATGTTCATCTTTCTACCACCTGAACTGTAATTCCTGGGCTCCAACACCGCCAGTTGAGGCTCAGAAGTGCCGTCTGCACAGTCAAAACATACGACCCAGTGTTATATGGTTTCAGTAACGTCAGCTGATCTCCAGCTGTGTAGCCGGCAATGTGTCCTGCGACCGCCATGCTGACACAACAACTGAAATTTAAGGGAACCTGTCCCCCTCCAGGCGTTTGTTACTGAAAGAGCCACCTTGTGCAGCAGTAATGCTGCACAAGGAAAAGGTAGCTCTTTTAGTTTAGCTCCTTGCACACGCAGAACTTAACACTTATAAAATGTGTCCACTGATACCGTAAAACCGTCCCGGAGGTGGGACTTTCCTTCGTAATGGGACGCAGCACAGCCGTCATTCCTACCACCTTGATGCTGTGTGCCGCCTCCTCAACATTGTTTGAATCTGTCCCAGAGCCTGCGCTGTTATGTTATCCCTTGGCCATGCACGCTTAGCGCTGCCCGTCTTCTGACATCATTTGGTGTCAGGCTGGCTGCGCCTGTGCGGCCGCGCTCGCCGAGATCCCGCCTCGCAGTGTCTTCTGATTTAATCACACTGCGTGCCTGGGATCCATGGGCATGCGCAGTGCATATCTTCACCTCAGGCTATTACTCATCTCCCTCCGCCTTCTTCAGACTGTGCGCCGTCAGCTGATCCCTAATAGCATGCCACGGCCGTGACGCCGCAGTCTGAAGAAGCCGGAAGGAGGGGAGTGAGAGGGGAGGATATGCACTGCGCATGCCCATGGATCCAAGGCCTGCAGTGGGATTACATTAGATGACACTGCAAGGTGGGATCTCTGGCAGCGTGGCCGCAGAGGCGCTGCCAGCCTGACACCTAAATGATGTCAGAAGATGGCCAGTGCCAAGTGTACATGGCCAAGGGATAACATAACAGCGCAGGCTCCGGGACAGATTCAAACAACGGTGAGGAGGCGGCACACACCACCATGGGGGTAGGAATGACGGCTGTGCTGCGTCTCATTACGAAGGAAAACCCCACCTCCGGGACGGTCTCACGGTATTAGGGGAGACATTTTATAACTGTTTAGTTCTGGGTTTGCAAGGAGCATAATTAAAAGAGCCACCTTTTCCTTTTGCATCCAGTGCTGCACAAGATGGCTCTTTCAGCTACAAACGCCTTGGGGGGGGGGGGGTTTAAGGTTCCCTTTCAACTTTCTCCAATCAGGCTTTGGCCTACACTGTAATCCTCTGCTCCTTCTGCTGTCCCTGGGCTTCAACACCGCTAGTTGCTGTCCGGAAGTGCTGTCTGCACAGTCAACAGTCGCTCCTCTGTTATTGGGGTTCAGCAACGCCAGCTGCTCCCCTGCTGTGTTGCGGCAATACCTCCAGCCTGCTCCTCCTGCTGTCCCTGGGCTTCAACACCGCTAGTTGCTGCCTGCAAGTGCTGTCTGCACAGTCAACAGTCGCTCCTCTGTTATTGGGGTTCAGCAATGCCAGCTGCTCCCCTGCTGTGTAGCCGGCAACGTGTCCTGCGACGGCCATGCTGACACAACAACTCAAATAAAAGGGAACCTGTCCCCCCCCTAGGCATTTGTTACTGAAAGAGCCACCTTGTGCAGCAGTAATGCTGCACAAGGTAAAGGTAGCTCTTTTAGTTTAGCTCCTTGCACACACAGAACTTAACACTTATAAAATGTGTCCACGGATACCGTAAAACCGTCCCTGAGGTGGGACTTTCCTTCGTGGTAGGGCGCAGTGCCGACGTTATTCCTACCCCCCTTAGCGGCATGTGCCGCTTCCTCAGCGTTGTTGGAATCTGTCACCAAGCCGGCGCTGTTATGTTCAACCTTGGCCATGAGCTGTTTGCGCTGCCCGTCTTGTGACATCATTTGGTGTTAGGTGGACTGGGCCTGTGCGGTCGCGCTGCCCGTGATCCCACCTCGCTGTGTCGTCTAATGTAATCCCACTGCGGGCTTGTGATCCATGGCGCCGCACAGTCTGAAGAAGCCGGAAGGAGGGTAGTGTGAGGCGAGGATATGCACTGCACATGCCCATGGATCCCAGGCCCGCAGTGGGATTACATTAGACTACACAGCGAGGTGGGATCACGGGCAGCGCGACCGCACAGGCACAGCCCGCCTGACACCAAGTGATGTCAAAAGACGGGCAGCGCTAGCTGCGCATGACCGAGGTTGAGCATAACAGCGCCGGCTCGGTGACAGATTCCAACAACGCTGAGGATGCGCCGCACGCCGCCAAGGGGGGTAGGAATAACGTCGGTGCTGCGCCCCACTACGAAGGAAAGTCCCAACTCCGGGCCAATTTCACGGTATCAGGGGACACATTTTATAAGTGTTTAGTTCCGCGTTTGCAAGGAGCATAATTAAAAGAGCCACCTTTTCCTTTTCCAGCATTTGTGATGCACAATTTGGTTCTTTCAGCAACAAACGCCTGGAGGGGGTTAAAGGTTCCCTTTCAACTTGCTCAAAGTAGGCTTCGGCCTACACTCTGCTCCTCCTGCAGACCCTGCAGGAAGTGCTAGCTGCACAGAGAAAAACACCCGCCAATTTGTCAGTGGGGTTCAGCAATGCCAGCTGTTCCCCTGCTGTGTAGCCGGCAACGTGTCCTGCAAACGCCACGCAGACACAACAGACCTAAAACTGCCTCCAGTGCAGGCTTCGGCCTACACTCTGCTCCTCCTGCTGACCCTGGGCTCTAACACCGCCAGTTGGTGCCCGGAAGTGCTAGCTGCACAGAGAAAAACACCCGCCAATGTGTCAGTGGGGTTCAGCAACGCCAGCTGTTCCCCTGCTGTGTAGCCGGCATCGTGTCCTGCAAACGCCACGCAGACACAAAGCTGCCTCCAGTGCAGGCTTCGGCCTACACTCTGCTCCCCCTGCTGACCCTTTGCTCCAACACCGCTAGTTGGGGCTCTAGGAAGACATTCTTGAATAGGTCCCCATCCTGGTTCCAGTACCGTCAACTGGTTCCGGGTAGAGCCTTTGGGTTAGGTGCCTCCTTCTGGGTATCCGAGTTCCACCAATGTCAGGTGGTCCTTGGTAGTGCTTTCAGGCACGGGTACCTCCTGCTTAGCAACCGGGTTCCAGTATCGTCAGCTGGTCCTCGGTAGTTCCATTGGCTCTTGGACCTTCGGCTACCCATCCGGGTTCCAGTACCGTCAGCTGGTTCTCAGCAGTGTCTTTTGCTCTTGTACCTTCTGCTCCCCATCCTGGTTCCAGTACCGTCAGCTGGTTCCGGGCAGAGCCTTTGGCTTAGGTGCCTCCTTCTGGGTATCCGAGTTCCACCAACGTCAGGTGGTCCTTGGTAGTGCTTTCAGGCACGGGTACCTCCTGCTTAGTAACCGGGTTCCAGTAACGTCAGCTGGTCCTCGGTAGTTCCATTGGCTCTTGGACCTTCGGCTACCCATCCGAGTTCCAGTTCCATCAGCTGGTTCTCGGCATTTTCTCAGCCTTCTTGTACCTTCTGCTACATTTCCAAGTTGAAGACCCTAAAGACGACGACCCGAGGACCACCCCTAAGATGACGACGACACCAGAGACGACAACCACTGAGATGACGACGACCACCCCGATGACTACGACGACTCCGGAGACGACGACCCTGGACACGACGACATGGAAGACCGAGAAGCAGAACAAGAGGCTGCAAAACAAAGAGCAGAAGAACATTAAGCATAACACTAAATATCAGAGCAAAAGATATTATCTAATTTATAAGCAGAAGACGACTAAGCAGTGTATGGGGGTGAGACCGTTCCTCCTCGTGGTGCCCCTGGATAAAGCCTGATGCTGCAGGCCAAACTGAACGCGGACAAATGTAACTCTTTTGTGACAGGTAGAACGGAAGGTGTAATCTTCAAACTTTTATAGAAAACTACAGGAACGCCTGTCACAAATAAGAATATGATGAAGAAGTAGAATATGAAGAATAATAGTTGAATAAAAAGAATATGAAGAATGTAACAAAAAAAATAATAGGTAGAAGATGAAGAAGATGAATAAGGTGAAGAAGTAGTTGATGTCAAAGATGCTGATGATGATGAAGAAAGTGTGGGAGAAGTAAAAAAAAAGGTGAAGGGCATGGAAGTAGTGAAACATCAATATCTGGCAAAATAAAAAATATCTTAACATAGTCAATATCTTTGTAACTCCAAACGTCTTAAAAAAAAATATAAAATTCCTGCTATTCTATTTGATTGGGCTAAACCTCTATGCCTTTAATGTCTCCGCCACCTCCCCCAATACATCCTACATTATTCTTAGTTGTTTTCCTTCATGTAGAATGAACCTACAAGGAAAGAAAGGGTTCATTTTAATTCTGATACTTTCATCCCATTTACTTGCATTGGTATCGGCGATATCCGATATTTTTTGAATATCAGCCGATCCAATCCGATACCGATACTTTCCGATATCGGAAGGTATCGCTAAACACTAATAGGGAGGCAATGTGGGGGCACATATTGTAGTATGTCTTTTACAGGATACTGTTGTATGGAATAGTGCAGTCTACTACACAACTCCATATTTTTATTTGTACCATACTACCATGTACTAGACATATAATATATACATGACTGGGCTCAGCCGGTTCCAGCAGTTATCACAACCATGAGGATGCGCTTTGGCAACTAGCATGTCAGCCTGGTCTACAGCGTTCTAATCACTGACATTGCAGTCAAGAGGCAACTCGAGTGTCAACTAATATGATTGCACTAGAACCAGCAGAACCGCTTCCTAACAAAGATTAGTGTATATATATGTTAGGGGTCGAGTTCCCGCTTCTGCACAGGGGGAATCTCGAGCCACCTCCGCTGCGGTCTCCCATTCTTGTCCAGCCGCAGTGGAGTCTGCTCAGCAAGGACGTCGGTCCCAGCATCTTGCTCATTCTCACTCTGTTCTGAGAGTTACTGCTGCTTCTCCAGTCTCTGCTATTAAAGTCTGTGCTGGTCAGCAGCGAGCGGACTTCTCTGGGACTAAGTCCTTGTCTGCACGTACTGAGCATGCCCAGCGTAAGGTCTCCCGTTGGAGATCGAGGGTCATGTGCTCAGGCTCTGCAGCACATTCCA
Organism: Ranitomeya imitator; assembly: GCF_032444005.1. Taxonomy (NCBI): domain Eukaryota; kingdom Metazoa; phylum Chordata; class Amphibia; order Anura; family Dendrobatidae; genus Ranitomeya; species Ranitomeya imitator. Next base: position 313,019,930 of record NC_091287.1, read on the forward strand.
TTGGTCCTCTTGGCAGGTCCTAGAAGGGCAAAAGTGCTGTGGCCACTTCCTGTGCTGCTGCTATATAAACTGCGCATGACCGCACGGCCATGCGCTAGTATTGTCAAACAATTGCTAATGTGTGTATGTTGTGAGTGCAAGTCGTCCTTGGATACCCCTACCCTATAGTATGACTGTTCGCGGAAGGTGTATGGCTGCTACCTAGCGCCCGACTTATCCTACAGCACTAGTCACACATTATAGCGTCCAGTTGCTGTGACCGCCAGTACGGCGCCGTGCACTTCCTCTGTGCTTTCCTTACCCAAGCCTGGGTGGTTAGTGGCGTTCGTCAGTGCGGCACTGCATGCTCTTCTGTTTCATTTCACACCCAGTTGCGGTGTTGCGCCAGCAAGGGTCTAATCGGACTTCAATCCCAGTGGGGGTTGAGTTCGCTGACTACTTGCTCGCGCTTTAGGTGCGGTACCGCGGTCCTGTGCCTTAACAGGATTGCTCCTTTCACGCTGGGTGAGGTTAACCCACGCGTGTATACTCTAGTGTACCGCCATATAGTCTGCTAATTGCTAGCAGCAGGTTTTCACCTGCACGGTGGACCCCGGACTGCGAACGCATCTATACCATCTGTCTTGGTGCGTTCCGCCAGTCCTAACAGATATATATATATATTTTTTTAATTTTATTTAGTGTGTGTGTTTAAATAGAACTTTTGCTATGGTATGAACTATGTATGCCCCTGCTTGTAGGGCAGTAATAATGAGGGCAATCTGGCTTGTTGCTCGGAGCCCGAGGTTTCTGGAGTCCCATGACCAGATAGCCCTCCTCAAGCAGCGTGCAGGGCTTGGAGATGAGCCCAGACAAATTTCTTTAACAGGGGCCCAAAGCAGTCAGTGTCCACCCCTTTCTGTACAGCCACATATGAGGTATTTCTACATTCAGCAGAACTTGTGGGACAGATTTTGATGCCATTTTTACCCATTTCCCAGTATGAAAATGTAAAGTTTTGGACTAACACAATCTTGATGGTAAAAATGTAAATTATTTTTTATTCAATGTCCAATGTTATAAAATTCTGTGTCACACCTGCGGTGTCAATGTGATTACTGCACCCCTAGATTAGTTCATTGAGAAGTGTCATTTGTAAAAAGGGGTCACTTATGGGGGTTTCTGTTCTGGCACATCAAGGGCTCTGCCAATGTGACATGGCACCCTCAAACCAGTGCAGCAAAATCTGCACTGCAATATGGCGCTTCTTCCCTTCTGAGCTTTGCACTGTGCCTCAAAGGTAGTTTTTGACCAAATATGGGAGTATCTGTGTACTCAGGAGAAATTGCACAACAAATATTGAGGTCAATATTCTCCTGTTACCCTTGTGAAAATGCAAAACTTGGGGCTAAAAAACAATTTTGTGGGAAAAAACTGATTTTTTTATTTTCACTGCTCAGCGTTATAAACATCTGTTAAGCACCTGGGGTTTCAAGATTTTCACCACACATCTAGATAAGTTCCCTAAGGGGTATTGTTTCCAAAATGGTGTCACTTGTGAGGGAGTTTCCACTGTTTAGGCACATTAGGGGCTCTCCAAATGCGACATGGTGTTCACTAATTATTCCAGCAAATTTTGCATTCAAAAAGTCAAATGGCGCTCCTTCCCTTCCAAGCCCTGCCGTGTGCACAAACAGTAGTTTTCCTCCATGTAAGGGGTATCGGCGTACTCAGGAGAAATTGTGTAACAAATTGTATGGTCTATTTTCTCCTGATACACTTGTGAAAGTAAAAAAAAAAATTGGGTCTAAAGAAAAATTCTTGTGAAAAAAAATTAAACGTTTATTTGTTCCTTCCACGTTCCATTAATTCCTGTGAAGCACCTGAAGGGTTAATAAGCTTCTTGAATGTGGTTTTGAGCACTTGGAGGGGTGCAGTTTTTAGAATGGTGTTACTTTTGGGTATTTTCTGTCATATAGGCCCCCTCAAGGTCGCTTCAAATGTGATGTGGTCCCTAAAAAAAACAGTTTTGTAAATTTTGTTGGAAAAATTAGAAATTGTTGGTCAACTATTAAGCCTTATAACGTCTTAACAAAAATAATAATAATAATTTTATTTATATAGCGCCAACATATTCCGCAGCGCTTTACAAATTATAGAGGGGACTTGTACAGACAATAGACATTACAGCACAACAGAAATCACAGTTCAAAATAGATACCAGGAGGAATGAGGGCCCTGCTCGCAAGCTTACAAACTATGAGGAAAAGGGGAGACACGAGAGGTGGATGGTAACAATTGCTTTAGTTATTCGGACCAGCCAAAAAAAAAATCTTTCAAAAATAGTGCTACGGTAAAATAAAAATGTGGGTAATGCTATTTATTAACTATTCTGTGTGACCTGTGATTTCTGGGCATAAAAATTAAGTTTGAAAATTGCTAAATTTTTCAACATTTTCGACAAATTTCCATTTTTTTCACAAATAAATGTAAGTCATATTGAAGATAAGAAAAAGCAAGAAAGATCAACCCACCTCCTCTCAGTTCCACCACACTTATCATGCAGTGCTGCGAGTAGTATGAAGGTGAAGCCAAAGTCCAGCGTGGGTGATATCCATAAAAAATACCTTTTATTCCATTTTCATTAAAAGCACAAGTCCAAAATCCATCTTTATATCCAGAGAGACAAAAAGGGGTGATTCATACCAATGAAAGTGCATTTAAAATCATACGCGTTTCAACGGTTGTGCCGCCTTAGTCATTGTGTCTCTGAATATAAAGATGGATTTTGGACTTGTGCTTTTAACCCCTTCATGACCTTGCGATTTTCCATTTTTCCCGTGTTTGTTTTCGCTCCCCTCCTTCCCAGAGCCATAACTTTTTTATTTTTCCTTCAATATGGCCATGTGAGGGCTTATTTTCTGTGGCACGAGTTGTACTTTTAAACGACGTCATTGGTTTTACCACGCAGTGTACTAGAAAATGGGAAAAAAATTCCAAGTGCGGTGAAATCGCAAAACAGTGCAATCCCATGCGTGTTTTTTGTTTGGCTTTTTTGCTAGGTTCACTAAATGCTAAAACTCACCTGCCATTATGATTCTCCAGGTCATTATGAGTTCATAGACACCAAACATGTCTAGGTTATTTTTTTATCTAAGTGGTGAAAAAAAAATTGCAAACTTTGCTACAAAAACCCCCCCACCATTTTCCGATACCCGTAGCGTCTCTATTTTTCGTGATCTGGGGTTGGGTGAGGATTTATTTTTTGCATGCCGAGCTGAAGTTTTTAGTGATACCATTTTGGTGCAGATATGTTCTTTTGATCACCCGTTATTGCAGTTTAATGCAATGTCGCGGTGACCAAAAAAAGTAATTCGGGCGTTTCTCATTTTTTTCTCACTACGCCGTTTAGCGATCAGGTTAATGCTTTTTTTTTATTGATAGATCAGGCGATTCTGAACGCGGTGATACCAAATGTGTATATATTTGATTTTTTTTTGTTTTATTTTGAATGGGGCGAAAGGGTGGTGATTTAAACATATTTTTTTATTTCATATTTTTTAAACATTTTTTAATTACTTTTGCCATGCTTCAATAGCCTCCATGGGAGACTAGAAGCTGGCAGAGCCTGATCAGATCGATCCTATGCAGCTGAATTACAGGCTTGCTATGAACGCCGACCACAGGGTGGCGCTCACAGCAAGCCGGCATCTGCAACCATAGAGGTCTCAAGGAGACATCTGGTTACTATGCCATAGCAATAAGAAAGAAGCTGGCGCACTACCATAGCACAAATATAAGTTACTATGCTGACGCATCGCTGACCCTCGATCATGTGACGGGGGTCAGCGATGCCCGCATTTCCGGCCGGATGGCCAGAAGCGGCATTTAACTAGTTAATAGCGGTGGGTGGATCGCAATTCCACTCGCCGCTATTGCGCGCACATGTCAACTGTACAAAACAGCTGACATGTCGCGGCTTTGATGTGGACTCACCCGCCAGAGCCCACATCAAAGCAGGGGATCTGACCTCGGACGTACTATCCCATCCGAGGTCAGAAAGGGGTTAATGAAAATGAAATAAAAGGTATTTTTTATGGATATCACCTTCGCTGGACTTCTGCTTCACCTTCATATTGAAGATACTTTCCGTTATCATGAAGTACAATATGTCACGAAAAAACTCTCAGAATCAGTGGGATCCATTGAAGTGTTCCAGAGTTATTACTGCAAAGTGACACTGATCAGAATTGTAAAATTTGGCCAGGTCATGAAGGTGCAAACAGCCTTGTGTCGTAAAGGGATTAGGTATGAATTATCCACAAGGCCTGATTAAAGTCAAAGAAAGTGAAAGCAAACTGTCCTTAAAGCGCATGTTATTTCAGGTAACTTTTCTGAATAAACGGTCATGTGTTCAAAAGGAATAATGTTATTTCTGGCCATTATAAGACTTGGAGACTGCACAGCGGGAAAACTGGTGAAAACTGCAGGGTATATCTCTCCAATTTGTATTTACTCTGAGCTAGTGGGTGGAGACTTGCTGTGATGATGTCTCTAATACACTGCACACAAAGATGTTTTTCACTCCCTAACAGAAGCAGCAGCATGGAATACATTGTACAGCAGTACTGAGTAGTGTGAGATAAATTACTTACTAAAAGCTGCAGCATTCTCTACCCTGAGTCTCACTATGCTGAATGCTCCTCCTCATGCCTTCTCCATAGATTTTAGGCTACTTTCACACTTCCGTCTTTTCAGATCCATTGCAATGCGTCGTTTTGGGAAGAAAATGGATCCTGCAAATATGCCCGCAAGATCCGTTTTTTTTCCCCATAGACTTGTATTAGTGACGGATCGTGACGGATAGCCACACGTCGCATCAGTCGTGCGATGGATCCATCATGTTTTGGCAGACCGTCGTCTGGAAAAAAACGTTTAATGTAACGTTTTTTGTCTGCGTCAAAAAAACGTACAGCGACGGATCCTGCGGCGCAGTCGTTGGCTAGAATGGAAGCCTATGGGCGCAGGATCCGTTGCTATCCGTCAAATGACGGAATCCAGCAACAGATTCCGTTTTTTTACACTGAGCATGCCTGGAAGGATTTCTATTCCTTTAATTTAACCCATTTTTCCGGCAGCTGCTGCATCGACGGATCCATCAAAAAACAGGATCCAGTGCATCCGTTTTTTACAATCTGCACAGGATCCGTCTTTTCAACACTTTGAGGGATTGTGACTGATTCTAAAAGACGGCAGTGTGAAAGTAGCCTTAATTGGAGCTGTAATGTGATACTTCAGTGAGCTTGCAGTCTGCTTTCCTTTAAGAGTTGATTTGAGCTGTTTTGAGTGGTGTGCAGAGTGAGTTTAGAAGGCAGGGGGGATGGGACAACGTGGCTCTTTAGTGGAGAAAGACATTTCTCTGATGAGATATATTACACAGTTTCAAGTTTTATGCAAAGTTTGTTGAAACAACAGTGACAATTTAAAGGTACTCTGTCTGCACACTGATTGTTCAAACCAAGTATGGGTGTTTGATGCATCATTGTGGAGCCAATGAACCACCAAACGGCAGGACTTTGTTTGAAAAATCATACTGTGCTGTCCGTGATTATCATTGCAATGTATTGGAGAAGCTTATTTATATTTATTTTTAAAATTTTTCTTACTGCTAGAACACTGATGGTAAAAACTGACTCATCGAACAATGATAAAACTCAGATCCAAGATAGATTTTTTATTATGTAATAAAATGTAATTCTTAAAACACTTATATTTGTATGTGAATGCTTTTCTGCCCATTGATGACAAAAGTATTCTAGGAGTGATACCTTTATTGGCTAACCAGAAAATAATATGTTTGCAAGCTTTCAGAGCACAGTTGCTTCTTCTTCGGGCAGGATTACAAATATTTGAAAAGTATTCACAACGATTTTTCTGGCTAACACGGTACCACAATACAATTTATTATACATCATTATATTTGTATGAAATACAGAATTCACTTACCTGCACTTTTACAGAATTTCCCATGAGATAGGTTTTTTGTGCTGCAGCCATTCTCATGGTGTCTATAGTATCATACATGATATGTGTGCTTTCGCTACCATTTGTAGTCATATGTATGTTAGAAAAAAAACTAAAAATTATGACTCGTCAGCCAATGTTCATGAAGCCATTTCACCATCTCCCCTAATGTCCAGCTACAGATTAGAATCATGGTCAGAGCGTAAAGCTCTACAAGGACTAAAAATTAAGCCATGTTCCCATCTTCCTCTACACCAATCAAAAAATGTGTGTTTGATTATGATACATTGAAGAACAACATTTCGCATTACCGCTGTTAAGAAACGTTACAAACAAATTCTCAGATTTTTTTAAAATTAAATATTCAGCCACACAATCATTTCATTGGGAGGCTGATTATCCATGAGGGTCTCTAATCTGGAAATGTTGATGTTGGAGAAGAAAAAAAAAAATGTATGGCTTTTGGATATAAAGCAACTAGCTACCTCAATACTGAAATGCAGCCATAAAATGTACAGCGAACCTGATGGCTTTATGATTGTTATTTCCACATTAGATATAAACCATTTTTTTAAATTAGGGACATTTTTTATATCAACTCAACAACAATAATCAATCTTTAGTAATTATTTATTGTTTTTTTTATAAAGCACTTTGAGAGTGAAAAAGGCGAGTGCTAGAAAAACAGGATATATTTTCCAATCTAGAACAAGAACATTACTCCATAATATATCAGCACAGAATGAGTAGAAAAAGATAATTACAAAGAAAAAGTAACAAAAATCCCAACACAATTTTCCCATAATAAAAAAAGGAGAAATGAAAATGACTGCAAATACTATGCACTTATTCTATGTGCACAGATCAATAAATCAGGAAAATATAATTTGGAATACATCTATATATTGGATGGAGTAATATAGGTTGTCCTAATAGATTTTGAAGAGTAGGCCGTGTTGCTTCAGGCGTTGGGATTGGTTTCCATCAGATGAATATCTGATTCTACCATCTCTTTAACCAGTTCCTGCAAAAGAAGAAATCAGTGTCAACTTTGTTTCTACATACACTAGGCAACTATATTACAACTGGCTAAGAAATGTGACTCCTCATTTACTGACATCTCGCTACAAAGGATGTAATTGGTAGAAAGTAAGAATTTATACAGTGACTGACTATTAATATTACAAATAAAGAGAAATTGACCTGAACGCCAATCCAGAAGAGAAGATGCCATGCAAACTTATAACAACCACATAAAGAGATCATGCCATGTTATATTCCCTGAAAATCACCATCATTCTGAAATATTGTAGGATATTAACAATGGAAGTGTTACCCAGGACTACAAAGAACTAGTATTACGTGTGTTAGGCCATGTTCAGTATTTGGTCAGTATTTTACATCAGTATGTGTAAGCCTAAACCAGGAGTGGGTGATAATTACAGGAGTGGTGACGGGTTTCTATTATACTTTTATTCTGATTGTTCCACTCATGGTTTTGGCTTACAGATACGAAGGTAAAATACTGATAGTGTGTGCATGGCCTCACCTCCAGAAACACAGTGGCTAAAAATATTAGCGGCCTGGCAGAAATGCCCATCAAAGCCCAAATGACTGGTACTGTGAGGAATGTATTGTGGACATCACAGGAGAGTGACATTTGCTATGGGGCTTCACATGAGATTTCACAATTGGGAGAAATAAAATGTTTTTCTTATTTTGTTTTTGTGTGTGTGTGTGTGTGTGTGTGTGTGTGTGTGTGTGTGTGCGCGCGTGTGTGTGTGTGTGCGTGTGTGTGCGCGTGTGTGTGTGTGTGCGTGTGCAGAAAATAGAACAATATATTTTGTCTGCAAATAAACCAAATATCAAGACAGCAACAATGTGGTGGCTACTGCTCTGTATGATGGGCATGTAAGGCTGCCACAGAATGATACCACATGATTTCTTGTAACAGAAGAGGCTAGGGGGTATTTAGAGAAGACAATATGTGACTTCACTGTGTAGATTGCTGAAAGCAGCAAAATATCAGATAGTTACCATTATAACACTGTCAGGCGAATTCACCCATCCATGAAACATGTGCTCTGGCTGCAATACCCGGAACGATAATGGGTCTCCCAGCCGCAACTAGGAGCCTCATATATGTCTACAAGGTCAGGGGGTCAGCCTGGGTATTGCGATCCGAGCACAGTTCATGCTCATGGATATGTGAACTTGGCCTTTTTCATGGGCATCCTGTGCTTGAACAGTGTCTACCAAAAATGGCCAAACACTTCTGTCTTGGGTCTTGTATCACAGCCCAATTTTCTCCTTTCTCTTGAAAATATTGTACCAGAATGATAATTACCATATACAGAGAAGAAGCATAAGTTACATAAAGACATGTTGTGTTTTAGTGAGGCAACCCTTTTAAGGGAAGGTGATACATACTGAACTAAAATTGAGTTCTTGTACCTGCTGTTAAAGTTACATAATAAAAATGACAATCTACACAACTACGCAGAGGAGAGAAAGAATATTGCCTTTTAGGGATTATTATTTTTGACAAACCATTTGAGATCTGAACATAAAATTGAATTATCTATTTTTATTTAATTAAATTTGTTAGTATTGGGACTAGAAGTCATGTGTGTCTTGGAAAAAAATATATCACATTTGGAAAGCGGTAAATATTTTGCTTGCGGTATCAAGATGCCCAAAGAGGTAAACTCCATGAAATGTTAATACAATGCTTACATCAAATGAGACCTTGGTTTCCCAGCCCAGCTTCTGCTTTGCCTTGCTGCAGTCTCCTTGTAGAAAGTCCTGTGGGTGCAAAGAAAAGCAATAAGTTGCAGAAGCTCACATTAAAAAGCTGAATCACTTTCATACTACTAAAGCAGATCAGCTGTCACAGTCCTATATGGCGGACGTATATCCAAACCTCAAAGAAGTAAAACAACAGTCATCCTTAACAGCGTAGATGACCGCATGAAACGTGTAATGACAGAACAGTAGGGTGACTATTCACTCTCAAGGTCATATACGATGGGGAAAAATAAAACAAGGCTGTCAGGATTTGTAGAAATCAGAATCCTGTGTAGCTTGGACACTTTCTAATTTGTAGGGCACGCCTCATACACAGCATTTTGAGGAATTGTATTTTTTTTAACCTTTTCATCACTTTGATGTTATTTTGAAGCCTACAGAAAAATAGCAACAAGTCAAAATACACAGATGGTTTACCAAGCTAGAGTCTCAATTTGCACCACAGACACTGGTGTACATCACCATGTGACAAATTAAATAGATTAAATAAGTATTTTACACCCTTTATGTGCCTTAAGGCCCCTTCACATTTAGCGACGCTGCAGCGATACCGACAACGATCCGGATCGCTGCAGCGTCGCTGTTTGGTCGCTGGAGAGCTGTCACACAGACCGCTCTCCAGCGACCAACGATGCCGGTAACCAGGGTAAACATCGGGTAACTAAGCGCAGGGCCGCGCTTAGTAACCCGATGTTTACCCTGGTTACCATGCTAAAAGTAAAAAAAAACAAACACTAGATACTTATCTACAGCCGTCTGTCCTCCAGCGCTGCGCTCTGCTTCTCTGCTCTCCTCCTGTACTGTCTGGGAGCCGGAAAGCAGAGCGGTGACGTCACCGCTCTGCTTTCCGGCTCACAGCCAGTACAGGAGGAGTGCAGAGCGCAGCGCTGGAGGACAGACAGCGGTAGGTAAGTATCTAGTGTTTGTTTTTTTTTTACTTTTAGCATGGTAACCAGGGTAAACATCGGGTTACTAAGCGCGGCCCTGCGCTTAGTTACCCGATGTTTACCCTGGTTACCAGTGAAGACATCGCTGGATCGGTGTCACACACGCCGATCCAGCGATGTCCACGGGAGATCCAGCGACGAAATAAAGTTCTGGACTTTATTCAGCGACCAACGATCTCCCAGCAGGGGCCTGATCGTTGGTCGCTGTCACACATAACGATTTCATTAACGATATCGTTGCTACGTCACAAATAGCAACGATATCGTTAACAATATCGTTATGTGTGAAGGTACCTTTACTTGACAGTCTCGAAAGGGAAACAAGCAATGGTTTAAATGTGCAAAATAGAACAAAAAATTTGTAGCAAAACATTGTTCTAGAACAGTGTTTCTCAACTCCAGTCCTCAAGACCCACCAACAGGTCATGTTTTCAGGATTTCCTTAGTTTTGCACAGGTGATAATTTCATCACCTACTCAAGCATTTATTCCATCACCTATGCAATACTAAGGAAATCCTGAAAACATGACCTGTTGGTGGGTCTTGAGACCGGAGTTGAGAAACACTGTTTTAGAATCACAGCTCAATTAGATGACCTGATAATCTGTCAACAAATGTTCATAAGTATCTTCGTTCCAGAATAAAGGAAAATACTGCTGATCATCTGTCGAAAAAGAAACACTTGTTTGTCAGATCGTTTATGCCGATATAAAAATCATCAATACCAGAGGCACATAACCCTTTGAGACGGGGCAAGTGTGGATGACATAATGATGCTGTAAAAAAACTGAATGGTTTGTATTAAAGGGAATCTGTCAGCAGACTTTTGTTTTGTAATCTGAAGACAGCAGGAGTTAGAGGCTGAAATCCAGAAGTCAAGAATGTGTCACAAATAATAATCTTTATTTAATAATAATCTTTATTTTTATATAGCGCTAACATATTCCGCAGCGCTTTACAGTTTTGCACACATTATCATCACTGTCCCCGATGGGGCTCACAATCTAGAATCCCTATCAGTATGTCTTTGGAATGTGGGAGGAAACCGGAGTACCCGGAGGAAACCCACGCAAACACGGAGAGAACATACAAACTCTTTGCAGATGTTGTCCTGGGTGGGATTAGAACCCAGGACCCCAGCGCTACAAGGCTGCTGTGCTAACCACTGCGCCACCGTGCTGCCCACGTCACTCGTCAAAGTGCATGCGGTTTACTAACTGTGAAGGATTTATCACTAAGAGATTAACATTACTGGACTACATTTGTCAGTCAACGTCTCCTCCTGTGATAAGCAGCACACTGTCTATGGAGTTTGAACACACAGAGCTTGGTGTGGGCGGAGTTAGCTTTCTCAGCTCTGCTTCATTCAAAATCTAAAAGCTCTGTGTCAGAACTGCTGCACCCAGTAATCAAATTGATACTTCGTTGGATTCAGTGTCTCTTTGCCTACATTACACTGCTCTCAGATGAGGAAGCAAAAACCTGCAGACGGATTCCCCTTAATGATTGTTCTTCTACAGATTTCATCAGCCCCTGTGAATGGAACTGTAAAGGAGTTCCAATCTATTTGTATATAGTCAATGGAAACATGTATCAATATCAGCCCATGTGAAGGAGCTTTAAGACACTAAAGAAAAGGAATAAAGAAAGTTATCTTGTAACATGCCTAAGACGCATCAATTCTAGCACAGTTTCAACCACTAATACATTTGGCCTGGTCATTAACATTTTAAAAACCGCATGTCTTTAGAATCGAGTTTTCTTGCTTGCTTAACCCCTTTCTGCCATTAGACGTACTATTGCGTCCATGTGGGGTGGGCTTTACTTCCCAAGGACGCAATAGTACGTCATATGCGATCGGCAGCGCTCACGGGGGGAGCGCCGCCGATCGCGGCCGGGTGTCAGCTGTTTATCGCAGCTGACATCCGGCACTATGTGCCAGGAGCGGTCACGGACCGCCCCCGGCACATTAACCCCCGGCACACCGCGATCAAAGATGATCGCGATGTGCCGGCGGTACAGGGAAGCACCGCGCAGGGAGGGGGCTCCCTGCGGGCTTCCCTGAGCCCCCCGCAGCAACGCGATGTGATCGCGTTGCTGCGAGGGTCTCACCTCCCTCCCTGCTCCCTCCAGCCCCGGATCCAAGATGGCCGCGGATCCGGGTCCTGCAGGGAGGGAGGTGGCTTCACAGAGCCTGCTCAGAGCAGGCACTGTGAAGCAGCCTGCACTCCTATCAGATCAGTGATCTGACAGAGTGCTGTGCAAACTGTCAGATCACTGATCTGTGATGTCCCCCCCTGGGACAAAGTAAAAAAGTAAAAAAAAAAAATTTCAAATGTGTAAAAAAAAATAAAAAAAAATATTCCAAAATAATGAAAAAAAAATAAAAATATTATTCCCATAAATACATTTCTTTATCTAAATAATAAAAAAAAAACAATAAAAGTACACATATTTAGTATCGCCGCGTCCGTAACGGCCCGACCTATAAAACTGGCCCACTAGTTAACCCCTTCAGTAAACACCGTAAGAAAAAAAAAAAAAAAAACGAGGCAAAAAACAACGCTTTATTATCATACCGCCGAACAAAAAGTGGAATAACACGCGATCAAAAAGACAGATATAACTAACCATGGTACCGCTGAAAACGTCATCTTGTCCCACAAAAAACGAGCCGCCATACAGCATCATCAGCAAAAAAATAAAAAAGTTATAGTCCTGAGAATAAAGCGATGCAAAAATAATTATTTTTTCTATAAAATAGTTTTTATCGTATGAAAGTGCCAAAACATAAAAAAATGATATAAATGAGGTGTCGCTGTAATCGTACTGACCCGAAGAATAAAACTGCTTCATCAATTTTACCAAACGCGGAACGGTATAAACGCCTCCCCCAAAAGAAATTCATGAATAGCTGGTTTTTGGTCATTCTGCCTCACAAAAATCGGAATAAAAAGCGATCAAAAAATGTCACGTGCCCGAAAATGTTACCAATAAAAACATCAACTCGTCCCGCAAAAACCAAGACCTCACATGACTCTGTGGACCAGAATATAGAAAAATTATAGCTCTGAAAATGTGGTAACGCAAAAAATATTTTTTGCAATAAAAAGCGTCTTTCAGTGTGTGACGGCTGCCAATCATAAAAATCCGCTAAAAAACCCACTATAAAAGTAAATCAAACCCCCCTTCATCACCCCCTTAGTTAGGGAAAAATTAAAAAAATGTATTTATTTCCATTTTCCCATTAGGGCTAGGGTTAGAGTTAGGGCTAGGGTTAGGGCTAGGGTTAGGGCTAGGGCTAGGGCTAGGGTTAGGGCTAGGGTTAGGGCTAGGGTTAGGGTTAGGGTTAGGGCTAGGGTTAGGGTTAGGGCTAGGGTTAGGGCTAGGGTTAGGGCTAGGGTTAGGATTAGGGTTAGGGCTAGGGTTAGGGCTACAGTTTGGGTTGGGGCTAAAGTTACAGTTAGGGTTTAGATTACATTTACGGTTGGGAATAGGGTTGGGATTAGGGTTAGGGGTGTGTGAGGGTTAGAGGTGTGGTTAGGGTTACTGTTGGGATTAGGGTTAGGGATGTGTTTGGATTAGGGTTTCAGTTATAATTGGGGGGTTTCCACTGTTTAGGCACATCAGGGGCTCTCCAAACGCGACATGGCGTCCGATCTCAATTCCAGCCAATTCTGCGTTGAAAAAGTAAAACAGTGCTTCTTCCCTTCCGAGCTCTCCCGTGTGCCCAAACAGGGGTTTACCCCAACATATGGGGTATCGGCGTACTCAGGACAAATAGGACAACAACTTTTGGGGTCCAATTTCTCCTGCTACCCTTGGGAAAATACAAAACTCGGGGCTAAAACATATTTTTTGTGGGAAAAAAAAAGATTTTTTATTTTCACGGCTCTGCGTTATAAACTGTAGTGAAACACTTGGGGGTTCAAAGTTCTCACAACACATCTAGATTAGTTCCCTGGGGGGTCTAGTTTCCAATATGGGGTCACTTGTGGGGGGTTTCTACTGTTTAGGTACATTAGGGGTTCTGCAAACGCAATGTGACGTCTGCAGACCATTCCATCTAAGTCTGCATTCCAAATGGCGCTCCTTCCCTTCCGAGCTCTGCCATGCGCTCAAACGTTGGTTTCCCCCAACATACGGGGTATCAGCGTACTCAGGACAAATTGGACAACAACTTTTGGGGTCGAATTTCTCCTCTTACCCTCGGGAAAATACAAAACTGGGGGCTAAAAAATAATTTTGGGGGGAAAGATTTTTTTTTTTAATTTTCACGGCTCTGCGTTACAAACTGTAGTGAAACACTTGGGGGTTCAAAGCTATCACAACACATCTAGATGAGTTCCTTAGGGGGTCTAGTTTCCAAAATGGTGTCACTTGTGGGAGGTTTCTACTGTTTAGGTACATTAGGGGCTCTGCAAATGCAATGTGACACCTGCAGACCATTCCATCTAAGTCCTCATTCCAAATGGAGCTCCTTCCCTTCCGAGCCCTCCCATGCGCCCAAACAGTGGTTCCCCCCCACATATGGGGTATCAGCGCACTCAGGACAAATTGGACAACAAATTGTGGGGTCGAATTTCTCCTTTTACCCTCGGGAAAATACAAAACTGGGGGCTAAAAAATAATTTTTGTGGGAAAAAATTTTTGTTTTATTTTTACGGCTCTCCATTATAAACTTCTGTGAAGCCCTTGGTGGGTCAAAGCGCTCAGCACACATCTAGATAAGTTCCTAAAGGGGTCTACTTTCCAAAATGGTGTCACTTGTGGGGGGTTTCTACTGTTTAGGTACATTAGGGGCTCTGCAAACGCAACATGACGTCCCATCTCAATTCCTGTCAATTTTGCATTGAAAAGTCAAACGGCGCTCCTTCCCTTCCGAGCTCTCCCATCCGCCCAAACAGTGGTTTACCCCCACATATGGGCTATCAGCGTACTCAGGACAAATTGTACAACAACTTTTGGGGTCCAATTTCTTCTCTTACCCTTGGTAAAATAAAAAATTGGGGGCGAAAAGATAATTTTTGTGAAAAAATATGATTTTTTATTTTTACGGTTCTACATTATAAACTTCTGTGAAGCACTTGTTGGGTCAAAGTGCTCACCACACCTCTAGATAAGTTCCTTAGGGGGTCTACTTTCCAAAATGGTGTCACTTGTGGGGGGTTTCAATGTTTAGCCACATCAGGGGCTCTCCAAACGAAACATGGCGTCCCATCTCAATTCCAGTCAATTTTGCATTGAAAAGTCAAATGGCACTCCTTCGCTTCCGAGCTCTGCCATGCGCCCAAACAGTGGTTTACCCCCACATGTGGGGTATTGGCATACTCAGGACAAATTGTACAACAATGTTTGGGGTCCATTTTCTCCTGTTACCCTTGGTAAAATAAAACAAATTGGAGCTGAATTACATTTTTTGTGAAAAAAAGTTAAATGTTCATTTTTATTTAAACATTCAAAAAATTCCTGTGAAGCACCAGAAGGGTTAATAAACTTCTTGAATATGGTTTTGAGCACCTTGAGGGGTGTAGTTTTTAGAATGGTGTCACACTTGGGTATTTTCTATCATATAGACCCCTCAAAATGACTTCAAATGAGATGTGGTCCCTAAAATAAAATGGTGTTGTAGAAATGAGAAATTGCTGGTCAACTTTTAACCCTTATAACTCCCTTACAAAAAAAAATTTTGGTTCCAAAATTGTGCTGATGTAAAGTAGACATGTGGGAAATGTTACTTATTAAGTATTTTGTGTGACATATCTCTGTGATTTAATTGCATAAAAATTCAAAGTTGGAAAATTGCGAAATTTTCATAATTTTCGCCAAATTTCCGTTTTTTTCACAAATAAACGCAGGTACTATCAAATAATTTTTACCATTGTCATGAAGTACAATATGTCACGAGAAAACAATGTCAGAATCACCAGGATCCATTGAAGCGTTCCAGAGTTATAACCTCATAAAGGGACAGTGGTCAGAATTGTAAAAATTGGCCCGGTCATTAACGTGCAAACCACCCTTGGGGGTAAAGGGGTTAATAACCTTTTCTATAAAAATAATTAAAAATGTGAAATAAAAACGCCTAAAAAAACTCTAAAAAATAATAATGGGTGATATTTTTGCATGCATTATAAAATGCTGGAAATGAAGTGAATGTAACGGACCCATAAGAAGAATGAAATTACATGTAGCAAAACGTGAGCTATGAGACGTTGGTATAATTGGAGCTTTTTGGGGAACAGTTGAGTCGTCTCTCAGGCTAGATTGCCGTGGGCCCATCCTCCATATATACATAAGCCTGTGTACTTCCACTGTTATGTGCATCATTAACTTTGTTGGTACCATTGCTCTCAAGCTACATTCTATCACCTAGTTCAAATAGGTTATTTGTGAAACACAATATAAGAAATAGACTTCTTGCAATTGACCAGATCCAGTGTCCGCTCCAAATGGGGCAGACTTAAGCTGGAACTTTGGAGCAATAATTTTGTCAGAGTCTGGGCCCATCAATTACATTGGCGGACTCAGAAGCTAACTGCAGGAGTGAGCGTTACTAGCCAAGACGGGCAGCATGGAATCCATGCAGAGGCGCCATGCAATCACACAAATTCAGCCAAACTCGTTGCCACTTAATGCCGACCTACAGAAAATACCACGGTCCTTATAATAGAGGGTGTCCCATATGCTGACGATTCCACAGCTAAACCACGGAATCAACCTTCTGTACTGCAGGTGATCTGTATAAATTGGTAGTAATGAGGAAGTAATAAATAAATGTTAAATAAGACACAAAAATGGAAGATCTGAAAAAATAAAATTGCCAAATTGAATTTATAGGCTAGGACAGTAGTAGAACAGTCGGTAGGATGGCAAAAGGGTCTCCTGAGTGTTACAGAAAATTACATAAATGGATACAGAAAAGCATCTCACCGCCCTAGACACTAAAGACATATTAAAGAGTGTGATTTCTGCTTAAAATCTTTGTTGTTTTTTTAACAATCAGATTATCATCACTGAAGTATTTAGCTTTTTCAACAAACTAATCCATGTCTTTATAATGAAAAACAGTTTATGGGCCCTAAGTAGCTACAATTCATCCTAAACAATGAAATCAAGCCAAACCCTGGGGCTCCACAAAGGTGTTTTTTTTTTTTAGGGACAGTGTTCATTTTAGGGTGAAAGGTAATGTCAGGGCTAGGGCTCCTGCAACTGATTAGCCAAAATCTCTGACCATCCCAACCGCAAATCTCTATGTGCCACCGCTGTAAACCCAAAGATACAAACATATCCCCCGCCATATAAATGAAATTACTTGGGTTACAGTTCCTGGTCTCCATTTATGTGACAAGACGACAGATAAATCTGTTCAAAAGCCTAGGTTTTTCTCCGCCTAAACCACACTCTATAAAAACAGCAGAGGAGCCCTATAAGGCTCAGTGGTCGGGTTACTGAATCAACTGGTTCAAATTATTGTCTTGCTTTGTTTAAAACAGAAGTAAATCACAAAACAAACACAATAACAAACTAAATGCCGACCTTAAATAAAAACATGTGCTCGAGGCAAAAGTTGAAACTGCAAAACACAACGTAGATTTTTACTGATGTCAAAAGGTTGAGATATCGATGAGTTTCTAGTGCAACCTGCCCTCTGCTGAAAAGACTGGCACAAATTCTCATGTATTTTCAGCAGATATGTCAAGTACAGGTATTTTTAATATGGCTAAAGTCTATATTTTCATATTAAGTGTTCTATATAACAAAACACTGGAACACTGAAGAGTGTATCAGGAACACTGAAGAGTTGAATATTTAGCTACAGTGTGTATTTGTCCCAATAGAACATACAATATAAAACCATTTGTTATACATCCATCTTTATACAGCATGGATTGTTCAGTGCTTATTACATGTGGAATAGTAACCATTACATAAAATAAGCAATAACAGTTTTACATTGACACTTAAGGAAGACCTCAAATCTATATATCTGTTCATTGAATGTGTGTATACAGTGACTTGCAGAAGTATTCACCCCTTTGCCTTTTTAGCCATCTTGTTATATTACAACCCATGTTTAAATATTTTTGTAATGTGATTTGTGTGTGATGCATCAGCACTAAATAGGTTGAGATGGTGAAGTGAGCAAAATATAGGCATAAATTAAAGTTATGGGATCAAATAACTAAAAATTGGCATGTGCATATGTATTCACTACTTTTGCGATGAAGCCCCTAAAAATTTCTGGTCCACGCAATTACATTCATAAGTCACATGCTAAGTGAAAGGAAGTCCACCTGTGTGCAATCTAAAGGTACCTTCACACATAACGATATTGTTAACGATATCGTTGCTTTTTGTGACGTAGCAACGATATCGTTAATGAAATCGTTATGTGTGACAGCGACCAACGATCAGGCCCCTGCTGGGAGATCGTTGGTCGCTGAATAAAGTCCAGAACTTTATTTCGTCACTGGACTCCCTGGAGACATCGCTGGATCGGCGTGTGTGACACCGATCCAGCGATGTCTTCATTGGTAACCAGGGTAAACATCGGGTAACTAAGCGCAGGGCCGCGCTTAGTAACCCGATGTTTACCCTGGTTACCATGCTAAAAATAAAAAAAAAAAAAACAGTACATACTTACCTACAGCTGTCTGTCTTCCAGCGCTGCGCTCTGCACTCCTCCTGTACTGGCTGTGAGCCGGAAAGCAGAGCGGTGACGTCACCGCTCTGCTTTCCGGCTCCCAGACAGTACAGGAGGAGAGCAGAGAAGCAGAGCGCAGCGCTGGAGGACAGACGGCTGTAGGTAAGTATGTACTGTTTTTTTTTTTTACTTTTAGCATGGTAACCAGGGTAAACATCGGGTTACTAAGCGCGGCCCTGCGCTTAGTTACCCGATGTTTACCCTGGTTACCGGCATCGTTGGTCGCTGGAGAGCGGTCTGTGTGACAGCTCTCCAGCGACCAAACAGCGACGCTGCAGCGATTCGGATCGTTGTCGGTATCGCTGCAGCGTCGCTAAATGTGAAGGGGCCTTAAGCGTCACACATATTCACGCCTTTTCTGAAAGGCCACAGAGGCTGCAACACCATTAAGCAAGAAGCACCACTAACCAAACACCATGAAGACCAAGAAAGTCTCTAAACAAGTCAGGGACAAAGTTGTTGAGAAGTAAAAGTCAGGATTGCGTTAAAAAAATTCCAATCTCTGTTAATCCCCTCACCAGCATCAATCCATTATCGTCAAATGAAAAGAACATAGGACCACAACAAAGCTGCCAATAGATGGTTGCCCACCAAAACTCTCAGCCCCAGTCAAGGGGAGGGTATCAATCAGAGACCCAGCACAAGACCAAATGAAGGAGCTGCAGACTTCTCAATCATAGACTGGAGTATCTGTCCATATAACCACAATAAGCCGTACATTCCATAGAGATGGCCTTTATGGAGGAGGGGGCCAAAAAAAAACCTTTACTTGCACACAAAAATTGTTAGGCTCATTTTGAGTTTGCCAAAAGACACGTGGGAGACTCCCCAAATGTATGGAGGAAGGTGCTCTGGTCAGATGTGACCAAAATTGAACATTTCTTGCCACTAAAGTAAAATCGCTATGTCTGGCGACAAACCAACACAGCTCATTACCCCAAGAAAATCATCATCACAGTGAAAAATTGTGGTGGCAGCATCATGCTGTGGGGGTGTTTTTCAGCAGCAGGATAGGGAAAATGGTCCAAGTTGAGTGGAAGATGGTTGGTGCCAAATACAGGGATATTCTTGAGCAACACCTGTTTCAGTTTGTCAGTGATTTTAGATTGAGACATACGTTCATCTTCCAACAAAATGACCCAAAGCATACTTCTAAAGCAACAGGAGTGGTTTAAGAGGAAACGTGTAAATGTTATGGAGTGGCCTAATCAAAGCCCAGACCTTAACCCAATTGAGAATCTGTGGTCTGACTTGAATATTGCTGTTCACCAGAGAAGAACATCTAACTTGAAGGAGATGGAGCAGCTTTGCCTTGAGGAATGGCCAAAAATCCCAGTGACATGATGTGGAAAGCTCAGAGACTTCACCAAAGTGACTTGCTGCTGTAGTTGTTGCAAAAGGAGGCTCTACAAAGTACTGACTTTAGGTAAGTGAATAGTTATGCACAATGAAGTTTTCAGTTATATTGTCCTATTTGTTGTTTGCTTCATAGTAAAAAGAAAACCAAATGTTTACAGTTGTAAGCATGTTCTTTATGTAAACTGATGCAAACCCTAAAAATAAACCATGAAATTGCAGGTTGTGAGGAAGCAAAACACAGAAAATGCCAAGGGGTGAATACTTTTGCAAGCCACTGTATGTGCATGTAATGTAGTTCAAGTGTATTAATATACTCGCCTACTGCTGCTCTCTCCGGGATCCAGCGCTGTTCTGCTTTGCTTCTCAGTGATATCTCTGCAGTTGTGACTAGCCTCTATGCTCTGTGCGTGAGCCGAAAATCTTTTACAATGTAAGCCTATGCAGTCTTGTTCTGATGCTCTATAGATTTATACTGTAAAAGTCCCTTTTTAAGTGACCTGGAGAATCTGCAGAGCGGTGACAACACAGAAGAAAAAAAAAACAGTGCTGGACACTGAAAAGAGCAGAGATAGGTGAATATATTAATACAATCACACAACATGAGCATGTATGAGTATATATACACACAATAAAACAAATTATATATATATATATATATATATATATAGATATATATATATATATATATATATATGTATGTGTGTTCTTTAATGTAAAGTTAGGATTAGCCCACTGCGGACCCAAATTGTATCTATTTTCTTTCTATCTATTGGCTAACATGATACACAGATATTTTTTTCCGGTAATTTCAAGTCGAAATTTAAATAAACAAGACACAAACAATAAAAACATCATGAGAAACTTGCCTATACTGTGCGGTTAATATCCAAATTTGCTGTAAACTGCTGCCTACAATGAGCTGTTACATGAGTAAGATTTGTATGTCTGGGTTTGCAGCGGTGGCACATACAGATTTGTGGTTGGGATGGCTGAGGTTATTGAGTAATCAGTTACAGGAGCCCTAGCCCTGACATTACCTTTCACCCGAAAATGAACGCTGTCCCTGAAAAGACTTTCTGCGGCCTCAGGGTTTAGATTGATTTCATTGTTTAGGACAAATTGTAGCTACATAAGTTCTGTGAAATGTTCCTCATTACACAGACATGGATGACGTTGCAGAATTGAGGCTTCTCAGGCCATGCTTAGATGTTTGTTATAACCTATAATATATTTCTTATATATTGAATATTTTAGTAATTTAAAGTGGCTGCCTGGTCTCAGAAGAAATGTCTATAGCCAGGATCTTCATTGGCTTCCTATTGCCCAGAGGCTACAGTTCAAAACACTAACAATGACATACAAAGCCATTCACAACCTGTCTCCTCCATACATCTGTGACATGGTCTCCCGGTACCTACCTACACACAACCTTCAAATCCTCTCATGATCTACTCCTCTAATCCTCTCTCATCTCTTCCTCCCACGACCGCATACAAGACTTCTCCCGTGCTTCCCCTATACTCTGGAACTCTCTACCCCAACACATCAAGCTCTCACCTACCACGGAAACCTTCAAAAGGAACCTGAAGACCCACCTCTTCCGACAAGCCTACAACCTGCAGCGATCCTCTGTCTGCTGAACCGCCACATGACCAACTATACCCTCTCCTAGTGTATCGTCACCCATCCCCTGTAGACTGAGCCCTCGCGGGCAGGGTCCTCTCTCCTCCTGTACTTGTGTGTGCCTTGTTTTACTCATGTTTATTGTACTTGTCAATATTTGCCCCGTTCACATGTAAAGCGCCATGGAATAAATGGCGCTATAAAAATGTATAATAATAATAGCCACTCTATGTGACTGCAGACTGACAAACCATGTCAGCACACACTGGCACGATTCCTCTATCCCATATATAGGTGGTCATGTGACCATATGTATGCGATTCGCATACTCGTGATCACATGCCACCTAGACTGTTGCATATCACTCAGTTCCCTTCTATTGTCAGAAGTAGGGTGAGACTAGTTGGCACATGACTGCAAGCCCACTGTCAAGATTTGGCAGTTTGCAGTCACAGTGTTACTGTAGACTAGTCTACTGATATCAGACAACCCCTTTAAAGAAGACACTGTGCATTAGAAAGTTGTAGTTGATATCTAGTATAACAGATGTGCATAAGAATCTATTTAGCAAGGTACAAGTGTGTCCTTTTTTAAAATGGCGGCACTGCCATTGAAATTAACAAAAATAAAACCTCAAAACTGTGGTAGTAGTAATACTTGCCTACAGTTCCCCCACCAGTCACTGTAGTCCTAGGCTGTTTCCAATATGTTGGCTACCATGGCAATCAATGACAAACTGCAGTGGCCACATATCCATCCAAACGGAGTAGGAAGGTAACACACTATGGTAATAAATTATTGGATTGCCAACAGTCAACAACATATAGTACAGTTCCAGCAACTACTTAAGATGGTGCAAATGACAGTCTCATCCTTCCGCGGTCTCACCAGGAATTAGAGTATCTGCATCTCCGGGACTTCCAGTGCCAACTACCAAAACGAGTGGCACCCCGCTTTTGGTGGGCACTCAGAGAAGAGGTAGCAGCAAGATTAGGAAGATGATAGAGTCCATTGAGGTCCAAGGCCAGGTGACCTGACAGTCCCAACCTGGGCTCTCCAAACATCTCTATGGGTTCAGTGATTGGCAGTGGATCAAATCTGTATTTCTCCAGTTGGAGCCATGGTGCCTTAGCTGTTGTCCACTAGATTCTCAAGAAAGAGAGAGGTCACTCTTATACCCACAGCTGTCCTTCGGGCCATTATCCATAGGTTTGGTGATAGGTGGGAGGAAGTAATCTCTCATTGTTCGACTGTTCAATTAACCTGCATATTTTTCCTTCAATGCTTGCAGAACAAGCTGCATAGACTGATACAATAGGTAGTCAACAGTCATTCACCAAATCAACAAACATTGATTGTTCAATTAACCTGTGCTTTTGTCCCCTAAGGATAGCAGAACAGTAAGCTGTAGGGGCTGATACAATAGGTAATTAGCAGCCATTCAACAAATCAACAAACATCAATTCAATCTACTACAAGAGTCAATGTTAAAGGTACCTTCACATTAAGCGACGCTGCAGCGATACCGACAACGATCCGGATCGCTGCAGCGTCGCTGTTTGGTCGCTGGAGAGCTGTCACACAGACAGCTCTCCAGCGACCAACGATGTCGGTAACCAGGGTAAACATCGGGTAACTAAGCGCAGGGCCGCGCTTCGTAACCCGATGTTTACCCTGGTTACCATCGTAAAAGTAAAAAAAAACAAACAGTACATACTTACCTACAGCCGTCTGTCCTCCAGCGCTGTGCTCTGCTCTCCTCCTGTACTGTCTGTGTGAGCACAGCGGCCGGAAAGCAGAGCGGTGACGTCACCGCTCTGCTTTCCGGCTGACCGACGCTCACAACCAGTACAGGAGGAGTGCAGAGCACAGCGCTGGAGGACAGACAGCGGTAGGTAAGTATGTACTGTTTGTTTTTTTTTACTTTTAGGATGGTAACCAGGGTAAACATCGGGTTACTAAGCGCGGCCCTGCGCTTAGTTACCCGATGTTTACCCTGGTTACCAGTGAAGACATCGCTGGATCGGTGTCACACACGCCGATCCAGCGATGTCTCCAGGGAGTCCAGCGACGAAATAAAGTTCTGGACTTTATTCAGCGACCAACGATCTCCCAGCAGGGGCCTGATCATTGGTCGCTGTCACACATAACGATTTCATTAACGATATCGTTGCTACGTCACAAAAAGCAACGATATCGTTAACAATATCGTTATGTGTGAAGGTACCTTAAGGCTCATATGAATAATAGTTCATGTCCCTGGTTCTATTGAATAACATGTCTGGCATACTTAAGAATAAACCGGTGTTGTCACAGTACATTACCTTTCATTGTTAAACAACTTCTTAAGGGTCTGCTAAGTTTTTTTTTTTTTATATGGACAAACCTTTCAAATGTCTCTCTAAACCCAGAATATATGGTATGAAATGAGAAATACAAAGTAAGACACATGTATGGCAGATACTGTGATGAATGCCACCCATTCATCACTCAGACTTTGAAAAAATTATGCTTTACCATATAGGTTTTGTTACTGGCTTGTATAGGTGGAGAACTGCATCAACCTGTATAACTTACTGCAATTCAAGAAGGTGAACCACTACACTGGACATGCTTTAGGAGCAGGGGATCTGAAAAGGTGAGTGCTGTTTTTTTTCATATGTAGATACTAGCAAGTTGGCTAGGTTTTTCCCCCTTATATTGTTTCATATGCAGCTGCCAGAAAACCCCTTTAAACCTGCTATGAAAGTACCACTCAGCCCCGATAAGCAATAAACTATGAACTTATTAATAATAAAATCAATTTGCAACAGTAAAGACTATACTTACACCCTCCTAGCGCCGAAAACAAAGGGGCATATTGTGTAGTGCTGTGACAACGTCTCAAAAAGCAGTGAAAAATGTAAAGCATTTAAATGTAAATACCCCGCTTCCTGAGCACTGCTGTAGGGTGTGAGCACTGCATTTACTCTGCCTATTTAGGTGAAAGATATAGTCTGAAAATGGATTTGGCCTAATTCAATCATTGTAATTGATATTTTCAAACTATTATGACCGCAAATAAAACCAGCCAGGTTAACAAGCTCAGATTGTGGAGAGTTAATCCATGCTGGAAAACCTTGACTGGAATAATAAATTGTAACGATCTCTCAATTTCATGTCATAAATACACAAACTCACAATACTTGTGTTTCTTTTTCTGTTTAATCCACTGAAATGTTCCTTGTAATTCCCCAAGCATCTAACAACCTCCTCCTCTGGAGAAACAGTGATTAGAAACAGCTATAGCCGCCATAGACTGACATAACAGTCCTCTCATTCCTTATCAGTTAGACTGGCGGCTTTTTACCAGCCGTTCACACAGGCTGCATTTATCACAAAATCAACATAGGAGACTAAAATAGGAAAATCTTGGAATATCATTAAGTATATGTGGAAATGCTTCCGGATGGTCTTCAAGATCAATTCAAGCTTTATTTCCTCTTAAAAACACTTAGTTCCCAGAAATAAAAAGTGTACTTGTACTAGTTCTGCCAGCACCGTCTAGTAATTGGAAAAAACAGAATCTGACAGGTTACAATCGAACACATGTAATCCTTTAGCCCTGTGGAAATTAACAGCGTCAGCTGTTATTCTGCTCTTTTCATCATCGGAGATAGCAGTCTGATATAAAAGGGCACGTTCACACCAGAGGATTTGAAGTCAGGATTTTCTGTACTGAAAATTCTTTGTGCAGGACAGTAATTTCACTAGATTTTATCCACACTGGAAAAAAAAAATCTTTGCCTAAGGCTACATTGCCACCATAAGTATTTGGGGAGTATTTGACGTTGCAGATTTTCTGCATCTTCAAGGTAAATTATTTATGTTTTTTACATGCATTTTTATAGCGCTTTTGACTGCAGTTTTTGTCTCTATTTGGTATGTCATGTTTTAACCCCTTCATGACCGGGGGATTTTTCGTTTTTCATTGTTCGTTTTTCGCTCCCCTCCTTCCCAGAGCCATAACTTTTTTATTTTTCTGTCAATTTGGCCATGTGAGGGCTTATTTTTTGCGAGACGAGTTGTACTTTTGAACGACATCATTGGTTTTAGCATGTCGTGTACTAGAAAACGGGAAAAAAATTCCAAGTGCGGTGAAATTGCAAAAAAAGTGCAATCCCACATTGGTTTTTTGTTTGGCTTTTTTGCTAGGTTCACTAAATGCCAAAAATGACCTGCCATTATGATTCTCCAGGTCAGTACGAGTTCATAGACACCTAACATGACTAGGTTATTTTTTATCTAAGTGGTGAAAAAAAATTCCAAACTTTGCTAAAAAAAAAAAAAAAAATTGCGCCATTTTCCGATACTCGTAGCGTCTCCATTTTTCATCATCTGGGGTCGGTTGAGGGCTTATTTTTTGCGTGCCGAGATGACGTTTTTAATGATAGCATTTTGGTGCAGATACGTTCTTTTGATCGCCCGTAATTGCATTTTAATGCAATGTCGCGGCGACCAAAAAACGTAATTCTGGCGTTTCGAATTTTTTTCCCGCTACGCTGTTTAGCAATCAGGTTAATACTTTTTTTTAATTGATAGATCGGGCGATTCTGAGCGCGGCGATACCAAATATGCGTAGATTTGATATTTCTTTTATTGATTTATTTTGATTGGGGCGAAAGGGGGGTGATTTAAACTTTTATGTTTTTTTTTTATTTTTTTCACATTTTTTTAAACTTTTTTTCTTAACTTTTGCCATGCTTCAATAGCCTCCATGGGAGGCTAGAAGCTGGCACAGCACGATCGGCTCTGCTACATAGCAGCGATCTGCTGATCGCTGCTATGTAGCAGAAATGGAGGTGTGCTGTGAGCGCCGACCACAGGGTGGCGCTCACAGCCACCGCTCATCAGTAACCATAGAGGTCTCTGGGACCTCTATGGCTACAATATACAAGCATCGCCGACCCCCGATCATGTGACGGGGGTCGGCGATGACGTCATTTCCGGCCGCCCGGCCGGAAGCGGTAGTTAAATGCCGCTGTCTGCGTTTGACAGCGGCATTTAACTAGTTAATAGGTGCGGGCAGATCGCGATTCTGCCCGCACCTATTACGGGCACATGTCAGCTGTTCAAAACAGCTGACATGTCCCGGCTTTGATGCGGGCTCACCGCGGAGCCCTGCATCAAAGCAGGGGAGCCGGCATCGGACGTTATAGTACGTCCGATGCCGGTAAGGGGTTAAGTAAAGCTGCTTTGCTTTTGATATGTCTTAGTATTTGGTATTGACAAAACTTTCTTGATACAGTCATGTGCGGATTACATGAGTTTATGGAGTTTCCACAGTGAAAATGCACTAAAAAGGCATATTTTTCATATTTTATGCAAGTCTATGGGGAAAATCCTCACATAAAACTTGTACCAGCTTCATATACAGTTTCTAAGTTTTCCCTATTCATATACATTTCCCATTCCTAACTTCTGAAACTGCTTCTTGGCGATAGTTAACATTTCTGCCCCATTGCCCCAAAGATCTAGCAACATACAGTGGCGTAGGAAGGGGGGTGCGGGGGGGGGCGGTCCGCCCCGGGCGGCACAATGCTGGGGGCGGCCGGCGCTGCAGAAGAAGATAAAAAAAAAAAAAAAAAAAAAAAAAAAAGACGCCCCTTTAAATCTTCGGGCGGCGCCGTCCGCCGCCACGACCAGGGCCAGCTCCCCCCACCCCCGGGTCCCGCCCCCGCCCCCCGCTCTATACTCACCTCTCCTGGTTCCTGCGGCGCCGGCAGCTGCAGCCTCCTCTGACTCTGCGACGTCTCAGAGCAGAGGGCGCGATGACGTCACTACTGTGCGCGCCGCTCTGCCTCTCTGTCCTGAGCGTCGCAGAGCCGGAGAGACGCTGACTGCACCGGACCTGCGCTGGGAACGGGAGAGGTGAGGATTTTACTTTTTTTTTTTTTTCTTTATTTCTGACTGTCTGGGGCTGGGGCAATACTGGAGACCATGGGGCAGATTGCTGGACACACTGGGGCAATACATGAGACCATGGGGCAGATTGCTGGACACACCGGGGCAATACTGGAGACCATGGGGCAGAATGCTGGACACACTGGGGCAATACAGGAGACCATGGGGCAGATTGCTGGACACACTGGGGCAATACTGGAGACCATGGGGCAGAATGCTGGACACACTGGGGCAATACTGGAGACCATGGGGCAGAATGCTGGACACACTGGGGCAATACTGGAGACCATGGGGCAGAATGCTGGACACACTGGGGCAATACTGGAGACCATGGGGCAGAATGCTGGACACACTGGGGCAGTACAGGAGACTATGGGGCAGAATGCTGGACACTCTGAATACTGGAGACCATGGGGCAGATCTCAGGACACATTGAGGCAATGCTGGAGACCCTGGGGCAGACTTCTGGACATACTGGGGCAATACTGGAGACCATGGGGCAGATTGCTGGACACACCGGGGCAATACTGGAGACCATGGGGCAGAATGCTGGACACACTGGGGCAATACAGGAGACCATGGGGCAGATTGCTGGACACACTGGGGCAATACTGGAGACCATGGGGCAGAATGCTGGACACACTGGGGCAGTACAGGAGACTATGGGGCAGAATGCTGGACACACTGGGGCAATACTGGAGACCCTGGGGCAGATTGCTGGACACACTGGGGCAATACTGGAGACCCTGGGGCAGATTTCTGGACACATTGAGGCAATGCTGGAGACCCTGGGGCAGACTTCTGGACACACTGGGGCAATGCTGGACACTGGGGCAGATTGCTGGACACACTGGGGGTAATATACTGGACACACTGGGGCAATGCTGGACATTGGGGGTAATATGCTGGACACACTGGGGCAGACTGCTGGACACACTGGGGAAAGGCTGGACACTGGGGCAGATTGCTGGACACACTGAGGGCAGATTGCTGGACACACTGGGGGTAATATGCTGGACATACTGGGGCAGATTGCTGGACACACTGGGGGTAATATGCTGGACACACTGGGGCAGATTGCTGGACAACATGGGGGTAATATGCTGGACACACTGGGGCAGATTGCTGGACAACATGGGGGTAATATGCTGGACACACTGGGGGCAGGACTTGAGGCATGGGCAGAATGTAGATACGGGGCATGATTGGAGACACGGGGCAGGATTGGATCATGGGGCAGGACGGATACGATGGAGGCTGGTGGGGCAGGATGGGGAGATCATATGGGGTAGAATGGATACTCATGAGGGCAGGATACGACAACATATGGCTGGAGCCAGGAATGAGATAAACGGGGCCAGGGTGGGGAATATTATTACCATAGGGGATAATTAAGGGATATTGTTACTGCAGTGATGTATTTATTTTATTTTTTGAGTATACTGTTTTAAATGGGGGGGGTGGTCCTGTTACTGTGCAGAGTGACACTATATCACCTTTTTTTCTTCATGTGGTGTAATGTAGAAGTTGTGAAAAATTAAGTAATGTGTTCTGCAAGCGGAGCTCTAGATAACGGTGTTATTTCCTGCAGAAACGAGTCCTGGCTGGAAGGAATGATGGCGGTCTGTGCTGGATAAAAGATGAAGGACTTCACCTAGAGACGTCACTGGTGAGTCAGTGTTACCTATACACTGACACTATACACTGTATACTATATAGAGGTCCTGTGTATAATGTCACCAGTGATCTCTGTATTACCTCTACACAGACACTGCATACTAAGTACAGATCTCCTGTGAATACTGGCACTTATGGTGATAGTATTGTGGTTTTTTTTTTTTATTACTGATCAGTATTGTAGTATTCAGTCACTATGTGGTGGTAATATGTGGTCTGGAAATGGTGCGGTGGTATTTGTCCCTTGTATGTAGTATTATTCGGTCACTATGTGGCCTGGTCATGGTGTGGTGGTATTAAGTCACAGGTGTGGCATGTGGGGGTGACACCATTAGGCCCAGTTTAAGTTCTACAAAACAGGAAAACCATTTTTGGTAACCTTTGTGTGTATTGAGCTGGGGGGGGGGGGGGGGGGGGCGCCAAACTCGGGAACAGCCCCGGGCGGCAAAAGCTCTAGCTACGCCTCTGGCAACATAACTGTCATCCAAGCTCCATGACTCACAGCATTCCGGTAGGAAGAACCCCCAAAATTCTTCATTTTGCCTTAGACTGGAATAAGGAATACAATTAAATAATATCAGTAGAACTCAACACTGAAATAATTACTTGGAGACCAATTATTTTTCTATTTAATCAGCAACAGATTTTTCAATCAACCCCTACTAGTATCAGTAAGTATATTAACCCTATTATTATTGACAGGGGGGGGGGGGGGGGGGAGTACTAATGCTAAATAAAATCCCCCCCCATCCAATCTTTTTATATTCCTCTGGTTCAGTCACTCTAAAGGTACCTTCACACTGAACAACATTACAACGATAGCGATCCGTGACGTTGCAGCGTCCTGGATAGCGATATCGTTGTGTTTGACATGCAGCAGCGATCTGGATCCTGCTGTGACATCGCTGGTCGGAGCTGAAAGTCTGGAACTTTATTTCGTCGCTGGATCACCCGCTGACATCGCTGAATCGGCGTGTGTGACGCCGATCCAGCGATGTGTTCACTGGTAACCAGGGTAAATATCGGGTTACTAAGCGCAGGGCTGCACTTAGTAACCCCATGTTTACCCTGGTTACCATTGTAAATGTAAAAAACAAAAACACATACATTCCGGTGCCTGTCACGTCCCCGGCGTCCGCTTCCCTGCACTCCTCCTGCATCCTGTGTCAGGACGTCACTGCTCTGCTTTATGGCCGGCGCTTACACAGGATGCAGGAGGAGTGCAGGGAAGCTGATGCCGGGGACATGACAGGCACCGGAATGTGAGTATGTGGTTTTTTTTTTTTTTACATTTACAATGGTAACCAGGGTAAACATCGGGTTACTAAGCGCAGCCCTGCGCTTAGTAACCAGATGTTTACCCTGGTTACCCGGGGATTTCGGCATCGTTGGTCGCTGGAGAGCTGTCTGTGTGACAGCTCTCCAGCGACCAAACAAGGACATTCCAACGATCACGGCCAGGTTGTATCGCTGGTCGTGATCGTTGGAAAGTTGCTGAGTGTGACGGTACCCTTAGTACCACAGAAAACTTGTAAAGGTACCTTCACATTAAGCGACGCTGCAGTGATACCGACAACGATCCGGATCGCTGCAGCGTCGCTGTTTGGTCGCTGGAGAGCTGTCACACAGACAGCTCTCCAGCGACCAACGATGTCGGTAACCAGGGTAAACATCGGGTAACTAAGCGCAGGGCCGCGCTTAGTAACCCGATGTTTACCCTGGTTACCATCCTAAAAGTAAAAAAAAACAAACAGTACATACTTACCTACAGCCGTCTGTCCTCCAGCGCTGTGCTCTGCACTCCTCCTGTACTGACTGTGAGCACAGCGGCCGGAAAGCAGAGCGGTGACGTCACCGCTCTGCTTTCCGGCTGACCGACGCTCACAGCCAGTACAGGAGGAGTGCAGAGCACAGCGCTGGAGGACAGACGGCTGCAGGTAAGTATGTACTGTTTGTTTTTTTTTACTTTTAGGATGGTAACCAGGGTAAACATCGGGTTACTAAGCGCGGCCCTGCGCTTAGTTACCCGATGTTTACCCTGGTTACCAGTGAAGACATCGCTGGATCGGTGTCACACACGCCGATTCAGCGATGTCAGCAGGAGTCCAGCGACGAAATAAAGTTCTGGACTTTATTCAGCGACCAACGATCTCCCAGCAGGGGCCTGATCGTTGGTCGCTGTCACACATAACGATTTCATTAACGATATCGTTGCTACGTCACAAAAAGCAACGATATCGTTAACAATATCGTTATGTGTGAAGGTACCTTAAGTAATGTGAAGGTCACAGTTTACAATAACCATGTGAGTCGATGAACAGTCAGAAAACGTGCTCAAGGCAGCCTGTCAATCATAGCCGAGAGGTGAATTATTTCCCCCCCATTTTTTGTTAATTTTACTTATTGCTATTTTTTTTGCCCTTATTGATGTTACAGCTTACTATAGTCACCATCATATTTACATATAGAGGTAACTAATCTAAGCTCAGCTTTAATTCTGGAAAACTGACCTATGATTGGTTCTTATAGGTAATAAGGCCTGGACCGTCTATAATGTGCAGGAAAGAAAACCCATTCACACTGTTATCTCCCATAGCTTCAGTTTACAGGAAGCTCTTATCAGTACACATGTTATCATGGAGGCTATTGTGTTTAACATTTATGTGTTCTTTACATTAAATCTAACAGTCTCGCAAGAACATTAGTAAAGTCATTAAATGAATGGGGAAAAGTAAAGGCCAGGAAATTACATTGTTTGGGTGACGAGCCACAAAATTTGAAAGACTAAAAAAGAGGTTTAGAGATTTTATATAATGAAAACGAATATAAATTCTTTCCATAGTCTTCTATTTCTATTACCGGTATGTGATTTTTATTTCTCAGCAACTAGTAAAATCTTGTTATTCTAATAAATGGGGTTATTGCCTCTTTCAGGGACCTAATCTCGCTTCATCACACAAGCTGCGCCCCTTATTTACATTCAAATGTATAAAACCAAATAAAATGTTGGTGGTCGCAATGTGAGCCCCCTGAAGGAATTATTTTACTGTCACATGATGCTATG
The DNA here is from genome assembly GCF_032444005.1 of Ranitomeya imitator. Classification (NCBI taxonomy): domain Eukaryota; kingdom Metazoa; phylum Chordata; class Amphibia; order Anura; family Dendrobatidae; genus Ranitomeya; species Ranitomeya imitator. The sequence continues at coordinate 313,052,061 of NC_091287.1, forward strand.
ATACCTGCCAGTTGTAGAGATGTAACATTAACTAAGGAAGACATGATGCAGATCAAACATAACCAAAGTAGTAAAAAAAAAATAACACCTTGCCAAAAAGGAAAGTAAGTAGGCAGCAATTTTATAGGGGTAATTCAACTCCCAACTCATATGCAGAAATAATGGGAATTGGTCACGTCCAGGAATGCCATTTACCTGCAGATACAATGGTGATCTGCAGGTAGATTGTATTTAAATCATGTCTGGCAGGCATATAGGAGCAGTGGCTACAGGGGAAAAAGGAAGTTTTATTCTCCCTGTAGCTGCTCTCTTCTAGTAATCTGGGCAGAGTAAAGGTACCGACACACTAAACGATATCGCTAGCGATCCGTGACATTGCAGCGTCCTGGCTAGCAATATCGTTCAGTTTGACACACAGCAGCGATCAGAATCCTGCTGTGATGTCGTTGGTCGCTGCAGAAAGTCCAGCACTTTATTTCGTCGCTGGACTTCCTGCTGACATCGCTGAATTGGCGTGTGTGACGCCGATTCAGCGATGTCTTCGCTGGTAACCAGGGTAAACATCGGGTTACTAAGCGCAGGGCCGCGCTTAGTAACCCGATGTTTACCCTGGTTACCATCCTAAAAGTAAAAAAAACAAACGCTTCATACTTACCTTCCGCTGTCTGTCCTCCGGCGCTGTGCTTTCCTGCACTCACTGTGAGCACAGCGGCCGGAAAGCAGAGCGGTGACGTCACCGCTCTGCTTTCCGGCCGCTGTGCTCACAGCCAGTACAGAGAAGCAGAGCGCCGGGGACAGACAGCGGAAGGTAAGTATGAAGCGTTTGTTTTTTTTTACTTTTAGGATGGTAACCAGGGTAAACATCGGGTTACTAAGCGCGGCCCTGTGCTTAGTAACCCGATGTTTACCCTGGTTACCGGCATCGTTGGTCGCTGGAGAGCTGTCTGTGTGACAGCTCTCCAGCGACCAAACAGCGACGCTGCAGCGATCCGGATCGTTGTCGGTATCGCTGCAGCATCGCTTAGTGTGACGGTACCTTAAGGATCGGTTACAGTACCGCTTATCATACAGTGAGTGAGCTGTAATCACTCCCTGGCACATTGACAGTCTCTTCTGTATGCTGCAGTGCGGCTGTCAATCAGTGTACAGGGGTGTGATTACAGCTCACTCACTGTATAGTAAGTGAGACTGTAGCAGCTCATGCTGTTGAGCAAATGATGTTCTGGTGACCGATATCTTCCCCAACGCTCCCATAAGCAGACGTAATTGCTCAGCTAGATCCTTCCGTCCCGCAACATCATATATCAGGAACAATAGTAGACCCCCTGCATACAGACTGTCGACTGAACATGTCGATATGGGCAAATTCGGCTGATTTTAGTCAAATGTGTACGAGTGTCTAAAATCTATGCTCCCATGGTTTTTGTCAAGGATTTTGAAGTCGATTCTGCTCCAAGCTCCACATCAAAAACGGATTACATTTTTCTTTGAATAAGCTAATGATTTTAAGTGGGAAAATGCTCTTGGTACGGTTTTTACACTTCTCATTTTAGCATTGCCAATTAAATCAAAAGGAAGCTTATTCAAAGAGTAGGGATGTGGATTTTAGAGCTGAATCAGCTTCTAAATCCTTGTCAAAAACTGTGTGAATGAACCTTTATATTGTCACGTATATACAGATATCTATCTCAGCTGGCCACTACGTTGGGGTTAAGATGTTTAACTGCACTGCTCCTCACTAAAAAAATTTAAAAATGTCGACCTTCAATAGTGATAGGCTCCGAGTCCAGAGTTAATTATTCTACTATTTAGATGCTGGTATATATTTTGGATGTTACCTAGACACACACATGACCGGACACAAGTGACAACTTAGGGAAGTGTTAAAGGCCATGTATTAATGATGGACCACTAGTAAATCTGCCCTCAGGGAACAGGATGGTTAGTGTTGGATTCAAGGGTTGAAGTATCTTTTTTGGGTTGTTTGTTTTTCTTGAGCTATAGGCAAAACTTCCAGGAGACATTTTCCCTCTGTTTTTGAGGCCTTATAACATTGCATAATGCAGGATGACTTGATATTATATAAAACATACACAACATACTAGCCAGCTGTACAGTTTATGATATCAAGTATTCTTTACAATGATGACTGAATGCATACACAGAGCACAAATATCAGGCTGGACAGAGTCTCCTGCTTTTTCAGCATTCCTAGAAATCTCATGCAGTGGAACAGCCAGGGTATCAAGGGAACGAAGGAATTTTAGGGGATTTAACTCCTAGTTTAAACTTGCAGTAACCACCGCCTACATGGGAAAATGCTGCATAGACACATTTGCAATGAAAACGACAACTACCTGAAGAGTTATTAGAATATATGAAGTTTTCAGGAAATATGGGAGACCATTCAAAAATATTCTTCTCTGACTATAGAAAAATCGACAATTTCGCAGCACACAGAAATGGAAAAATATTGGCACAGTGGAAAAAGCCATAAAAGGGGGCAGGACGGCATGCCCTCTTAATATCTAGGTTGGTGAGTATCAGCACAAACGTAAGCAGAAAGCAGCTCTGTGTCGTAATGACAGGGGTGATAAGAGACGACGAGAAAACAGCAAGCTGTCTGGTCTGCTCAGGAAGTAAGGAATCAGCAGCATTGTCCGCCAGTGGAGGCCTGGAGAATTCCATCAGTGCGCAAACAATGCTTCAGCTCAACCTCAGGGAAATGGAGTCAGTCAGCACTGCCTCTGACAAGCACACTGACACTGGAGATAAAATGGTAAATGAAGTGAGCCAGAGGGAGCCGGCCCTGCACCGCATGCTCCACACTGCCAGTGCTAAGGATGCAATGGACACATTTATCAACGCAGGCTCAGAATACATCCCTCTATGAATGTACGTGCCGCTTTCCAGCTGTGTTACTACATTTATGGTTATTTAAAACCATCAGTAATGTTACAGCATGAGCATTAATATTTAAAAAAAAATAATAATAGCAATTCCCCATTTACATTCCATTTTGTATCCTGAACAGAACTAGAATACTACAACACCCCAATATATCCATACCCTGTGAGAAATCCTAGGGTCTTCATTACCAAGTTATGTCTCAAACTCTCATAACCGTAACAGAGCTATACACATTAGGCAGATGTGGTTTAAACAATGGTTGAACAATTGATTGTTCCGCAACCACGATCACATATTAGTGGATAGTGGCCACTACAGTTGTTCAAAGTGGCCACGCATTTTCAAATACAATGACGAGGTGATGTCGGTGCAAAATAAAACTTTGTCTAGGAGACGGGATATGTAAAAAATAAAATAAACTCAGTCATATGCACCTACCGGCATAAAGCGCAGTGCTACTCTCCGACAGGAAGTGGAGATTTCACCATGACACCAACACTAGACCACAGCAGCCTGTGATTGCCTGACTTGGGCTGGGTGTGATTGAATGTTTTATGATAATGCACAAAGTCACCTGACTGCTGCAGCCAATCACAGGGTGCAGTGGTCCAGCAATTGTGGAACGGTGACATCACTGCTTACTGTATCTGTGTACACTACGGAGTGGCTTGTTGAGCAGCAATATCACCTATTCCTATGTCTGTGGAGACCAAGAAGTGACCTGTGCAGGTTGCAGGTGGGTATCAGTAAAGGTACCGTCACACTTAGCGACGCTGCAGCGATACCGACAACGATCCGGATCGCTGCAGCGTCGCTGTTTGGTCGCTGGAGAGCTGTCACACAGACAGCTCTCCAGCGACCAACGATCCCGAGGTCCCCGGTAACCAGGGTAAACATCGGGTAACTAAGCGCAGGGCCGCGCTTAGTAACCCGATGTTTACCCTGGTTACCAGCGTAAAAAAACAAACAGTACATACTTACATTCAGCTGTCTGTCCCTTGCCGTCTGGTTCCTGCACTGACTGCTGGCCGTAAAGTGAAAGTGAAAGCACAGCACAGCGGTGAGTCACACAGCGGTGACTCACCGCTGTGGCTGTGCTCTGCTTTCACTTTACGGCCAGCAGTCAGTGCAGGAACCAGACGGCAAGGGACAGACAGCTGAATGTAAGTATGTACTGTTTGTTTTTTTACGCTGGTAACCAGGGTAAACAGCGGGTTACTAAGCGCGGCCCTGCGCTTAGTTACCCGATGTTTACCCTGGTTACCAGTGAAGACATCGCTGGATCGGTGTCACACACGCCGATTCAGCGATGTCTACGGGGAGTCCAGCGACGAAATAAAGTTCTGGACTTTCTTCCCCGACCAGCGATCTCCCAGCAGGGGCCTGATCGCTGCTGCCTGTCACACTGGACGATATCGCTAGCGAGGACGCTGCAACGTCACGGATCGCTAGCGATATCGTCTAGTGTGACAGTACCTTAAGAGAGTATGACAGTTTGTTTTTTATACACATTCTGTCAGCGGGGTAAAGTTATATTTAGATTGGTAAAACACTAAGATCAGTGGGCATAAAGCCGTCTGTAAGACCTCAGTACACCAATGATGGAATCAAAGAGATGATGCTAATGACGGACATGCAAAATCCCTGTATTAACTAATATCATTCGACACATTAACATATGCCGTCACTTCATCTAGCGCATGGTGCCATCTATTTACTATTTCACAAAAAGGACAACTTAATGATATATTACTTAATTTCATTTGCTACATTGGTTGCTGTAGCCAACTTTTAAAGTACCGTATAAAAAAACAACAACTTAATTTTTGGCACAAATTATTGCTGTAAATTAGAGTAATTTTTAAGCTACACCACTTTCTCTCTAAACCATACCCTTGTCAAGTAAAACACTTTATATGGGGCAATTTTCAGAATTGGGAAGTATTTAGCTTTGTAAATCTCTTCTATATTTTTAAATGAATTTATTTTATAATTAAAGTTGTACAACAATTCTTTAAAAAGACAAAATTGTAACTGCACATACGCTCAAGGCTGACAACATTTACGTAAAAACTATTCTCGGAGCATCCATATATCAATATGCCCTGTGTATATGCACCTTACAGCATAAATAACATTGCCATATGCTCCTAGACATGCCCTATATTAAATTATCTGCTAGTCACATATGTAGGTGTTGGAGCTCCAGCCAGTTAAGTGACACCATGCTACAGGCACATTTCCAATTTATTTTTTCATGCAGCATGCCCAATGGAGGAAGTCCAAGCTGTGGCCTTTCACATGACATCATAACACTCTAATTTATCACCAGCCACCAAACATCTAGAAAATCATAACATCCTTTCAGGAAAACCGTGTGGAAAATAATCAGATTTACTTTGATGAAAGCTTTATTACACTTCGCACAGTAACCCTTTACACTGAAATGACCAGAATAATGTCTGCGGTTAATGCTTCAGGCATGATTGGCTCATCAGTCCAAGAGAAGGGACCCAATGCCCAGTGCAGACCAGAACTGATCTTTTCAGAACTGAATGGGTTACATGATCTCAATGTTCTTATCTGGATTGTGTTACTATCTCACTGTTTCATTGCTGGCAGCATCTCACAATTGGCTCAGCCAGAGAATGAGATACAAATTAATACGTTACTTTTGAGGCTTTGAGGGATTATTTTTCTTGTGTTTATTTAATATTGTTCTTTTACTTAGAAGTCTATTTGAAACATGTTTCCGAAAAGATTGTCCAATTTCTAATTTACCCCAAAGTTATACACATATCCTACAACTTCCACATAAGTGGTGAATCATAAATCACAGCTGCTAGTGCTGATAGATAAGGGCAGGGAAGTAGCAGAAAAACAAGAGCTGCTCAAATTAATGGTACCCCATTCAACATATAGAAACATTAAAACTGTTGTAAAAGAAAGTTCCACATTTTTTCCAATTACCTATCACTTTTAGTGTAATAAATATAGTGAGGGGGTTACTTAAAGAGACGCTGTCCGCACAATTCAGAAAGTTAAATGGGGTCAATATAAAGCTTAGATTGATATCTTTGTTGAAGAAATTTGCTTTGTTATTGTGTGATCCCCAGTTGAAGTTTTCCGATAATTTGATTTCGGTGCACAGAGGCCGGACTGTGCACTGGGTCTTCTCCTCCCTTTCTGTGTTTCCCAGGCCCCTCCGTCTCCCTCTGGTTTGTGAAGGATCTGCCTCCTCTGTTTAAAATCTGACTGAGGCAGACTGGAGGCAGGCAGAGGGGCTGGAGAATCGTAGACAGGGAGGAGACAACCCAGAGCACAGCCCGGCTACCTTTTGCCCACCCCAGGGAGGGTGAGGTTTTTTAAAAAAAAATTGCTGAATTTCTGCGGTCACCCGACATCTTCCTGTAGCCGCAGACATTCAGCACAGTGACAGCCGAGGCGCAGGCACACAGAGGAGAAGTGTCAGTCACTGACACCGCTCAAACCTCTATCCTGCACCCTGGTCATAACTCCCTCCCTGCACTCAATTACATTTGTGTCTATCAGACGTGAATACAACTGCTGTGTGCGCAGCCCAGGACAGGAGCAGCGGGGTGGTCATCTCCCCTGTTTTGCCAGGCTCTCCAATAAGACACAGGCCACTTCCTGCCTGCACCTTGTTGGAGAAGGTGCACACAGGGGACATTGGATGGCTCGGAGCTGTAATGTCATTGCGCCATCTAGTGTCCACTGCTGCACTTCACAAAAGAGGAGACCGTGGATGGGAGTATGACTTTTTCTTATAATACTGTGCAGGGGGATAAAATGCTGGGCAGAGGGAGGGGGGTAACATGAAGGCCGCTGTGCAGATGCAGATGGGGGAATAAACTGAGGGGAGGGGCTATGCTGATGTGGTGAATAAAATGAGGGGCTATTCAGATGGACGGAATAAACTGATGGGCTGTGATGATGGGGGAAATTTACTGAGAGGCGGTGCGGATGTCGAAATAAACTGAGGGGCTGTGCAGATGTGGGGAATAAACTAAAGGGCTGTGCAAATAGGGGAAATAAACTGAGGAGCTCTGAGTATGAGGGAATAAACAGAGGCTGTGGAGAAGTCGGGGTAAAATGGGGGACTGTGCAGATGGGGGCATAAACATGGGCTGTACAGATGGGGGAATAAGCTGAGGGGCTGTGCAGAGGTGCGGTAAAGTGAGGGGCTGTGCAGAAAAGGGGAATAAACTGAGGGGCTGTGGTGCAGGGGGTATTAAATGTGGGGCTGTGAAGATGGGAAGAATAAGCTGAGCGGCTGTGCAGAAGGGGGAATAACATGAGGGGCTGTGCAGGGAGACATAAAAATAGAGGCAGTGCAGGGGGGCATGAAATGAGGGTTTGTGAATGGGGACAGCAGAATATATGAGGCACTGTGGTGTCCATACTGTATATGGGGCTGAGGAATTCATTATACTGGGGGGATGTGGTGACCATACTGGATAGGGGGCTGTGGTGCATATCATACTGTTTTACTGTTTGGAGTGTTTGTGGGCCACAATACTGTATGGGGTGCTGTGTGGCCATCATAGCATACATGGGAGCCGTTTTGGTCATCATACTATTTATGAGGGTATGTATGTATGAATGTATGTATGTGGTGGGCATCATACTACATATTGGTGACTTGTTGTGGAAATACCTCATGGGCAGCTGTGGTGACAATCATACTGCATAGGGGGACACTGGAGTGGTTACAGCTTTTAGAAAACAGCATGGTGGGCAGTATGAGGGCAGAGTGTGAAAAGTGGCACAAAATTAATATGGAGAGGGGACATCATGAAATGTAGGCACAATATGGAGAGGGGGTAGCATGCTGGACAGGGTGGAGATATTGAAAGTGTAATAGAAAATTAGAGAGGGGACAACCATGGCATAGGCCGTGGTTCATAAGGGCAGACGGTGTAGTGGTTATAGCTGATAATGGTAGAGTATGGAGGCCATATACCACAGGAAGCTAATTTGGAGTTATAATATGGACAGATATTTTTATGCAGAGGACATTTTAGTAACACTTATTTTTAAGGGCATAGTGTCAGGATGTGCTGCAAAAAAACATAGAAGAGGGAGGTCTGCAGAGAACAGCTATGGATGTGAAAAGTCATTATGGCATCTAGACAAGATGGAGATGTAAAGAGACGACTGCAAGATGTAATATAACAAAGTTTCTGAAGAAACAAATATATGCACAAACAACAAACAAAAAAAAAAAACGAGAGGGGCATGGTATCACCCTCTTTTTTTCTTTCTCCAGTTTGTGCATATCTTTGTGTTTCTTCAGAAACTTTGTTAGGCTAGGGTCACATTGCGTTAGTGCAATCCGTTTAGCGCTAGCGGATTGCGCTAACGCAATGTTTTTAAAGGGTCGCGTTTCGGGGTCGCGTTAACGTCCCCGCTCTCGCAGATCCCCGATCTGCGAGAGCGGGGAATGGACCTCGGGCGCGCCGCGGACGCTGCAAGCAGCGTCCGAGGCGCGCTACAAAAGACCGGCGCGTCGCTAGCGCGTGCCGAAAATGACACGCGCTAGCAATGCGCTGGTACATTGCGGGCAATGGGAGCGCTAACGGACGCGTTGCATGGCGTTAATTTCGCCGTGCAACGCTGTCCGTTAGCGCTCTGACCAAAACGCAATGTGACCCCAGCCTTATACCATGCTTGAGGAAGGGACCCAAGTCGTCACGAAAGTTTGCTTTGTAACATTTATATTTTATTTTTGTTAGCCAGTAAAATATCATAACTACAAGATAATCTTGTTTTTCACACTGTTTTAGGGTCTCACGCACACAGTAGTTTGATATGCAAACCACAGACCCTGTGCAATAGAAGAAATATTCCATGTACTGTCATATAGCACATTGTCGCTGAATAGGAGGATTTGTGGGTTATGATCTGCGCTGCCAGCTCATCCAGAAACACACAAAGTGTATAATTGAACAGTGGATTATTCTATGCGTTTCAGAGTACATATGACTCCTTCTTCGGGAAAATACCACAACTTGTGGTAGCTACGGTCGCATGTCAACCGGTGGATCTGCGGCAGCCGGCACTATATGCCTATGAATCTTCTACATCAGGTGAGCAGTTACATTACTGGCAAATCTTCCTTTAAATTGTGAGACAAGACACTATCTGCGCTTTTTCTTTCCTACAAGGTATGGTATATTACTAATATAGCACATTGTAAGAGGCCATATGCATCTATGAGACAGCCATGACAGAAGCCAAGGGGTGCAATTACACATCTGGAAATCTCAGACCTCCATAGAGCTGTAACTTAGGCTGTTGTATAAGTTTTTATTCTACTTGTATTCTACATACAGTGGATAGCTGACATTCAAAATCTCTACAATCCTGAATATAATTTCTACATGCAAAACAAGAATTAGTCAATTAAAAGTACGTAGGCAAAGAAAAAGAATAATTGGCCGAAAATATTCCTGATATTATAACTTGTCCAATGGTACTAAATAAAATTGAATGCAAAATGTAGAATGTAAGTCGGCAAGGACAGGGTCCTCTCCCCTCTGTACCGGTCTGTCATTGTAAATTTGTTTACTGTTAACGATATCTATAACTCTGTATGTAACCCCCTTCTCATGTACAGCACTATGGAAGTATAGGTGCTATATAAATAAATAATAATAATACAAAATATAACATTTTATTGCAGTTCCAATGTGTGAGTGTCTGCAAAACTCTTGGGCCACAAATGTACATTGCATCATTCATAACAACGGTGTCTTATGTGACAAAAAGGACTTTGGGCACCCTTAGGCTATGTTTACATGTTGCTTTTTTTAAGCTGCGTTTCACAGTACCGACAAGGTCTATGAGATTTCAGAAATCTCATGTGCACAGCTTAGTTATTTTTTTTCTGACTATTTTGTCAAACAGCTGAATTTTGGAAAATGCAGCACGTCACTTTCAGAGTTTTTGCAGTGTTTTTCATCCACTGGAAGCAATGGGTGGTGAAAAAAAGCTGCGGTGTCAGGCTTTGCTGCATTTTTGGTTCCAAAACCTGATGAAGTTGAATCAGAATATCTTTTTATGCACTAAACTATCAGCATGCACAAGAGATAGATAGATAGATGCACCCTGACAAAACCACAATAACAAAAAAAAAATACACTGCTGCAAAACTCGCTTTTTTGCCATTGCTTCTTTACTGCCAAGAGAGCAGGTTTTGCCTGTGGGGGAAAAAACAAAACAAACTATAAAAACGCAGCGTGTGAACATAGCTTTATACTTCAGTGCAACTTCTATTATCCCTGCATATTCCCCTAGTGTTTTATAGATGAAGTCAAGGTGATGACACTTTCTAGCTTCGTGCAGACAACTTATTACAAGTCTAGTCTTAAGGCCCCGTCACACATAGCGACGCTGCAGCGATACCGACAACGATCTGGATCGCTGCAGCGTCGCTGTTTGGTCGCTGGAGAGCTGTCACACAGACCGCTCTCCAGCGACCAACGATGCCGGTAACCAGGGTAAACATCGGGTAACTAAGCGCAGGGCCGCGCTTAGTAACCCGATGTTTACCCTGGTTACCATCCTAAAAGTGAAAAAAACAAACAGTACATACTTACCTACCGCTGTCTGTCCCCGGCGCTCTGCTCTGCACTCCTCCTGTACTGTGTGAGCACAGCGGCCGGAAAGCAGAGCGGTGACGTCACCGCTCTGCTTTCCGGCTGACCGACGCTCACAGCCAGTACAGGAGGAGAGCAGAGCACAGCGCCGGGGACAGACAGCGGTAGGTAAGTATGTACTGTTTGTTTTTTTACTTTTAGGATGGTAACCAGGGTAAACATCGGGTTACTAAGCGCGGCCCTGCGCTTAGTAACCCGATGTTTACCCTGGTTACCAGTGAAGACATCGCTGAATCGGCGTCACACATGCCGATTCAGCGATGTCAGCGGGACCTCAACGATCAAAAAATGGCCCAGGCCATTCCGACACGACCAGCGATCTCACAGCAGGGGCCTGATCGCTGGTACGTGTCACACATAGCGAGATCGCTACTGAGATCGCTGTTGCGTCACAAAACTTGTGACTCAGCAGCGATCTCGCTAGCGATCTCGCTATGTGTGACGGGGGCTTTAGTTTAAGGGGGAAGATAAATTCTGTTGGACATAACTATATAACAAAATAGTCATTCTTATAAATTCCATTCATTTGCCTGAATAACTTTCAATGTGCACAATTCTGGACACATTTAACTCTTTCCTTCCAGTTGCTTTAATGCTATTATGCTTATATATTCCATCATATTCAACAGCACTTTCCAGACATCATCATTGCTCTCCCAGATGGGGCTCAGGATCTTAACTCCCTATCAGTATATGTCTTTGGAATGTGGGAGGAAAACAGAGTAAAATACAGAAAAAAACCAATTGTCAAGGGCACTACGGTGGCGCAGTGGTGAGCCTTGCAGCGCTGGAGTTCTTGGTTCTAATCCTACCCACGACAACATCTGCAAAGAGTTTGTATGTTCTCTCCATGTTTGCGTGGGTTTCCTGCGGGTACTCCGGTTTCCTCCCACATTCCAAATACATACTGATAGGGATTTTAGATTGTGAGCCCCATCAGGGACAGCAATGATAATGTGTGCAAACTGTAAAGCGTTGCGGAATATGTTAGCGCTATATAAAAATAAAGATTATTATTATTGTAGCCATTTGTCTATTTTTCCAGTTCAAGAATGAAAAGAGCAATAAGAAAAAACTACAAATCAGTTAATTTGAGTTAATTAGCATTTTATTGAGGCCAGGCTGGAGCAGAAAGACCTGTTCCAGCTAGTGCTAATAACACAAGAGGACACAAACTGTCTGGAAGTTTGCCTTTAGCTGATACCTATCACACCTTAAGTAATGGTAATTTACATCCTTACATTATAGGCGCCTCTATGACAGTTCACATACTCTACTACACCAAGAAGAATCATCAAATGCAATCTGCCCTTTATTTGAACCGTGTAAGGAAACGCCTCAACTTATAGAAGATTAAAAACATTCTGGAAACGCGCCAGTTATGTCTATTTGCAGCCTACTTTACTTCAGGACAATTCCTTTGTCTTAAAAGTAGGCATAAGGGAGATATCGATGAGGGCTGATTTAAAGGGCCTAGTGCAAGGTCCATGGCTGGGTAAATGTGGCGTAATATAAATCACGGTACACTGGGATAGGAAGAGGTGTAAACTGTAATTGGACAAGATCTTGTAGAATAGCTGCCGATTCAACTTATTGGACATATATTAGTGCGCAGAATGAACTGTCTTAAGTCGTGGAATTACAGTCACTTCATTGAACGTTATGAATGCCTTCTAGTTACATTTTGGCCAGATTCTCCAATCTGCCCATAGGGTCGTCTTGATTTTTAAAACATGATAGTTTCCCTCTTATAAATACTGCAATAAAGGGTCAAATTGGCCAATATTAACAAAAATACTGTAGAGTGCATGGGCGCTAAAGGAATCACAACTTTAAGACTCCAAGGTGACTGCCCCGCAGCTTATTTATCCTAGACGGGTGATACAATACTCTGCTGTCACTCACTGGATGACTATGTTACACCGTTACTGCTATGAACGTTTAAGATGGACACATAGGCAACATCTAAATTAACCCCTAGACATTCAAGTGCATTAGACAAGTAATTCTCTTTAGAAGACAGAAAGGTTAAAAGTTGTTATAAACATTCACATTCTTCCAAAGTAAGCCCAAAACCTGGACACATTCCCTTATGCAATGCCCTAGCTGCCCACAGAAGTTTATTTTTCTAACTGCAGTGAAAGGTTGGTGCCTCTGGGGCATAAAAAAAATGCACCTCATTTGCATGAATCCTCACTTTTTTGCCACCATTGTTTATATCTAGGTCAATTTAAAAAAAAGAACCTTTAGATGTTTGAAAAGCTGAAAACTTTTTCTTGATTTAAAATGTTTAATTGATATGTATGTGACATTTCTTCTAAGACATGGTCTTGTTAATATCTTACCAATATATTAAGTTAATTTTTTTAAAGATCAATGAATAAAATAGTAGAAAACTATAGAATTTACACCATCAAGCTATAAACCGTAAAGAAAATTTGTCACCATGTTTTTGCTGCGTGACCAGAGAGCAGCATAATATAGGGGGCAAAGACCCCAATTCCTGCAACGTCATTTACTGTGCTGCTTGCTGTAGCTTAGATAAAATCACTATTATCTGCCGCAATCTACCAGTTCTCTGAATGCGGAACTCTGCATAACCCCACCCACACCACTGATTGGCAGCTTTCTGTGTACTCTGTGCATAGGCAGAAAGCTGTCAATCAGTGGTGGAGGTGGGAGTTATATAGAGTTCGTGAATATGGAGCAGCAAGTTTACTAGTGCGCTAATGATAATCTCCTGTTGATAAAACAGTGACAAATCACTGGAATCAAGGCAACTGTCTCTACATTATTGTATTCTCAGATTAGGTGGCAAAAATGTGGTGACCGGTACCCTTTAAGCACCAGGAGAGCAGTATTGTACATTACTATTAAATATAATTAACCAACATAATATATGAATAGTTACATACAGTGGCTCAGTGGGTGGTTGTTTTGCAGTGCTGAATTTTCTCCCACATTCCAAAAACATTCAGATAGAGAATTTAAATTGTAAGTCCCAATGGGGACAGTAACAATATTGTCTGCAAATGCTCTGGAATATGATGGTGCTATACAAGTCAATGTAAAAATACATATTCCCCAGGAGGAAAGGATCAAAATAGCTAAAGAAGAATATAATGCTGTTTGCAGGGAATGCAAGGCAAGAGTTAGAAGAGCCAAAACCAGTAATAAAGTAAGGCTTGCAAGAGAGACCAAACGAGTAAAAAAGGATTTTGGGAGTATGTCAAAAGTAAATAAAGTCAAAGATGGTATAGGATTTTTACAGAATGAAAAGGGTGAAGTAGTCAAAAATGATGTTGAGAAAGCAAAATTTTTAAATTTCTATTTTGCATCTGTGTTCTCTAAGAAAGCAATTGTAGCATCAGCTGATCTTCATGGTGCCATCTAAGTCATGAAATAATCCACACTATCTAGATGGTGAGGGAACATTTAGCTAATTTAAATCTCCTGGTCCAGATGAATTACATCCTAGGCTACTAAAAACAGGAGAAGTCCCAGAAAATTGGAGAAGGGCAAATGCTATCCCTATCTTCAAAAAAAGGAATGAAGATGGAAACAGGGAAATTACAGGCCAGTGAGCCTTACTACTATACCAGAAAAGAGATTTGAACAAATTATTAAAAATCAGGTATGCAAGTACTTGGATAAGAATACAGTAATTCACCAGAGCCATTATGGGTTTGTAGCAAACAAGTAATGCCAGACTAATCTAATTTCCTGCTATAGTGGAATCAATGAATCAGTGGATCAGAAAAATGCGGTAGATATAGTATTTCTCGACTTCAGCAAAGCATTTGATAAAGTATCTCATACTACCCTTATTGATAAAATTATTAAAGGGAACCTGTCACCTGAATTTGGCGGGACCAGTTTTGGGTCATATGGGCGGAGTTTTCAGGTGTTTGATTCACCCTTTCTTTACCCGCTGGCTGCATGCTGGCCGAAATATTGGATTGAAGTTCATTCTCTGTTCTCCGTAGTACACGCCTGCGCAAAGCAAGATTACCTTGCGCAGGCATGTACTATGGAGGACAGAGAATTAACTTCAATCCAATATTTCGGCCAGCATGCAGCCAGCGGGTAAGGAAAGGGTGAATCAAACACCTGAAAACTCCGCCCATATGACCCAAAACTGGTCCCGCCAAATTCAGGTGACAGGTTCCCTTTAAGTATGGGAAGGCTGCGGTTAGGTGGATTTATAACTGACTCAGTGATCATATTCAAAGAGTGGTAATAAATGGTTGCACATCCAATTGGAAAGTGTTTCAAATGGGGTACCAGAAGGCTCTGTCCTGGCCCCATTGTTGTTCAAAATTTGTATAAATTATCTCGATAAGGGAACTGAAGGTAAACTAATTAAATTTGCAGAAGATGCAAAACTAGGAGGGACAGCCAACACTAGAGAAGACCGAGAAAGGATTCAGAAGGATCTAGATAAGCTTGAACAATGTGCAGTGATTAAGAATAGTATTTAACAGGGAGAAATGCAAGATTCTGTATCTGGGCAAGAAACACGAACATTACATCTATAGAATGGGAGGAATAGAACTAAGCAACAACACATGTGAAAAAGACTTGGGTTTTCTAGTAGATCACAGACTACGCATGAGTCAACAGTGTGATGCAGCAGCAACAAAAAACACAGTTCTAGGTTGTATTTAGAGAAGTATAGAGTCAAGATCACATGAAGTATTTATTCCCTTCTACTTCTCCTTGGTCAGGCCTCATCTGGAATACTGTGTCCAGTTCTGGGCATCACGTTTTAACAAAGACATTGAAAAGTTGGAGCATGTTCAGAGAAAAGCGACCAGGATGAAGAGCGGACTGCAAAGTATGTCATACGAGGAACAGTTAAAGTATCTGGGAATATTTAGCTTGCAAAAAAGAAGGCTAAGAGGAAACTTAATAGCGGTCTACAAATAAGGGATGTCACAGCATAGAGGGATCATCCTTATTCTCATTTGCACATTGAAACATGATAAGCAATTGAATGAAACTGAAAGAGAAGATATAGATTAGATATTAGAAAAAAAAAATTTGGACAGTCAGGGTGATCAATGAGTGGAGCAGGCTACCACAAGAGGTGGAGAGTTCTTCTGCAATGGAAGTCTTCAAACAGAGGCTGGACAGACATGTGTCTGAGATGGTTTAGTGAATCCTGCATTGAGCAGGGCGTTGCACACAATGACCCTTGAGGTCACTTCCAACACTAACATTCTATGATTCAACTGGTTTCACTGGGACACCTTCCTAACCTCCCATCTATATAGGTCCATCCACAGATAATATATTTCTAGTTTACGTCGTCTGCACCTTGCTTTTCTTTTGACTACTATTTGGTCTCGTGTCTGCCCATCTCCTCCATTCATACCCCCTGTATGTTGTCTTTTTCCAGATGTGTCTCCTTAATTACTTTTTCTTATCCTCTCCATTTCCTCGCTCTTATGCTCCTCCTTTCACTACTCCATTGTCATCCCCCAGTCCTGATATGACCTGCAGTTCACTATGTTCAGGTATTGGCAATATAATGATTTTTGGATTTTGTATCTTTGTCTTGTAGGGGGTAGACTTTGGAAGGCAAGACCTCAATAGGTTGCCTGTAGCTCCAAATGTCTTGGAGATGTTTGTTGAATTGAGGTTTCCTCTGGTATGTTAAAAATTGTAATAAAAATTTGGATAAAATGAATTTTCATAGTTGTATTTATTGGAATCACTTTTGAAATGTTATGAAATCCAGCTCCCAGACATTGAGACTGCTTGGAAAAAATGAGTGCTTCAAATAAGATCTCTAAATTCACCCATGATACAGAAATATCATGCCACCGTTGCAACAAGGTAGTCAAATTTCATCCCTCCTAAATATTCTGCGATCAACTGTGAATGGTAATATTGAAAAGTGGAGGTGTTTAGGAACCACAGCAACTCAGCCAGAAAATGACACAATGTACAGTCAAAGAGCAAGGCCCTTAAGTGCTGAATGGGTAAAGTCTACAATGTTCCACACTCTGGCTTTAACATCAGCACAAACTGCATCGGGAAGGGAACTTTGTGACATGGAGTTTCCATGGTGGAGCGACTGCATGCAAGCCTTTCAAAAACAAACACAATGCCAAGTGTTGGATGCAGGGTATAAAGCAAGCTTTCATTAGGCTTTAAAGTAGTGGAAACATCTTTTGTGGAGCGGCAAATCACACCACTCTATCTGGCAGTCTGATGGACGAGTTCTGGATTTGTCAAATGCCTTACTGCATTTTGCAAACTGTCAAGTTTGGTAATGGATGGATAATGCTATGGGCCTGTTTTTCAGGGGCATGATGGCTCCCAGGCTCCTTAGTTCCAGTGAGAAGAAATCTTAATGCTTCAACATACAGTACCAAGTCATTAAAGACAATTGTATGCTTTTAAGTTTGTGGGAACAATCTAGGGAAGGTCACTTTCTGTTCCAGTATGACTGTGCCTCAGTGCACAAAGAAAGGTCCATAAATGCATGTTTGGATGAGAGTTTGGTGTGGAAGAACTTGACTGACCCACACAGAGCCATGATCTCAACCTCTCAGCCAATATCAATTATGAAGCTCCTAAATGCTCCAGTAGGTGTAATGTGTAGGTGTCCAAATACTTATGTCCATATAGTGTATTTGAACTTAATTTGCACATGTTTGATGATGATGAAGTAGCTCCATCCCTATCATTTAAAGCTTAATAAAAACATTGATTTTACATGGCAGAACCTGGAATTTATTTTTGCCACTGTACTTTAGTTCTATTCATACCCCACTACTAGAGATCTAGCAATGGAAAAGGCTCTCTTAAAAAAAAATAAAAGAAGGGAATAACTGCATAAAAACAAAGAAATACCCAACATGTCACTTGGCATGGAAATTAGGTATCATCCAAAATTGAAAAACTCTCTCACAAGTACTACTTAGGAGAGGTAAGCTACACTTAGGGTACCGTCACACAGTGGCATTTTGATCGCTACGACGGCACAATTTGTGACGTTCCAGCGATATACTTACGATCTCGCTGTGTCTGACACGCTACTGCGATCAGGGACCCCGCTGAGAATCGTACGTCGTAGCAGATCGTTTGAAACTTTCTTTCGTCGTCAAGTGTCCCGCTGTGGCGGCATGATCGCATTGTGTAACAAAGGTGTGCACGATATTGTATACGATGTGCGCATAGTAACCAACAGCTTCTACATCGCAAACACGTCATGAAATTATCGCTCCAGCGTCGTACATTGCGAAGTGTGACCGCAGTCTACGACACTGGAGCGATAATGGTGCGATGCTGGAGCGTCACGGATCGTGCCGTCGTAGCGACCAAAGTGCCACTGTGAGACGGCACCCTAAGTCAAAGGTGGTGAGTAACATGATGTTTTGGCTGATCGTTTCGCCAACAGCCATCTTGGTTGACTCTCCCATATATAGGAGAGCTTCTATGTTATCTGTAAGAAAGCCATGGTGACTGCTTATCTCCAACAGACAATATAATCGGCACTCATGGAGCATTGGCAGTAACACTCAATATTCAGCTGGACCCTTTGTCAGGGAAGTATTTTCGCTCCTTAAAGTCAGTATGGTCACACAAAGAATCCTTGCTTTGACTGATCATAAAATATACATTTTTTAGCATTTAACTGGCTAACAGTCACGGGTGAATATCAAATCCACCTGAGATGGTTAGAGGCACATGACAGCTGATCAGATCAGCTGTCCTGTGCGGGGGAGGGAATAGGAGGGTGGGGGATGTGTGGTCAGCATGGGACCCTGCATGAAAGGTAGGGACACTACATTTGACGTACCTATACGTCGAAGGTCTTGAAGGGGTTAAGAGGTTTGGTTGAATATAACTTGAGACTTATTCTGGTCATCCACATTAAGTATTTATCAGTGAATTCCATCAATGTAATCAGCATATGGGCAGGAGGAGATATCCTCATACAACTCTATTGAGTCAACAATCTAAATCATTAACATTTTTTTCCGTATGTTCCTCATTTTTTGCATCTGTTTACTTAAAAGGGGGTCTGTCAGCAGGTTTTTGCAATTTATGATGTAGGGCAGACATTTTAGGGGTTACTTAATGGGCAGCTTGCAGTAGTTTCAGCAAATCAGTGTTTAATCAGCCTAAGATTATAATTAAAGGACTAGGTGTGTTTCATGCTATGTAGTCCTTCAACTCTGTGCAGCCCCACTCCGTTCACTGATTGGTTGTTTTCTGTGTACACTGTGCATAGGAAGAAAGCTGCCAATGAGTGGTGTAGGTGGGGTTATACAGAGCTCAGCATTCAGAGAACTGCACATCTACAACAGATTATGGTTTGGCTTTTATCCTAAGTCATGTGACAAGGCTTGTTAATGGCTGACATTGACTTTTAGGATTGCTACTTCTAATAAGTGGCATTCGAGTTCTTGTCCTCTTCCTCTCTGAAGAGACAATTTGGATCTACAACAGAGAAAACTGTGATTTTATCAAAACTGCAACAAGCAGCCCAGTAAGTGACAAATTGCCGGAATCAAGGTCTTTGCACCTAAAACATGCTGCTCTTATATTACATAGCAAAAACATGGTGACCAATTCCCTTTAAGGATAAATCAAAAGTAGCTGCTCTAGCTTTATCTACACAGTTAAAATATTGATAAATTTTGCAAATTTAGAATACAGAACTCCATATTTAAAATAGTGTATAGATTGGCAGATCGTTACTGACCCAATTAAAATAATTGGAAGATAAAGTTTTCAAATGAAAATCATGATGGTTGGAGTAATTGAAAAGTTTTTAGCAATTACATTGAGAAATCATTTTTGTTCATTCCCTGCAACCTTGACCTATATGGAAAAAAATCAGCTTCAAAGGAAGGGACAAGTGTAATTGTATAGTGAAGTCCAAAATCTGCATTTTGCTGCATGCCAAGGCATATCAAAAGCAGAAAAGTAACTGGGACTTTTTATCAGATGGAAAGAGTATGCACAACATAAGATAAATAAATGCAGACATATAAGTTGCTAAGATACAGTGTTCCTGGCACATGTCTGTGCCTTTGGCGCTTTCAAATAATTACAGTCATGTTCTTTACCAATGCAAAAAAAAATCTAAATCAAAGCTGAAGCTGACTGTGGCAGTGTCTACTTCTGCACGTAGGCAATGGCTGGCACTTCCCCGATTTACACACTGCTACTCATCTTGAAATCACACCTGTCACACAGGTTGGGAAAACAAGATTAATAAAACAACAAGAAAAAAAGTGATAATCCTAAGAGCATTTAGAGCACCTCCCTGAATCACACACTTCTTCTTTCTCTTCACACAGTGCTGTATTTGCTTATTTGATAAGTAGGATTATAAGTTCCTAATGCCAGTCCTAAAGTAGTAATTCACACACTATGCAAATTACTTATGCTAGGAGACCAAATCAACAGTACATGATGGAGAACAACACTTAATTTCTGAGGTTCTTCAGAAGATAAGGTGGCAATCAAACCAGTAGTGAGATCGGACAACATGATTTAAGGAGGCAACACTAGATAGAAGTTGGTGGTTGAACAATAATAATAATAATAATAATTTTTATTTATATAGCGCCAACATATTCCGCAGCGCTTTACAAATTATAGAGGGGACTTGTACAGACAATAGACATTACAGCATAACAGAAATACAGTTCAAAACAGATACCAGGAGGAATGAGGGCCCTGCTCGCAAGCTTACAAACTATGAGGAAAAGGGGAGACACTAGAGGTGGATGGTAACAATTGCTTTAGTTATTCGGACCGGCCATAGTGTAAGGCTCAGGTGTTCATGTAAAGCTGCATGAACCAGTTAATTGCCTAAGTATGTATCAGTACAGACACAGAGGGCTATTAACTGCATAAAGTGAATGAGAACATAATGCGAGGAACCTGATTATGTTGTGTCATTTTTTTTTTAAATTTATTTATTTATTTTTTAAATAGGCCACTCAGGGATCGTTAGGTTAATGCATTGAGGCGGTAGGCCAGTCTGAACAAATGAGTTTTTAGGGTACGCTTAAAACTGTGGGGATTGGGGATTAATCGTATTAACCTAGGTAGTGCATTCCAAAGAATCGGCGCAGCACGTGTAAAGTCTTGGAGACGGGAGTGGGAGGTTCTGATTATTGAGGATGCTAACCTGAGGTCATTAGCGGAGCGGAGGGCACGGGTAGGGTGGTAGACTGAGACCAGAGAGGAGATGTAGGGTGGTGCTGAGCCATGGAGTGCTTTGTGGATGAGGGTAGTAGTTTTGTACTGGATTCTGGAGTGGATGGGTAGCCAGTGTAATGACTGGCACAAGGTAGAGGCATCGGTGTAACGGTTGGTGAGGAATATGATCCTGGCAGCAGCATTCAGGACAGATTGGAGCGGGGAAAGTTTGGTAAGAGGGAGGCCGATTAGTAGAGAGTTACTATAGTCCAGACGAGAATGAATAAGTGAAACAGTAAGAGGTTTTGCAGAGTCGAAAGTAAGAAAAGGGCGAATTCTAGAAATGTTTTTGAGATGCAGGTAAGAAGAGCGAGCCAGTGATCGGATATGGGGGGTGAATGAAACCTTGGAATCAAGGATGACCCCAAGGCAGCGGGCATGTTGCTTTGGAGTAATGGTGGAACCGCACACGGAGATGGCAAGGTCAGGTAAAGGTAGGTTAGTAGAGGGAGAGAACACGAGGAGTTCAGTTTTTGACAGGATCAGTTTCAGATAGAGGGAGGACATGATGTTAGAGACAGCGGTAAGACAATCCCTGGTGTTTTCTAAAAAGGTCGGCGTGACAACAGGAGAAGAGGTGTATAATTGGGTGTCGTCAGCATAGAGATGGTACTGGAAACCAAATCTACTGATTGTTTGTCCAATAGGGGCAGTATACAAAGAGAAGAGGAGGGGGCCTAGGACTGATCCTTGAGGAACCCCAACAGTAAGGGGAAGGTGAGAGGAGGAGGAACCAGCAAAACATACAGTGAAGGATCATTCAGAGAGATAGGAGGAGAACCAGGAGAGAACGGTGTCCTTGAGGCCGATGGAGCGGAGCATAGTGAGGAGGAGCTGATGGTCCACAGTATCGAATGCTGCAGAGAGATCCAAAAGAATTAGCATGGAGTAGTGACCATTAGATTTAGCTGTTAGTAGGTCATTAGAGACTTTAGTGAGGGCAGTTTCAGTAGAGTGTAAAGAGCGGAAGCCAGATTGAAGAGGGTCGAAAAGAGAGTTATCTGAGAGATAGCGGGTAAGACGGGAGTGAACCAGGCGTTCGAGGAGTTTAGAGATGAAGGGAAGATTAGAGACAGGTCTATAATTAGCACAAAAGCCTCGCACTCAACTTAAATCTTATTTCTTTTATTTGGTGAGAGATAGCACTGGAAATGTTTCAGCTCTATTTGAGCTTTCATCAGTCGCGTGCTGTGCCTACGCGTGTGTGTAGATCATATCATGAGATGGAATGCAGGTCGTGCCTGTGACAGCATAATCTCTACTAAGAGTAGATGTGATGGTCCTATGTAGTATATAAGAACTACGGAATAGGAAAGCTTGTATCTATAGTATTAGAGGTAAGAGGAAGTGACCTCAAGGACTGCCAGCACAAAAGCGGAGGCTGTAGGGCATATCTTGTGGATATGGGGATATAGAGCCTTTTGCTGGCCGACTGAGAGGTCATTTTCTCCTACCGCTGACTCTATATCCCCATATCCACAAGATATGCCCTACAGCCTCCGCTTTTGTGCTGGCAGTCCTTGAGGTCACTTCCTCTTACCTCTAATACTATAGATACAAGCTTTCCTATTCCGTAGTTCTTATATACTACATAGGACCATCACATCTACTCTTAGTAGAGATTATGCTGTCACAGGCACGACCTGCATTCCATCTCATGATATGATCTACACACACGCGTAGGCACAGCACGCGACTGATGAAAGCTCAAATAGAGCTGAAACGTTTCCAGTGCTATCTCTCACCAAATAAAAGAAATATGATTTAAGTTGAGTGCGAGACTTTTGTACTAATAGTCGATGGTTTGGGAACCTAGTCTCGGCACCACCCATATAGCAGTGCACACGGTGTTTTTCTAGGTCTATAATTAGCGGCACAGTTTTGATCGAGGGATGGTTTTTTAAGTAATGGATGTATGATGGCATGCTTAAATGAGGAGGGAAAAATACCGGAAGTGAGGGAAAGGTTGAATATTTTTGTTAGGTGAGAGGTGACAGCTGGGGAAAGGGACTGGAGATGTGACGGAATGGGGTCACTGGTGCAAGTGGTCGGGCGAGAAGATGCAAGGAGCCTGCTTACTTCTTCTTCTGTAACTGCTTCAAAGTCAGAGAGTGATCTAGATGCAGTGGGGGAGGGAGGACAGTGCATGGTATGAAGAAATTGGGAGATGATTTCCTGTCGAATGTGGTCAATTTTTTCTTTGAAGTAATTGGCCAGATCGTCAGCACGGAGATCCGTGGTTGGGGCCTGCTCTTTTGGGTTGAGTAGGGACTGGAACGTGTCAAAGAGACGTTTAGGGTTATTGGACAGGGAGGTGATGAGGGTGTTGAAGTAGGTTTGTTTGGAGAGGTGAAGGGCAGAATTGTATGTCTTTAGCATGAACTTATAATGGATGAAATCTTCGGGTAGATTAGATTTTCTCCACAGACGTTCTGCGCACCTGGAGCACCGCTGCAGGAAACGTGTTTGCAGCGTGTGCCATGATTGTTGCCGTCTGTGCCGAGTTGTTTTATGTATAGGAGGAGCAGCTTCATCCAGAGCACTTTGCAGGGTTTCATTGTAATGCTTCAGAGCAGAATCAGGACATGAGATGGAGAAGATTGGGGCCAATGAGGACTGCAAGTTCTTCATAAGTTTCTGGGTGTTAATGGCCTGTATGTTTCTATAAGTGTGGAAAGTGGGGGTGACCTGAGCAGGATGGCAGTTCTTGATAGAGAATGAAAGAAGGTTGTGGTCAGAGAGTGGGAGAGGGGAGTTTGTGAAATTGCTACAGTGACACAGTCATACACATTGTAGTCTCCATTGGATGTTATAGTAGATTATAACAACAAATCTGGTTGTACATGTCTGATGAACAGTTTGAGAACATTCTAGGAATTTTCTTTATCCAGATTACAGAGTTCTCTCCAGATTACAACAATCTGCCATGAGACAGGTAAATGATCAGTCATTCATTTCAACACAATTGTTTTGATTAAAATTATCCATTTTAATCAACTTTAAAACTAATCTGCTTGGCCAAGTTTAGTATCAATATTGACCAGAGAAAATACATTTGTAGTTTTAAAGTAGTACTTTTAGAGTAAATTAGACGACTTCCTCATATTGTCCTGCACTTTGTGACTTGTGTTCTGACAAAAAAATGCTAAAGACAAAAATATACATTAGAGAATTAATCTAAAACACAGACACACATCAAAACAAAAAGTTCATCTGCCTTGAAGACAGTCAGAAAGCTATACTTCAGGGATTGTAAAGGAGAGTGATGAAGGAGCAGGAGGTGAACAGGGATAGAGGCACATTCTCTCACTGCTCATAAAATACAACTAGACGTTAGTGAGACCACCATGAACCAAAGCCATCACTCTCTAAGAATGACAACCAAGCTGATCAGTTCACAGTTCATCCAATAATTTGTTTCTAACAGGGTCTATTAACACAGAATCCCATTTAAACAATTAGTAAGTGGGTTCTGAATTTTCAGAACTGCTGTATAAGCTGCCCGGCAGCTTAAACTTCTTTGAAAATAAAGGAGACTGGAGGAACTAGTTTAAAACTTTGGACCCAGAGATTTGAACCTCCAGGCAACTTCAAGAAATGTAAACGTACATGTTCAACATCTCCAATAAATAGGGAGGAAGAGGAAGTATACGTGTAATATAGTTTAATTGGCCACCTTTGCCAATATCAAATATATTGATACATCGAGTGATATATCCAATATAACTCGACACTCAGGCAAAAGGCACTAAAGATTTAGGCTAGTTTCACATTTGCGTTTAAAAACGCAGCGTTTAAAACGCAAACGCAGGTGGTGAAAAAAACGCATATAAATGCGTGCAAACGCTGCATTTTTTAGACACATGCATTTTCGTATGCAGTAAAAAAAAACACGGCGTTTTGACGCGTTTACATGCGTTTTTTCCTGCGTTTGCGTTTTTGAAACGCATGATGAGAAGTGTGTGACAGCTGCCAATCATCAAAATCAACTAGAAAACCCACTATAAATAGAACTAGCTAGGGTTAGGATTAGGGTTTGGATCCCTAGGGTTAGGGTTTGGATCCCTAGGGTTAGGATTTGGACCCCTAGGGTTAGGATCCCTTTATCACCTTGATGGTGGGGGGTTAGGGTTAGGATCCCTTTATCACCTTGATGGTGGGGGGTTAGGGTTAGGATCCCTTTATCACCTTGATGGTGGGGGGCTAGGGTTAAGGTACCGTCACACTATACGATTTACCTACGATCACGACCAGCGATATGACCTGGCCGTGATCGTAGGTAAATCGTAGTGTGGTCGCTGGGGAGCTGTCACACAGACAGCTCTCCAGCGACCAACGATGCCGAGGTCCCCGGGTAACCAGGGTAAACATCGGGTAACTAAGCGCAGGACCGCGCTTAGTTACCCGATGTTTACCCTGGTTACAAGCGTTAAACTAAAAAAAAACAAACAGCACATACTTACATTCTGGTGTCCGTCAGGTCCCTTGCAGTCTGCTTCCCGCACTGTGACTGCCGGCCGTAAAGTGAAAGTGAAAGCACAGCCGCTGTGCTCTGCTTTCACTTTACGGCCGGCAGTCACAGTGCGGGAAGCAGAGACGGCAAGGGACCTGACGGACACCAGAATGTAAGTATGTGCTGTTTGTTCTTTTTTAGATTAACGCTTGTAACCAGGGTAAACATCGGGTAACTAAGCGCGGTCCTGCGCTTAGTTACCCGATGTTTACCCTGGTTACAAGCGAAGGCATCGCTGGATCGCATCGCTAGATCGCTAGATCGGTGTCACACACACCGATCTAGCGATGACAGCGGGAGATCCAGCGATGAAAGAAAGTTCCATACGATCTGCTACGACGTACGATTCTCAGCAGGATCCCTGATCGCTGCTGCGTGTCAGACACAGCGATATCGTAACGATATCGCTGGAACGTCACGAATCGTACCGTCGTAGCTATCGAAATGTTATAGTGTGACGGTACCCTTAGGGATGGATCCCTTTATCACCTTGATGGTGGGGGGTGGCTTATCAGTGTGTAGACTTGTTTTTTTCTATGGAAACGCATGCGTTTAAAAACGCAACCAAACGCATGTGCTTAAAAACGCATGCGTTTACATAGACAGCAATACGTTTTTTTGCCGCAAAGAAACGCATGCTTTTTTTTGCGGCAAAAAAAGCCTCTAGAAATTACTACATGTTGCATTTCTGCAACAAAACGCAAGCATAGAAACGACGCATGTGTCGTCAAACGCGGCAAAACGCATACAAAAACCGCATGCGTTTTTAATGTTAAATATAGGAAAAAAAACGCATGCATTTTTTTAACTAAAACGCAGCGCCAAAAAACGCAAATGTGAAACCAGCCTTATTCAGAGAATCCCTAGATAGTAGATCCATAACATTTGGTCTTTAACAGTAGACCTTCATTAAATCAGACTGCAAGTATTCGGAAACTTTAAGAAGATGGTTTGTACACTGATTAATGGTGGCATCTGCAGTTCTTGCAATCCGGTCTACTTTTAAAAGAAATCTGTGAAAAGATTTAAAGCCTCCAAACTACTTAAATGTCCATGTGGCTTCTTGAAAAGACAAGATCAACAACACCTTTGTATGGCCATTTTATTACTCCATTACTGAGAAATCAGTGTTTGAATTTATACGCAAATGACGCTTAAGGACAATTGGAGATCTGAAGCCTGTCACTCCAGCTCTATTCCCTGCCTAGAGCCACCTACCCTTACTTGACTGACCGCTCCTTTGCCTGAAGTCTCACAGCATAGAGGATGTCACTCAAGTAGGAGAAGGCGGTGCTGTGCAAGGAGCAAAGTTGAAGTGTCAGAGGCTCCAGATATACAAATGAGGCTGAAGAGATTTTACAAATAAATTAAAATGCCGATTTCTCAGAAATGGACCGTCTAGCTAAAGGTATTACTGAAAGAGTGACATGCACCTATAAACATTTTAGGATGTGAAATCATACAGATTCCTTCTAAAGATTTTAATCTCATTAATATACTAACATGTTTTAATAAGGTCCATCAAAAATTGATGGTCATTGTATTTAGAGGTTGGGAGGCAGTATGGATAAAATAATTGAGAGTTATGAGCTTGTCATGGACAAGAAATAAATGTATAGCTCTGGTTTATAAGAGTGAACGAGATCAGTAGAAAAAATATTTTGTAGTTTTTGGAAGTGCATTTGGACAGCAAGGTGGATTGCTGTTGAGGGAACTAGAGAAAAAAAATCTTTAAATCTTCAGCATAGCGAGTGTGAGCGAGCTGAGTGTGATCTGAGCGTAAGTGTGGACGGCGGTAAGTGTGACTTGTGATTCAGTGACTTTGGAGTCAGGGAGTTTCCAAGGGAGGAATTACTAAATTGCTGTCTGATTTTTATTAATACTTTGTATTTATTTTTTATTTTTTTTACTGAACTGTTCTGCCTGGTGCAATCCCTATTAGGAAATGTGCTCCACTCTTGTTAATGCCATCCAGTGCACATCTTGCCACATGTATGCAATCCTTGAGCAGCCGATCGAGGGTGCATACTGCTGTGCGAGATGTGAGCACGTTGTGCATTTGGAAACCCAGATTCTGACTCTAAGGGTATGTGCACACGATGCAGATTTAGTGCAGAATTGGTGCAGAACTGCAGCAGATTTTTCTGCTGCAGAAACGCTGCAGAACTGCACTGTGATTTACAGTACAATGTAAATCAATGTGAAAAGAAAAAAGCTGTGCACATGGTGCAGAAAAATCTGCGCAGAAACGCTGCAGATTTCAAAGAAGTGCACGTCGCTTCTTTTGTGCAGTTCTGCAGCGTTTCTGCAGCAGATTTTTCTGCACCATGTGCACAGCTTTTTTCTTTTCACATTGATTTACATTGTACTGAACAGAAACTGCACAGAAACTGCACAGAAACTGCACAGAAACTGCACAGAAACTGCATCAAATCTGCAGATGCAGATTTAGTGCAGAAAATTCTGCACCACATTTCCTACGTGTGCACATAGCCTTAATGTGCAGCTGGCAACACTGAGATCCATAGACAATATGGAGAGGAGTCTTCTGCTCACGGAGCAGACGCTCAATGGGACAGATGAGGGGGGGATGGTGGGATGGAGCTGCAGGACAATGAAGTAGCAAGCTGGGTGACAGTTAGGAAGCGGGGTAGAGAGAAGAGTGCCAGGGAGGCTAGTCCTGACCTGGCACACCCCAATAAGTTTGCTAAGTTGGCAGATGAGGGGGGTGCCAGTACAGTGGTAGCACTGCTGCAGCCAGGCATGTCCTCTGAAAGCCGGAGGAGTGACTGCTCCAGTAAGGAGGGAAATAGGAGAGCAGGGCAGGCCAGACAGGTGCTGGTAGTGGGCGACTCAATTATTAGGGGAACAGATAGGGCAATCTGTCACAAAGACAGGGATCGTCAAACGGTGTGCTGCCTACCTGGCGCTCGAGTCCGACACATCGCTGATCGGGTGGACAGATTATTGGGAGGGGCTGGTGAGGACCCAGCGGTCATGGTGCACATTGGCACTAATGACAAAGTTAGAGGTAGGTGGAAGGTCCTTAAAGATGATTTCAGGGAATTAGGCTGCAAGCTGAAAGCAAGGACCTCCAACGTGGTATTTTCCGAAATACTGCCGGTACCACGTGCCACGCCAGAGAGGCAACGGGAGATTAGGGAGGTTAATAAGTGGCTCAAGAATTGGTGTAGGAAAGAGGGGTTTGGGTTCCTGCAGAACTGGGCCGACTTCTCAGTTAGCTACAGGCTCTACGCTAGGGACGGGCTGCACCTCAATGTGGAGGGTGCAGCTGTGCTGGGGGAGAGAATGGCTAGAAGGTTGGAGGAGTGTTTAAACTAGGAATTGGGGGGGGAGGGTATTCATTTTATAGGAGGGGAAGATAGTGCAGACAGAGACCTGGGCACAAATAAGGAAGTTGGGGGTGGCGGTGGCATGGGGGGTGGGGTCAGAACAGTTAATAATTTAAGAAATAGAAGTACAGAGAGGAACATAAAGTGCATGTATACTAATGCCAGAAGCCTCGCCAACAAAATGGACGAATTAGAACTAATGTTGTTGGAGCATAATTATGACATGGTGGGGATATCTGAAACGTGGCTGGATGAGAGCCATGACTGGGCTGTTAACTTGCAGGGCTATAGCCTGTTCAGAAATGACCGTACAGATAAGCGAGGGGGAGGGGTGTGTCTATATGTAAAATCGTCCTTAAAACCTATCCTGTGCGATAATATAGGTGAATTTAATAAAAATGTAGAATCCCTGTGGGTGGAGATAAGGGGATGGGGAAAAAATAATAAATTACTGATAGGGGTTTGTTATAAATCTCCAAAAATAATGGAAGCAATGGAGAATATCCTCGTAAAGCAAATAGATGAAGCTGCGACTCAAGGAGAAGTCATTATTATGGGGGACTTCAACTACCCTGAAATAGATTGGGGAACAGAAACCTGCAGTTCCAGCAAAGGTAATCGGTTTTTGACAACTATGAGAGACAATTACCTTTCACAACTGGTTCAGGACCCAACAAGAAAGGGGGCACTGCTAGACCTAATATTAACCAGCAGGCCAGACCGCATATCAAATATAAGGGTTGGGGTCACTTGGGAAATAGCGATCACAAAATAATAAGTTTTCATGTATCCTTTAAAAAGATGTGTAGTAGAGGGGTTACAAGGACACTAAACTTCAGGAGGGCAAATTTCCAACGGATGAGAGAGGATCTTGGTGCAATTAACTGGGACGATATCCTGAGACACAAAAATACACAAAGAAAATGGGAGATGTTTATTAGCATCCTGGATAGGACCTGTGCACAGTATATACCGTATGGGAATAAACATACAAGAAATAGGAGGAAACCAATATGGCTAAATAGAGCTGTAAGGGGCGCAATAAGTGACAAAAAGAAAGCATTTAGAGAATTAAAGGAAGTAGGTAGAGAGGAGGCATTAAATAAATACAGAAAATTAAATACATTCTTTAAGAAGCAAATCAAGGCAGCAAAGATTGAGACAGAGAGACTCATTGCCAGAGAGAGTAAAAATAATCCTAAAATATTCTTTAACTACATAAATAGTAAGAAACTAAAAAATGATAGTGTTGGCCCCCTTAAAAATAGTCTGGGTGAGATGGTGGATGAGGATGAGGAAAAAGCCAATATGCTAAATGACTAAATGACTTTTTTTCATCAGTATTTACACAAGAAAATCCCATGGCAGACAAAATGTCTAGTGATAAAAATTCCCAATTAAATGTCACCTGCTTAACCCAGCAGGAAGTGCGGCGGTGGCTAAAAATCACTAAAATTGACAAATCTCCGGGCCCGGATGGGATACACCCTCGAGTACTGCAGGAATTAAGTACAGTCATTGATAGACCATTATTTTTAATCTTTAAAGACTCCATAATAACAGGGTCTGTGCCACAGGACTGGCGTATATAGCAAATGTGGTGCCAATATTCAAAAAGGGAACAAAAACTGAACTCGGATATTATAGGCCAGTAAGCTTAACCTCTACTGTGGGTAAAATCCTGGAGGGCATTCTAAGGGACACTATACTGGAGTATCTGAAGAGGAATAACCTCATGACCCAGTATCAGCACGGGTTTACTAGGGACCGTTCATGTCAGACTAATTTGATCAGTTTCTATGAAGAGGTAAGTTCCGGATTGGACCAAGGGAACCCAGTGGATGTAGTGTATATGGACTTTTCAAAAGCTTTTGATACGGTGCCACACAAAAGGTTGATACATAAAATGAGAATAATGGGGATAGGGGAAAATATGTGCAAGTGGGTTGAGAGCTGGCTCAGGGATAGGAAACAAAGGGTGGTTATTAATGGAGCACACTCGGACTGGGTAGCGGTTAGCAGTGGGGTACCACAGGGGTCAGTATTGGGCCCTCTTCTTTTTAACATATTTATTAATGACCTTGTAGGGGGCATTCAGAGTAGAATTTCAATATTTGCAGATGACACTAAACTCTGCAGGGTAATCAATACAGAGGAGGACAATTTTATATTACAGGATGATTTATGTAAACTAGAAGCTTGGGCTGATAAATGGCAAATGAGCTTTAATGGAGATAAATGTAAGGTCATGCACTTGGGTAGAAGTAATAAGATGTATAATTATGTGCTTAATTCTAAAACTCTGGGCAAAACAGTCAATGAAAAAGACCTGGGTGTATGGGTGGATGACAAACTCATATTCAGGGGCCAGTGTCAGGCAGCTGCTACAAAGGCAAATAAAATAATGGGATGCATTAAAAGAGGCATAGATGCTCATGAGGAGAATATAATTTTACCTCTATACAAGTCACTAGTTCGACCACACTTAGAATACTGTGCACAGTTCTGGTCTCCGGTGTATAAGAAAGACATAGCTGAACTGGAGCGGGTGCAGAGAAGAGCGACCAAGGTTATTAGAGGACTGGGGGGTCTGCAATACCAAGATAGGTTATTACACTTGGGGCTATTTAGTTTGGAAAAACGAAGACTAAGGGGTGATCTTATTTTAATGTAGAAATATATGAGGGGACAGTACAAAGACCTTTCTGATGATCTTTTTAATCATAGACCTGAAACAGGGACAAGGGGGCATCCTCTACGTTTGGAGGAAAAAAGGTTTAAGCATAATAACAGATGCGGATTCTTTACTGTAAGAGCAGTGAGACTATGGAACTCTCTGCCGTATGATGTTGTAATGAGTGATCCATTACTTAAATTTAAGAGGGGACTGGATACCTTTCTGGAAAAGTATAATGTTACAGGGTATATACACTAGATTCCTTGATAGGGCGTTGATCCAGGGAACTAGTCTGATTGCCGTATGTGGAGTCGGGAAGGAATTTTTTTCCCCAATGTGGAGCTTACTCTTTGCCACATGGGTTTTTTTTGCCTTCCTCTGGATCAACATGTTAGGGCATGTTAGGTTAGGCTATGGGTTGAACTAGATGGACATATAGTCTTCCTTCAACCTTAAAGGGACTCTGTCACCTGAATTTGGCGGGACTGGTTTTGGGTCATATGGGCGGAGTTTTCGGGTGTTTGATTCACCCTTTCCTTACCCACTGGCTGCATGCTGGCTGCAATATTGGATTGAAGTTCATTCTCTGTCCTCCATAGTACACGCCTGCGCAAAGCAATCTTGCCTTGTGCAGGCGTGTACTATGGAGGACAGAGAATGAACTTCAATCCAATATTGCAGCCAGCATGCAGCCAGCGGGTAAGGAAAGGGTGAATCAAACACCCGAAAACTCCGCCCATATGACCCAAAACCAGTCCCGCCAAATTCAGGTGACAGGTTCCCTTTAATAACTATGATAAAATGTACTATTTGTTAACCCCTTTTTGTTCCATTATAAATAATTATTTGAGCTTTACCTTGGTCTTCCAAATGAAAATGAAGGTAGTAATAAAGCAGAGAAGAGTAATTCATATTATACATCAGAATAACTACAACTGTTCATAGCCTTTACTGAAAGGGAAGATGTAGATTTACGATCAGTTAACATGGACTGACCAGTGGCAAGAAACCACTGCCGATCAGTAAACTTTTATCAAGCAGCGATTGTTTAATAGCCTGTTTACATAGGCAGATCACAGGCCTTAACAGATCGCTCAGTGTGCATATTGCCCTGTTTATACAGGACAATGCACCTCCAAAAATGATTAACTTTTACACTGTGCAAAAGTTCATTTTAGCCAATGAACAAGCATTTTCTTCAACCATCGGGTAATCTACAGTATGTATACACTGCAAGATACATGTGAAACAAGCATTTATTTAAAAATAAGCTCATTCATAATCATTTTTCAGTGTAAATACAGCGCAACTGTTCAGTTTTACTTTTTAATTTTATGTTTTAATGACAACTCTAAATAACAAAAATGGAAATGATACCATGTCACTATTCACACCATTCCGCCTATCAATTTCACAGTTCTGTTACTTGGGGAGAGATTACAGAATTACAAAGACAAACAAAGGTTCCTGAGAACTTGTGTGGGTGGCTCAGACTCAATATAACTTCCCAATGGGAGACTGTTTGTTTTCTACATGAGAGAAATGAAAAGCATAGACAATAAAACCTAGAAGTCTAACACAAAATCAACTTACATGAGATGCAGTAACTGCCAATATAAAAAATTATGCCATATAGCTTGAAATATCTACTCTTAAGTACCCCTTAAAAATGTATTATGAATTAATATTTATTATTAAATATGTATTCTGAAATTTACTTGACAGTTTGACACTTACAATCTCAAAATAGAATATCATCAAAAAGGTAATTTATTTCAGTTCTTCAATACAAAAAGTGAAACTCAAACTCATTATATAGAGTCATTACAAACAGAGTGATGTATTTCAAGTGTTCATTTTTGTTATTGTTGATGATTATGGCTTACAGCCAATGAAAACCCAAAAGTCATTATCTCAGTAAATTAGAATACTTTATAACATCAGCTTGAAAAATTATTTTAAAATCCAAAATGTTAGCCTACTTAAATGTATGTTCAGTAGATACAATCAATACTTGGTCGGGGCTTCTTTTGCATCAATGCAGCACAGCATCAGAGGCGATCAGACTGTGGTACTGCTTAGGTGTTATGGAAACTCAGGTTGCTTTGATTGCAGCCTTCAGCTCGTCTGTATTGTTGGGTCTGGCGTCTTATCTTGACAATATCCCATAGATTCTCTATGGGGTTAAGGTCAGGCAAGTTTGCTGGCCAATCAAGCACAGGGATACTGTTGGTTTTAAACCAGGCATTGGTACTTTTGGCAGTGTGGACACGTGCCAAGTCCTGCTGGAGAATAAAATTTTCATGTAGCAAACGCTTGTCGGCACAGGGAAGCATGAAGTGCTCTAAAATTTACTGGTAGATGGGGCTGCACTGACTTTGGTATTGATAAAACATACTGGACCTACACCAGCAGATGACATGGCTCCCCAAACATAACTGATTGTGGAAACATCACACTAGACCTCAAACAGCTTGGATTGTGTGCCTCTCCACTCTTCCTCCAGACTCTGGGACCTTGATTTCCAAATAAATTAAAAGCAAAATTTACTTTAATCTGAAAATACCACCTTGGACCACTGAGCAACAGTCCAGTTCTTTCCTCCTGGGCAAGACACTTCCAACGTTGTCTATTAGTCATGAGTGGCTAGACACAAGGAATGCGACCCTTGCAGCCCATGTCCTGATACGTCTGTGTGTGGAGGCTCTTGAAGCAATGACTCCAGTAACAGTCCACTTCTTGTGAATCTCCCCCAAATTTTTGAAAGGCCTTTTCTTAATCATTTCAAGACTGGTTATCCCGCTTGCTTGTGCACCTTTTTCTACAACACTTTTTCCTTCTACTCAACTTACCATTAAAATGCTTGGATGCAGTACTCTCTGGACAGCCAGCTTCTTTTGCAATGACCTTTGGTGGCTTATCTTCCTTGTGGAGAGTGTCAAGGATTGCCTTCTGGACATCTGTCAAGCCAGCAGTCTTCCCCATGATTGTGGAGCCTACTGAAACAGACTAAGGGACCTTTTTAAACGCTTAGGAAGGCGTTGCAGGTGTTTTTGTTAATTATTCTAATTTATTGAGATAATGAAGTGGGTTTTCATTGGCTGTAAGCCATAATATTCAACATTAACTGAAATAAACACTTGAAATAGATCACTCAGTTTGTAATGAGTTTCACTTTTTGTCTTAAAGAACTGAAAGAAACTAACTTTTTTATGATATTCTAATTTAGTGAGAAGCACTTGTACTGAATATTATACTTAATATTTGAGCAAGTACTGTATGTTTTGTTCCACTTTTTTTATCTAATTAGGTGTAAATTCTACATTGGTTAATTTAATAGTTATCTCTTTATAGAGAATAAGGGGGAAACACCACTGCTGTAGTGCGGCATTCCCTTTACAATCTCTCTCTGCAAACTGCTAACTGTGTTCGTCTGTTGGTGATCGTTAGTATGTTTACACCATCAGGAACTGGGGTATGTTTACTGGTATAAATGCACCACAAGTCACTTATTACAGAAAGCTTTACATTTTCCATTTATCTACACCAAAGCAAATAAAATGACGGGCCGTTGATGGTGAATGCTGCTATGCACTGCAGCAAACATACTTTGAAAAACTATTTGTGAACTATGTGTATTTGATGAGTAGTCCGAAACGGGTCTTGGATGCCTCTCACCTTGATGCCTTTAATGGACTGGTCTCTTTCTATGTACACACATAAGGATAGTACTGCCAGTCAACGGCAGTGGGGCAGGGAGAAGCCAGCCAGGGATCTACCTTGGATGAGTCATCCAATAGACCTAGTCCCCAGCCGGCTTTACAAAATATATTTAATCTGAAATACAACAGCATTTCAGACTAAAAGATATCTGGCTGCAACTGTGTGGACAGCATGAATCTGACCACCATTTTCTTTTAACTGTATAATGGTCTTCTTAAAGAGGATCTTCTACTTTTTTTGTGTTGAACTGAACGCAAGATGCAATAGTGGCTGCATAGTAGAATATAAGGTTTTGTTTTTAATTTTGCTCTTGATGTTGAGGAGATATTATCAAAGTATTTGACACCCAATATGTTAATTTGTGTTAAGACCAAGTGGACTTTATCAAAGAGTTTATACTGGGGTAGTATACTTTATTCTCCTGAGTGTTGCTGCTTACGATTGGTCAACGTCATACAGAGGGAACAAGTACAGGTTCATAGTGAAATCTCTCTGATAACATCCACTTGAACTTAATAAACCTCAACCTTTTAGGTGCTAAATACTTAAATATCTGCACAATGGAGAGGTGAAATTAAAAAAAAAAAAGTTTTTTTCTGCTCTGCAGCCATTATTACATCATTTCGTCAGTTCAACATGAAAATCTGATGAAAGGTCCTCTTTAAATGGAAAAAAAATGTACAGTTGACCTATATGATTTAACAGCAAATACATAGTTATCTTGTGAATACTTTGATCTAAAGAAGGGGGTCCTAGATTCAAGTTATTTTGCATCAATATATACAACTTTAAGGCCAAACCAATTATGTGTTAAGAAGTCTTCATGCATTGTAATTTCTCCTGACACAAAAGCAACTTTATATAACAAATAACCCCAGAGATAAAGCACAACCCATTCCATTTCTGGTAGTTCTGCGGTTTTAATCTGAGATGGTTTTAGCATACAGTATCCCCACAAGATTTCTTCCATTTGCATAAATATGTCAGTTTTCTACTATTTGATACCCAGATTGGTCTGGCACCAGGAGAACTGAAAGCCGTGCAAACAAAAAGCAATACTGTATACTTGTTTATGTGACTGAACATGTCCTTCATTATATATATGCTGTACAATAAATTCATTTAATTGTACACATGTAATATACATATTCACTGGGACAGAAAGCCTCAGAGCTAATCTTTCCTCATTCCATTATTTCGTTTGAAGTATTCCATATGAATGGCACATTTCTGGCAAAATTACAAATTAATCTAAAAGCTCAGAATCCACTTTTTAACCAAAAAAAAAAAAAGACACACTAAAAACACAACACTGTTGAGGTTGAAAAATAGTTCACCTTAAGATTGTCTGTTTCCTATTATTTAAGCATTTACTGATGAACACATTATGTTAATTCATTTACAAACAATAGCAGTTGCCATAGCAAATCATTCTGTTTCTGTTCCTGGATTCACATGTAAATTTGAATAGGAATAGATAATTGTAATATTACGCAAATATTTTAACATTTTAAACCCATCCCACAAGCCCGTTCCTTGGATAGTGAGCTTACCAGGACGACCCCTTGTGACATCAGCTGTTATTACCAGTATTGGGCAAGTCTATTTCCAACTAAGTATCATTGCAAAGAAATTGGGTTAAATTGCACTGATTGTACTCACTGAGCTGTTTACTAATGCACAGATCGGTCATGCCCTCCAAAATATTCTTCTCATCAATTTGACAAAAAAGCACTCCTGGTATTGTGCCACATTATGCCAAATGTGGGCAGAAGGAATTGGTGCTCATTTTCCCCTTCATATCTTTTCCCTGATTGTTGGACCATTTCCATACAAGGCATGTAAATTTGCATGGGTGGTGGTGGTGGGAGGGAAGAGTTAAGGTACCGTTACACTAAACGATTTACCAACGATCACGACATGCGATACGACCTGTCCGTGATCGTTGGTAAGTCGTTTTGTGGTCGCTGGGGAGCTGTCACACAGACAGCTCTCTCCAGCGACCAACGATCCGGGGAAAGACTTCGGCATCGTTGAAACTGTCTTCAACGATGCCGAAGTCCCCGGGTAACCAGGGTAAACATCGGATTACTAAGCGCAGGGCCGTGCTTAGTAACCCGATATTTACCCTGGTTACCATTGTAAAAGTAAAAGAAAACAAAAAACAAAACACACTACATACTCACAATCCGATGTCTGTCACGTCCCCCGGCGTCAGCTTCCCTGCACTATGTAAGCGCCGGCCATAAAGCAGAGCGGTGACGTCACCGCTGTGCTCTGCTTTACGGCCGGCCGGCACTGACACAATGCAGGGAAGCGGACGCCGGGGGACGTGACAGACATCAGAATGTAAGTATGTAGTGTTTTTTTTCTTCTTTACTTTTACAATGGTAACCAGGGTAAATATTGGGTTACTAAGTGCGGCCCTGAGCTTAGTAACCCGATATTTACCCTGGTTACAGGTGAACACATCGCTAGATCGGCGTCACACATGCCGATCTAGCGATGACAGCGGGGTGATCAGCGACCAAAAAAAAGGTCCTGATCATTCCTCACAACCAACGATCACCCAGCAGGGGCCTGATCGTTGGTCGCTGTCACACAAAGATATCGTTAGCGGGATCATTGCTACATCACAAAAAAGCATGACGTTGCAACGATATCCTTAACGATATCGTTATGTGTGAAGGTACCTTTAATGGAAAAAGGCTAACAAGGGCTAAGCCCATTCTTCATGAGCTCAATAGCAGTAGTAAGGTCTACCTGTATGGTATAAACACTTGTTTTTTTTATAATCATACTTACATTGTATTTATTGCTATTTTTGGTTCATTATTATCTGCTTATCTCATATGATGAGTTGATAAGTGGTGACATAGGTTAGCATGTCTATACTTAAGTGATAAACATTCTCTTACCAACTAGAGTGCCTCCCAACAAACTGCCAGTAAGGATATGTCAAAATTTTACATAATCCCCATTAAGGAGTGTCCCATTAACACCAAGTAATTATGGTTATATCACTTGATGATCTTGTTACACATCTCATCTCAAGGACAGCACTAATTTGTTTTGATACCAAGGTATACATGTAAAATTTAAACATATTGCTAGAATAATGTGACCGGATATGATTTCGTAAAGAACAAGTAGCTTCCTTTCCAATATTATATATATTCATTACATATATATATATATATATATATATATATACACACACACATATACATACATACATGCATGCATGCATACATACATACATATATATTTATTACACAATTGAAATGGAAGCTACTTATTCTTTACTGAATCATATCCCATGACATTGTCGATCACAGTTGCTGGTCTTGACCTTTTTGGCCAACCATCATTTTAACCCCTTAGTGACAGAGCCAATTTGGTACTTAATGACCGAGCCAATTTTTACAATTCTGACCACTGTCACTTTATGAGGTTATAACTCTGGAACACTAACGGATCCCGCAGATTCTGAGAATGTTTTTTCGTGACATATTGTACTTCATTATAGTGGTAACATTTCTTCGATATTACTTGCGATTATTTATGAAAAAAACGGAAATATTACGAAAATTTTTAAAATTTTTCAATTTTCAAACTTTGTATTTTTATGCCCTTAAATCAGAGAGATATGTCACGAACAATAGTTAATAAATAACATTTCCCACATTACCACAAAATGTCCAGTAGTGGAAAGGCCACCTCCAATCAATGTAATCAACACATTTGCCAGGTAGATAACTAGCAAATCACAAAGGCTACGGCAGAGAAAAATAAAATATATATATATTTTTATTGACAAAATTTCATAAAATAAAATCTTACATAAAAAACAAGACAAGGAAATTTCAAAAATTGTAAATAAAAATGTCTACTTTACATCAGCACAATTTTGGAAACATTTTTTTTGTTAGGAAGTTATAAGGGTTAAAATTTGACCAGCAATTTCTCATTTTTACAACACCATTTTTTTTTAGGGACCACATCACATTTGAAGTCATTTTGAGGGGCCTATATGATAGAAAATAACCAAGTGTGACACCATTCTAAAAACTGCACCCCTCAAGGTGCTCAAAACCACATTCAAGAAGTTTATTAACCCTTTACGTGCTTCACAGGAACTGAAACAATGTGGAAGGAAAAAATGAACATTTAACTTTTTTTTGCAAACATTTTACTTCAGAACCATTTTTTTTATTTTCACAAGTGTAAAAACAGAAATTTAACCATACATTTTGTTGTGCAATTTCTTCTGAATACGCCGATACCCCATATGTGTGAGTAAACCACTGTTTGGGCGCTCCACAGAGCTTGGAAGTGAAGGAGCGCCGTTTGACTTTTTCAATGCAGAATTGGCTGGAATTGAGATTGGATGCCATGTCACGTTTAGAGAGCCCCTGATGTGCCTAAACTTTGAAACCACCCACAAGTGACACCATTTTGGAAATTAGACCCCTTAAGGAACTTATCTAGATGTGTGGTGAGCACTTTGAATCCCCAAGTGCTTCACAGAAGTTTATAACGTAGAGCCGTGAAAATAAAAAATCGCATTTGTTTACACAAAAATGATCTTTTCGCCCACAAATTTTTATTTTCACAAGGGTAACAGGAGAAATTAGACCACAAAAGTTGTTGTGCAATTTCTCCTGAGTATGTCGATACCCCATATGAGGGGGTAAACCACTGTTTGGGCGCACCGCAGAGCTTGGAAGAGAAGGAGTGCCATTTTAGCTTTTCAATGTAGAATTGGCTGGAATTGAGATCGGACGCCATGTCGCGTTTGGAGAGCCCCTGATGTGCCTAAACAGTGGAAACCCCCCACAAGTGACCCCATTTTGGAAACTAGACCCCCCCATGGAACTTATCTAGATGTGTGGTGAGAACTTTGAATGCCCAAGTGCTTCACAGAAGTTTATAATGCAGAGTCGTGAAAATAAATATTTTTTTTCCACTAAAAAGATTTTTTAGCCCCCAAGTTTTTATTTTCACAAGGGTAACAGGAGAAATTGGACCCCAAAAGTTGTTGTCCAATTTATACCGAGTACGCTGATGCCCCATATGTGGGAGTAAACCACCGTTTGGGCGCACGGCAGAGCTCAGAAGGGAGGGAGCACCATTTGACTTTTTGAGCGCAAAATTGGCTGTCGTGTTTGGAGACCCCCTGATGTACCTAAACAGTGGAAACCCCCCAATTCTAACTCCAACCCTAGCCCCCAACACACCCCTAACTCTAATCCAAACCCGATCCATAATCCTAATCACAACCCTAACGATAATCACAACCCTAACCCCAAAACAACCCTAATCTCAACCCTAACCATAACCCTAATCAAAACCCTAAATCCAACACACCCCTAATCCTAATCAAACCCTAACCTCAAACCTAACCCTAATCCCAATACACCCCTAATCCCAACCCTAACCTTAACCCTAATCCCAAACCTAACCCTAATCCAAACCCTAACCCCAACTCTAACCCTAACTTTAGCCGCAATCCTAGCCCTAACCCTAACTTTAGCCCTAATCCTAAATTTAGCCAGAACCCTAAATTTAGCCTCAACCCTAACTTTAGCCCCAACCCTAAGGCCACTTTCACACTTGTGTCGTGTGGCATCCGTCGCAATCCGTCGTTTTGGACAAAAAACGGATCCTGCAAATGTGCCCGCAGGATGCCTTTTTTGCCCATAGACTTGTATTGCCGATGGATGGCCACACGTTGCGTCCGTCATGCACTGGATCCATTGTGTTTTGGCGGACTGTCGTCACAAAAAAAACGTTCAATGTAACCTTTTTTTTGTACGTCGCGTCCACCATTTCTGACAGCGCATGCGTGGCCGTAACTCTGCCCCCTCCTCCCCAGAACATAGACTGGGCATCAGATGCGTTGAAAACCTGCATGCGCCCACCATTTTCATTCCCGATGAAGAAGGCGGCGGGCCGGAGGGGACGCAGGAGGATCCAGGGACACCGGTAAGTATAACAGGGTCCCCCGAATCCCCCTATTTCTCTGTCCTCTGATGTGCGATCACATCAGAGGACAGAGAATGACAGATCGCTTTTTTTTTTTTGCGACCGCCGGTAAACAGTTAAGTACCAGCGATCGCAAAACAGGGGTCGGTAAAAAATGACCCCGATCATGTTCTTTGGGGTCTCAGCTATCCCTGGCAGCCGAGACCCCAAAGATCCTCCGGGTGTCGGCCGGCGGGCGCATGCCCAGTGCTTTGTTTTGCCGGAAAAAGATGGTGGCACCTATCGGGAGCCACGAGGAGCACCGGGGGGAGACAGGCGAGTATCGGGGGGCTATCGGGGACCCCATTTCTCTGTCCTCTGATGTGCGATCACATCGGAAGACAGAGAAATTAAATGGGAAATTGCGTTTTGTTTTTTTTTTGCGACCGCCGTTAAATGGTTAATTACCGGCGATCGCAACCCGGGGGTTGGTAAAAAAAACCCCGAATCATGTTCTCTGGGGTCTCTGCTACCCCCGGCAACCGAAACCCCAGAGAAAATTCGACTCTGGGGGGCGCT
The DNA here is from genome assembly GCF_032444005.1 of Ranitomeya imitator. Taxonomy (NCBI): domain Eukaryota; kingdom Metazoa; phylum Chordata; class Amphibia; order Anura; family Dendrobatidae; genus Ranitomeya; species Ranitomeya imitator. The sequence continues at coordinate 313,093,698 of NC_091287.1, forward strand.
ATTCCCTTTTTTCACAGCGCCGTTAATTAACGTGCTGTGGTTTAAGTACCCTTCACTGCCGCCGTTAAAAGGCGTATGGGCGGTCATTAAGGGGTTAAAGATCGTCTGACAAAATACCGCATTAAGAAAAGGGATGTCATATGGTCTATATTTGTCTTTTTTCACGTGATCAGGCCAAAAAATCCAATCATTTGACATTTTGCACAGGACTCGATTTTTTTTTTTTTTAAACCAATTCCCTGATCTACTAATTCAGGTTGCCATGTTGTTGGTTGGATAGATGAAGTTAACAGTCTGCATAAATCTTCTATGTGTGGTCAATTTTATTTTAAATAATTTATCCACTACAGTTCTGAATTTCATGTAGGGACATACCGGTTAGGCCCATTTTTTGGTAATAATTGCCACTGCAAGAGACCAAGCTATATTGCCATTTACAAAATTACCCCTGATGAACTCCCCGAACGGAGGGGAAACGAGGTGGGAGGCTACACACATCTTTTTGTGGAAAACTTGAATAGGTTATACTTGTGTACTGCCCTTGTAAGGGCAGGAGCATTGCAGGGGAACAACATGGAGTTATAGGGAAGGAATTGGTAATTTAGCTCCCCTCTGCCACCACTGTTTCCCTCCTGCTCCTGTGTTGTGCATCCAGCACGGAAAACTACACTGGTGAGACCAAACCATTTTTATATGAGCACTTGTAATCAAGAGCACTGGCACTTTATGTCTTGTCTGTATTGTTTATGTTGGCCTTAATTTTACGGTAATGATTAAAAGTTAAGTTTTATTTACTCCTTACCCTGCTAATAATAATGTAATAATTGTAAGGAAGAGACCAGTGATAACTCACAGTACACCTGCTGAAATTCTTATATCTTACCAGATATAATAATATAAGCTGAAATAGGTCTGCATACATAAAAAGCTTAGCCGACATGGATTTAATAGCATTTGAGTCCTTCATTTAACGTAATTCTGTATACTTCAATTCCTCAAGAATGATAACTTTCATAATGAAAGAAATTTTGGGATTTCAAGTTGGTCTTGCTGATCTAACAAGTTTTCCGCACTTTTCCATTTCTCATGAGAAAAGATTTGGTGAATTGCTTATAAAAAAGCAAGAAATGCACTACAAGAGGCCAATAACAATTAGCCACAAGGGACCTTTGAAAATCTTCATAGGCAGACACATATCATGGAAATTGGAACAGGCAGCATCAGATTGATCCAATAAAGTTGTGAACACAAAACATTTTGAGAAACACAGCAAAAAATATTATGGTGTTAGACAAGGACATGTTTCCCATGCTGTTCTGAATCTGCGCTGTCATCCTGAACAAACTGCTCAGCACAGACATTGAGTCGGCTCTAATAATTAATAGCAAAAGTGATTGTGAGAAGCCCGGAAAGCTGGAAAAAGTGTGAAATTGTAGACCTGTTTAGACACTTCTGGGCAAAAAAATATATATTTATTAACCCCTTAGCGACCGCCGATACGCCTTTTAACGGCGGCCGCTAAGGGTACTTAAACCACAGCGCCGTTAATTAACGGCGCTGTGGAAAAAGTCCATAGTGCCCCCCAGAGGCCGATTTTCTCCGGGGTCTCGGCTGCCGAGGGTAGCCGAGACCCCAGAGAACATGATTCGGGGGTTTTTTAACCCACCCCGCATTTGCGATCGCCGGTAATTAACCGTTTACCGGCGATCGCAAAAAAAAAAAAAAAAAAAAAAAAAAAGCGATCTCTTTTTAATTTCTCTGTCCTCCGATGTGATCGCACATCGGAGGACAGAGAAAAGGGGTCCCAGGTGGCCCCCCAATACTCACCTAGCTCCCCCGATGCTACTCGTGTCTCCCGGTGGGCGCCGCCATCTTCAAAATGGCGGGCGAATGCGCAGTGCGCCCGCCGGCCGGCACCGGGACAATCTTTGGGGTCTCGGCTGCCGGGGGTAGCCGAGACCCCAAAGAGCACGATCGGGGTCGGTATTACCGACCCCTGTTTTGCGATCGCCGGTAATTAACTGTTTACCGGCGACCGCAAAAAAAAAAAAAAAAAAAAAAAAAAAAAAGTAAAGTGTAATTCTCTGTCCTCTGATGTGATCGCACATCAGAGGACAGAGAAATAGGGGGATTCGGGGACCCTAGCATACTCACCTAGGTCCCTGGATCCTCTTGCTGCTCCTCTTGGCCGCCAGCAGCAGAACATGGCGGACGCATGCCCAGTGCGCCCGCCATCTGTCTCCATCTGCCGGCCGGCAGGAGAACAGCAGTTGGGGCTAAAATTAGGGGTAGGGTTAGGGGTAGGGTTAGGGGTAGGGTTAGGAGTAGGGTTAGGGGTAGGGGTAGGGTTAGGGGTAGGGTTAGGGTTAGGGCTAGGGTTGGGGCTAAATTTAGGGTTGGGGCTAAATTTAGGGTTAGGGTTGGGGCTAAACTTAGGGTTAGGCTTCTTTCACACTTACGTCGGTACGGGGCCGTCGCAATGCGTCGGCCCGACATACCGACGCACGTTGTGAAAATTGTGCACAACGTGGGCAGCAGCTGTAGTATTTCAACACATCCGCTGCCCAATCTATGTCCTGGGGAGGAGGGGGCGGAGTTACGGCCACGCATGCGCGGTCAGAAATGGCGGATGCGACGTACAAAAAACGTTTCATTGAACTTTTTTTGTGCCGACGCTCCGCCAAAACACAACTGATCCAGTGCACGACGGACGCGACGTGTGGCCATCCGTCACGATCCGTCGGCAATACAAGTCTATGGGCAAAAAACGCATCCTGCGGGCACATTTGCAGGATCCGTTTCTTGTCCAAAACGACGGATTGCGACGGAATGCCAAACGACGCAAGTGTGAAAGTAGCCTTAGGGTTGGGGCTAAAGTTAGGCCTAGGGTTGGGGCTAAAGTTAGGGTTAGAGCTGGGATTAGGGTTAGGGTTTGGATTAGGGTTGGTATTAGGGTTAGGGTTGGCATTAGGGTTACGCTTGGGATTAGGGTTAGGTTTGGGATTAGGGTTAAGGTTAGGGTTGTGATTAGGGGTGTATTGGGATTAGGGTTAGGTTTGAGGTTAGGGTTGAGATTAGGATTAGGGGTGTGTTGGATTTAGGGTTTTGATTAGGGTTATGGTTAGGGTTGACATTAGGGTTGTTTTGGGGTAAGGGTTGTGATTATGGTTAGGGTTAGTGATTAGGATTATGGATCAGGTTGGGATTAGGGTTAGGGGTGTGTTGGGGTTAGGGTTGGAGCTAGAATTGGGGGGTTTCCACTGTTTAGGTACATCAGGGGGTCTCCAAACACGACAGCCAATTTTGCGCTCAAAAAGTCAAATGGTGCTCCCTCCCTTCTGAGCTCTGCCGTGCGCCCAAACAGTGGGTTACCTCCACATATGGGGCATCAGCGTACTCGGGATAAATTGGACAACAACTTCTGGGGTCCAATTTCTCTTGTTACCCTTGTGAAAATAAAAACTTGGGGGCTACAAAATCTTTTTTGTGAAAAAAAAAATATTTTTTATTTTCATGACTCTGCATTCTAAACTTCTGTGAAGCACTTGGGCATTCAAAGTTCTCACCACACATCTAGATAAGTTCCTTGGGGGGTCTAGTTTCCAAAATGGGGTCACTTGTGGGGGGTTACTACAGTTTAGGTACATCAGGGGCTCTGCAATCGCAACATAATGCCCACAGACCATTCTATCAAAGTCTGCATTCCAAAAAGGCGCTCCTTCCCTTCCGAGCTCTGCCGTGCGCCCAAACAGTGGTTTACCCCCACATATGGCGCATCAGCGTACTCGGGATAAATTGGACAACAACTATTGCAGTCCAATTTCTCCTGTTACCCTTGTGAAAATAAAAACTTGGGGGCTACAATATCTTTTTTGTGGAAAAAAAAATATTTTTTATTTTCATGACTCTGCATTCTAAACTTCTGTGAAGCACTTGGGCATTCAAAGTTCTCACCACACATCTAGATAAGTTCCTTGGGGGGTCTAGTTTCCAAAATGGGGTCACTTGTGGAGGGTTTCTACTGGTTAGGTACATCAGGGGCTCTGCAAACGCAACATAATACCCGCAGTCCATTCTATCAAAGTCTGCATTCCAAAACGGCGCTCCTTCCTTCCGAGCTCTGCCGTGCGCCCAAACAGTGGTTTACCCCCACATATGGGGTACCAGCATACTCAGGACAAATTGGACAACAACTTTTGGGGTCCAATTTCTCTTGTTACCCTTGTGAAAATAAAAATTTGGTGGCTAAAAAATCTTTTTTGTGGAAAAAAAAATATTTTTTATTTTCACGGCTCTGCATTATAAACTTCTGTGAAGCACTTGGGCATTCAAGGTTCTCACCACACATCTAGATAAGTTCCATGGGGGGTCTAGTTTCCAAAATGGGGTCACTTGTGGGGGGTTTCCACTGTTTAGGCACATCAGAGGCTCTACAAACGCGACATGGCGTCCAATCTCAATTCCAGCCAATTCTATATTGAAAAAGTAAAACGGCGCTCCTTCACTTCCAAGCTCTGCGGTGCGCCCAAACAGTGGTTTACCCCCACATATGGGGTATCGACGTATTCAGGAGAAATCGCACAACAACTTTTGTGGTCTAATTTCTCCTGATACCCTTGTGAAAATAAGAATTTGTGGGCGAAAAGATCATTTTTGTGTAAACAAAAGTGATTTTTTATTTTCACAGCTCTACGTTATAAACTTCTGTGAAGCACTTGGGGGTTCAAAGTGCTCACCACACATCTAGATAAGTTCCTTAAGGGGTCTAGTTTCCAAAATGGTGTCACTTGTGGGGAGTTTCCACTGTTTAGGCACATCAGGGGCTCTCTAAACGTGACATGGTGTCCGATCTCAATTCCAGCCAATTCTGCATTGAAAAAGTCAAACGGCGCTCCTTCACTTCTAAGTTCTGCGGTGCGCCCAAAAAGTGGTTTACCCCCACATATGGGGTATTGGCGTATTCAGGAGAAATTGCATAACAAAATTTATGGTTACATTTCTGTTTTTACACTTGTGAAAATAAAAAAAATGGTTCTGAATTAAGATGTTTGCAAAAAAAAGTTAAATGTTAATTTTTTCCTTCCACATTGTTTCAGTTCCTGTGAAGCACGTAAAGGGTTAATAAACTTCTTGAATGTGGTTTTGAGAACCTTGAGGGGTATAGTTTTTAGAATGGTGTCACACTTCATTATTTTCTATCATATAGACCCCTCAAAATGACTTCAAATGTGATGTGGTCCCTAAAAAAAAATGGTGTTGTAAAAATGAGAAATTGCAGGTCAACTTTTAACCCTTATAACTCCCTAACAAAAACAAATTTTGTTTCCAAAATTGTGCTGATATAAAGTATACATGTGGGAAATGTTATTTATTAACTATTTTTCGTGACATATCTCTCTGATTTAAGGGCATAAAAATACAAAGTTTGAAAATTGCAAAATTTTAAAAATTTTCGCCATATTTCCGTTTTTTTCATAAATAATCGCAAGTAATATCGAAGAAATGTTACCACCAACATGAAGTACAATATGTCACGAAAAAACAATCTCAGAATCAGCGGGATCCGTTGAAGCGTTCCAGAGTTATAACCTCATAAAGTGACAGTGGTCAGAATTGCAAAAATTGGCCTGGTCATTAAGTACCAAATTGGCTCTGTCACTAAGGGGTTAAACTACTATGTAGATCACTGACTACAATTAATTTTATGACTAGCCGTTATCTAATTAGCAATTATCATAGGGATTACATTAATATATGCATTCCGAAAAAGCCTTGAATAAATATTATATGTATATAGCACTATTAATTCCATGGTGCTGTGCATGAGGTGTTGTTACATACAGAGTTATAGATATCGTTTACAGTAAACAAATTTACAATGACAGACTGGTACAGAGGGGAGAGGACCCTGTCTTTGCGGACTTGCATTCTACGCGGATATATAATATATAAATATAATGGAGAGCATTCATTACTTTCATATGTAAGTATGTACATAATGAGATATGGTGCCCAGTGAGAAGCCATTGAAAGTCTAAGTAATGAGCTTCTGGGTTCAAAAGTAAACTTTGCAACAGGGTCCCTTCCTACACCATGGCAAGTTTTAATGGCATGTCAAGACAGTGAAAAGAAAAAGTGCTTGCAGAGTTTACACATGCCAATCTGCATGTGTAACTTGCATCGGATTTAAAGAGGTTGTCCACTTTTACATTGATGACCTATGCCAAGGACAGGTCATCAATCTCCGATCTGACAGGGTCTGACACCCCCGTTGATCAGCTGTTATTGGTGTCGGTGGCGGCCGCCTGCACTCACATGTGGAGCTGGCAGTCTTCTGATAATGGCCCACTGGCAGGGTACTACACATCCTCCGCCTACTGATTTGAATAGGAGGCGGATGTGCAATATCCAAGCGTCGCCCACCACTAGAAGAAATAGCAGCTCGGCAAATGAGCACTTACTGACAGTAACCGTTGATCAGCGAGGGTGCGGGTGCCGGACATTGATGACCTATCCTAAGGAAAGGTCATCAATGTAAAACTTTTTTTTTTTTTTTTTTTTAACTGCAATTCACCTCTGTTTTGAAAATCGTGAAATCTGGAGTGAAAATATACAGCCGACTTAGATTGCAGATTTTTAAATCTACACAGCCATTTGTCAAAGAAAAATACTACAGCAATTGGTGGAGATTTCTTTATATTTATCCACAAGAATGGTAGCATAAGCTGCCGTGGATTTGCCATGTTCAGATGTGAACACAAAATGTACAGCATTTCCATCCGTTGTGTGCATATCCAAACACTTCTAATGTAAGTGCTTCACCCAAAGACTGGATAATATAATATAATATATATATATATATATATATATATATATATATATATATATATATATATATATATATATATATATATATATATATATATATAGTACCGACCAGAAGTTTGGACACACCTTCTCATTTAAAGATTTTTCTGTATTTTCATGACTATGAATTGTACATTCACACTGAAGGCATCAAAACTATGAATTAAAACGTGGAATTATATACTTAACAAAAAAGTGTGAAACAACTGAAATTATGTCATATTCAAGGTTCCTCAAAGTAGTCACCTTTTGCTTTAATGACCACTTTGCACACTCTTGGCATTCTGTTTATGAGCTTCAAGAGGTAGTCACCGGGAATGGTTTTCTCTTCACAGGTGTGCCCTGTCAGGTTTAATAAGTGGGATTTCATGCCTTATAAATGGGGTTGGGACCATCAGTTGTGTTGTGTAGAAGTCTGTTGGATACACAGCTGATAGTCCTACTGTATAGACTGTTAACATTTGCATTATGGCAAGAAAAAAGCAGCTAAGTAAAGATAAACGAGTGACCATCATTACTTTAAGAAATAAAGGTCAGTCAGTTAAAAAAATTGGGCAAACCTTGAAAGTGTCCCCAAGTGCAGTGGCAAAAACCATCAAGTGCTACAAAGAAACTTGCTCACATGAGGACCACCCCAGAAAAGGAAGACCAAGAGTCACCTCTGCTTCTGAGGATAAGTTTATCTGAGTCACCAGCCTCAGAAATCGCAGGTTAGCAGCAGCTTAGATTAGAGACCAGGTCAATACCACACAGAGTTCTAGCAGCAGACACATCTCTACAACAACTGTTAAGAGGAGACTTTATGCAGCAGGCCTTCATGGTAAAATAGCTGCTAGGAAACCACTGCTAAGGACAAGCAACAAGCAGAAGAGACTTGTTTGGGCTAAAGAACACAAGGAATGGACATTAGACTAGTGGAAATCTGTGCTTTGGTCTGATAAGTCCAAATTTGAGATCTTTGGTTCCAACCACTGTGTCTTTGTGCGACGCAGAAAAGGTGAACGGATGGACTCTACATGCCTGGTTCCCATCGTGAAGCATAGAGGAGGTGTGATAGTGTGGGGGTGCTTTGCTGTTGACACTGTTGGGTATTTATTCAAAATTGAAGGCATACTGAACCAGCATGGCTACCACAGCATCTTGCAGCAGCATGCTATTCTATCCGGTTTGCATTTAGTTGGACCATCATTTATTTTTCAACAGGACAATGACCCCAAACACACCTCCATGCTGTGTAAGGGCTATTTGACCGAGAAGGAGAGTGATGGGGTGCTACGCCAGAACACCTGAACCCAATAGAGATGGTTTGGGGTGAGCTGGACTGCAGAGTGAAGGCAAAAGGGCCAACAAGTGCTAAGCATCTCTGGGATCTCCTTCAAGATTGTTGGAAGACCATTCCCGGTGACTACCTCTTGAAGCTCATCAAGTTAATGCCAAGAGTGTGCAAAGCAGTCATTAAAGCAAAAGGTGGCTACTTTGAAGAACCTAAAATATAAGACATAATTTCAGTTGTTTCACACTTTTTTGTTAGTTAAGTATATAATTCCACATGTGTTAATTCATAGTTTTGATGCCTTCAATGTGAATGTACAATTTTCATAGTCCTGAAAATACAGAAAAATCCTTAAATGAGAAGGTGTGTCCAAACTTTTGGTCTGTACTGTATATATATATATATATATATACAGTGGGGCAAAAAAGTATTTAGTCAGTCAGCAATAGTGCAAGTTCCACCACCTAAAAAGATGAGAGGCGTCTGTAATTTACATCATAGGTAGACCTCAACTATGGGAGACAAACTGAGAAAAAAAAATTCAGAAAATCACATTGTCTGTTTTTTTAACAATTTATTTGCATATTATGGTGGAAAATAAGTATTTGGTCAGAAACAAACAATCAAGATTTCTGGCTCTCACAGACCTGTAACTTCTTCTTTAAGAGTCTCCTCTTTCCTCCACTCATTACCTGTAGTAATGGCACCTGTTTAAACTTGTTATCAGTATAAAAAGACACCTGTGCACACCCTCAAACAGTCTGACTCCAAACTCCACTATGGTGAAGACCAAAGAGCTGTCAAAGGACACCAGAAACAAAATTGTAGCCCTGCACCAGGCTGGGAAGACTGAATCTGCAATAGCCAACCAGCTTGGAGTGAAGAAATAAACAGTGGGAGCAATAATTAGAAAATGGAAGACATACAAGACCACTGATAATCTCCCTCGATCTGGGGCTCCACGCAAAATCCCACCCCGTGGGGTCAGAATGATCACAAGAACGGTGAGCAAAAATCCCAGAACCACGCGGGGGGACCTAGTGAATGAACTGCAGTGAGCTGGGACCAATGTAACAAGGCCTACCATAAGTAACACACTACGCCACCATGGACTCAGATCCTGCAGTGCCAGACGTGTCCCACTGCTTAAGCCAGTACATGTCCGGGCCCATCTGAAGTTTGCTAGAGAGCATTTGGATGATCCAGAGGAGTTTTGGGAGAATGTCCTATGGTCTGATGAAACCAAACTGGAACTGTTTGGTAGAAACACAACTTGTCGTGTTTGGAGGAAAAAGAATACTGAGTTGCATCCATCAAACACCATACCTACTGTAAAGCATGGTGGTGGAAACATCATGCTTTGGGGCTGTTTCTCTGCAAAGGGGCCAGGACGACTGATCCGGGTACATGAAAGAATGAATGGGGCCATGTATCGTGAGATTTTGAGTGCAAACCTCCTTCCATCAGCAAGGGCATTGAAGATGAAACGTGGCTGGGTCTTTCAACATGACAATGATCCAAAGCACACCGCCAGGGCAACGAAGGAGTGGCTTTGTAAGAAGCATTTCAAGGTACTGGAGTGGCCTAGCCAGTCTCCAGATCTCAACCCTATAGAAAACCTTTGGAGGGAGTTGAAAGTCTGTGTTGCCAAGCGAAAAGCCAAGAACATCACTGCTCTAGAGGAGATCTGCATGGAGGAATGGGCCAACATACCAACAACAGTGTGTGGCAACCTTGTGAAGACTTACAGAAAACGTTTGACCTCTGTCATTGCCAACAAAGGATATATTACAAAGTATTGAGATGAAATTTTGTTTCTGACTAAATACTTATTTTCCACCATAATATGCAAATAAAATGTTAAAAAAACAGACAATGTGATTTTCTGGATTTTTTTTTCTCAGTTTGTCTCCCATAGTTGAGGTCTACCTATGATGTAAATTACAGACGCCTCTCATCTTTTTAAGTGGTGGAACTTGCACTATTGCTGACTGACTAAATACTTTTTTGCCCCACTGTATATATATATATATACACACACACATACATATATATATACACATACAATACAATATATATATATATATATATATATATATATATACACACATATACATACATACATACACACCCCAATTAATTCACCCAACTGGCTTTCACATCTAATTTTTTTTAATCTTTTTAGGACTTCATTTTTCTCAACGCATACTTCTAGCATGTCATATACAGAAATGCACATAGCCTGATGTGATTCTGCACTAAGTGCATCTACTATAACAAGCAAGAAGAGGTCATTCCAAATCTTCACCCATCATTTCACTACAAGAAAATAATTTGTGTAATGGCTTAATTGGATTAATGGAAAGTAGGAGTTGAGTTATGGTTTATCGTTATATTACAAGTAACATTCCCAATTAATTTCTGGATCCTGGTGTCATTTGTGATTTAATGACAAAAACAGAATGGGCTGAGTTATAGGCTCCAATTACATTTCACGGGAGTAGTTAATTATGGTTCAGCAACTCCCTTTTCTTACTGACACAGCTTAACTTCATTCCTTTCCACCCCAGCCCAGAGTGTCTGACAGTCTGCCAGGATTCAGCTGACCCAGGACCTTTAATACTTAAGATACTGAAGGATCTATGGGACTAGAAATGAAATAATCACAGAGACCACAATGTGCTGCTCTACATACACACAACAAAGCAACAGCAAAAATTATTGGAAAACCTAATGAGTGCTTCCGAGTCCTCATTCCTAAAATGTTTATGGCACTGTTCCAATCTTCATAGTATTATACGTCTGCATTAATATAAAATATTCAGCATTTTGTCATGAATATATATATTTTTTTATAAACCAGTAACTTAAACATTCACATAATTATTGGAAATAATTAGCTCCACTGGGGAATATTTACATACTGTAGTGATGGTTACCAAGAATATCTGCATTTTCATATGACATTCCAAGACCTTTAAATTAAAAACACATTTTTTAACAAGTTGCTGGATTATATGCCTGCCATGAAATTATCTGACTTAGTCTGCCCATATGATTTGTAAAGCACACGACTTTTACAATCCTGAGTTTATATACTCGCTTGTTTCAATTGACTGATTCTTTCATTCTGGGTAATTACCCTACGCAGGCACACTGGATTAGACACGATCTTTTTTCACTTAAAACTTTTTCACTAAGGCTTAAGGTAGATAAAAAAAGAGCATCTAAATAAGGTTTCAAGGATAAAGAGTTTAAAAGCCCTTTCCAGAATAAAACACTAAAACCCTTCATGGCCACAGGTGCTATAACACTCCTACAGTTTCTCCATTAAAATATCTGGATTTTCTTCAGGCTTGAAGGGCTAAACAAAAACCTTTCCCAAAACTGTGGTTCCATGGCTATAAACTTGACTCCTGCACCTAACTCGAAAGTGTTAATTTGTCTTCCTGACTTCTACTATGAGACGTTTACCCAGATGAGTATTTAGGGAGTTTTTAATGTTGCAGATTTTTGCATCTATTTGCTAAATTAAAGGGAATCTGTAATGTAAAAAAAAAATCCTGCAAATATGTGGTTAATCAGCATGTTAATGGCATTATGAAGCTGCCTGGGCTCGCTGTCGGGAGGAAATGAATGTTCGTCCTACAGGAAGCCTTGAGCTTCAGTCAAAGGAGCAACGCGGGCGTGACAAGTCACCGCTCAGTGTATAGTGAGCAGGAGCTATAACCGCTCCCCAATGTAACAGGCCAAATGAACCCCTATCCAGATTAAACCCAGGGATAGATGGACCCAGGCCTGAGAATACCCTGAAGGATAAACTGTCCTATGCCAAACTATACCTGGGCGTGTAAAATAGCCTAGGCCAAACTATACCCCTTCAGGCTACAATATACCCCTCTATTTTATGAGCCCTTGTAAATTAGATTTTAGATGTCATTTTTTAATAACTTAAAACTGACTTACATGTAGTGGGAAAGTATTTGTGTTAATCACATGATGAAGATCTTGCAGTTCATTGTGGCAGGTAATGGACAACAGTCATTACATCTGAGATTACACTGTTGTCCAGTAAGATAAGTGCTATTATCCAAGAAAGCCATTGTAACTTGATCTTACAACTTTACTGGTTTTCTCACCTGGTCTCTGATTGCTTGAAAAGTGTGGCGACCTCTTTCTATCATACTCACACAGCTGCTCTTAGTGTGTAACTACTGAGAAGTGTGGTAGGATTCATTACCTTATCATATCTTTGTGGAAGTTTAATATTTTTACTGACTGAAGTTTTTTCTGGTTCAAGTAATAAAAGTCCATGTATTTATAACTAAGATTTAAATCAGTTATCTTCTGACATAACTTATCTGACAAATCTAAACCCCCAATAACATGTTGAAAATTTAAGTAATTTTTGTGTTGGCAGTATGAAATGGCCTAGGCCATAATATACTCAGGGTATAATGAAGCCCAAGCCGCTTTAACACTGGGTAATAGTCTGGACTCTAGATATACTGTGGCCTGTTACACCGTCAATGACCGACTTCCAGCTTCGCAATGACAGAACCCACGCTGGCCGGATCTCTAGGACTGAAAGACCGAGGCTGCCAGGAGGAATAAAGCAGCAACTAGTCCAAAATAATGAAAAAAATACAAAAAACTTTATTGATAATAACAGCAGGTAAAAACATAACGGAGGGATAACACAATCCCCGTACTACACAGAGCATGCACAAAAGATGGGCAGATGATAGGTGCCTATAGTAAAAAACATATACAAACTACTACCCTGTAAGCACAGTCTATAAAGCGTTAAGGGCAATGCAAGGATGGCCAGATATAGCTACATGTACTAAGACCCATAGGGTACAAAAATAGAGCCAAATGCATAGCAACATATATACATACCGGGTAGAGTAAAGAGGTCACAAGTATCAGAAGGCACCACACACCTGTCCCCCCCGACGTGCGTTTTGGCTACTGCCTTTTTCAAGGCATACCCCTTACCCCTATACCCCTTGAAAAAGGCAGTAGCCGAAACGCGCGTCGGGGGGGACAGGTGTGTGGTGCCTTCTGATACTTGTGACCTCTTTACTCTACCCGGTATGTATATATGTTGCTATGCATTTGGCTCTATTTTTGTACCCTATGGGTCTTAGTACATGTAGCTATATCTGGCCATCCTTGCATTGCCCTTAACGCTTTATAGACTGTGCTTACAGGGTAGTAGTTTGTATATGTTTTTTACAATAGGCACCTATCATCTGCCCATCTTTTGTGCATGCTCTGTGTAGTACGGGGATTGTTATATCCCTCCGTTATGTTTTTACCTGCTGTTATTATCAATAAAGTTTTTTGTATTTTTTCATTATTTTGGACTAGTTGCTGCTTTTTTCTCTCTTCTTGATTTTGGTTATATTTGTGCAGTTTGTCCATTATGGTCCTATCTAGGGTCCCGTTATACTGTACATATAGATATACCCTGAATGGGTCTATGTAATAATGTTGGTGACTTTTCATTCATCCACTTTGTGTATTTACAGGAGGAATAAAGTACATTCAGTGGGGCTCTCAGAGTGTGTGCCAAGCAGCTTCAAAACGCTATTGACCTGCAGATTAACAGTATTTCTTTACATTACAGTTTTCTTTTAAGTTGTGTTTTTTTCATTGCATTATTAAGAAGTTTGGGTTCTTTTTTTACACTGTTTTTTGTCCTTTTGGTATGTCATATTTTAAATAAAAAAAAAACTGCTTTTTTTTTTTTTTTTAAACTGCTTTTTTTTTTTTTAACATATCCTGTAGATTGATAATCATGTGCTGTGTTCATGCCATTCTAGTGTGTTAACACACAAATGCCTTTGAGGTTTTTAATTGCAGACTTTATTCATAAAATTGAAATAGATGGGAAAAATCCAGACAAAAAATAAATCAATGCACACACAAGAGAATTGACATATTGCAGATTTCAAACAATGTCAGTTTACATGGTGTAAAAAAAAAAAAAAGTGTACATGAGATCTCTGTAAATCCTATCCACTTTCCTGTAAGATATTGCATTTTTGAGCTGCAAAAATACAGTGTTAAAAATGCACCAAAAACAGATTGTGGGAACTTAACCTAAAGGATTGTGAGGCATTTAATAAAATATTAAGCGAAGAAAGGGGAATGCAGTACAGGTCCTTCTCAAAAAATTAGCATATAGTGTTAAATTTCATTATTTACCATAATGTAATGATTACAATTAAACTTTCATATATTATAGATTCATTATCCACCAACTGAAATTTGTCAGGTCTTTTATTGTTTTAATACTGATGATTTTGGCATACAACTCCTGATAACCCAAAAAACCTGTCTCAATAAATTAGCATATCAAGAAAAGGTTCTCTAAACGACCTATTACCCTAATCTTCTGAATCAACTAATTAACTCTAAACACATGCAAAAGATACCTGAGGCTTTTATAAACTCCCTGCCTGGTTCATTACTCAAAACCCCCATCATGGGTAAGACTAGCGACCTGACAGATGTCAAGAAGGCCATCATTGACACCCTCAAGCAAGAGGGTAAGACCCAGAAAGAAATTTCTCAACAAATAGGCTGTTCCCAGAGTGCTGTATCAAGGCACCTCAATGGTAAGTCTGTTGGAAGGAAACAATGTGGCAGAAAACGCTGTACAACGAGGAGACCGGACCCTGAGGAAGATTGTGGAGAAGGACCGATTCCAGACCTTGGGGAACCTGAGGAAGCAGTGGACTGAGTCTGGTGTGGAAACATCCAGAGCCACCGTGCACAGGCGTGTGCAGGAAATGGGCTACAGGTGCCGCATTCCCCAGGTAAAGCCACTTTTGAACCATAAACAGCGGCAGAGGCGCCTGACCTGGGCTACAGAGGAGCAGCACTGGACTGTTGCTAAGTGGTCCCAAGTACTTTTTTCTGATGAAAGCAAATTTTGCATGTCATTCGGAAATCAAGGTGCCAGAGTCTGGAGGAAGACTGGGGAGAAGGAAATGCCAAAATGCCTGAAGTCCAGTGTCAAGTACCCACAGTCAGTGATGGTGTGGGGTGCCATGTCAGCTGCTGGTGTTGGTCCACTGTGTTTCATCAAGGGCAGGGTCAATGCAGCTAGCTATCAGGAGATTTTGGAGCACTTCATGCTTCCATCGGCTGAAATGCTTTATGGAGATGAAGATTTCATTTTTCAGCACGACCTGGCACCTGCTCACAGTGCCAAAACCACTGGTAAATGGTTTACTGACCATGGTATTACTGTGCTCAATTGGCCTGCCAACTCTCCTGACCTGAACCCCATAGAGAATCTGTGGGATATTGTGAAGAGAAAGTTGAGAGACGCAAGACCCAACACTCTGGATGAGCTTAAGGCCGCTATTGAAGCATCCTGGGCCTCCATAACATCTCAGCAGTGTCACAGGCTGATTGCCTCCATGCCACGCCGCATTGAAGCAGTCATTTCTGCCAAAGGATTCCCGACCAAGTATTGAGTGCATAACTGAACATTATTATTTGTTGGTTTTTTTGTTTGTTATTAAAAAACACTTTTATTTGATTGGATGGGTGAAATATGCTAATTTATTGAGACAGGTTTTTTGGGTTATCAGGAGTTGTATGCCAAAATCATCAGTATTAAAACAATAAAAGACCAGACAAATTTCAGTTGGTGGATAATGAATCTATAATATATGAAAGTTTAATTGTAATCATTACATTATGGTAAATAATGAAATTTAACACTATATGCTAATTTTTTGAGAAGGACCTGTATAAAAAAAACAACACGATAAATCCTACATTGCTACCATGATAACAGAGCTCCTTAAAGGGACACGGTCACCTGAATTTGGAGGGAACAATCTTCAGCCATGGAGGCGGGGTTTTGGGGTTTTTGATTCACCCTTTCCTTACCCGCTGGCTGCATGCTGGCTGCAATATTGGATTGAAGTTCATTCTCTGTCCTCCATAGTACATGCCTGCACAAGGCTATCTCGACTCCATGGCTGAAGAGTGTTCCCTCCAAATCCAGGTGACAGTGTCCCTTTGACACCAATCCAGCAGTTTTTCTATTGCAGCAATGGAGTGGTGCTTCTAATCTAAAGTCACTGATTAGAGTATTACAATCACCCGCCACCATCTTCACTGATCTGCGCTGCACCGGTTGGTCTTCAGTTGGTTGTGTCCAGCCGGATTGCTCCACTGTTTGCTGGGCAAGCCAGAGGTCACTTTTCAATGTAAGTCTATGAGAGCCTCATTCAAGCTCTCACAGACTTACATTGAGTGCTTGTGACCTCTGACTTCCAGTCAGTGAGATGTTGTGGTCCCAAGATTGTGATTCGGGACCAGAGTCAATAAAATAAGTAGGTGGCGGAGGGTAACCAGGGACCTTAGATTAGTAGCACCACTCCGAAAATGAAAAAACAAACAAACAAAACAAACAACAAAAAAAGAGAACAGCAAAACGCTGGAGTGGTGCTTTAATGATTTTTTTTTTATGAAGCTGGCTTGAGGATTCAAATGTGAACATAATGAGGCTTCATACAAATGACAAAGCTGTGTGCGCTGACCCTATAAAATGAAAAAAGTTTCTATTCATGTTATGAATCCATAAGCACCTCATTTGTTGAGAACAAGCTTCTGTATTTATATTAAGCGCTATCATAATCTGCAGCACTAAACTGATATCATGAACTGTGCTCATTGGGGTTCACAATCTAAATTCCCTATCAGTATGTCTTTGGAATGTGGGAGGAAACCGGAGTACCCGGAGGAAACCCACGCAAACACGGGGAGAACATACAAACTCCTTGCAGATGTTGTCCTGGTTACAAGTATTTTTCTTTTTAAGGCTATCCCTAACAAAACTCCTAGCGCACCTCTGAATTCTTGCATGCATTTTAAGAGTTCTTTAGAAGTTACATTTAACTACAGTCAGTGGAGATGGGCGTTACAAACATTCATGCTCTCATCTTTTATATTAGACAAACTATGATGAGAAGTTTACAACATCTGCTTCATTCTGAGGTGGGTGGAAGTAATAATGTTATTAAAAAAATCTCTTGGCTTAGAAAGCTACTCATTTACTTTGTATCAATTTGATGAGGTGAAGAAGAGAATAAAAAGAAAAACTGGACTGCAAAGTGTTCCAGAAAGGACAACAACTGTGACTTGTACCCACGATCGTTCTGGGAGTGAATTAATGTATTAAACTACACGTAGTTTACATTGTGAAAAGAAAAAATAACAGGCAATGTATTGTGTATAGTCTAATAACCTGGAATCCACCCACGGTATACTCCACCAAAATGTTACATTACATGCGCGGCTTATCTCTGTCTCCAACATCCCCACTGTATAGAGTAATATCACATCGGCAGGCATGGAGAAGCAGAGCTAATTTTAAGGCTTGTGCTGTAATTTTTTTTATAACAGTCTGCAAGGTTATCTGGCACAAGAAAAAAAAAAAGTCTACTGTAGAAGACTCGACATACACCACACATATGGGAACTGAAAACTACACTAAATTGCCTTAAACAAAGCGGATGTAACCTAGAAAAAAAATCATCATTATCATGCTACTTTATTTTCCTGCCCTAAAAAGTACATTGTTTAATACAGAGCTTATGCAATATAAGAGAAATCTCTGAGATGGTTGCCTAAAAACGGCAGTGATATATTATACACATTATATTCTACAACTGAACATGGACAAAACAGAATTCATCATCTTTCCTCCACCTCACTGTACCCCTCCACCAGACCTATCCATCAATGTCAATGGCTGCTCACTTTCCCCAGTCCCACACGCTCGATGCCTCGGGGTGATCCTCTACTCTGCCTTCTCTTTCAAGCCACATATCCAAGCCCTTGCCACCTCTTGCCGTCTCAAACTCAAAAACATTTCCCGGATCCGTGCTTTCCTTGACCGTGACACCGCAAAAACGCTAGTGCATGCCGTTATCATCTCCCGCCTCGACTACTGCAACCTCCTACTCTCTGGACTCCCCTCTAGCACTCTGGCACCACTCCAATCCATCCTACACTCTGCTGTCCGACTAATCTACCTGTCTCCCCGCTATTTCCCAGCCTCTCCCCTATGTCAAGCCCTTCACTGGCTTCCTATCGCCCAGAGACTCCAGTTCAAAACCTTCACAATGACATGCAAAGCCATCCACAACCTGTCTCCTCCATACATCTGTGACATGGCCTCCCGGTACCTACCTACACGCAACCTCCGATCCTCTCAAGACCTCCTTCTCTACTCCCCTCATCTCTTCTTTCCACAACCTCATCCAAGGCTTCTCCCGTGCTTCCCCCATACTCTGGAACGCTCTACCCCAACACATCAGACTCTCGCTTACCATAGAAACCTTCAAAAAGAACCTGAAGACTCACCTCTTCCGACAAGCCTACAGCCTGCAGTGATCCTGAACTTACTGAACTGCTGCACAACCAGCCCTACCCCTAGTGTTTCATCACCCATCCCCTGCAGATTGAGCCCTCTTGGGCAGGGTCCTCCCTCCTTATGTACCCGTGTGCCTTGTTATTTGCTCATGTTTAATGTATTTGTCTATATTTGCCCCGTATTCACATGTAAAGGGCCATGGAATAAATGGCGCTATAAAAATGTATAATAATAATAATAATAATAATAAATACACAAAAATCTGTGTCATCAATGATCTTAGCGATGGTTGAACCAGGTCGATGCTTATTTTAGTGGCACATTTCCTATCTCGCTGGGTATCCATGGGTTTGCACACTGCTTAACTTTTGCAAACACAAGAACATCCTCTCAATTGTCCTATATTATCCTATCTTGCGAAGGGCTCATTTCCGAAGTCAGTTTTTTCATGTACAGAAAAGACACTTGTGTTTTGTGTTTCAGGGATTGGTCAGTTTTTACCATCAGTTTATTTTTTAGTAGGACTCTCAAGCTTATAAGACAAACTAGAATATCAGGGACAGCACTAGGATTATCTAAAATAGCATCAAAAAGCTGACCAGTATTTGCACGGATCCATAGATTTGAATTGGTGCAAATTTTAACCCATACTCTGATCAAACACGGAAAATTTTTTTTTCAGAATACTTGGTTTGCAAATAATTGAATTTTTAAAAACAGAATGGGCACAAGACCTATCTGTGAAAATCACAGGACTGGTATGAGAATCATGGATGTCTGAATGAGCCCTAACAGACTAATAATTCTATCATCATTTTACAAGGGACTGTCTAATCCAACTAACATCCTTTAATACATTTCAACAATGAGAGTTTCAGGTTTTCTAACAATTTCCTCTTCACAAATTCTTCCAACTTTCAGTCCTGTTAAATAAACAATTAAAGCACTGGGTCTAAATATAATAATTTATCAGCACCCATCCCGCACATTTTTTTTTATTAATTATTATTATTACAGGGGTATTTCCATTCCCAATATCCTACTACATATTGGAATAGAATCTTGGAGATGGGAATACTTTAATAATTTCCATTTGGTGTTGCATCATCTTATCAGAAGTTTAATGTACACGCCTGCTAGAGGAGGGTAATTATGTGCAAGTCAGTTGTCATTTTGGTTCTTCATGGTTTGGCCCTTTGATGGCGGTTGACCATCAGCTATCTAGATTACATGTAGAAATAGGTCCTTTCTACATTGCTACTAATGCTACATTTTAGAGGTTATGAGACAGTACAGTACAGCATTGAAGGTATAAATATTAGGACATGCACTTGACTTTGCCACTAGTAACTAGTGTGCTCTTCTTCATTCAGCAAGGACATCTTGTTCAGGGCTGAACTGGAGAAAAGCTTTCCATCAAATTCTTTGATAAGAGCCAGATGTGATCAAAGTTTGCCTATTCATCTTATCTGTGAAGCAACATAACTCAGAAATGAAGCTGCACTCAGATTGCTCCTCCCCGACATTAATAGCCATTCAATCACAGATGAAATTGCTGCACATGTACTCCCAGCCAGATGTTATCTTTCCCAGCCTCTACTTATAAACCCAAGCTGAAACCTGAGTGGTTGATGAGACTTGCTAAGCAGTTGTACCTTTGACCTGCTTGCATTAAACTTGCCCAATCAATTTAAGCTTAGTATAAACACTGTTTCCCATAGTCCCTTATGGTTCCAGTGGTGAGAAGAAAAGGGCTAAGCCTAAGCATTTTCTAGCAGCAATCTTGTCTTACAACACCAGGGGGATTTACCCAGCATCAGGGGCTTTATGAAAGCATATGAACATGCTGAAAGAATTACAGTCTTCTATAACAGATATATTGATGGCGACAGTCATTTCTTAACATTAGCCTTCTTGCTAACAGCAATAACCAAGCATGTAGATCTAGATACATTAATAAACAGATAATCTATGCTGAACACCAGCTATGTGATCGTAGTATCAATACCACTCTTAAAATGTGCCGCTTCTTGCAAACAATTAACCTGCTTGTTCCTCTTAGCACTTCCTAACTCACCAAACATCTTCTGGAGAAACATTACAGCGTATGATATGGCATCAAGCCCAGCGCAGGCAAAGGTTCCCTCCCAAGAGCTGCAAATCCATCCGAATATGTTATGATCTAAAACATGTAATAGCCAATACAAGACTAAAACAATCCCAAACATAACAAATCAAAATTATAAGAAAATTGCTATTTAAACCTAATAAAATTATCACTTAGTATTTTTGCCACTGAACACAGATTGACAAGCATGATTAAGAACATATCACCAGCTTATTACAAAAGATGCATTGACTTTTGCTGTCCCGCTGGACCCCATCAGCCACACGTGTGGATCCTGATCATCCAAAAGGCAACACATTAGAGGTTTAGTACAAAATGCAGACTGAGAATAATTAGCTCTTAAGTTTATTGACATGTCAAGTGTAATTTAAAGGGTTTATCTTGGACTATTTTTCTGTTTCTACTATGAGCCTGAAACTAAAGCAGGTAGTTGCTAACTACCTACCTGATCTATCCAGCGCCGGAACAGAACGGTCATTGCTCACTCCTGCCGGTGATTCAGCTGCTCCACATTGACAGAGCGGCTATTTCTCCCCAGTCTGCTCTGTCAATGGAGCGTGACTGCCGGCATCATGCAGATTGACAGCTAGCTTCCAGAAGTTAGGCAGCGGGAAGCTGTATGTCAATCAGCATGATGCTGGCATTCACGTCCAGGGCAGAGCGTAAGAGAAGCCGCTGCTCTCTTCACATTACATCAGCAAAAGCTGCTGAATTGCTGGCAGAAGTGGTCTGTGACTACTCTGTACCAAAGGAGAACGGCGCTGGGCACAACTTTCAGGTAGTTAGACCCGTGCAACCCCTTTAATGTCCACTTATGGATGTAGTCAGCTTGGTATGGTGTTCTTCTCTGATGTGCATGTGATCTTCCTAACAACACGAGATGTGTCAGGGTCTGCTTTAGGGGACAGACAAACTGCTGTATTCCTTCTGCGAGGATGGCATTAAAATCCTGGGACAGTCGGATCTTTTGACCTGAGTGTGACAGCTGTATAGAAATACATCATGCTATCATGCTCAGGTCAGGAGAGGTGCCGGGCCAGACTGTGCACTGCAATGCGATCATTCCTCGAGAAATATGGCCCTCTTTCTGCCCCCTTGCGATTATGAGAATCTAACAAATTAGTATTGGCACCTAGTACATTATGGCAACGTTGGGTTATGTGCTCAAACCCAGTATAAGGGCTCATTCAGACGAATGTATTACACCACTCGTATCTTAGCCATATGTAAATCTGATAGCATACGGACAGCACACTGACCAATGCAAGTCAATATGCTAGCCAATGTGGACCAATAGTCGCCATGTAAAAAATAACAGTAGGCACTATGTTCAACTGCATAAGACTTACCCATTATAAGACAATAGGTGAGAAAAAAAAAAATCACATGCAGGTTATCATCCATATGGCAATCAATTTTTACAGATACATCACAATTATAAAGATCGGAAACTATTTGTCCTATTTCATTAAATTGTTAAAAGTAAAAAATGGATACCATAGGGATGTGCAATACGGACATAAAAAAGGGACACAGACAAAAGAAGGATTTTATTTTTACCAGTAATGGTATTTCTGAGATTCGATTGTGACAGCACACCAGGAGGTAATTTTACTCATCCTTTACAGGAAACCACATGAGAGGTTAAATAGTCTCTCCCATCCTCAACAATGTCTTAACCAAGTACCACACCAAGATGGATGCAACTCAATTTTATTGAATTCTCTTGTACAAACATTAGGTTTCACATATGTAAAAGGAATTCAAGGGCAGGAAAGTAAAGGTACCGTCACACTCAGCAACTTTGCAACGAGAACGACAACGATCCGTGACGTTGCAGCATCCTGGATAGCGATCTCGTTGTGTTTGACACGCAGCAGCGATCTGGATCCCGCTGTGCCATCGCTGGTCGGAGCTAGAAGTCCAGAACTTTATTTCGTCGTCAGGTTGGCGTGTATCATCATGTTTGACATCAAAATCAACGATGCCAGCAACGTTTTACATGGAGCCAACAACCAGCGTGAACGATAAGTGAGTCACCGTTACGTCACTGGATCGCTCCTGCATCGTTCTGGAGTTGCTGTGTTTGACCTCTCTACAGTGACCTAAACAGCGATGCTATAGCGATCGGCTCCTTGTCTATATCGCTGCAGCGTCGCGGAGTGTGACGATACCTTAAGGGTGCTGTCATGATGGACTCCTGGAAATACAATTACCAGTAGGACTAATCCTTACTTTCCAGGATGTCATTCCTGACATCATCAGGAGGGACTACAGCTTGGAGGACTTTTCTCCCAAAGGCAGTCTACTGACTAGACAAAACGTACAACGTCCAGATTTCATTAGTGCAGATAACCCAGTGCACAAGTATAGAGGAGCAGATAACCCAGAGCACAAGTACAGAGGAGCAGATAACCCAGAGCACAAGTACAGAGGAGCAGATAACCCAGTGCACAAGTACTGAGGAGCAGATAATAACCCAGTGCACAAGTACTGAGGAGCAGATAATAACCCAGAGCACAAGTACTGAGGAGCAGATAATAACCCAGTGCACAAGTACTGAGGAGCAGATAATAACCCAGAGCACAAGTACTGAGGAGCAGATAATAACCCAGTGCACAAGTACTGAGGAGCAGATAACCCAGAGCACAAGTACTGAGGAGCAGATAATAACCCAGAGCACAAGTACTGAGGAGCAGATAACCCAGAGCACAAGTACAGAGGAGCAGATAACTCAGAGCACAAGTACTGAGGAGCAGATAATAACCCAGAGCACAAGTACTGAGGAGCAGATAACCCAGAGCACAAGTACAGAGGAGCAGATAACTCAGAGCACAAGTACTGAGGAGCAGATAACCCAGAGCACAAGTACTGAGGAGCAGATAATAACCCAGAGCACAAGTACAGAGGAGCAGATAACCCAGAGCACAAGTACAGAGGAGCAGATAACCCAGAGCACAAGTACAGAGGAGCAGATAACCCAGAGCACAAGTACTGAGGAGCAGATAACCCAGAGCCCAAGTACAGCGGAGCAGATGACCCAGTGCGCAAGTACTGAGGAGCAGATAACCCAGAGCCCTTACCACCGACCACCGGCACCGTCCGACTCCACAAGTGACCTCAGTACAGCGCTGCAGTGCCACACAGAACACCGGCGTCCGGCGCAACGGAGCAGAGCAGCAGCATGTGTCACGCTGAGGGACGTCACCTGCTGCTGGCGCTTCCCTGATGCGGAAGTGCCAGTGGCGGTCAGCGCCTCTCAGCGGACAGGAGTTTGAATGCAGGGCGCACAGGCGCAGGCGTAGCTGAAGGGAAGGGGAGCCGAGCGGTGCCTGGGGCGGCGGGCGGCAAGGGAAGGGGAGCCGAGCGGTGCCTGGGGCGGCGGGCCGTTTACAACCGTCAGGCGGGCCGGATGCGGCCCGCGGGCCGCATCTTGCCCAGGTCTGAGCTAGAAGGTAATTGCAAAAGATACTCAACTCTGAAATATGAACCTTTTGTGTACTCTGCTTCAGACCCTTATTGAATCCTGACTGTAGAAAGTCTAAGACTTTTGGAATGTTTGGACGGGAAGTGTTTATGACAGTCTCCCCATATTGAGAGCAGAACTTCTTCCAAATTTTTGCATATATAGCTGAGGTTAATGGTTTCCTGCTGAGTCCTCTAAAGCCCTGAGTCCTCAAAATCTGCCTCAGGATCCACGCTGACAGGTGCAATAATAATGATAATAATAATCTTTATTTTTATATAACGCTAACATATTCCACAGAGCTTTACAGTTTTGCACACATCATCATCGCTGTCCCCGATGGGGGTCATAATCTAAATTTCCTATCCGTATGTCTTTGGAATGTGGGAGGAAACCAGAGTACCCAGAGGAAACCCATGAAACACGGGGAGAACATACAAACTCCTTACAGATGTTGTCCTTGGTGGGATTTGAACCCAGGACTCCAGCGCTGCAAGGCTGCAGTGCTAACCACTGAGTCACCGTGCTACACCATACAATATCCCCCATGCAATAATATCATGCTGTGATGCCAGAGAGGGCCCTAGGACAGGAGGTCATCTCTCATAGGAAGCAATACAGGGTCTTCCAGAGCCATCTGATTCAGAAGTGGAAACCAGTTACTTTTTGGCCAGAAAGGAACTATGAGGATTACTGTGGCCTGGTCTTGTCCTAGCTCTGGGATAAGGCGTCAACTAGTGATGAGCGAATATACTCGTTACTCGAGATTTCCCGAGCACTGGTGAGTATTTTTTAGTGCGCGGAGATTTAGTTTTCTTCGCCACAGCTAAATGATTTACAGCTATTAGCCAGCATAAGTACATGTGGGGGTTGCCTGGTTGCTAGGGAATCCTCACATGTAGCTGGCTAAGAGATGTAAATCATTCAGCTGTGGCGATGAAAACTAAATCTCTGAGCACCAAAAAATACTCGGAGGTCACCCGGGCATGCTCGGGAAATCTCGAGTAACGAGTATATTCGCTCACCAATAGCGTCAACCCCATCTGGATTGTCTTCTGGGTTTAGAGAAAATAAATTTTGTATGTTCGCATTCTTTCTGGACACGAATAGCTCTACCTGAGGGACACCCCAAAGCCAAGTCAGTTGTTGGAACACTGCCGTGTTCAATTCCCATTCCGAGGACCATAGTTTTTCTGTGCTGAGAAAATCTGCCTCCAGGTTCTGTCATCCTTTCTGGTGTACTGCCGAGATAGATAAATCTGTCTTTTCTGCCCAAAGAAAAATCTTTGAGGTTAAAGATTGTAGAAGATGATGTCTTGGGCCTTCTTGGTGATGAAGAAATAACACTTTTGTGACATTGTCAGACAGGATCCTGATATGACAGTCTTTAAGATGGGCCGGGCACTTCTGCAGTGTCTCCCATACTGTTCGTAGCTCTCTTTAATTCGATGACCTGGCCTGGGTTTCTGATGCCAGGTCCCCTCTAGGTATCGATCTACCATCTGGGCTCCCCAACCATGCTGACTTGCATCCGTGGTGATGGTGATGTAGGGAGAGAGGACCCAAAGATTCCTTACTGAAGATTTTGAGAGGACATGCACCAATTCAAGGAATTCCTTACCGCCATATATAGGATTGGACAAGAAAATATGCCTAACGGCCATCTGTCCCGAGAGGATGGAATTGTCTGCTTAAGTTCTCGAGTCGGACTGGCACCACCTCAATTAACTTATCGGCATAGATGCCGATACACTTGAAAGCAGAGATGGAGGAGAGCTGCAGTATACTCTGAGGGGAGCTGCATTATGTTCTATGAGGGGACTATATTATACTCGCACAATGCATTGGATGTGGTGATTCCACACGATTCAATGAACACATGCGGATTCACCTGCGTTCAATATATGGCAGCGCTTTGGACGCAGCGGAAATATCTTAAAGAGGCTTGGTTTGCTGTCTGAACTACGCGCAAGTAAATACAGCTGAAATGTTTCTGTGTGATGGTGCAATATGTGAGCATTTGGAGCCCCACTTTAAACTTTTGCCCAAGGAACCGCTTTGTCTAAAACAAGCCCTGCCCCCAGTACATTCTTTGCAGATCTGATTGAAATCTGCCTCTTCTGTTAAAAAGACCGAATTCGGTTTCTAATTTGCATCTGATTTTTTGGTGGAAGAAAAGACAGCCTGTGGAGAGAGTCTAAGAAGACCCCAGAAAATCTCTTTGCTTCCGGGACTCAGATTGGACTTTTCCCAGTTTATTATCCAGCCTATGCTTTTCAAGGTAGAGATGGTCACCGCGAGATGGACTTCTAGCTCCTGTGTTAGTGTGCTAACAAGAGGAGTTTGTTTAAATATGGAAAGATGATTATTCCCTTCTTCCTCAGAAAGGCCACAATCTATTACTAATTTTGTGAAGATCCGAGGGGAGAGGTGTCATGATCCCAATGGCAGGGGATCACAAAAGGACAAGCACACAAAAAAACAGAACAAACTCTAGGGTGATGGAAACTGAGCTGACCGCGATCCTGAACCTAATTCACAACACTAGCAGTAGCCGGGGAACGTGCCTACGATGATTCTAGACGTCTCACGCCAGCCGAAGGACTAGCTTCCCCTATTAGAAGAAACAAAGACCTCTCTTGCCTCCAGAGAAACACCACACAGAAATAGCAGCCCCCACATGTAATGACGGTGAAATGAGAGGAAAGCACATACGTAGTAATGAAAACAGATTCAGCAAAATGAGGCCCGCTAAAACTAGATAGCAGAGGATACAAAAGTGAACTGCGCGGTCAGCGAAAAACCCTACAAAAAACCATCCTGAAATTACCTGAACTCATGTGCCAACTCATGGAACATGAGGAGTAATATCAGCCCACTAGAGCAACCAGCAACAAGGAATCACATAACTGCAAGCTGGACTAAAACAAAAATAAAGCAAAACGTGGAACAGGAAAATCCAAAACTTAGCTTGTCCTGATGATTACAGAAGCGGAAAGCAGAGGTAACAAGACACACTGATTACATTGATCGCCGGCGAGGAAATGACAAGAAAGCCAGGTTAAATAGGAAACTCCCATATCCTGATAGAACAGGTGGACACCAGAGACCGCAGAGAACACAAGTCACCCAGTACCATCTGTAACCACCAGAGGGAGCCCAAAAACAGAATCCACAACAGAGAGGATAGCCTGAATGCTAGGTACTGAAATTAGAAGTAATACACTGTACCCAATCATCTACTGCAAATCTTAGAAACTTTTGACAAGGTAGGTGGATGGTCACATGGTAATAGGCATCTTTTAAGTTAAGAGTACACATTACTGAATCTTTCCCTATCAAGGGAACTGTAGATCTTATTGATTCCATCCTGAATCTTTTTTTATGTGACCCACTGCTTTAAGGGTTTTAAGTTTATTATGGTACAAATATCACCTAAGGGTTTTTTTTAATGGAGAAGAGACCTAAGTAGTGGCACTGGAACCAATCTGATTGAGGAACAGAAATAACTGCCTCAAATTTTATTAGTTTCACAATTTCTTTCAAGAGCCTTTGAAGGGTTTCTGGTGACTGACTAGTTAGTTTTCACCAGAGAAATATCAGATGAGTAAATCCTACCTTGTAAACCTCTGTATTGTAGTATGAAGTACTGAGCCGGACACCTGTAGCCCCAAAATGAGAATTGAACATAGCATGTTCTTAGAATGGTTGTCTCCAGACCAGGTTCTAATCCAGATAGCTCGCTGAGCTGAATTTGAAAGAACATTATTCCTGGTGGCGACACTGATTGCAGATGCATCTGCCATAAAACATGTTGCAGTCTTAAGCAGTGGAAGACATTCTAATATGGCCTCTCTTGATGCTTTGGTTTTTAAGTGTTTCTCCAATTCATCAATCCATATGTACACAGACCTAGCTACAGAGGTAGCAGCTATATTGGCCCATCCTTCGAAATAACTAGCCTTTTCTCTGGATCTACCCATTTCACCATTATCATTGCCTCAATATACTTAGTGACAGGAAAGATTTTTAGCAGATGTATAAGACCCTGTAGGGGTTCCTTTGTACTACAAGATAAGGAACACTATAGCTTACTTGGCGCTAACAGGATGAATAACACCATCCTGCTATTTACATGACTCAGAACGCGCTTAAAATGGACAATATTAGTTCCATCCATAGAGCAAGCAGCTGTACAAGCAGAAAGCCCCATTCCAATGAGAATATATGCTCTACCTGACTCCCAGTCATTTAGGACCACACGCTCTGGTAATCGCAATTCCTGCTTCCTATGCGGTCCATGTTGGAATGCACGCCAACCTGCAGATCTCCGCACTGCCTCCTCTAGAATCCGGAAGTGCATTCCACTCTGGAACGCACGCATCACCAGAACCGGAGGACCGCACACTCTGGGAGGCAGGTGCTGGGAGCTGAGAGACATGCATGGAGTGAAGGGGCTAAAACCAGGAGCCTCATCCCTCTCTACTGGTCAGGCTGAGGGACTTCTACTCAAAGAAGTGTCAGCCTCAGGCCTTTTGACAGGAGGAAGGAAAGGACAATCCTCCTGAACCTAACCTGAATGGTAAGCTTTGTCTTGAATTGCTGTATTGTATTCTGTACAGCATTCATTTTTTTTTACACAAACATAAAAGGCCAAATAAAATTTCCTATCTTAATTGCAATGTATCTGTAAAAAAACCCAAAAAAAACAAACCACGTGACATATGGATGGTAACCCATATATGATGAATAAATAATAATTAGAGATGAGCGGTGTTCGAGTCGAACTGTTCGCCAATTTCAAATTCGAGCTGTTTAGGGAGGTGTTCGAGTCGTTCGACGAACTTGAACAATTTGCTTAAAATTCGGCTGTTCGAGTTTCTGTTCGATAACTCTTCGTTCACCAAGAGCCTAACTAGATTTGCACATTAAAACTGTTTATCATTGTTAATAGACTGTTTCAGTGTATAGTGGGCGGGGGCTGATAGATCTGTGCTGAAATAATGCCGATCTCCATTTTTTTTTTTCTTTCCCGCATTTACAGTGGGGCGGTGCAGTCTCTCAGCCTATCTGCAGTGTACACACACACACACAGCAATGTGCATGTGATGCACACAAGCAAGGGCATGTGTCATTGGCTGTGTATGTCACATGTCCTTGCCCAATAAGAACCAGCCATTTGCCCAGTCACCACCATTTCCTCACTGCTGCAGCTTAGTGTTAGACGGCACTGCTGCTGCTGTGGGCACTACACAGTCTAAGAGTGTTTTTTGGAGCGAATTTTCAGAGAGATAAATTTAGGGAGTTGGGAGGAGTCGGGACCAGTTGTAATATCAGCCCTTTACAGGGTAGGTTACAGCAGTTCATAGCACTGTTTGCCAGGCAGGTCTGTGCCAGTGCTGTGCAAGTGTTTGTCACAGCATTTGTTGTAATCTAGCTCAACCAATCCTTTTGGGCTAGTAGCATTGTCTGATAGTCATCTGAGTAGCCCGCCTGTGAAGATAGCTACACCGCCTGTGTATCTCAATTTTTACTGCATCTAACCCAGTTAATAGTTTTGGGCCTAGGAGCAGTGTCTGCACGTCAGCAGAGTAGCCCACCTGTGAAACTAACTATACCGCCTGTGTACTAAATTTTTACTGCATCTAACCCAGTTAATAGTATTGGGCCTAGTACCACAGTTTGGCCACTCAGTTCTGCTCGATTTTCATCCATCGGTTGTTGTGCCAACAACTACAAATACAGAGTTGCCAATGAGTTGCTAAAATGAGTGGCAAAAGGCCTGCTGCTGGTGGAAAGGGGAATAGGCGTGTTGGAAAGTGAAAAAAGGTTGTGTCCGTGGGGTAGGTGGTAAAGCAACAGTAACATCTGCAGAAGAAAGACCATCTTCCAGCCAAAGTAAGATGTCTACTTTTCATGGACTATCTGATATGATCCCTTTCTTATGACCATCGCTACAAGCATCGCCAAAAATTCCAGATGAGGCACTTTCAAGTAGGTGCTTGAATGGATATCAAGTGCTCGTTCAAGTGGGCTCTCCTCCATGTCAACTTTAACATCACAACTACTCCAGTCCTCAGAGTTGTCACCCCAATCGCCCAAGTCTCCAGCCACCCGTCTGAGCATAGGGTAACACACATGGTTGAGTCTGCAGAGCTGTTTACGCATACTATAGCCTGGGAATCAGAGGTCTGCTCCAGAGCTTCTGTGAATCCAGACGAGGAAATGATCTGCACTGATGCCAAGAATCTTTGTGAGTCGGATCCAGGCCCAGATGAAGAAGGTTCTGAGCATAATGTAGACCCTCGTTCCCAAACTGTAACTCCTGTTGGTGGAGACAATGAGGAAGACGATGATGAGACAGATACCTGATTGGAACGAAAACTTGACTTTTCGGTCAGGGCAGGAAGAGGTTGGCTCTGAGGACAACGGGTGTGAGAACACAGGATGATGACGATTTTGTAGACCCCACTTACTGTCAACCCCCAGTCCGCCAGTCCATGAGGTCAGCAGAGGAGGTGGAGGAGGATGCTAGTGACGAGTCTGACGACGAGGTAACTGTGCGCCTTCCTGGACAGAGATGGAGTACTGGAAGCACGTCAACAACTGCATCCTCAACCCCTCAGACCAGAAGTCGTGGTGGCTCTTCAGGTCGCACAGGCTCTAAGACTTGCATAGCCTGCGCATTTTTTGACATTGCAAAGGATGACCCAACTCATGTTGTCAGTAAGATGTGTCAACAAAATCTCAGAGGACAAAAAATCACTAGCTTGAGTACTTCATGCATGAACCGTCACTTGGACATGAGGCATAAGTTGCAGTGGGAAGCTCACTGTGCTACAATGCGGCCTAGTGGGCCGGATCAACCAACGTCTGCCCCATCAAGTGCATCCGCGTCCTCTTCATCGACTGTGGGGACAGCAGTCGCACATGGTTGTGGATGCAGACCTTACACATTTTTACCCGCAACAGCCAGTGTGATTGGCAGGTCATCAGGACATTTGCAAGTGGAAACACCTGCTGTTGTTGCGCGCTCTCCAACATCGGCACCACATTTTGATCAAGGCAACATAACATCTCCGCCTGCACCTTCCTCACAGACCAGCAGTTTGCCAGGGACACCCTACTCAACTCATCTAAGCACGGCAGCCAGCCCCCAGTCCCTCAGATGTGGACAAGTAAAAGAACATTTCCTCCTAGCCATGACAAAGCTAAGAGGTTGAATTTCTCCATCTGCAAGCTGTTGGCTACAGAAATGTTGCCTTTCCGCCTGGTCGACACAGAGGATGTTCGAGACCATATGTCCGTCGCAGAGCCCCAGTACCAGATGCACAGTCACCACTACTTCTGAAAGAAAGCTCTGCCTGCGCTACATCAGCATGTCGCACACAACATCACCGCTTCCTTGAGAAACTCTGTGTGTGACAGGGTGCATTTCACCAGACACTTGGACGAGTAGACATGGAGAGGGGCGTTACATGTCGGTAACTGGGCACTGGGTAACTACGGCGACAACAGGAGAAGGGGCTGCTGTCAAAGTCTTGCCGTCCCCACGAGTTGCTCATCGATCCTCTGTATCTAGAAGTTCCTCCACTGCTTCTGCCTCCTCAACCTCCTCTCGGTCCTCCACCTGCACCCAAAGCCTGTCTGGTAATGCCACCCGCGTTGTAACTGCGCAGAAGGAATCCTGCACACCTCCTCACTATGCTGTCACCAGGGCTCAACAGCATCAGGCAGTGTTTACATTGAAATGTCTGGGAAATGTGAGCCACACAGCTGAGGAGTTGTGGTCAGCTCTGGAGACCGAGTTCCAACAATGGTTGTCTAAACTCAACCTGCAGCCAGGGAAGGCTGTGTGCGACAATGCTGCAAACCTGGGTGCGGCCCTTCCCCGGGGCAATGTCACACACGTGCCTTGTATGGCTCACATTTTGAACCTGGTTATCCAGCAATTTTTATCCCACTATCCCGGACTAGATGGGCTTCTGCAGAGGGCACGGCCGCTGTGTGCTCACTTCCGCCGTTCACATCCCGCAGGTCAACGACTTACATCTCTACAGAAGTTGTTGGGCCTGCCAGTTCACCGGCTGAAATGCGATGTGCCCACATGGTGGAATTCAACTCTGCACATGTTGCAGCGACTGTGGCAGCAACGACGAGCCCTGGTGCAATACGTTATGATGTATAGCCTAGGCCAACGAGATCAAGAGGTGGGGCAAATCACGCTGCAGGAGTGCTCTCAGATCAGGGACCCATGCACCCTTCTGCACAGTTTTGAAATAGCAACGAAGATGTTTAGTGCTGACGATGCCATTATCAGCATGACCATTCCGGTGATTTACATGCTACAGAGTGTTCGGAGTCAGGTGGTGGAACAAGAGGATGAGGAGGAGAAACAGGAGGAGTTATATGCAGAAGGGATAATATCTCCAAGGTCAAGAAGGTTGGCAGCACCAAGGCGGCTGGCATTGGAGGCTGGGGGAGAGGGATTACTGAGGGCGCATGGTAGCAGCCAAACTGTTGAGGAAGGTGCAGGAGGCGAGGAAGAAGTGGAGGACGAACTGGCGCTGGGCATGGAAGACTCATCAGATGAGGGAGACCTTGATCAAATTTTTTTTGTGCGAGGTTGCGGGGAGAGGGCAGACGAAGGAAGCATAATTCTCACCTCGCCACCACCAAGACAACAAGGACTTGGCCCTCCTGGTTGCGCAAGACACGAATGCCTTCTTGCTGCACTACCTGCAACATGACCCTTGGATTGTCAGAATCCGAAGTAATGCCGACTACTGGGTTGCCACACTCAGATCCCCGATACAAAAGCAAATTTGGCGAAATAATTTCTGCCATAGAAAGGGATTAACGCATGTAGGAGTATCAGCAGAGACTGTTACAGAATCTAACATCTGCTTTTCCACAAAACACCAGTGGTGCACGTAGTGAATCTCTTGAGTTCTAACTTGCCAACCATGGAACTATCGAGTTCTCACTCAAACCGTAACAGTAACATCATATCTGGTGGTAACAGCAATTTTTTCCAATTGTTTCAAGATTTTTTTTTAGACCATCCTTTGCAAGGCCACAGGAGACAAGAAGTCTGACGCACAGCCAACGCCTAGAGAGCATGGTACAAGAGTATCTCCAAGTTAACATCGATGCCATGACTGTGGAACTGGACCCTTGCTCATTTTGGGCTTCCAATCTTGAAAAATGGCCTGAGCTCGCCACTCATGCCTTGGAGATCTTGTCGTGCCCCGCAGCCAGCGTTCTCTCTTAACGTGTGTTCAGCGCTGCTGGTGGTGTGCTGACAGATAAGCGCACGCGGCTGTCCAGTGACAATGTAGACAGACTAACATTCATCAAGATGAACAAATCCTGGATCCGCAAGGACTTTTCTACCCCTGTGTCATCTTGGGAAGACTAAAAGCTTGATGATTTTTGAAAATCACCTCACCAACAGTTTTAAAAAAAACTCTGGCGAAATTGATGCCACTTAAGTGGTGTCTGTGGCCGAATTTTTGGAAAAAATGGACACTTTATTTAGTTCCCTTGCTGAGTTTTACATGACATTGTCATCGTCAATTCCAGGTGGGTGGGGTCATCTGCAGAGTTGTTTACTCATACTATGGCCTGGGATTCAGAGGTCTGCTCCAAAGCTTCAGTGTCTGCTACTCAGCAGAGTAGCCCGGCTACCCACCGCCTGTTTACCTAAGTACTATTTTTAACGGCATCTGGCCCAGGAAATCCTTTTGGGCCTAGTAGAATTTGGTGCTACTCAGCAGCGTACCCCACCCATGAAGCAAGCTACACCGCCTTTTACCTAACTACTATTTTGTAACAGCATCTATCCCAGGAAATCCTTTTGGGCCTAGTAGAATTTGATGCTACTCAGCAGCGTACTTCACCCATGAAGCAAGCTACACCGCCTGTTTACCTAAGTACTATTTTGTAATGGCATCTAGCCCAGGAAATCCTTTTGGGCCTAGTAGAATTTGGTGCTACTCAGCAGCGTACTTCACCCATGAAGCAAGCTACACTGCCTGTTTACCTAAGTACTATTTTGTAATGGCATCTAGCCCAGGAAATCATTTTGGGCCTAATAGAATTTGGTGCTACTCAGCAGCATACTTCACCCGTGAAGCAAGCTGCACCGCCTGTTTACCCAAGTACTATTTTTAACGGCATCTGGCCCAGGAAATCCTTTTGGGCCTAGTAGCAATTTCTGCTACTCAGCAGAGTACCCCACCCATGAAGCAAGTTACACCGCCTTCTTTCTTTCTCAATCTAACCCCTCGGCTCTGGGGTGTCCACTCTCCCTCCAGCTCTCTCCTTCTCACAGGTGGACTATCGCGTGTTTTCACACTGTGGCGAATCTTTTGGGCCCAGGCATAAGAAGTCGTCGAGGTAATGGATAATATGTGCCGCCTTACAAACGTCCATGACGACACATTCGAGGAAGCAACTAAACGCCTCAAATAGTGAGCAGGATATGGAGCACCCCATGGGCAAACAGCGATCTATGTAGTATGCTCCTTCACAGGAGCCCAATGGGAGGACACTATTCGGAGGCACAGGTAGTAACCGGAACGCCCCCTCAATGTCTGTTTTGGCCATTAGAGTGCCCCTTACCAACTTCTTGACCTGCCTGATTGCCTCGTCAAAGGAGGTACAGTACATAGTACTGTACTTGGTTCCGCGTCGATATTGTCATTTACTGACCTGCCCCTTGGATATGACAAATGGTGGATTAGTCTGAATGTATTGGGTTCATTTTTGGCACAACTCCCAACGGGGGTACCACTACGTCTTCTCAGGAAAGTGTTCTGAATGGACCCGCCGCCATTCTACCTAAAGATATTTCTTTTTTTCGTCAAGACATCTGGGTGTGGGTAGAGTTTGTTTAGACTTTTACTCCAGCCTTTCTTGATTTTAGAAGGGCACGACATGCCTATATCTGTTTCTCCTCCTCCTTTTACTCCTCCACCTCTTTTCTTTTCGCATGACTATATGTAGTTGTGACTTTTCCATGTGTTTGTTGTGTCTTCTGAGCAGTTTGTTAGCTTTTGGACACCTTTTAAGGTGTTTTCTATGTGTTTTCTATGTGTTTGTATGTGTTTGCCTGACATTGGTTTCAATGGGGTTCGACGAACATTCGTCGAACACGTCCCAGTTTGACAATCCGAACCCGAACACTAGGGAGGTGGCTCAACACTAATAATAATCTTTATTTTTATATAGCGCAAACATTCCGCAGTGCTTTACAGTTTGTACACACATTATCATCACTGTCCCCATTGGGGCTCACAATATGGAATTAGATCCATTTTTACACACCCATTGACTTATAATGAGCGAGTCTGCTCCAGAACACAGAGCAAAGCAGTGCATGCTGCTATCTTTTATACATGGGTCATTGTCCACATGCAAAAAAAACATTCATGTGAATACATGGGTAGAATACGCACAGTACACTGACCAATGCTAGTCTGTCTTGCAGATGGAGATTTAATACATCGCCTAAATGAGCCCTAAGGAACATCTGTAAACTGGCCTGAACATTTTTCTTTTGTTTTCTTGGCTTTACTGTATGTATCTGAAATCAGATTGGGCAAGTAAAGATGAGGCTGAATGTATTCCCTTTATAGAATTGAAGAAAATGTTTGTCAGCAATACACAGACGAAGAACTACAAAACTTGGGTTTTTCAGTCCCATGGCAGGGGCTGCCCAGAGGAGAGTAGAAGTAAAACCTAAAAAGATGCAATATCTCAGCCGATAGGCTTTTAAAAGACTTTACCCACCACTACACTAAGCTTCGATAAAAGCGTGGATAGATTTCCTTTAGTAAAACTATTTTGCAGGTATTCCTCACGGTAATAAACTCTATAGTAGGATAGATGTTATTTCCTAATATCACACCAGCAGTGCAGGAGGAAGCCACCAATGGTACTAATGACCAAGGATGCATTAGTATTAGCTACATGACATGGTATTGCAATAACATGGTAATGTGTGGCTGCTTTCCCACCCAATAACACCTCTATTGGCACTATATACATCATTGCTCCAAGCATATGCTATTTATTTTAATGACATTCTAATTACATTTTAGTAGTAAATATTTTGTTATCTAAAATGGGGCAACACATGGTCTTTTATTGTACATGGCAAACAAGGAAAAACTAACAAAACCAAAAAGAAAAATCCTAAATATCACTTTACAGGTCAGAATGATCATCTGATTACGAAATTGAATGCTACGAATTTAAAAGTATGATTGGCTGTAACTAAACAACAGTTTTAAAATATGGGCATTTGTTTCTGATGGTCACAAACAAAAATGATTGAAAAGGTGTTCCCTATTGCATAAGTTGTGAATGAGTATTTATAGGAGGCTGAACTGGCCGATACAGTCAGTCATGTAGATCTCTACTGGTTTAGCTGGTGACTGCATACACATAAGCACAAGATTTGGGTTTAGGACACATTTCATATTTGACTACCTTATGTAATGAGCTAAAATCGCACATGAGGATGCTGGACGATTCCGTCTAGATCAGCCACACTGGCTAAACAAAGTGTCTATGTGTGCGGCCATCTGCACTACTACAAGGATGATTAAACAATCTATTAAGGATGTGTTGTAAGGCAACATGCACCTAAGTAGGTGTACAAGTGTAAGAACATCTGCTGCACTGGAAGACTAACACATGGTGTACTTTTATCTCAAAGCGACACCATCCTGCTATAGTGACACATACATGCTAAATGTTCTCAGACCTAAGCATGTGTCAGTTATATGGGATTTTACAAGTTAGCACATTAGAGCATTATACTGTTAATTACTTGGATGACATGGCTTTGATACATGTTTATCTAAACAAATGCAGCAATACATGTGCCAATATGGGAAACACAATGGAACCTTATAAACAGGAGTAGAAAATGCCAGAAATAATGTGCAAATTGCCTCTGCAGAGAAAAAGAGGACTTAAACTCTATAGTGCCACCTGTTGGGAGTAGCGACCCTACAAGTCACAATCAACCCTTTAACGAGTTGTGCAATATGACTTAGGATAAGAGCCAAATTAGTATCTCAATTCGCAGACACGGTGTATTGGGCTGTTGGCCCTCGTCAGTGCGAAGCATGAGAACTGATTTGGCTAGGTGAGAGGCTCTGGACTGGGGTCTAAGGCTGCCGTCACACTAGCAGTATTTGGTCAGTATTTTACATCAGTATTTGTAAGCCAAAACCAGGAGTGGGTGATAAATACAGAAGTGGTGCATATGTTTCTATTATACTTTTCCTCTATTTGTTCCACTCATGGTTTTGTCATACAAATACTGATGTAAAATACTGACCAAATTCTGCTAGTGTGACGGCAGCCTAAGGGGTAAGGTTTCTTCTTATGGAGAGTGACATACCAGCTCTAGCTTGTCAAGGTAAGGAGGCTTATTCGCCGTGCAATGCTCCTCTGGGAAATATAATATGCAAATAATGTGCACACACATGCAGTTGAAATCAGAAGTTTACATACACTATATAAAAAGACCCATATGCATGTTTTTCTCAATATCTGACATGAAATCAGAAAAAACCTTTCCGGTATTAGGTCAATTAGGATTACCGTGATTATTAATATTTGCCAAATGCCAGAATGAGAGAGGGGGAATGTTCAAGGCATTTTTTGGCAACATCTATCAGAAGCTTCCAAACACATGACATCATCATATGGGCAGTCCAGAATTGTTTAACCCCTTAGCGACCGCCGATACGCCTTTTAACGGCAGCCGCTAAGGGTACTTAAACCACAGCACCGTTAATTAACGGCGCTGTGGAAAAAGTAAATAGCGCCCCCCAGAGTCGGATTTTCTCCGGGGTCTCGGTTGCCGGGGGTAGCCGAGACCCCAGAGAACATGATTCAGGGTTTTTTTAACCCACCCCGCATTTGCGATCGCCGGTAATTAACCGTTTACCGGCGATCGCAAAAAAAAAAAAAAACGCGATCTTTTTAATTTCTCTGTCCTCCGATGTGATCGCACATCGGAGGACAGAGAAAAGGGGTCCCAGGTAGCCCCCCAATACTCACCTATCTCCCCCGATGCTCCTCGTGTCTCCCGGTGGGCGCCGCCATCTTCAAAAGCCGAGACCCCAAAGAGCATGATCGGGGTCGGTTTTACCGACCCCTGTTTTGCGATTGCCGGTAATTAACTGTTTACCGGCGACCGCAAAAAAAAAAAAAGTCAAACTGTAATTCTCTGTTCTCTGATGTGATCGCACATCAGAGGACAGAGAAATAGGGGGATTCGGGGACCCTGCCATACTCACCTGTGTCCCTGGGTCCTCCTGCTGCTCCTCCTTGCCGCCGGGGAAAAGAAAATGGCGGGCGCATGCGCAGTGCGCCCGCCATCTGTCTCCATCTGCCGGCCGGCAGGAGAAGAGCAGTTGGGGCTAAAATTAGGGTTAGGGGTAGGGTTAGGGGTAGGGTTAGGGCTAGGGTTAGGGCTAGGGCTAGGGTTAGGGCTAGGGTTAGGGCTAGGATTAGGGGTAGGGTTAGGGGTAGGGTTAGGGCTAAATTTAGGGTTAGGGTTGGGGCTAAATTTAGGGTTAGGCTTCTTTCACACTTACGTCGATACGGGGCCGTCGCAATGCATCGGCCCGACATACCGACGCACGTTGTGAAAATTGTGCACAACGTGGGCAGCGGATGTAGTTTTTCAACGCATCCGCTGCCCAATCTATGTCCTGGGGAGGAGGGGGCGGAGTTACGGCCACGCATGCGCGGTCAGAAATGGCGGATGCGACGTACAAAAAAACTTTATATTGAACGTTTTTTTGTGCTGACAGTCTACCAAAACACTGATCCAGTGCACGACGGACGCGACGTGTGGCCATCCGTCACGATCCGTCGGCAATACAAGTCTATGGGCAAAAAACGCATCCTGCGGGCACATTTGCAGGATCCGTTTCTTGTCCAAAACGACGGATTGCGGCGGATGCCAAACGACGCAAGTGTGAAAGTAGCCTTAGGGCTAGGGTTAGGGTTGGGGCTAAAGTTAGGGCTAGGGTTGGGGCTAAAGTTAGGATTAGGGTTAGGGTTTGGATTAGGGTTGGTATTAGGGTTAGGGTTGGCATTAGGGTTACGCTTGGGATTAGGGTTAGGTTTGGGATTAGGGTTAAGGTTAGGGTTGTGATTAGGGGTGTATTGGGATTAGGGTTAGGTTTGAGGTTAGGGTTGAGATTAGGATTAGGGGTGTGTTGGATTTAGGGTTTTGATTAGGGTTATGGTTAGGGTTGACATTAGGGTTGTTTTGGGGTAAGGGTTGTGATTATGGTTAGGGTTAGTGATTAGGATTATGGATCAGGTTGGGATTAGGGTTAGGGTTGTGTTGGGGTTAGGGTTGGAGCTAGAATTGGGGGGTTTCCACTGTTTAGGTACATCAGGGGGTCTCCAAACACGATAGCCAATTTTGCGCTCAAAAAGTCAAATGGTGCTCCCTCCCTTCTGAGCTCTGCCGTGCGCCCAAACAGTGGTTTACCCCCACATATGGGGCATCAGCGTACTCGGGATAAATTGGACAACAACTATTGCAGTCCAATTTCTCTAGTTACCCTTGTGAAAATAAAAACTTGGGGGCTAAAAAATCTTTTTTGTGGAAAAAAAAAATATTTTTTATTTTCACGACTCTGCATTATAAACTTCTGTGAAGCACTTGGGCATTCAAAGTTCTCACCACACATCTAGACAAGTTCCATGGGGGGTCTAGTTTCCAAAATGGGGTCACTTGTGGGGGATTTCTACTGTTTAGGCACATCAGGGGCTCTCCAAACGCGACATGGCGTCCGATCTCAATTCCAGCCAATTCTACATTGAAAAACTAAAATGGCACTCCTTCTCTTCCAAGCTCTGCGGTGCGCCCAAACAGTGGTTTACCCCCTCATATGGGGTATCGACATACTCAGGAGAAATTGCACAACAACTTTTGTGGTCTAATTTCTCCTGTTACCCTTGTGAAAATAAGAATTTGTGGGCGAAAAGATCATTTTTGTGTAAACAAAAGCGATTTTTTTATTTTCACGGCTCTACGTTATAAACTTCTGTGAAGCACTTGGGGGTTCAAAGTGCTCACCACACAACTAGATAAGTTCCTTAAGGGGTCTAGTTTCCAAAATGGTGTCACTTGTGGGGAGTTTCCACTGTTTAGGCACATCAGGGGCTCTCTAAACGTGACATGGCGTCCGATCTCAATTCCAGCCAATTCTGCATTGAAAAAGTCAAACGGCGCTCCTTCACTTCTAAGTTCTGCGGTGCGCCCAAAATGTGGTTTACCCCCACATATGGGGTATTGGCGTATTCAGGAGAAATTGCATAACAAAATTTATGGTTACATTTCTGTTTTTATACTTGTGAAAATAAAAAAAATGGTTCTGAATTAAGATGTTTGCAAAAAAAAGTTAAATGTTCATTTTTTCCTTCCACATTGTTTCAGTTCCTGTGAAGCACGTAAAGGGTTAATAAACTTCTTGAATGTGGTTTTGAGAACCTTGAGGGGTGTAGTTTTTAGAATGGTGTCACACTTCATTATTTTCTATCATATAGACCCCTCAAAATGACTTCAAATGTGATGTGGTCCCTAAAAAAAAATGGTGTTGTAAAAATGAGAAATTGCTGGTCAACTTTTAACCCTTATAACTCCCTAACGAAAAAAAATTTTGTTTCCAAAATTGTGCTGATGTAAAGTAGACTTGTGGAAATGTTATTTATTAACTATTTTTCATGACATATCTCTCTGATTTAAGGGCATAAAAATACAAAGTTTGAAAATTGCAAAATTTTAAATTTTTTTGCCATATTTCCGTTCTTGTCATAAATAATCGCAAGTAATATCGAAGAAATGTTACCACTAACATGAAGTACAATATGTCATGAAAAAACAATCTCAGAATCAGCGGGATCCGTTGAAGCGTTCCAGAGTTATAACCTCAAAGTGACAGTGGTCAGAATTGCAAAAATTGGCTCGGTCATTAAGGGGTTAAAGGCATAGTAATCTTAGTGTATGTAAACTTTTAGCTTTGCAGTAAGTAATAAAGATGGCTTAAAACATTTTTTCTCGCTCATTATGGCATTTGACCAATAATAATTATGTACATTTTAATTGACCTAAAACGGGAAAGGTTTATTCTTTTTTCATGTCAGATATTGAGAAAAACATGCATGTGTGTCTTTTTATATAGTGCATGTGAACTTCTGGTTTCAACTGTACATGCAGATTATGTGACACATGAAATGCTAAATATGGTTAAGAACTGTATAATTAATAGGATGCCTTTCTAGGCTATGTACACACGATGCGGATTTGCTGGGGATCCGCAGCGGATTTTTCCGTGAGGAAACACTGCAGACCCGCACTGTGATGTACAATACAATGTTATTCAATAGGAAAAAAAGCTGTGCAGATGGTGCAGAAAAATTAGTGCGGAATTGCTGCGGATTTCAAAGAAGTGCATTTCACTTTTGTGCAGATCTGCCGCGTTTCTGCACCCCTCCATGTTAAAAATCCGCAGTGGCAAAAACCGCGGAAAATCCGCATAAAAAACACGGCAAATCCACAGCTGCGTATTCTGCCAGGAGATGCAGATTTTGTGCAGAAAATTCTGCACCTCTTTTCCTACGTGTGCACATAGCCTAAGGGTGTTTAAAGCGAACCTGGGCAGCATGGTGGCTCAGTGGTTAGCCTTGCAGCGTTCAAATCCCACCAAGGACAACATCTGCAAGGAGTTTGTATGTTCTCCCTGTGTTTGCGTGGATTTTCTCCGGGTACTCCGGTTTCCTCCCACACTCCAAAGACATACTGATAGGGAATTTAGATTGTGAGACCCATCGGGGACAGCGATGATAATGTGTGCAAACTGTAAAGCGCTGTGGAATATGTTAGCACTCTATAAAAATAAAGATTATTATTATTAACCTGTCATCCGGATATTGTTAAGTAATCAACATACACTGTCAGTTTGGTGCTGTTACACGGATTAAAATGATACCTGGAGTGAATAAATCTGTCTAGTGGTTCTTGTGTAATCAGCGTTAGAAGTTTTCAGCTAATGAGAAGCTCGTGCTACGGGGCAGGAATGTGGGAGGGACTTTTTTCATGCTCTGGCCTCGTCGTATCATTCTGGGCTTAAATGACAGGTCATTGAACCTTCAGTGACCTGCTTCCTATTTTATTATTTTAAATACCACACTTGAGCAGTTAATGTTTTCTTTAAAAAAAAAAAAAGTAAGTTTAGCAAAATGGCGCAGGCACAGTAGCATCTATTGGCAAGCAATGCGCTCAATCTGCACAAGTGCCACTTAGTGAGCGGAGCTTGCGCAGATTAAGGGAATCGCTTGCAGATGGAAGCTACTGGAACTGTACTGACGCCAGTGCCACTTTGTTGGAGAAAAACAAATGGCCCCAGCAAAATATCATTTAAGCTAGAATAATGACGCTGAGGCCAGAGCACCAAAAAAAGAACCACTCACTGTCTTGGCCCTGGAGCATGGGCATCTGATTAACTGAAAACTGCAAAGATTAAACAACATCCACAAGATGGACTTTTTCACCCAAGGTGTCATTTCAATCAGTGTATCAGCGCCAACCTGACAATACCTTTAGTTTACTTAGCAAAATCCATATGATAGGTTTCTTTTAAAGGGGTTATCAGTTGCTGTTCCCTTTCGCACCAGAAGCGAGTGGTGTGAATGATGTTACATCCCCACACTTCTGTCTAGAAGTATGCGCAAATTGGCAGGCATCATGTGCATCACCTATTGTAAAGACATACTGTCTAGAATAACTCCACCAGCTGAAAAGAGATAATAAAAATAAGAGTCGGGAGCTGTGTCCCCCAATGAACGACTCGGAGAAAAGGATTTTACGGTGAGTAACACAAAAATCCATGTTTCTCCATCTCATTGGGGGACACAGGACTGTGGGATGTCCCAAAGCAGTCCCTGGGTGGGATGAAAACCCAGCTGAATAAGCCCCTAGGCATTTACCGCCTATAGGTGTGCTACCGCTGCCTGAAGAATCCTTCTACCCAGACTTGCATCTGCAGAGGCCTGAGAATGGAAGTTATAGTGCTTGGCAAAGGTGTGCAGACTGGACCAGATTGCGGCCTTGCAAACCTGTTCTGCTGATGCCTGGTGCCGAAGCGCCCAGGAAGCCTCCACTGCTCGAGTGAAGTGCGCCTTGATCCCAGCTGGGACGACCGTACCCTTGATACGGTAGGCTTCCTGAATAGTTGATCGTATCCATCTGGCTAAGGTAGATTTTGAGGCTGTGAGTCCCTTCCTATAACCCTGAGGAAGAACGAACAGAACATCTGTCTGACGAAAAGATGCAGTCCTTGAAACGTATCTCCTCAGAGCTCTCACTAGGTCTAACGTATGGAGAGCTTTTTCCACACGATGCGCTGGTGCTGGACAAAAGGAAGGTAAAACAATATCCTCGTTAATGTGGAACGAGGAAACCACCTTTGGCAAGAAGCAAGGTACTGGCCTGAGCACAACCTTATCTTGATGAAATTTTAAATGCGGAACCTGGCAGAACAGGGCCGCCAGGTCTGAAACCCGCCTAATGGAGGTTATGGACACCAAAAACACAACTTTCCAAGAGCGGTGCGATAAAGGGACTTCTTGAAGAGGCTCAAAAGGAGCCTCCGGTAGTGCACTTAAGACCAGATTAAGGTCCCAAGCTTCCAGGGGGGCCCTATAAGGCGGTACCTTGTGAGAAACTCCCAGTAAAAAAGTTTTTGCCTGCAAATTGATAGCTATTTTGCGCTGAAAGAGCACCGACAAAGCTTATATTTGTCTTCTGAGGGTACTAGGTGCGAGGCCCGAATCCAGGCCGGCCTGAAGA
The DNA here is from genome assembly GCF_032444005.1 of Ranitomeya imitator. Taxonomy (NCBI): domain Eukaryota; kingdom Metazoa; phylum Chordata; class Amphibia; order Anura; family Dendrobatidae; genus Ranitomeya; species Ranitomeya imitator. The sequence goes on from NC_091287.1 coordinate 313,137,740, forward strand.
AATGCTAGGATGTTAGGAATGGAGAAACGAAGAGGGGGAAGACTGTTTCCTGCACCATGAAAGGTAAACCTTCTAGGTGTGGTGATAAATTCTCACTGAGGTGGATTTCCGGGCGCTAATCATAGTATCAGCAACTTTCTGAGAAAACCCGGCCTGCGTCAGAATCCAAGATTCAACGGCCAAACCGTCAAACGCAGAGCCTCTATGTTCTGGTGGAATATCGGGCCTTGTGACAGAAGATCCGGACGGGTTGGCAGCCGCCAAGGAGCTTCGGCGAGCAACTGCACCAGGTCTGCGTACCATGACCGGCGAGGCCAATCTGGGGCCATTCTAGAATTGCAGGAACTCCCTCTATCTTGACCTTCCTGACCACCTTCGGGAGTAGTGCCAAAGGGGCAAACAGATATGGGAGCTGAAACTGGTTCCAAGGTAGAACTAATGCATCCACTGTGATTGCCTGTGGATCTTGATACCGGGCGACGAACCTGGGTACCTTGGCAATCAATCCTGAAGCCATTAGATCCACGTCTGGGGTTCCCCAACGCTGGCATGTCTGCAAAAAATATTGGAATGGAGAGACCATTCCCCGGGACGCCAGGCCCTGCCTGCTGAGAAAGTCCACTGCCCAATTTTCCTTGCCCGGAATATGAACCGCCGAGATAACAGAGTGGTTTCTCTCGGCCCAGCAGAGGACTTGTTTCACCTCTTGCATGGCTGCCCTGCTGCGGGTGCCTCCCTGGTGATTTATGTATGCCACAGTCATGGCATTGTCTGATTGAATCCTGACCAGGTGGCCTGCCAGAAATGGATCAAAGTGCTGCAGATCTAGCCGAATCGCCCGAATCTCCAACAGGTTGATCGGAAGGATTGACTCCCTTGAGGACCAGCGTCCTTGGGCTGTGTGGTAGCAAAATACTGCTCCCCAACCGAGCAGGCTAGCATCCGTTGTGACCACCAGCCAATGGGCTGGAGGAAAAGGCTTCCCCTGCTGCAGAGAGGTACCCATTGTCCACCATGTCAGAGCTTGTCTGACCTGGGGAGACAGACGACACCTGAGATTTAGGGAGGATGGACTTTTGACCCAGGATGTTAAAAGCGCATGTTGGAGAGGGCGAAGATTGAGTTGTGCAAAAGGCACTGCCTCTATTGCTGCCATGATCTTTCCTAAGACCTTCATGCAAAACCTGATCATGTGGGAAACTGGTTGGCGAAGGATACTCACTTCCTGCCGGAGGGTCAGGACCTTGTTCTGGGGAAGGACCATCAGACCTCGGGAGGTGTCGAAGACCATCCCTAGAAAGGAAATTTTCCGGGATGGCACCAGAGACTACTTCTTTAAATTCACTAGCCACCCTAGGTGAGACAGAGTATCCATAGTAATGTTGACAATCTCCTCGCATGCCCGAAAAGTTGAACCTTTTACCAAAAGGTCATCTAAGTATGGCATGATGACTATGACCCGAGAATGTAGAATAGACACAACTGTTGCCATTACCTTTGTGAATATTCTGGGAGCAGTGGCAAGCCCGAAGGGCAAGGCTGTGAACTGGAAGTGCCGATCGCCTATGGAAAAGCATAGGAACTTTTGATGTGAAGGAAATATGGGGATATGAAGATGGGCATCTTGAATATCTATGGAGGCTAGGGATTCTCCCTTTTCCATAGCCGAAATGACTGACCGTAGGGATTCCATTTGGAACAGACGAATACAGACAAATTTGTTTAAATACTTTTAGGTCCAAAATGGGCCTTACTGTTCCGTCCTTTTTGGGAATGAACAGGTTGGAATAGAACCCCTGAAACCTTTGTTCCCTTGGGACGGGAGAAATGACCCCGATGATCTGAAGGGATTCGACGGCTTTGACCAACGCTTGTATACGGGTTTTTGAACTGGGGAGACGGGATGGAAAAAAACGGCTCGGGGAAAGAGAGGAACTCTATCTTGTACCCTGAAGACACCAGGTCTCCTACTCATCTGTCGGAAACGACGGTGAGCCAAGACTGATGAAACAGGAGCAGACGACTGCCTACTGTGTTGGAAACGAGCCGCGGATGCCTCCAGTCATTTTGCTGAGGACCGATGGGATCTAGATCCCCTTGACCTTGGCCATTGGGACCGCATTCTTTCCAATGGGTTGGCTCTATATGAGACCTGATGGTCTCGTTCTTGGCTAGACTGACCTGGACCGACAGGGTTTGCCACTGTGGTCCACCTGGAGTTACGAAAGGGCTTAAACCTCGCCTGAAATTGGCGACGAAACGGCTGTTAAAAATTGTAACAGAAAAAGGTGGCTGTGGAGTCATCACTGTGTATGGGGAGGCTATGGGGCATTATACTGTGGGAGAGGCTATGGGGTATCATACTGTGTAGGTGGCTGTGGGGGCATCATATTGTACAGGAGTGACTGGAGGCATACTGTATGTGGGATGAGGGGCATCATTCTGTGTGGGGAAGAGGTTATTCAAAGGGGCAGTATGATTACTGTTTTCTATAAAGTTTATAAAGAGCACTGAATTGAATGGCTTGGACTAGCATCTACTGGTAAGAATATTTATTTAATTAACCCCTTCAAGACCTTGCCCTTTTCCGTTTTTGCGTCCTTGTTTTTTGCTTCCCTCCTTCCCAGAGCCATAAACTTTTTTATTTTTCCATCAATATGGCCATGGGAGGGCTTGTTTTTTTGCAAAGTTGCACTTTCGAACAACATCATTGGTTTTAGCATGTCGTGTACTAGAAAACGGGAAAAAAATTCCAAGTGCGGTGAAATTGCAAAAAAAAGTACCACACTTGTTTTTTGTTTACTTTTTTACTAGGTTCACTAAATGCTAAAACTGACCAGCCATTATGATTTTCCAGGTCACTACGAGTTCATAGACACCAAACATGTTATTTTTTCCATATTTTTTTAAAACTTTTGCCATGCTTCAATAGCCTCCATGGGAGGCGAGAAGCTGGCACAACTGGATCGGCTCAGCTACATAGCAGCGATCATCAGATCGCTGCTATGTAGCTGAATTGACGGCTTGCTATGAGCGCCGACCACAGGGTGGCGCTCACAGCAGGCCGGCATCAGTAACCATAGAGGTCTTAAGGACCTCTATGGTTACTATCCTGACGCATAGCAGACCCCCGATCATGTGATGGGGTCGGCGATGCGCGCAGCTCCGGCCGCGCGGCCGGAAGCGCTGGTTAAATGCCGCTGTCAGCATTTGACAGCAGCATTTAACTAGTTAATAGCAGCGGGTGAATCACAATTTCAACTGCCGCTATTGCGGGCACATGTCAGGTGTACAAAACAGCTGATATGTCCCGGCTTTGATGCGGGCTCAGCGCCGGAGCCCACATAAAAGCTGGGGACCCGACCTCCGCTGTAATAGTACGGCTGAGGTCGGGAAGGGGTTAAAGCCAATCGTAACATGTATTAGCAATAGCAGTGAGTCACCATACATACTTCTGCTCAATATTAAGAGATAATATTAATTATTATTATAGATTCATTTTGAGTAAAATTCAGTTCAGTATATCTCATGTGACCCCTTGGGAAAACTGACTGCCCGCCGCTGCTCCAAGTCTATGTGCAAGACTAATTAGAAATCGCTGGAAATGTTTATTATTATTAATATTTATATAGCACCAGTAATTCCATGGTGCTGTACATGAGATGGGGTTACATACAAAGTTATAGATATCGTTTAGGGTATGTGCACACATAAGAATTTCTTGCAGAAAATTCCTGAAGAAAACCGGACATTTTCTGCAAGAAAACCGCATTTTTTGTGCTTTTACCGCGTTTTTTGCGTGTTTTTTTCCCCAGAGCTTTCCCAATGCATTATATAGCGGGAAAAACGCGAAAAAAATTCCAAATTAATGAACATGCTGCGTTTTTTACCGCAATGCTTTTTTTTGCGGAAAAAAACGCATCATGTGCACAAAAATTGCAGAATGCATTCTAAATGATAGGATGCATATGTATGCGTTTTTATAGCGAAAAAAAGCACAAAAAAAACGCAACGTGTGCACTCAGCCTTACAGTAAACAAATTTACAATGACAGACTAATACAGAGGGGAGAGGACTCTGTCCTTGCAGACTTGCATTCTACGGGATAATAGGGAGGAGACAGATGTTTAGACACAGTTACTGCTGCACAAGTGAGCTACACCAGATACCGAAAGTAAAGTTTCATATACTTTTGCCTCTAAGGCCATGTTCAAACGTTCAGTATTTGGAGAGTTTTTTACTTCTGTATTTGTAAGCCAAAACCAGGAGTGGAACAATCAGAGGAAAAGTATAATAGAAACATATGCACCACTTCTGCATTTATCACCCACTCCTGGTTTTGGCTTACAAATACTGATGTAAAATACTGACCAAATACTGAACGTGAGCACGTGCACTAACAGACACGTGACGTTGCATCATTTTCGTCTAATATTTATTACTCATTTGATTTAGTTCTCCATCGATTTTTATCACTTGTTTGAAAATCTGATGTAGTTTTAGGATGAATTATTGCAGAAATCTTGAAAATTCGGAATGGTTCACAATCAATGAAGCAGCACATGCAGCAGATATGTTGCAGAAATCTTTGGCATCCTGAGTGTGGCTGCAGAAACCACCTATTCACATATATAGGATAAATTCTGACAGCGACATTTCAGAGTGCAAGATTACATTAGAATAAATGAATATATTACATTACTCGTAGCTTACGGACAGTTCACGGGGCCAGAAATGACGTAATGGGCCCCTGGCCCTCAAGGGAGGCCAGCATGACGGGGTCATGTGTGAATATAAGGCCGGCGTCACACTCAGCGTATAAAAATACGGTCCGTAATTTACGGCCGTAATACGCAGAAAAGTCCCCAAAATAGTGGTCCGTAGCTCCTCCGTAGGCAGAGTGTGTCAGCATATTTTGCACATGGCATCCTCCGTATGTAATCCGTATGGCATCCGTACTGCGAGATTTTCTCACAGGCTTGCAAAACCGACATACGGATATACAAGGGATCCATGTGCTCCCGAAAACATAAAAAATATGTACTGTTATATATATGTACATATATATATATATATATATATATATATCTCAGTGAGACACACATTATATATATATATATATATATATATATATATATATATATATATATATTTTAATATTTCATCCAGCGCGAGATAGCTTTAAAGCCGGAAATTCTATTGCCGGTTTTGCTTTCTCCTTCCTAAACCCGACATGATATGAGACATGGTTTACATACAGTAAACCATCTCATATCCCCCTTTTTTTTTTTGCATATTCCACACTACTAATGTTAGTAGTGTGTATGTGCAAAATATGGGCACTTTAGCTATTAAATTAAAGGGATAAATGGCAGAAAAAATTGGCGTGGGCTCCCGCGCAATTTTCTCCGCCAGAGTAGTAAAGCCAGTGACTGAGGGCAGATATTAACCCCTTACCGGCATCGGACGTACTATACCGTCCGATGCCGGCTCCCCTGCTTTGATGCAGGGCTCCGCGGTGAGCCCGCATCAAAGCCGGGACATGTCAGCTGTTTTGAACAGCTGACATGTGCCCGTAATAGGCGCGGGCAGAATCGCGATCTGCCCGCACCTATTAACTAGTTAAATGCCGCTGTCAAACGCAGACAGCGGCATTTAACTACCGCTTCCGGCCGGGCGGCCGGAAATTACGTCATCGGCGACCCCCGTCACATGATCGAGGGTCGGCGATGCTTGTATATTGTAACCATAGAGGTCCCAGAGACCTCTATGGTTACTGATGAGCGGTGGCTGTGAGCGCCACCCTGTGGTCGGCGCTCACAGCACACCTCCATTTCTGCTACATAGCAGCGATCAGCAGATCGCTGCTATGTAGCAGAGGCGATCGAGTTGTGCCTGCTTCTAGCCTCCCATGGAGGCTATTGAAGCATGGCAAAAGTAAAAAAAAAAAAAGTTTAAAAAAATGTGAAAAAAATAAAAAAAACATAAAAGTTTAAATCACCCCCCTTTCGCCCCAATCAAAATAAATCAATAAAAAAAATATCAAATCTACGCATATTTGGTATCGCCGCGCTCAGAATCACCCGATCTATCAATTAAAAAAAAGTATTAACCTGATCGCTAAACAGCGTAGCGGGAAAAAAATTCGAAACGCCAGAATTACGTTTTTTTGGTCGCCGCGACATTGCATTAAAATGCAATAACGGGCGATCAAAAGAACGTATCTGCACCGAAATGCTATCATTAAAAACGTCATCTCGGCACGCAAAAAATAAGCCCTCAACCGACCCCAGATCATGAAAAATGGAGACGCTACGAGTATCGGAAAATGGCGCAATTTTTTTTTTTTTTAGCAAAGTTTGGAATTTTTTTTCACCACTTAGATAAAAAATAACCTAGTCATGTTAGGTGTCTATGAACTCGTACTGACCTGGAGAATCATAATGGCAGGTCATTTTTAGCATTTAGTGAACCTAGCAAAAAAGCCAAACAAAAAACCAATGTGGGATTGTACTTTTTTTACAATTTCACCGCACTTGGAATTTTTTTCCCATTTTCTAGTACACGACATGCTAAAACCAATGATGTCGTTCAAAAGTACAACTCGTCCCGCAAAAAATAAGCCCTCACATGGCCAAATTGACGGAAAAATAAAAAAGTTATGGCTCTGGGAAGGAGGGGAGCGAAAAACGAACACGGAAAAACGAAAAATCCCCTGGTCATGAAGGGGTTAATAGCCTGGAGAGGGTCCACGGTTAAGGCAGGGGGCAGGATTGGGGGGGTAGGTAGGAGGAGTGAGACGTGGAAAGTAAAGACTTAATAGAGAACCTGCCATTCTGCAGAACACTAACCGAGTACTCACTCGCCTCCCTGTGAGAGCGAGCTAAGTTCCCACCCACCCTCCCCTTTTTATCTTTCATTTTCGTTGTCTAATAAGGGTATACATGTTAAGTTGATTAGGTGAGGGTTTACTACTGTCATAGCACTGAGGCGTGGGAGGGAGGTCCTCGAATTTGGTGGAAAGGGGGAATGGCGGATTGAAGGGGGGGATCTCTATTGGTCTTGGACTCCCCCTGAGTGAATTTCGAGTGGATGTGGTAGATCATTCCGTGGAAGGGATGATTAAGTGGCTTGGTATTCGGTTGGTTTGGCCGGGTTGGTCACTATCTGCCTCCGAACTGGTGCTTAGCAGCTGGGGGCAAGACTAAGCCTGGAGGCCAAGGTAAAGAAATTTGCATATATGCAGTGCTTATTTTGTGGCTTCGAGGACCACCCCTTCCTGGGGGGGGGACTATTGTTGACTTGTTGTATTTTTTTATGTTTAATAAAAGGCTGCTGTGGCCATTTAATCCAAATTTGGTCTAATGTCATTCTTTTGAGGATTTTTCTTCATAGTGGGTAATCTCTTTTAAGATTGTATAGGAGTCTCAGGATGGTACTTGGCATCTGAGCGGATCTGTGGGACAGATAAAGCTCTAGCAAAGAAGCCTGAGAGTACGCCCTCTTGAAAAATGTAGTCTAGGGTCAGAGAAAATGCTGGCAGGAAATTTAGGATGTAAATATTAACCCCTTTACCCCCAAGGGTGGTTTGCACGTTAATGACCAGGCCAATTTTTACAATTCTGACCACTGTCCCTTTATGAGGTTATAACTCTGGAACGCTTCAACGGATCCTGGTGATTCTGACATTGTTTTCTCGTGACATATTGTACTTCATAATAGTGGTAAAATTTCTTTGATATTACCTGCGTTTATTTGTGAAAAAAATTTTGAAAATTTCGCAGTTTTCCAACTTTGAATTTTTATGCAATTTAATCATAGAGATATGTCACACAAAATAAATAAGTAACATTTTCCACATGTCTACTTTACATCAGCACAACCTTGGAACCAAAACTTTTTTGTTATGGAGTTATAAGGGTTAAAAGTTGACCAGCAATTTCTCATTTTTACAACACCATTTTATTTTAGGGACCACATCTCATTAGAAGTCATTTTGAGGGATCTATATGATAGAAAATA